>NW_026606091.1:1200000-2400000 GCF_029834395.1 Sorex fumeus
TATGTCCTTTTTTCTTTCTTTTCTTTTTTTTGGTTTTTGAACCAGAGTGGCCAGGAAGTACTCAAGGTATCCTCCTGGCTCTGCACTTAGGGATAACTCCTGGCAATGTGTGGGGAACAATGGGTACCAGAGCTCAAACTCAGGCTAGTAGTGTGCATGACAAGTGCTCTATCCAGTTTCTATGTGATTAACAAAGACTTTTAGTCTAGTTTTTTTTGTTTGTTTCCTTTTTCTGTATATAGTTTATCAGTCACTGCCAGATTTACAGATTTTTCAGTCTCATATTTAATACTATTTATTTCTTTAATGGGCTGGAGCGATAGCACAGTTGGTAGGGTGTTTGCCTTGCACACAGCCAACATGGCCGACGTGAGTTCGATTCCTCCACCCTTCTCGGAGAGCCCGGCAAGCTACCGAGAGTATCTCGCCTGCACGGCGGAGCCTGGCAAGCTCTCCGTGACGTATTTGATATGCCAAACACAGTAACAACAAGTCTCATGATAGAGATGTTACTGGGCCCATTCCAGCAAATAGATGAACAACGGGAGGACCGTGACCATGAGCTTTTTAAATTTTGTCATGCTATATATAATTTAATCATATATTTATAGCATTATTTTAATGAATCAAATTTAAGACAATTAAATATAGTATATTTAAGTAGTATTAAAATAGCTCTTTGTAGTTAAAGGAACTCCTGAGGTCAACACAACTAGTTTTTAATTTTCTATTGTAGTATGCTATGTATGTGGCAAAAATTAATTTCCACTTCAGTCTTTAATTAAGTAATAACAATATAATCCTGCTGTTTTACAAGGCAAAAATGCAGTTTCAAGAGGGTTAAATTAAAAGGCTAAATGCAAATAGACCAGTGAACTTACTAAAATGCAATAAAATTGCATTTTTCTTTTTATGTTATGAGTAGTGCGTATGAATGTAATTTCATACAAATATTGAAAGACACTAGAACACAAAACAGTCAGCTAATGTGCTTATGCATATATTTATTAACAAACCAATATGAATATAGGAAAATAAATAGGAAGAGTGTCTTCTAGTCACTTGTCTCACTATTTTCACTAGTTTTTTTTTTTTAATGAATCAGAAAATTTTCTGTTCTTGTCTGCATACAACACCATTTATAGGTTTGTTTTTTTTTTCTGGTGGAGGGGAGGAGAGGGAAGTTGTTTGGTTTTCTGTGTGCTGTTGGGCACACCCAGCTGTGCTTGGGGAAAAGTCCTGGCTTTGTGCTGAGTGATCATTCCTGGAAGACTCAAGGGACCAATCAGGGTGCTGGGGATTGAACTAGGTCTGCCACGTGCAAGACAAGTACTATACCTGCTGTGTTATCACTTCAGCCCCAATGTTAAAGTTATTTTAAAACCTTTTTAAATGTTGAGACATTAGGACATTGATGGTAGTTCCATTTTTATGTTCCATTTTCTTTTAGAATATTATGAGATAGTACAGGCTTAGGTACTTAGTAATAACAAAATAAGATGAAAACAAAAAATATAAAATTACATCGGGAAAAATGTGGTACTTATAAAATTTAAAGAATGCTATTTATTTAGAAAATCATTATATTATTGATAGTCATAAGAGGAAAACTGTCAGTCAAAATAAGAAAAACTTAATACCTTAATAAATGTTTCATCAAAGAACAAAATTTATATTCTTTTATAAACAAAATGAATGAGCACATTTATGGTAGTAGAGTTTATTAATTTATCCATACAATAACCTATAGAGTACCCTTTTTATGATGTGTAATGCATTATGCATATGGTATAATACTTTGGGAATCAAAGAATAAATCAGTTACCATTTAATGTTGCAATTTGAAAGCTATGAAACATTAATCAGGGATAAACATTTTAACATTTTTTGAAAGGATTATATGTACTGAAGTTTAAAAATATTTATGAAATTTCTATAAATAGATTAGACCCAGTTTGATCATATTACCTTATTTCAGAATATTGTACTGATCATTCTACCATCTTGGATTTAATTTTTATTTTAGATATACTTATTATATATATTTTATTTTTGGATTTTAAACTGATTTAGATTATGTTATATTGTAAATCATATGACATTATTTTTTTAAATCAGTTAAGTATTAGAAATTTCATAGGTTTCACAAAATAGTTAGAAAAGACCATATGAAAATTAACCCTAAATCTCAGTTAGCTGTGCTGTGGATACTGACAAGTTGATTTTGTGATTATTATAGAAAGGAAAAGGACTAACTAGTCAACATAATAGTGCCAAATAATAACATTATTGGAGTGTACATATTTATAGTTATTATAAATACACTTCTTGTATATGTACACATATACACACATTAGTCTATTGTGTATGCACACGCATGTTTATTTATTTATGATTTATTTATTTCGAATACCCGTCCCTCGACCAGTGCCCATTTCCCACCACCACAGGTCCCAGTATCCCTCCCACCCCCCATCCTCCCCATCACACCCTGCCTCTGTGGCAGGGCATTCCCCTCTGTTCTCACTCTCCTTTTGGGTGTTGTGGTTTGCAAGAATTAAGTCTCATTTTCAGGGAGAAACGTTGGATGATTTACTTTCCATTGATCACTTTGTATATAAGGAAATGTTTGGAAAGAATGTCCTGGTGCCCGCTTGCAGGCTCATGGTCATTGGGCTTCCATCTGGAGAAGGCAAGATGCAGCACCTACCCCATCTGGGACCTCCCCATGATATAGGCTCTGTGCATGTTTATTTTTATAAAATAACAACTTAACACATCAGGTTTTAGGAATTATAAAGTAAACAAAATTTGACTCTAAAGCATGGGAATCAATGTTTACTCCACTGCAAGCTGTAGTAATGTGGAATTGAGATGGGGAAAATAGATAAATTCTGGACTTAACTGGACTACAAAATAATCTTAAAGATCTCCTCTGCTACCTGTGGAGTTACTGCCATCCCAACACGTACACAATTTGCCAGTGACATTTCTCCAATGAGGGGCCAGAGAGATATTAAACAGGGACGAGTGCTTATCTTACATGAGTCAGGCTCTGCGTAAATTCCTGGCTCTGCATTATGGTCCCCCAAGCATCAAGGGAGTAATCCCAGTACTCAGAGCAAGCTGGGAGTGGTCCCAGAATAAAAAATAATAGAAGGCAAACGACCACCAAAACAAAGATTTACGATTGAATCAAAAGGAAGTGTCAATTTTTATTTTTTAATTTCAGAGATACTACACTTGATCTTAGCCAAAAGGCCGAGAAGCGATCCGAGTTCGATTCCTCCGCCCCTCTCGGAGAGTCCGGCAAGCTACCGAGCGTATCTCACCAGCACGGCAGAGCCTGGCAAGCTCCCTGTGATGTATTCGATATGCCAGACACAGTAACCACAAAGTCTCCAATGGAGACGTTACTGGGCCCGCTCGAGCAAATTTCAGAAAATATTCTCTTTAAAAATATTTCAAAATATTGATAGTATAAAAGGATGGTAAAGGGAAGCGTAAGACAACCCAACTGAACAACTTTGGTTTTGTCATTTTCCTTCCAATTTAGAATATCAGTATTTTTTTCATTTCTCCAAGTAAAGGAGTGGTGACCTTATCGTGCAAGCACCACAGCCTAAGGTGCAGTCCCCACCACTCCACAACTCCCTGTCACTACACACACACACACACACACACACATACCACAAACAGCATAGCTAAGACTGTGCAAACACAACTATCTGGCATGTCTGCAGCCTCTGCTCATTGCTTCATAGCACTAATAATGAAAGGAGATTGGAAGGAAGGAAGGGACGGAGGGAGAAAGGGCAGACTAGAGTATATTTTAAATGCCTGATGTTTGATGCTAGGCATCAATTTTTTACTTAATAAAAAAAATAGCATGTGAGAGCTAATAAAATAATCTTACCATGTATAAAAAACTTTCCTGAATAACAGAGTGTTAAGTATAATTGAAAAACTCATGTCAACAATATAGTTGAATTATTTAAGAATGGTTGGTAGGCCTATTTATATTTATAATCAGTTATTTTCAGTATGGGCTGGAGCGATAGAACAGAGGGTAAGGCGTTTGCCTCGCACATGGCCCACCCGGGTTGATTCCTCCGCCCCTCTCCAAGAGACCAGCAAACTACACAGCAGAGCCTGGCAAGCTCCCCATGGCGTATTCCATATGCCAAGAACAGTAACAACAAGCCTCACAATGGAGACATTAGTGGGCTTGCTCAAGCAAATCAATGAACAATGGGAGGACAGTGCTATAGTGCAATTTACAGGATGCAAAAACTATTTCATATTTTAAGAACTCAGGGTCCCTTACTTGTTCTTTATCTGAATAACCACGTGGTAGGACACCTAAGCACATGATTTTGTATAATAGTATGATATGAAAAACTAGATATTCTTACTTAGACAATTAACAAAAATAGACTAACAAAAATAATTTTTAAGCTACTAAAATTAAATGGAGAAACATTGCAGAATGTATTTGACTGCATTTTCTAGAACAATGATGGGATGAATGCATTGGAAATTTTTTTCTCACTCTCCTCTCTCTCTCTCTCTCTCTCTCTCACACACACACACACACACACACACACACACACACACCCTACCTCCCAACACCGGACTTGCTGAACCATCCACATAATATGTATGTCTGATCTGGAGTAGTATTACCTTACTGTACAACTGTAATCCAGTTATTTGAAAATTAAGTACCCAGAGGAAATTTGTAACATCTCCCAGAGAAAGAATGATTTAAGTGTCATTTACTAAAATAGTGTCTGTGATCAGTATCTGTTTATAGCTTAATCTTTTATATATTGCCTACATTGAAAACATTAGCATATTCTGTTCTAAAACCAAAATAATTAAACAGAAATACTAATTTGGCCATGCTTAAATTTTAATTCTTCTGTAATGTAGGCTCCAAATAGTGATTTGCAAGTCATTTTCATATTTTAACCTCTTTGAATAGCCACACTACAAATGGGGATTTACAATATCAGGCATACTTGACAACGGGAAACCTGGATGCCAAATAAAAGATCTATTTTCCAAACAGATGCCAAAGCATGTGTGCTCTGCATATATTTATAATTGCCAAGCAGCATATCTGAATGACTTGTTCTAATCCCCTGCAGATTATGTCTTTAATTTTAAGAAATTTTCTTAATAGCTATGGATCTTCTTCAAATTTTGCAAGTATAATTTCATAAAAAAATTATTGTGTGTAGATTTGAGAATATTTTCTTGTCATTTACAAAAGCATGAGAACCAAAGTGTTCATTTTCTAATCCTGGCAAATCTGTCCTCAGATTTGCAATGGTAATGTTGAACCAAATGACAGTTAAAAAGTAAAAGGAACTGTTATTCTAGCTAAAAGAACTAATTGTTGTTCAATATTCTGCATTTGAGTTTCTTAAATAAAAATAAATACAACTACTTTCACATATTACATGTGAAAGAAGGCTCAAGCCTTTTGTTGCAAAGTATAGGCAGAATCTTATAAGGAAAATCCTAAACACTTTAACAAGAAAATTATAAATCACAACTGTAAATAGGGATGAGTTTCTTCCAGAAAACAAGTAAACAATAAAGGCAACAAAGGTTTCATCATAGCAGGATTTAGGAACTAGAGCAAGCACCATATTCCATTAATTATCTAAATACAGAACTGTATATATAAATATTAAAGGTTGATTTATCATGAAAAATAAGCTAATTGTTGCTATAACATTGTGTATGTGTGAAATGTAGATGCGAAATGTTTGACCTATATTATAAATATAATTCCATGAACTGTATTATATTAACTATGTTACAAATTAATTATGAACAACCTCTATCATTAAGGTGTAGTGTTGATTAATTTTGTCTATGACATTTAATTACTTAAGATAATGTGTCAGTGGGGACCGTATTGAGACACAAGGCAAGGGAAGACAATTGCTAGAATACTGGAATATCAAATCATATAGTAAGCTTAATGTTTTAGATTTTTCCAGATGCATTTGTTTAAAGAAACAATACTGGTTATCGGTGTTAGGGACAATAATTGTGTTGGACTCACTTTCATTTTTCCTATTATCTCTACTTTATTCACATAGCTCCTTTAATACAAAGTAGACTAAGAAGCACTCCTTCCTTCCTTCCTTCCTTCCTTCCTTCCTTCCTTCCTTCCTTCCTTCCTTTTTTCCTTTATTTTTTTTGGTGGTGGTGGGGGGAGTTTGGGGCAAAACTTGACTGTTTTCAGAACCTTACTATTGACTCTGCCCTCAGAGATCACTCCTGCTAGGGGTCTAGGAAACACAGGGGATGCCAGGAATTGAACACAGTTTGGTTGTGTGCAAGGAAAACTCACTGCCCACTGTACTACCTCTCTAGCACCTAATGAAAACGTATTTCTAAGTATCGCAGTAAACACAGCATTGTACATTTATATTTAGCTTATATTGCAATTTATATTTTACTTATTTCTGAATTTCTGAAGTTAAATACATCATTTTGTTATAAATATTAACACATTGAAACATCAGGTTACAAACTTTTTAAAGCCTTATTTTCTGTAGTTTTGAAATCACTATTTAATCATTGTCAATATATCAAAATATCATTGCAGGTCTGTAAGAAAGTTCAATTAAATGGGAATTTAAACATAACTGATCCTTGTTTAAAATAACAATGGTCCAGACTTCTGAAATACTTTTTGGTTTGTTCGTTTGATGACCACACCTGGTGGTGCTCAGGGCTTACTCCTGGCTCTGTGCCTGGGAATATCTCCTAGAGGTGCTCCAGGGACTGTTGTGGTGTCAGGTAGCAAATGTTAGGCCACAAGCAAAGCAAGCGCCTTAACCTGTTGAAATACTTATGAAAAAAAAACTATCTTTCACTTTCCCATTAGAGACTGTGTTATATTAAACATAAAAAAAATATTGTATATTGGTACCGTGGGACTGATATTTTGTATGCTCCTTTTTGTTTTTCAAGCTCACTTTTTGAATAGATACTAGTCACTAAAATAGAGTCAGAATGGAACATTTTCACTCAGAAAATGCCTACTCATTCTTCAATACCCATTTCTGTTAGCTCATTCATAAGATCTTCCCAAGCCAAAGACTTTGACTTTTTAAAAAGTTTTACCTCAATTATACTGTTTCTTTTGTTTTTCCTAGTTTTTTAAAACTTATTTTATGTAGAAAAATGCCACACTGTTGATGTAATTTTAGAGTTGAAGTAGATTAGATAACCAAGCTCCAATATTAAAATTATTAACTATAAAAATTGGATCTTTATCCAAAAAATGTTATATATTGTCACAAGGTTGTTAATTCCTTATCTAAGAATTTACTGTTGTTTGTTGCTAGTTAAATCTTCTGTGTTATTGTTTTTGTTTGTTGACCTTAGTTGGCTTTTGTGTTTCTTTCCTATCTAATTTGGTGTGGTCCTACTAGAATTTCAGTATTGAGGAATTAGAAGGTATCACTTGGCCACTTACATAGCATTCATAATTGTTCAAAGCTAGTGGTTAAATTCTCACCCTCAATCTTCATATTATAATATTGGCTCCTTTCCCTTGATACTTAATCTAGTCTTTATAGATGTCTATGCTAGGCGAACATTTTTAGTTTGCTCAGATTGTAATTACTCAAATTTATGATAGGAGTTTTGGGAATTGAAAAAAAAAGTACCCAGAATAAAAAGATGACATTTCCATATATCATTTCCACATATGATAGTGTCAGCAGTGTCAGAATGCAAAAAGCCAAAAATTCAAATAAGCTTTTGTGGCACAACTTTTCTTCTTTCCAGCATTCAACATATCTTGTTACTTATTCTGCAAGTAATTTGGTAACTAGCTATTGTGAGATCTATGAGACCTTCTGTGGAGTCCAGATTCCTGCTCTCAAGTGCTCTGGACACTGTCATGATGCTCTGTGTGGATGAAGTTAGCTGCTCACACCATGTATGGGTACATTTTCCTTTGGCAATCAAAATAACCTAAAGCATATTTCATTAATTTCATTTTTTTAGGATGTGGTTTTGAAAGACTCTTATCTACTTTCATTCTGTGTTACCTCATAATATTCCATTTCCAAAGAGAGCTATTTATGACTAATGAACCCGATCCTATTAGAGGCATCTGTAGTCAAAGGAAATCTTTAAGATTTCATTTTATCCAGAATGGATTGTGGAGTAGCATTTTTGGGCATATGTTTATGTTTATATATGCATTTTTCAGAGAAACCTTTGAGTAATATGACTTTGAAATGCTCCAAAACTAAAAATATCCATTATACAGTTTTACTCTGGAGGGCAATCCTCACCTGAATTGACCTTGCCTTTGAAGTGAAAATCAGCTGTTTTTCACAATCCAATACAATTTACAGAGCTTGCATCACAAGTATAAAAACATATTTGGTTGGTAATGGCTGGCATTTAAGGACAGTTAAGGCATATATGATTCATATTTAAAATTTAGAGTCTGTTATGAAAAGTTGGATCATTCTGAAATTCATCTCAGGAAATAAGATTTTTATACTCTACTGAAAAGGCTTTCTACATTTCTTTTCAATTATACTGTGAGATATAAAAAATGTAATATAAGACTAATGCCCATGGACAGCAGAAATAAGGGCCAGGAGAATTGGTCTACGATTAGAAGCTGCCTCAAGTGCTAGGAGAGAAGGCACTTGAGATAGAGATGGAATCACTATGCAAAATTAGTCGGAAATGATCACTTTGGATAAGAACTATATACTGAAAATATTTTTTATTTTATTTTATTTTATTTTATTTTTATTTTTTTATTTATTTTTTTTCTTTTTTTTTATTAGTGAAAAACCATGAGGTACAGTTATAGGCTTACAAATTTTGTGCTTGGGTTTCAGTTATACAATGATCAAGTCCCCATCCCTCCACCAGTGCCCGTCATCCATCCCCATGGGTCCCAGCATCCCCCCCACCCTCATCCCCCCCCCCTCGTCCCATCCTGCCTCTGTGGCAGGGTATTCCCCCTTGTTCTCTCTCTCTTCTTTTGGGTACTGTGTTTTGCAAGAGAGGCTTTGAGTGGCAATCATGTTTGGTCTATCGACTACTTTTAGCATGCTTCTCCCACCCTGGGAGGGCCCTCACAACACCCTTCATTTGGTACTCTCTTCTCTATCTGAGCTTCCTTTTCACCTAGAGCCTGTGGCTGGCCTTCCATTCATGGAGCAAAATTCCTGGTACTAATCTCAGCCATTCCTGTGTGTCACTCTCCCTTTTTGTTGCTTTATGTTCCCCAGATGAATGCAATCTTTCTGTGTCTATCCCGCTCTTTCTGACTCATTTCGCTTAACATGATACTTTCCATGTAGTACCACTTGTATGTAAATTTCATAACTTCATCTTTTCTAACAGCTACATAGTACTCCATTGTGTAAATGTACCAAAGTTTCTTTAACCAGTCATCTGTTCTTGGGCACTAAGGTTTTTTCCAGATTCTGGCTATTGTAAAGAGTGCTGCAATGAACAAACAATTGCAGATGTCACTTCGACTATACCTTTTTGCCTCTCTGGGATATATTCCCAGGAGTGCTATAGCTGGGTCAAATGGCAGATCAAATTCTAATTTTTTGAGAGTCGTCCATACTGTTTTCCAAAAGGGTTGGACCAGCCGGCATTCCCACCAGCAGTGAAGGAGGGTCCCTTTCTCGCCACATCCGCGCCAGCACGGGTTGCTTTTGTTCTTGTGGATGTGGGCCAGTCTCTGTGGTGTGAAATGATATCTCATTGTGGTTTTGATCTGCATCTCTCTGATGATTAGTGATGTAGAGCATTTTCTCATGTGCCTTTTTGCCATTCGAATTTCTTCTTTGCGAAAGTTTCTGTTCATTTCCTCAGCCCATTTTTTGATGGGGTTGGGTGATTTCTTCTTGTGGAGTTTAACCAGTACCTTGTATATCCTTGATATCAACCCCTTGTCAGATGTGTACTTGGTGAATATCCTTTCCCATTCTGTAGGCTGTCTTTGTATTTTGGTCACTGTTTCTTTTGAGGTACAGAAGCTTCTTAGTTTAAGATAGTCCCATTTGTCTATCTCTGTTTTCACTTGCTCGGCCAGTGGCGTGACATCTTTGAAGATACCATTAGCTTCAATATCATGGAGAGTTTTGCCAACTTTGTCTTCAATAAACATTATGGATTCTGGTCTGATGTTGAGGTCATGAATCCATTTTGATCTTACTTTTGTGCATGGTGTTAGGCAGAGATCTGAGCCCACTTTTTTGCATGTAGCCGTCCAATTTTGCCAGCACAGTTTGTTGAAGAGGCTTTCCCTGCTCCATTTCACTTTTCTTGCCCCCTTATCAAAAATTATATGATTATATGTTTGGGAGGAAATGTCAGTATATTCAACTCTGTTCCATTGGTCTGTAGCTCTGCTTTATAGTTAAAGCCATCTACCACAAACCTACAGCAAACATCATCCTCAATGGGGAAAAACTGAGACCCTTCCCCCTAAGGTCAGGGACGAGACAAGGATGCCCACTTTCTCCACTACTGTTCAATATAGTACTGGAAGTACTTGCAATAGCGATTAGGCAAGAAAAAGATATTAAGGGCATCTAGATAGGGAAAGAAGAAATTAAGCTCTCACTATTCGCAGATGACATGATACTATACTTAGAGAACCCTAAAACCTCTACCAAGAAACTTCTAGAAACAATAGGCTTGTATAGTAAAGTGGCAGGCTATAAAATCAATACCCAAAAATCCATGGCATTCCTATACGCAAATAGTGAAAGAGAAGCAAGTGACATCAAGAAAACAATCCCATTCACAATTGTGCCCCAGAAAATCAAGTATCTAGGAATCAGCTTAACTAAGGAAGTAAAGGAACTGTACAAGGAAAACTACAAAACGCTACTTCAGGAAATAAAAGAGGACACGAGTAAATGGAAAAATATCCCCTGTTCATGGATGGGGAGAATCAACATCATCAAAATGGCAATACTTCCTAAAGCACTGTACAAATTCAATGCAATCCCTATAAGGATACCCATGACATTCTTCAAAGAAATGGAGCAAACACTCCTGAAATTTATATGGAACAATAAGCCCCCACGAATAGCTAAAGCAATTCTTGGGAAAAAGAAAATGGGAGGAATCAACCTCCCTAACTTCAAACTCTACTACAAGGCAGTAATAATTAAAACAGCATGGTACTGAAAATATTTAAAAGAACAAGTATGACAACCTCTCAGTATCTGTATTGCAAACTATAATGCACAAAAGAAAATAGAGAGAGGGGAAGGGAGAGAGAGAAAGAGAGAGAGAGAGAGAGAGACAGACAGACAGACAGACAGATAGACACACAGACAGACAGACACACAGAGAGAGAAGGAAAATGCCTATCATAGAGACAATATGGTATGGGATAGCATGAGGGAAACTGGGGACATTGGTGTTGGGAAATGCAGACTGGTGGAATGATTGGTGCTGGAACCAATATAGTTTTGCTCTGGAGAGCATTTCATACCGAATTGACCTTGTCTTTGAAGTGAAAATCAGCTGTTTCTTATAATCCAATACAATTTACAGAGCATATATAAATATCAAAAATATAAAAGCATATTTAGTTGGTAATTACTGGCAGTTAAAGATAGCTAAGACATTTATGATTCATTTTTAAAATTTAGAGTAATATTTATGTATTTATTACTCACATATATGTAATATATATGTATCTACTTGGGAACTGGAGAGGTAGTGCTGTGGATGAAGTACTTGCTTTGCTTGTGGCTGACCCATGTTGAATCTTTGGTACCATAGAGTGACTTCTGAGCATCTTCAGAAGTGATTCCTGAGCAAATAGTCAAGAGCCAACCCAGGGATAGCCAGGCCTGGCCCCCCAAAAAACAAATGAATGAACAACAAACAAAATATACCTGTTTCAAGAGGAGGTGGATCTAAGATATCTGTAAACTATACCATTCCAGAATTTTCCCATGACACTGAAGTAAATAATGCATAAAAACATTACACACAGGATCTACCACTGCGTCTTAGTGAAAAAAATTGCAGAGAGCCTTTACAGAAATCATTACATAAATCATCTTTCCACATTCGGTTTGCATTACATAACTGCAGAAAATTTCTCAGAGAAGGATTGAACATGGAGAAAGTGAGGATGACTTGCTGAGACTGCTAGAGCAACAGAATCTTCCCTGAGAAAAAAAGGGGTATCATCAGATTTAATACTCCATTCACACAAAACTCAATTTGAAGGCAACATTTGTGAAAGAATTATATTCATGCAGCATCCCTATGCAACACCCCTCTCTATGAGGTAACAGAGAGCTCAGAACCCTTCTGAGTAGGAAACAATTACGTACATTGCACAATTGCAAGACAAGGAAGGACAAATTGTTGACTGAATAACTACTTTTTTCACTTGTCAAACAAAACCAACTCTCTCCAACCCACTGCTGACAAATTATAAATGACAGCATTAAAGTCTGTAGTCAAAATGAAGACATTTTGCAGAGACCAGGGAAAGCTAACTGCCAACTTACCTTTGAACAATTAAACATTTCAGGATTGTTGAAATATAAGGAAAGACTGTAGGGTATTACGAGGATCATCTTAAGCCCCTAATGCAGACTATCAGGCACCATCAGCAAATGCAAGTAACCCAATAAGCTTCATCACCCCTTGCGTTATATGTGTTAATGGGAGTTCCTGGCATAATCTCTCTGTTGTCCAAGAATGGTGGGCACTGGGACAACAGATTCTATCAGGAGCAGCAACCATGAACTCCAGGATTCAGTACAGGCTGAAACTCTCTCATGAACTCCTTTGTAACTGTGTTGTAACTATGTAATTCATGGTGATTAAAAAATACACAGACATAATATATATATATATATATATATATATATACATGTATATATATATAGGTAAGGTAAAGGTAAAGGCCCTCCCGTTGATCGTCGATTTGCTCGAGCGGGCCCAGTAACGTCTCCATTGGAGACTTTGTTGTTACTGTGTCTGGCATATCGAATACTCTCGGTAGCTTGCCGGGCTCTCCGAGAGGGGCGGAGGAATCGAACTCGGGTCGGCCATGTTGGCCGCGTGTAAGGCAAATGCCCTACCCGCTGTACTATCGCTCCAGCGATATATATATATATATATATATATATATGTATATATATATATATACACACACACACAAGCTCGCACACATTATATATGTGTATATATATACCTATTTGACAGCTGGAGAGATAGTGCTGGTCTTAATTACACTGGTGGTGTAGTAAGCATATAAACATACTTCCCAGAAACATTGTAGCTGTTGAAAGTTACATGTGACCACAGTTCCCCAAGAGACATCCAGGCCCACAATGTTTCCTTACCATACATATTGACTTACTCATATTAAACCAATACCCTCACTTAGTTTATGGCATAATGAAGAAACAGAATAATCCAATTCCATTGAATAACAGGGATAAACCCTCAGGAAGTTTACTACATACACCAGCTATTTCTAAATTCTCCAAGAGAAATTTCAAAATAATGAAATAATTTTATCTCTATTCAAAGGATAAAAGAAATCAATACACACAATGAAAATATTAAAATGTTCTAAATGGAAATGAATGTGGTAAAGAGAGGCAACTGAGCTAAAGAAACAAAACAAGACAAAATAAAAAATAAATAAATAAAAAGAAAATAACCATGCAATAATGATATTCAGCAGAAGATTTGAAAGTCCAATAAGTGATTTCAAATGAAAGACTGAGCATGTTATTTCCAAGAAGAGAAAAAAGAGAAAAAGTACTAAAAAAAATAAATAAATCTTAAGAGCTTCATGGAATTACAAAATTTATACCAAATGAGTTCCAGAAAAGAAGTAAAAAATAGGAAAAATCGTTGATAGAAGAAACGTATTTCCAAATACATGCATATCCATGGTTTCCTTCTACAGAGAGTATAGTGACTATATCATTAGAAAAATTCAAGAAGACAATAATAAATTTACCATATTAAAGTAAAAATATTTGTCATACTATAGACCAGACTAAAATATATAACTTTTCCCATGGGGGTCTTAACAGTAGCATTATAAAAAAAAGAATGCATAAGATAAAGACAATATTACCATAATTTTAGAGTATAACTATATTCAAAGTATTTATAATTTTACACATAAAGAACACACTGAATGTTCCCACAGTACAATGCTGAATATACTATTTAGTATACAAAAATAAAACTGTTCAGTAAAGAGGTACTATTACAAAATCACACCTATCAAATGAGTAAATATATTTTTATGAATATATTTAGTGATACTATTACTAAGACACATTTATTGAATGAGTAAATACATTAGTTGTATGAGGATATTTGGCATAGTTATTTATGTGAGACAATATTCATTTTTAGAGCATAACCTTCAGATATTAATATATGATGTTGAGGGGGAAGAAGACAAAATTCATTTTAGTTGGAGGAGGTAGACCTATAACAAAACTGAGTATACATATCAAGCGAATTACAGAATGAAACTGAAAGCATAAAGCCAAAACACAACACACACACCACATACACATATATACATATTCATAGTATATGTGTACATACATATACATATATGTACATATAAGTAAAAGTAAAGTAAAGGCCCTCCCGTTGATCATCGATTTGCTCGAGCGGGCCAGGTAACGTCTCCATTGGAGACTTTGTTGTTACTGTGTCTGGCATATCGAATACGTCATGGGGAGCTTGCCAGGCTCTGCCGTGTGGGCGAGATACTCTCGGTAGCTTGCTGGGCTCTCCGAGAGGGGCGGAGGAATCGAACTCGGGTCGGCATGTTGGCTGCGTGCAAGGCAAACGCCCTACCGCTGTGCTATCGCTCCATATATACATACACATATATGTATTTTTAGTTACAGAGCTTCATTACATTTTTCTCTGTTTACAAGTCTGATCTTAATGAGATCTATTTTTTCTTCAGCTCAGGATAAAAACAGATATTGAAGTGTAATTTACCACCATTAACCTTGGAAAAGCCAAAAACAATATTAGAATACTGTTAATTTGGCAGATATGTGGTGCGTTTGATCACCAGGTAAAAGTGAACTTACACATGGTGTCCGTTTAAGGTTAATTAAACGTATAATGTCAAGTATTCCATTATATTAACCTCATTGAACACCTTGATCGTAAACATAATTATAATGACATAACTTTCGTCAATATTCCTTACACCAATTCCTTCTATGTGCTTTCATATAAGCATATGATTCTGGAAACACACCATGGAAGTACCTAACAATTTTGCCATTATGTGGAAGAAACTGATTCTTAGTAAGAATCCAAGATCAGCTGTTTGAATTAGAAATCAGGTATTTTTCACATAAAAATTACACTATACAAATGCTCGATAATTTATGAATTCAATGGTTTTTGTAGGGTGTATCTATAAAAGAAATAGGATGGCTGCCTAGATTGCCTTTGAGCCTAGAGTATAGGAAAGGAGAATAGAGAAGGAAAAAAATTTAGGAGACAAATAAGAAGAGCCAGACAGGAAGTAACAGAGATGGGGGCAAGGATCTCAGGCACATTATGGGGGTAGAGGTGGTTTAGACATAGAACCAACAACCCTGAAAGCAGTATATGCCACCTAAGACAACTGTAGCACTGTAGCACTGTCCTCCAGTTGTTCATCAATTTTGATCGAGTGGGCACCAGTAATGTCTCCATTCTGAGACTTGTTACTGTTTTTGGCATACTGAATAAGTCACGGGTAGTTTGCCAGGCTCTGCCTTGCAGGCGGGATACTCTCGGTAGCTTGCCAGACTCTCCAAGAGTGATGGAGGAATCAAAATCAGGTTGGCCGTGCAAGGCAAATGCTCTACCCACTGTGTATCACTGCAACTAAGACAACAAAATTTAAAAAATATGTCTGTCAAGGAGGCAGGCTTGCTGGGGGTTAGGGACTCTGGGGGCACTTTTGAAAAGAAGTTATTATTCTGGTGGCAGAATAAGTTCTGGGACATTGAATGCCTGAAACTCAACAATGAATAGCTTGGAAAATTATGGTGCTTAAATTTAAAAAAGTATGAAATTTAAAAAACTGATTTGTTTTAACTTTTGGCAAAGTATACGATAAACAATTCAAAATAATCCTTTAAAATTAGCCCAAATTGAACAGCAAGAACAGAAAGAAAATGGGAGGAATCAACCTCCCTAACTTCAAACTGTACTAAAAAGCAGTAATAATTAAAACAGCATGGTACTGGAACAAAGGCAGAACTGCAGACGAGTGGAATAGGGTTGAAAACACTGACATCTCCCCTCAATCATATGATCATCTAATCTTTGATAAAAGTGCAAGTAATGTGAAGTGGAGTAAGGAAAGCCTCTTTAACAAAGTGTGCTGGCAAAACTGGACTGCTACATGCAAAAAATTGGGCTCAGAACTCTGCCTAACACCATGTACAAAAGTAAGATCAAAACAGATTAAAGACCTCAACATCAGAACAGAAACCATAAGGTACATTGAAGACAAAGTTGCCAAAACCCTCCATGACATTGATGCTAATGGTATCTTCAAAGATGCCACGCCACTGGCTGAGCAAGTGAAAACAGAGATAGATAAATGGGACTATCTTAAACTAAGAAGTTTCTGCACCTCAAAGGAAACAGTGACCAAAATACAAAGACAGTCTACAGAATGGGAAAGGATATTCGCCGAATACACATCTGACAAAGGGTTGATATCAAGGATATACAAAATACTGGTTGAACTCCACAAGAAGAAAACATCCAACCCCATCAAAAAATGGGGCAATGAAATGAACAGAAACTTTCTCAAAGAAGAAATCCAAATGGCAAAAAAGCACATGAGAAAATGCTCTACATCATTAATCATCAGGGAGATGCAGATCAAAACCACAATGAGATACCATCTCACACCTCAGAAACTGGCCCACATCCAAAAGAACAAAAGCAACCGATGCTGGCGCAGATGTGGCGAGAAAGGGACACTCCTTCACTGTTAGTGGGAATGTCAACTGGTTCAGCCCTTCTGGAAAACAGTATGGATGATGCTCAAAAAATTAGAAATTGAGCTCCCATTTGACCCAGCAATACCACTCCTGGGAATATATCCCAGAGAGGCAAAAATGTATAGTCGAAGTGACATCTGCACTTGTTTGTTCATTGCAGCACTCTTTACAATAGCCAGAAACTGGAAGAAACCTGAATGCCCAAGAAGAGATGACTGGTTAAAGAAACTTTGGTACATGTACACAATGGAGTACTATGTAGTTGTTAGAAAAGATGAAGTCATGAAATTTATATACAAGTGGTACAACATGGAAAGTATCATGCTAAGTGAAATGAGTCAGAAAGAGAGGGATAGGCATAGAAAGATTGCATTCATCTGTGGAATATAAAGTAACAAAATATGAGATTAATACCCAAGAATAGCTGATATCAGCACCAGGAGGATTACTCCACAGTTTAGAGGCCAGCTAGGCATTCTAGGGGAGAGGGCAGCTCAGATAGAGAAGGGAACACCAAATAAAGGATGTTTTGGATGATCCTCCCAGGAGGGAAGATGCATGTTGAAAGTAGACTATGGACTGATCATGTTTGCCACTCAAAGCCTCTTTTGCAGACCACAACACCCAAAAGGAGAGAGAGAACACAAGGGATTGCCCTGCCACAGAGGCAGGGTGGGATGGGAGAGATGGGGGTGGAAGGGATATTATCCATGGTGGTGGAAAATGGGCACTGGTGGAGGGATGGTATTTGATCATTGTATAATCTAAACCCAAGCACAAAAAATTGTAAATCTACAACTGTACCTCATGGTGTTTCACTAATAATAATAAAAAAAAATGGAAAAAAAATAAAATAAAATGAAAAAAAATTAGCCTAAATTAAAAAATATGTTTTGAAAAATATATGTTTTACTATGTAACTCTAGTTAAATAAAACAACTAGCCCAGACAAACAAACAAACACGAGTCTATTCTATTTATTTAGTAATTGGAGTGAAGTATTCCTACTATACTATACTGGAAGTTGATAAAATACAGAATTACAAATACATTTTATTGAATGAAAACCAAAGCAATCAGAAACATAATGTCAAATTAGGCATTTTTAAAAGCATTGAGAAGAGTTGGGGAATATTTTCCAAATCTAAAATTTAAAAATCAAACATTTTATATTAACATCTTGGGCGCTTGTCATATGATTTATGATAATAGTAAAATCTTTATACCACACATATATGAATAACTATGTAAATCTGTTAAATCCATTGTTTCCACTGCAATATATATTAACTGTGCTCTAAAAAAAAAGATGAGAGATGGTAGAGGTTTATGAGAGGTTACTGAATTTTCTTCCTAGATCATTGTATCTCATCGTTAAAATCTTATATTAGGAATGATTAATTATATTAGCTCTTTCTAGTATTCATTTCAAACAAATGAAATTTATAAATATAAAAACACCCACTCCCTTCCCACACCAGGGGCTGACCTGGTACTCTCAGGTCTGTAATTCAGCTGTTCCTGTTGGGAGGGAGTGGGTTATGGAGCAGACTGAAAGTAACGCAGTGGCATAGACCAAGGGCGGAATTAATGTTGGTGACAAGCAAGTGAGGTAACAGTATGCAAAAATAATCTCAACTATTAACAAACAATGTATGGGGAGGTGAGGAGAAGAAAAACTGTACTCATGGTGACATAAGAGTAGAGGATCCACTGCACTTTTGTAGCAGTAATGTTCAGTAACTTTTTACACCACAATAATATAAACTTAAGCACTATTGTAATCATATTACTTAAACTTTTATTTTAAAACTAAGATGTTATGTTTTTATTTTATTAGAATAAAAATACTTTCATTTGTATCTTACTGTTTCACCAATGGATTATTAAGAAATGCAAATTTTCCAAATATTTACTTATTTTCTTAAATGCCATTTTATAACTGATTTTGATCTGGTTTAATTAAAATTCCCAAAAGACAGCTTATATAATTTCACTGTGACATACTTTATATGTATTATGTATGTGTGCACATATAATGCATATGATATATTAATAAAGCACTGTGATTTTCCAATTTATTTATAGTTGGGTTTTGGAGATACAATGTTGAGATATAATACAGTCAACTTGCTCCACTGACATTCCCAAGTTCCCACTCATTTATTTACCCCACTTCCAGGCTGTCCTCTCTTGACAGGCACCTTTGAAAATTTAGTTATTAAATTTGGGGTCTTGTGATTTTAGTCTTGCTGACTTCGTAGTTTGGAAATCTATCTCTGTCATTCCTGAACAACACCAATGTATCTGAAAACCCCTTAATCCTTCACCTCGTCACTTTTCAAAGAGGTTTGGAAAAAATAAATTTGTAACAGTTTAAAAACCTATTTAAATAAATATAGTATGAGAACTAAAGAGAGTATAATGAACCCTACCTTAATGAACCCTACCTTTGATCATAATGTAATAGTAGGGATATTAAGTGTACTGAAACGTTTAAAATGCATTAATGTACTTTATCATATGCTTAATCATTTAAAACACATTAATAAACTTAGAACGTTTTTTTTAAAATACTGAAAAAAGCAAAATTATCTTTAAAACTCTGAGTTCACGATACAAAATATAGTGATCCTGAGAGTTAACATAAGTGAAGTGAAGCCTATGATTGTCACGGTTTATAACCTAGAATGTGTTTCTAGTCAGAATTAAACAAAGGCAGCTGGAATAGAGAAGGGATCACTAAGTCATTGATGGTTGGAGGGATCACTCTGGATGGGAGATGTGTGCTGAAAGTATTGATAAAAGACCAAACATGATGGCCTTTCAGTATCAGTATTGAAAACCATAAAGCCCAAAAGTAGAGAAAGAGCAGAAAGGACATTGACTGCCATAGAGACTGGAGGAAGGGTGGACTGGGACTGGGGATTGTGGGAAGGATATTGGATACATGGTGATGGAAAATATACATTGGTGTAGGGATAGGTGTTCAATTGTTGTATAACTGAAACTCAAACATGAAAGCTTTGTAACTGTATCTCACGGTGATTCAATACAAATAAATAAATAAATAAATAAATGAGAAGAAACCTGAGATCAAGCATACTCAAGTAGGAGGCATCCAGAGATCTGAGAAAGAAAAAGTGGCTAGAGATTATAAAACAGAATACTAAAAAAAAAAAAAAAGCACCATATTGCATTAATTATCTAAATACAGAACTGTATATATAAATATTAAAGGTTGATTTCGCCCCAGCCCAATAGCGATAGCAGGGCTGGAGCGATAGCACAGCGGGTAGGGCGTTCGCCTTACAAGCGGCCAACATGGCCGACCCGAGTTCGATTCCTCCGCCCCTCTCGGAGAGCCCGGCAAGCTACCGAGAGTATTCGATATGCCAGACACAGTAACAACAAAGTCTCCAATGGAGACGTTACTGGGCCCGCTCGAGCAAATCGACGATCAACGGGAGGGCCTTTACCTTTACCTTTTACCTTATGTAATATGTGACACATTACCTTCAATAAAACATCTATAAAAAGTACACAAGGCATCAGTGAACTCTGAAAAAACTTTAAACAACCTAAATTAGTACAATTGAAAATGGAAGGGAAAATTAATGAAAAAATATAAACTAAAAGATTTGAACAAACCCCAATAAAAGAAATAATGAGGGAACCACAAGGCATATTATAGTAAATTGCTTAAGACAAGCAATAAAGAGGAAATCTTAAAAGTATCCAGAGTAGAAAGACATGTTATATCCAGGGAAACAAATATAAGGATGACAGTTTTTCAGTAACAGTGCGAGAAGACAGCAGAGCAAAATCTTTAATGTATGAAGTATGAAAAAAAAGTCAACTAAGAATATAATGTTCAGGAAAAATAACTATCAAAAAATAGGGTAAAGTCTTTAGTAGATGAATTACTTAAAATAATTTCTTAGGACAGACTCACAGAAAACTAGTGAATACAATCCTTTAGACACAAGATAAATAATACCACATGACTATATGGAACCATAAAGAACTGAAGGCATAAGTAATAATAATAATATGACTGAATAATCTGAATTTCTCTTTTGTAAGTCACTTTTTGAATGTATAATTTAAATACCATTTTAATAGTTTTTTAAAGTTTACAAGAACATTTTAGAAGGCATAGAGAATTTACACATAATCCCTTCCTCCAAGCATGCATAGCAACCATAGTTATAAACAACACTCATCAGAAAGGTTCATAATTCAACCAAGGTTGAGTGGATTAATTTACAATAATCTTCCACTTATTTATGTAATTCCAGTTCTACTCTTGAAAATATCATGTATTTTAATAATACGGAATATTGTGTAATTAAATTAAAATGACTCAAAAACAGTTAGGACAATATAAAGGAAATGATTCTTGAATTATAACCATGCACTCTTAAAAATTTTGATAAATATTCAAACTAAAGTGAAGAAGTCAGCATATTACATTTACAAACAAAAGAGTCAACTATAAGGAATGTACGGAGAAAAAGCTGAAATTCAACTATCCAGGATGAAATTTGTATTAACTCCAATGGTGATTTCAACTATCCAAGATGAAATTTGTATTAACTCCAATGGTGATTTTAACATACATTCACACACTCTTTGAATATTCTTTCTTTTATAGATGAAAATTCATTCCTGTCCCCATGAGTGTAGCTAGATTTAGAGATTCATTTCTAACTTTCAGACTATGAAAATGAAAAACTATAAGGTTACAGTGGAGAGACCTGGCAGAACCCACCCAACTGTATTTCTCATTTGACTAAAATCAACATCCTCTTTAATCATTGTTTTGATATATTCACCCTTATATGGTAAATGCACATAATTTTTGTGGAACTAATCTCTGAAATTTATAAACTCATGATGACATTGTCATCATGAGAAAATAATTCCATCTTTGGCAAAATAATAGAAATATTCTTCTAATATAAGTCACAAAAACAAACATACTAAGAATCTACGGGATTAGTGACATGACAGCTAAAGGTAACATGTTATCCTCAAGTTTTACCACTAGAAGAGAATTGGGGGAAATAGAGAAGTATATTTTTTTCAAAATTCAAACCTCACAATCTTTACTATAATGTAACTATTATTAATATTATGGTTCATGCACCATGCTTGTGTAAATGTTAACAGAGAAGCTGTGTAAAGAAGGTAGGAATACCCAGGGAAATATCTTTGCAACTCTATTTCCAATATAAATTTACCTAAAATTAACAAAAATGACTCTTTAGCAGGTTTTTCAAGTATATTAAAAATACTGATTATGATTATAAAATGCCTAATGAGCCAAATATCAGAGTTAAATTTCAAGAAAAATGCTAAATTATGACTAAAACCTAGTTCCCTTTGAAGTTATTTATACTCTTAATAGTATAGTAACTACAAATGTTGGGATAGATCGATAGTGCTGTGGGTAGGATGCTTGCCTTGCATGAAGCTTGCCTGGGTTTCATCCTTAGCATCACATATGGTTCCCAAGTTATCCGGGAGTGACCACTGAGTGCAGAGCCAGCTGGGTGCTTCCCAAAAACCAACAGGAAAAATGTAGCCAAGATATTACTGAATAAGGGTTCATCTCCCTTCAGACAGTGTGCATCATTGCTGTATGTGTTGTGGAAGTGTCCTCATGTGTGCAGGACCAGCAGATGTATTCACCAGAGTCTTTCAGATTCTGATGGTCTTATTATTTATTTACTCTGTTAGTTTGAGGACCTTGTAAAACACATGCAGTGTTATCCGAGGCTTATTCCTCACTTTGTGCTCAGTAATCACTCCTGACAGTGACTCAGGACCATCTGCAGTCCCAGAGAAAAACAAAAGCATTGCAAACCCTATACTATCATTCCAGATAGGTTCTGAAAGTTTTCAATGGGATATTCTATATACTCTTATACCAGAATAAAACTTGTGAATTATATTAATTGTAATAATTTTACATTATATTAAATATAATACAAGTAATTAAAAACATAATCTTGTATAATTTCTCCACCTCATGTTTGTTCACCAGGTAAGATAAATAGTTTAAAATATTTAAGAAAAACTTCACTTTTACTACTGGGAAATAAAAATACCCACTGACCTGATTTTTTTGTTGCTGTTTTTTTTAAACTTAGACCTGTTTAGTTTGAAACTGTGTATCATGCAGAGCAAAGCAATGAGACCACTGTCTACTAGGGATACTGCTCACAAAATAAATTCAATGAGACACTCCTACATGTCAAGGAAACATGCTTAAATGCCTCTCTCGCAGGCAAAATGAATTTTCTAATAACCAACTTCATATTCTCATAATGCTTTCTCACTATTTGTCTTTGCCAGGTTTTCTGTTGCCTTGTACTTAACTACTGTTCTATTTTCAAAAGGGTTTCCTAAGCAATTAGCAGTCATATAAAAAGATAGGGACCATGAGCACCTCCCCTCGAGTAATGGCTGACACTGAATAAATTTTTCCAGTGCTATAATATCCGTTTGCTCTGGGGAATTTTAAAAAAAAAGCTGCAACAAAAATCTTCACAATTGCTCAGTGGAATCACTTTCGAACTCTGCCTCACACTTGAAGTTTATTCTCAGAATGTGACAGAGAGAAATTTAATTTTATTGGCACACGTAAAGTTCATATGAACAAGAAGGATTTGAGTAGCCCTTTAATACCTCTGGTTAGAATGGGCCTGACTCTACTTCCACCCTTATCAGTTACACGGTATCAGTTGGCCACCACACAAATCTTACAATTTAGGAACTATTAGCGAGAAGAAATTACTTTTCATATTTTCAACGGAGATAATTCTGAATTGGTACTTTGATAAAATGATGTAAGTCGGTTGTCATAACTTACAGATATTATGGTGAATTCTGAACAGTAACAATCTTATTTAGAGGTCAGTCACTGAAGTTCCACACCACATACACACTTGAAAGATTGGCAGCTCCCTCTGCTGTTTCTCAGAGTGAGGTGCCAGGATTCAAGGCTCACCTCTTCGTGTAATTTCTTTTCCTGTGATGCTGGACTTTCACAGCTTGTCAATTAATGGCCTTCAAGCTGGCAAGCTTTCAAACACCAGCTGACTTTCAGCAGTTTGATGGCACCTTTAGGACACCTGCTTCGAAGGCCGAGTTACTTCAAAAGAAAGCTTGATACTGCTATTAAAGCAAGGCATGTGAATCACACCCTTTCTTTGAAGCTTTCTATTTCTGTGTGTATCCGTCTGGTCTGTTTATAACAGATGCAGGCTTCTGAAAAGCAGTCCTACTTGGCAATGAAAACCCATGGCTTTAAAAATCAGATTTCTTTTATACTTTTTTTGCCGAAACATTTATTTTCTTTTATGAGCCATAGATTGGTTGGTATCTATTCTTCTAAACCTCATTCACATCGTGTGCACAAACTGACTTTTTTTTCCATCTTACTCGATATATTTCTCATAATATAGCCTACATTTTTAAACCATGCTTTTGTTACTTTGACAACAGAGAAAACAGAAAGAAGCAGGTGCTGTCATCTCTCTTAAATAGGACTTTCGAGAAACATGTCTGCATCCATAAGATGGTTTTTTGGAATGTGGGGTGTGTGTGTGTGTGTGTGTGTGTGTGTGTGTGCGTGCGTTGAGATGATCTTTCAACTCACCTGAAATAAAACTGCTCATCATGTTACAGTGGTCCAATTACTTTGATTTGAAGACTAGGATAAAAGAAACTGCTTTGCTGCTAAACATGAAAAAACATATTTTCTTGTCTCCTAAAATGAAATTCAGCAAGAGTACAAAGATTTTCATTCTAAATCAACATATAATTTATAAGAAAGTCACCCTAAATTATGTTACAGTAAATTTTATTATGAGTTTTTTTATGAATACTGCTATTTATATAAGAATATATGGGTTTTTGACACATTGCTTATATAATTAAAATTGGTTAGTATTATTTTTAAAGTAGAATGTATCTGAATAAATTTTTTTACAGCAAATATCCGTGAAACATGGTAAATATTGACCAAAGGTTAAAGTATAATATATTTGTTAGAAATTTTCATTTTTCACATACTCATTCTGTGCATAACGGCAGTGTTATTCTACATATATTGTGAACTCACATGTTTTTATCTAGAATGAAATCAAAATGTACAGTGATTTCCAAAGGTGTGAGAAAATTCCTCCTTCTTTGCTCAACATGTTTTAAGATACTATTGGTAGTAATAAGTATAAAATAATAAGAGACTATGGATGGTTCATCTTAAATGTTTATAATTTTGAAATGAATATATGTTAATAAGTAAATGCAAGTCTAAATAACAAGACCATGCAGTACTTAAAGAATTTGAAATGACTAGAACTTAAGCAAACAGATGAATTCAAACTCTTTAATAGTACACTACGAAAAAAATAAGTTTAATTTTATAATGACAGAGAAAGCATGCCATTTAACAAAATAGTAGTTAATTTCATTGCATAAGCAGATTGCAAAAATTCCCATACTTCCTTAGAAGCTAGAGAGATCACAACCTATTGATACTATCACTGAGAATGCTCAATACATTCTACAGTGCAGACCACAAAGAAATGGAATTAATAACTCTCGGGTACTTATTTTATTATTTGCCCACTCAACTGTTCTCTGTTCATTCGGTGGAATTTGAATAGAAAACATGTAACAGTATATTATGCAAAAGAAAATCTTAGAAAGCATAAAACCACAGTGAATAAATTTGACTAAGGATTAAAATTTGAATTTTAAGAGAAATTTCACTTCATTCATGGTCAAAAGGAATGAAAAAAAAAGTCAAGTCAATGACTGACAGTATTACTTACTTGACAACTTGTCACTGATAAAAATCAACGATTCTATTCTGTATGGAAACTCTTTCCGGTGCCTCTATCACACTTTGTCATTCTCTGAAAGTTTATTAAAGTAACTCAGTCCCACTCTAATGTGCAGCAGCATTACATCTGCCAACTCATGTTATTATAGAATTCACTGGAGTGTTGTCCAAAATCACTTTCAGCAGCTGAACTGGTACAGTGAAATAGCTCCATGTCAGGTATTCAGCTCTTACCTTACAATGTAGATATCCAATAACTCTACATTTCCATTTTTAACATTAATCATTGCAATATAAAGTCAGATTATAATAGAGTACTTGAAATTCTAGTGCTAGTAGATAGAAGCCCGAATGATTTTTTTCTTTATTCTGATACCTAATTATGCTCTACTGAATAATTTTCCTGAAAAAATTAAAATAAAGGATAGTTCAAATACTACTTTCAATTGTGACTTTGGTAAAGGGATTATGTTTAAACATTTTAAAAATGCATTTTTATATGAAATTTAAAACTAGAGTTTTTTTGTGTTTGACATAATTAAATGTGAAAACAAAATTTCATCTGTTTTCTAAATATTGTAGTAAAAGTATGGTAGGGATGGATTCCTTGTCCAACTTTAGTTATATCTTGATACCGATATAGAGGTGATAGAAATATTTTGTTCAACATTCGCTTTTGCAGAAAGTCATGTCATGAAATACCAAAACACTGATGAACTTGCACTAAGTATGACTACATATTCTGCTCCACTGGTGTTTTCATTTAAATTTTTTTTTGTCACTCTATGTTTTCCTGAAATTCTAACAGAGACAAAAACAGAGACCAATCAAGTACTGGGGTTTTCAAATTGCTCTTAATACAGTCGTTAGGGGCATCAGTGTGTCAACGCCAATCCCATCAGCAGTGTGACCTTCCCTCTGCCATTGTTTCCAGCTACCATCCACCTCCCAAATGCCTCCACTGCAGGTGCAAAATAATTACTTGATATTGCCTGTTAAAATAAAATGGCAAATGGAATTATCAAATAGAGTTAAGTAAAAGAAAATTTGTAAAAACCATTACATCTCCCAATGGTGTTATAAAAACCATTGCTTGGGGATTTACTGAATTGTTTGTTGCTAGTTGAAACTTCTGTGTCATTGTTTTCACAGTTGAGCTTAGAGGGTGAATATTTTGCTCTAATTTGCTGTGTTCCTACTGGACTGTCAAGTGTTGTGGGCAAACTGATCAAAAGTCCTGTGTCAGGGATCTAGAGAGATAGTACAACAAATAAGAATCCTGGGTTACGTGCTGCAGACTCAGATTCTAATCCACAGTACCATATATGGTCCTCTAATCACTAACAGTAGTGATCCCTGAACAAAGAACCAGGAGTAAGCTCTAAGCATTGCTGGGTGTGGCCTCAGAAAAAAACAATAACAATAACAACAACAACAACAAACATAAAAAAGTCAGTGGTAAATCCATTTCCGTGCATCCAATGCTCTCTGTATTTAAATCTAACTATAAATTATAGCAAAATAAATTTCTACTATTCATATCAGTATGTTCTATAGTATTTTTAAGTTTAGAACTTTGGTATCAAGATTTTTCCACCTTTCCTTCCATTTGTGGTTGCCCACTTGGTTGTAGTCCTCCCACACACTCACTGGTGTGCTGATTGATGATGCACTTGTGTGACCTAAAATCACAATGACTGTCCTTCTGGACTCATGTTAGGCAAGGTGGAGTGATGCTTGGGATTCAAACTTATGTCTTATGTCTGAAATATAAGCACTATACCTGAGTCACATACTTGATTTAAAAAACTACAGTTTCAAATTTTTAACTTTCTTTGTTTCCTGTGTTAAAATGTGATCACATGAATTGCAAAAATTAATATGTGTCCTCCTGCCAAACTTTTAATATTCTTTATTGATTTAAGGGCCAAACAAGGCAATATTTGATCAATTAGAAGGAACTTTCTTAAAAATATATCACTGCTCTTGAGTAATCACATCATAGAATTTGAAGGTGGAAAAGACAATCTTTGGATGATGTTGTTTATGAAAGTAATATTTATATTACAGAGAAAATAAAACATACAGAACACAGTTGTATTAAATAGTAAATGTTTCATAGAACAGTTGAAGGCAATTCTTTTTCTTTTTATAATTTTTATTACTGAAACCCCATGAGGTACAGTTGTAGACTTACAAATTTTTGTGCTTGGGTTTCAATAATACAATGATCAAATACCCATCCCTCCACAAGTGCCCATTTTCCACCACCATGGATCCCAGTATCCCTCCCACATCCATCCCCCCCCCATCCCACCGTGCCTCTGTGTTGGGGAATTCCCTTGTGTTCTCTCTCTCCTTTTGGGTGTTGTGGTCTGCAAAAAAAGACATTGAGTGGCAATCATGTTCGGTCCATAGTCTCCTTTCAACATGCATCTCCCCTCCTGGGAGCATCCTCCAAACACCCTTTATTTGGTGTTCCCTTCTCTTTTGCCCAGAAAACACCAATAGTACTGTAGTGTTAGACAACCTCTCTGACAAGGAATTCAGAAGGGAGCTACTTAGGATACTTAGGGAACTAAAAGAAACAATGGAAAGCAATGCCAATAAAAGATAAGAGGATTTGAAGGCAGAAATGAGGAAAATGCAAACGGAAATGTCAGACCTGAAAAACCTGATAGGTGAATTGAAAAAATCAGTGGAAGGCCTCAGCAGCAGAGTAACAGCTGCTGAGAACAGAATCAATGAGCTTGAAGATGAAGTTCAGAGACTCTCCAGAAAAGAGCAGAAAATGAAAAAGAGACTCACAATTCTGGAACAGATGGCAAGAGAAGGTCGTGATGAAGCCAAGAGGGGTAACATTAGAATTATTGGAGTCCCAGAGAGACAGGAAGAAAACCTTGATGAAGAAAAAACTGTCAAAGACATCATTACTACAACTTTTCCAGAGCTGAAGAAAACTTGTGACCACATTCAGGAGGCCCGAAGGGTACCAGCTAGAAGAAATCCAAATAAAAATACCCCAAGACACATCCTGATCAGAATGACCAAAACCTTAGATAGAGACAAAATTCTGAAAGCAGCAAGATCAAAGAAAGAAATTTCCTACAAAGGAACATCCTTAAAATTCACAGCTGATTTGTCTGATGAAACCCTCATGGCCCGAAAACAGTGGTGGCATATAGTGAAAAAAACTTAATGAAATAAATGCCTCACCAAAAACACTTTACCCAGCAAAACTCTCATTCATAGCAGAAGGAACAACACACAGTTTCACAGACAAATAACAGCTCAGGAACTTCATAGACTCAAAAGCATGGTTACAAGAATAACTAAGTGGGCTACTTTAAGGCAAGGCAGGCCCCTCAAATACATCAAATTTCAAAGAAAAATGGGACAATACTCCATAACAATAATCTCTCTCAATGTCAATGGGCTAAATGCACCAAGTAAAAGACACAGAGTGGCAGGATGGATTAGAAAATTGAACCCAACATTCTGCTGCCTGCAAGAAACATATCTCAATAGTCCAAGCAAACACAGACTCAGAGCCAAAGGCTGGAAAACAATCCTACAAGCAAACAGCTCCCATAAAAAAAGCTAGGGTAGCCATCCTAATATCAGAACACATCTATTTCAGAGTGAAGGTCACAAGAGACAGTGAAGGCCATTTCTTATTGATCAAGGGATCTGTACAACAGGAAGAACTTACAATACTAAATGTATATGCACCTAATGAGGGACCAGCAAAGTACTTAAAACAACTACTCATAGATTTGGAGAAAGACATCCAAAGCAACATAATACTAGTGGGAGATTTCAACACCGCTTTATCACCTCTTGATAGATCAACCAGAATCAAATTTAGCAAGGACATACTTCATCTGAGGGAAGCAATGGAAGAAAGGGACTTAGTAGATATATACAGGACACTTCATCCTCAAAAGGCTGAATACACATTCTTCTCAAGCGTACATGGAACATTCTCCAAGATAGATCACATGCTGAGCAACAAAACATACCTCCATAAAATTAAGAAGATAGAGATTGTATCAACAATCTTCTCAGACCATAATGCCCTGAAATTAGAAGTAAATCACACACAAAAACAGAAAACTAAAACAAATACCTGTAAATTAAACACTGCGCTATTGAACGAGTGTCTTAGAAAGGAAATCAAAGAGGAAATCAAAAGATTTCTAGAAACGAATGAAAATGAGGACATGAGTTACCAAAACTTATGGGACACAGCAAAAGCTGTGTTAAGAGGAAAGCTTATAGCTCTACAAGTGTTCCTCAGGAAGGAGGAGTGAGCCCACATAAATAACCTAACCTCAAAGCTTAAGAGCTTGGAGAAGGACCAACAAAAGGAGCACAATCTGAACAGGAGGAAGGAAATAATAAAACTCAGAGCAGAGATTAACAATCTGAAAGATCATTGAAACCAAGAGCTGGTTCTTCGAGAAAATTAACAAGATCTATAAGACTCTAGCAAAACTCACAAAGAAAGGGAGAGAGAAAACCCTAATAAACTGAATCAGAAATGAAAAGGTGGTCATTACAACAGAAACTACCGAAATTCAAAGGATCATCAGGGAGTACTTTGAGACGCTTTATGCCACAGAACATCAAAACCTCGAGGAAATGGATAAATTCCTAGACTCCTACAGACTCCCAAGGCTGAACCAAGAAGACCTGGAATAACTGAACAGACCTATCACCATCAAGGAAATTGAAATGGTAATAAAAAGTTCCCCCAAGCACAAAAGTCCTGGCCCGGATGATTCATTCGTGAATTCTTCCAAATCTTTAAAGAAGACTTACTCCCAATCCTCTTTAACGTTTTCCACGAAATTGAAATATCAAAAACACTTCCGGAGAGTTTCTATAAAGCAAATATTACCCTGATACCAAAAGCAGACAGAGATACCACAAAGAAAGAGAATTAGAGGCCGATATCCCTGATGAACACAGATGCAAAGATCCTCAACAAACTACTAGCAAATAGAATCCAACTGTCACTGTCAATGTCACTGTCCTCCTGTTGTTCATTGATTTTCTCAAGTAGGCCCAGTAAGATCTCCATTGTGACACTTGGTTGTTACTGGGTTTGGCATATTGAATATGTCATGGAAAGTTTGCCAGGCATTGCCGTGCAGGCAAGAAACTCTCGGTAGCTTACTGGGTTCTCTGAACAGGAAGGAGAAATCGAACTCGGGTCAACCATATTGGGTGCTTGCAAGGCAAACGCCTTACCTGCTGTGCTTTCGCTCTAGCCCAGAGTCCAACTACTCATCAAAAGGATCATACACCATGACCAAGTAGGATTCATCCCAGGGATGCAAGGATGGTTTAACGTTCAGAAATCAATCAACATAATCCATCATATCAACAAAAGAAAAATAAAAATCATATGTTCATATCAATAGATGCAGAGAAAGCATTTGACAAGATCCAGAACCCCTTTGTGATGAAAACCCTAGCCAAAATTGGTATAGAGCAGACTTTCCTCAACATTGTTAAAGCCTTCTGCCACAAGCCTACAGCAAGCATCATCCTCAATGGGGAAAAACTGAGAGCCTTCCCTCTAAGATCAGAGACGAGACAGGGATGCCCACTCTCTCCACTGCTGTTCAATATAGTACTGGAAGTACTTGCAATAGCGATTAGGCAAGACAAAGATATTAAAGGGCATTCAGGTAGGAAAGGAAGAAATCAAGTCTAACTATTCGCAGATGATATGATACTATACTTAGAGAACCCTATAACTCCACCAAGAAACTCCTAGAAACAATAGACTTGTATAGTAAAGTTGCAGGCTATAAAATCAATACCCAAAAATCCATGCCATTCCTATATGCAAACAGTGAGAGAGAAGAAAGCAACATGAAAAAAAAACAATCCCGTTCACAATTCTGCCCCAGAAAATCAAGTACCTAGGAATCAGCTTAACTAAGGAAGTAAAGGACCTGTACAAAAAAAAAACCTACAAAACGCTATTCAGGAAATAAAAGAGGACATGAGGATATGGAAAGATATCCCCTGCTCATGGGTCGGGAGAGTTAACATTGTCAAAATGGCAATACTTCCCAAAGCATGGTACAAATTCAATGCAATCCCTATAAAGATACCCATGACATTCTTCAAAGAAATGGAGCAAACACTCCTGAAATTCATATGGAACAATAAGCCCCCAAGAATAGCTAAAGCAATTCTTGGGAAAAACAGAATGGGAGGAATCAACCTCCCTAACTTCAAACTCTACTACAAAGCAGTAATAATTAAAAGAGCATGGTACTGGAACAAAGGCAGAGCTACAAACCAATGGAACAGGGTTGAATTTAATGACATCTCCCCTCAATCATATGATCATCTAATCTTTGATAAAAGTGCAAGAAATGTGAAGTGGAGTAAGGAAATCCTCTTTAACAAATTGTGCTGTCAAAATTGGACGGCTACATCCAAAAAATGGGCTCATAACTCTGCCTAACACCATGTACAAAAGTAAGATCAAAATGGATCAAAGACCTCAACATCAGACCAGAAACCATAAGGTACATTGAAGACAAAGTTGGCAAAATCCTCCACGACATTGAAGCTAATGGTATCTTCAAAGATGTCTCACCACTGGAACCACTGGCCGAGCAAGTGAAAACAGAGATAGACAAATAGGACTATCTTAAACTAAGAAGCTTCTGCACCTCCAAAGAAACAGTGACCAAAATACAAAGACAGTCTGCAGAATGGGAAAGGATATTCGCCAAATACACATCTGAAAAGGGGTTCATATAAAGGATATATAAAGTACTGGTTGAACTCCACAAGAAGAAAACATCTAACCCCATCAAAAAATGGGGCAATGAAATGAACAGAAAATTTCTCAAAGAAGAAATGCGAATGGCAAAAAGTCACATGAGAAAATGCTCTACATCATTATCATCAGGGAGATGCAGATCAAAACCACAGTGAGATACCATCTCAAACCTCGGGGACTGGCCCACATCCAAAAGTACAAAAGAAACAGATGCTGGCACGAATGTGGCGAGAAAGTGAAACTCCTTCACTGTTGGTGGGAATGCCGACTGGTTCAGCCCTTTTAGACAATTCTCCAAAAATTTGAAATTGAGCTCCCATTTGACCCAGCAATACCACTCCTGGGAATATATCCCAGAGAGGTAAAAATGTATAGTCAAAGTAACATCTGCACTTGTTTGTTCACTGCCACACTCTTTACAATAGCCAGAATCTGTAAATGAACTGAGTGCCCAAGAACAGATGACTGGTTAAAGAAACTTTGGTACATCTACATAATGGAGTACTATGTAGCTGTTAGAAAAGATGAAGTCATGAAACTTACATACAAGTGGTACTACATGGAAAGTATCATGCTAAGCAAAATGAGTCAGAAAGAGAGGGATAGACATAGAAAGATTGAATTCATCTGGGGGATATAATGTAACAACATAGGAGACTAACACACAGGAGTGGCCGAGATTAGTACCAGGAATTTTGCTTCATGGCTTGGAGGCCAGCCACACACGCTAGGGGAAAAGGCAGCACAGATAGAGTAGGGAGCACCAAAGAAAGGGTGTTTGGAGGATGCTCCCAGGAGGGGAGATGCATGCTTAAAGTAGACTATAGACTGGACATGATTGCCACTCAATGCCTCTTTTGCAGACCACAACACCCAAAAGGAGAGAGAGAACAGAAGGGAATGCCCTGCCACAGAGACAGGGTGGGATGGGGGGATGGGGGGTGGGAGCGATACTGGGATCCATGGTGGTGGAAAATGGGCACTGGTGGAGGGATGGGTATTTGATCATTGTATAATCGAAACCCAAGTATAAAAATTTGTAAATCTACAACTGGTGTTTCCCTTATAAATATTTAAAAATAATAAAGTCACAAACAATGATTGTAACACCGACTGTGGGTCTTGCTTATATAAAAGAGTAAAAAGGGTAACTGGAAACATTTTGTTCTTTCTCCCTTATTATATTTTGAATTTACGATGTCATATGCATAAAATCATATGTAATTGGTGAAAGTAACCTATAAACTACTGAGTAGCACATTGAGAATTTCTTTGTATCACAGTTTTTAATCTACTTATTAAATTCTCTTCAATATTCCCAAACAATGTATTATGTATATTAGTTTCATAGTGAGATTCCATTGATTAAAGAAACTTTGGTACATTTACACAATGGAGTACTATGTAGCTGTTAGAAAAGCTGAAGTCATAAAATTCACATACAAGTGGTAAAAGGTAAAGGTAAAGGCCCTCCCGTTGATCGTCGATTTGCTCAAGCGGGCCCAGTAACGTCTCCATTGGAGACTTTGTTGTTACTGTGTCTGGCATATCGAATACTCTCGGTAGCTTGCCAGGCTCTCTGAGAGGGGCGGAGGAATCGAACTCGGGTCGGCCATGTTGGCCGCTTGAAAGGCGAACGCCCTACCCGCTGTGCTATCGCTCCAGCCCATACAAGTGGTACTACATGGAAAGTATCATGTTAAGCAAAATGAGTCAGGAAGAGCGGGACAGACAAAGAAAGATTGCATTCATCTGAAGAATATAAAGCAACAAAATGGGAGACTAACACCCAGGAGTAGCCAAGATTAGTACCAGAAATTTTGCTCCATGATTTGGAGGCCAGCCACACGTGCTAGAGGAAAAGGAAGCTCATATAGAGAAGAGAGCATCAAATTAAGGGTGTTGGGAAGATCCTCTCAGGGTGGGAGAAGCATGCTGAAAGTAGACTATAGACCAAACATGATTGCCACTCAATGCCTCTCTTGAAGATCACAGGACCCAAAAGGAGAGAGAGAGAACAAAAAGAAATGTCCTGCCACAGAGGCAGTGTGGGATGGGGGATTGGGGGGGTGGGAGGGATGCTGGGACCCGTGGTGGTGGAGGATGGGTGCTGGTGGAGGGATGGGTACTTGATCATTTTATAACTGAAACCCAAGCACAAAAATTTTTAAGTATAACTGTACCTCATGGTCTTTCACTAATAAAAAATAAAATAAAATCCCCCCAAAATATCATATTCAAAACAACATAGTATTTGATATGTTTCAGCAATCTGAACTGTGTATTTCAAATAGAAGTTAGAAATCTATCACTACGATGGTGCATCAAATTGAATGACTGCCTTCCAATATCTGCTAGTCCCTTTTTTACTGTGTAACTACATGTCCTCCCATATGAGCAGAGTAAATTTTCTTGTCGCTTTACACTGTTGGCTGACTTTAAACTCTGTGACATTTGAAAATATTGTCTAGGTAGAAATCTGTAAGGAACGTCTATGATTGGTCTTTCTCGCTACTCCTCTGCCTTTTCCATAAGCATTGCTGCTTTCTGTTCTTTGTTATACCCCAAATAATCACATGTGGAAAAAACAGAATCAAACTATCTTTATAATGAAGCCCTGCTTCAGACATAGCTTGTAGCAGAGCTGCCAAATATTCAGATGATCACCAGCTAACCGCTTCAGTTTGAGGAATAGGTGTTTACTGCTATTTGTCATTTTAATGTTCTTGTTTTTCATGTTCCTTGTTATGGCAATAACTAACTGATTTGAATGTTAGATGTTTTCTTATGTTATTGTCACAATGCTGTCCCTATTTTTAAGGTACCTGCTATTTATGCATGCATAAATAGCTCATTACTTATACATATGTATATGTGAGATTTACATGATCTACCTATAGATATTGACACAACTGTCTGGAACTGAATCTGCCGTCTATTTCATTCCACTTTGTTTATATTTTTCACCATCATATTTTCAAAGTCTATTGTAATTATTTTTATGCTGCTTATTTTTTGTTTTTGCAATATATTACGCTATAATTTTGGGGATTTTGTTTGGGGGGCACACCTGGTGATGTTCAGGTTTTTTTTTTCCTGGCTCTGTGGGCAGGAATTACTCGTGACTATGTTCAGGGAACCATATGAGGTATCAGAGATCGAACCCTAGTCAGCCCTGTGCAAGGTAACCATCTTACCATCTACACTATCATTCAGTCCGTATTTTATAAAATTAATCGTTTTATAGTGACTGTATTTATCATTACACATGTATGTATATTTGTGATGTTTTAAAACAGCTTATATTTGGAGAAAAGTTGGCGAGAGAGACGAAACTATTACCACACATACTACCCACAAAAAGTTTAATAGAGGGATGGTGCTATTAATTATCATACATACATAAATTGACAATATGCTTAGATAACATTTTAAGTATAATTTTTCTAATTACTCAGTAATAGCTCACTCTTTTGTGATTTTTTATTCCCAGATGCTATCCTTATTTATTAAATAAACTTTTAAAGAGTCATGCTATTTCAGAGGCAAATTATTTCATTCTTCATATTACTGTTAGAATTTTAATTTTCCTACTTTGCTTAACATGGGAAAAATGTTATTTGAATATCTAATCAGTGGCAGTATCTTCAAAAAGACCTGTCATCTTCTGATATAGTGTATTATATTTTATTCCTTGTCTCTTTTAAATTCTGGAAAATAAGTTCATTCTCTTTCTTAATGAAAATATTTTAATAGTTTATTATTTCGGAGTGAGATAAAAAATTACTTATCTGTTTGAATTAGAAAAATATTACTTTACACTAAAAATGATATCTCATAAAATTCTAAAATCAAGCAATATCTTCTGTTATTACCTTTAGAATATAGTTTTACTTTTGTCTTGGAGTTAATATGGTATCATTTGTCAGTCAAATTATCATTTAAAGCAGTTTGACTTTCTTTAAGAATTCGATATATACTTTTCCTTATATACCTCAGCTATGAGAATTATATATTACATTCTTGTTTTTTTTTAACTTTTAATTGCAAAACCACCTGGAGTGTTCTTATTTTGGTTTATTCTCCTAATTATTTGAGTGAACTTTTGATATGAAAACAAAATCTTAAATACCAGTGATTTTTCCGCTATTAACTTTTTAAAATTTTACTTTTAATATATCCCTTCTAATATTTTATTCAAAGACTTCTATAAGACATATATTATAGTCCCTTAATTTACACTCCCTGCCAGATGTTTTTATTTTCTTTAAATTTTGATATTGCAGATGTAATTAGACCAGATGGTGACACAAGAATCTCTTGCACTTCCCTCCTCCCACAAACATACTGAATGTAAACTGTACATGTACAATTCCCTCTGAGAAAACCAGAAATGAGCTAAGAACTGTATTATATCATGCCTCTAAGAAGATATCTATGTTGGAATGCAGTGGAAATGCTGAGATGTTTTCTTATTATAAGAAAAGCGTGGACAAGCTGAAGTATTCCCATATTCATCAAACCATTGTAATCCAAGAGGGAACCATGAATGTGCTTCTCCCTTAAGAGGTCAGGAAGCAATATCCCTGACAACCAGACACTCTTTTTGAGGGAACAATCACAAACTAAGGACCTTTAGGTACCATTCCAGATACAGTTAAATGCCTTAGACGAGATTAGTCAGAACTGGTGCATAAAGTTGCAGTGTTATTTGTATCTACAGTGTCAGAAATCACCAGAACTACCCCAGCAGTGCCCGGGGAGCAAGAGGCCACATAGTGCTTAGTGGTCTCCAGGGCTGCATCTGATGTTGCTCCAGTGCCCTCCCTCTGGTACCAACACTAGAAGCAAAGTCTCCAGCATGCAAAGCATGCACCCATAACCCCATACTACTTCTCCAACACCCTCATCTCAAGATTTAAGGTTCTCACATAAGTGATGGAAACCTAAAATACTTATCCCTGAAAGTCATAGGGTTTCACGAGTCCCATAGAAATATATTGAACAAAGAGGAAGTTCTTAACAGGATACCAAGTACTTGCAATGTTATCCCTCAGGGATGAATGCCTACAAAATAGGCAAAATTCCCATCACAGTTTTTAGTTCTGCCTGAGGAACCAGCTCTAAATTACACACATCTGGGTGCTGACTAGAATCCTCCCTAGTCAGTATGCACTGTCAGTATGCACTGTACTCAAGTTTTCCCCTTCTTCCAGCTCCCTAAAACAATAAAATAAAATTGCTTGTGTATCCTTGGAAGGAATTGAAACCATTCCTAGATCCCCAACAATTAAGACCCACCGATCTAGTGGTTCAGGATACCATACAACATGCATTTGTAGGTTCCACAGTCCATGAACATGAGATATGTGTATACGTGAGCATTTGTGTGTGTGAAGAAATATATACTATTTATTATTTATGTGTAATACGTACTATAGATATTTGTTAGTCATAACTTTTTAGGATACGGCAGTTTTTCCCATAGCAATGTAGAGCAAAGGAAACATTCAAAAATGCTTATTTCTGGGTCAAATGGGAGCTCAAATTCTAATTTTTTGAGAATCGTCCATACTGTTTTCCAAAAGAGTTGAACCAGTCGGCATTCCCACCAGCAGTGAAGGAGGATCGCTTTCTCACCAAATCTGCACCAGCACCGGTTGCTTTTGTTCTTTTGAATGTGGACCAGTCTCTGTGGTGTGAAATGATATTTCATTGTTGTTTTGATCTGCATCTCCCTGATGATTAATGATGTAGAGCATTTTCTCATGTGCCTCTTAGCCATTCAGATTTCTTCTTTGCAAAAGTTTCTGTTCATTTCCTCGCCCCATTTTTTGATGGGGTTGGATGTTTTCTTCTTGTGGAGTTCAATCAGTGCCTTGTATATCCTTGATATCAACCCCTTGTCAGATGTGTATTCGGTGAATATCCTTTCCCATTCTGTAGACTGTCTTTGTATTTTGGTCACTGTTTCTTTGGAGGTGCAGAAGCTTCTTAGTTTAAGATAGTCCCATTTATCTATCTCTGTTTTCACTTGCTCGGCCAGTGGCATGACATCTTTGAAGATACCATTATCATGGAGGGATTTTCCAACTTTGTCTTCAATGAACTTTATGGATTCTGGTCTGATGTTGAGATCATTAATCCATTTTGATCTTACTTTTGAACATGGCGTTAGGCAGAGATCTGAGCCCACTTTTTTGTATGTAGCCATCCAGTTTTGCCAGCACAATTTGTGAAAGAGGCTTTCCCTGTTCCACTTCACTTTTCTTGCCCTCTTATCGAAGAATAGATGATCATATGCTTGGGGGGAGATGTCAGTATATTCAACTCTGTTCCATTGGTCTACAGCTCTGCCTTTGTTCCAGTACCATGCTGTTTTAATTATAGCTGCTTTGTAGTAGAGCTTGAAGTTAGGGAGGCTGATTCCTCCCATTTTCTTTTTCCCAAGAATTGCTTTAGCTATTTCATATAAATTTTAGGAGTGTTTGTTCCGTTTCTTTGAAGAATGTCATGGGTATCCTCATACCACTCCTAGGAATATACCCCAGAGAGGAAAAAAGTATAGTCGAAGTGACATCTGCACTTGTTTGTTCTTTGCAGCACTCTTTACAATAGCCAGAATCTGGAAAAAACCTGAGTGCCCGAGAACAGGTGACTTGTTAAAGAAACTTTGGTACATTGACACAATGGAGTACTATGTAGCTGTTAGAAAAGATAATGTCATAAAATTTACATAAAAGTGGTACTACATGGAAAGTATCATGTTAAGAGAAATGAGTCAGAAAGAGCGGGATAGACACAGAAAGATTGCCTTCATCTGGGGAGCATAAAGCAACAAAATGGGAGACTAACACCCAGGAGTGGCCGAGATTAGTACCAGGAATTTTGCTCCATGACTTGGAAGCCAGCCACATGTGCTAGGGAAAAGGAAGCTCAGATAGAGAAGGGAGCACCAAATAAAGGGTGTTGAGAGGATCCTCCCAGGGTGCGAGAAGCATGCTGAAAGTAGACTATAGACCAAACATGATTGCCAGTCAATGCCTCTCTTGAAAACCACAGGACCCAAAAGGAGAGAGAGAACAAAAGGGAATGCCCTGCTATAGATGCAGGGTAGGATGAGGGGATGGGGGGGGTGGGAGGGGTGATGGGACCCGTGGTGGTGGAGGATGGGCGCTGGTGGAGCGATGGGTACTTGCTCATTGTATAACTGAAACCAAAGCACAAAAATTTGTAAGTCTAACTGTGCATCATGGCGTTTCACTAATAAAAAAAAACATTAAAAATGCCTATTTCTAAGAACAACCTTGGAAGGACTTTAGCTGTATTACTTTCCATTTTTCACTAAAGGATATAGTTTTCTTATTTCTTTCTTTTCTATACTTTTCTTTTTCTTCTCTTTTCTCTTTTTTGTCTCTTTTCTTCTTGTGGAGATGGGCTTGGATGGGACCACAGTTGGGAGTACCTAGGGATTACTCCTGGCTCTGTGCTCAAGGATCCAGAGGTACTCGGGAAACCATAGTAATGCCAGGATTGAAAAAGTGTCAGCTCATGCCACACAAATGCCATAACCCTTATATTCTCTAATTTCTAATTAACCTCCATCTATATGCTAAGATCTCTTTATCAGCACACTGGTCGATTTTGGCCCACACTCAAATATAGTGATTCACTAAGAACAAAGTTAAATGCTTGAATAATTTTAAATGGTTAAATTGTAGCCAAGAGCCTGAGCCAGGATGATTGAGGCGATTTATCTCTTTAAGATCAATCTTTCAAGACTAGAAGCAATGGCTATTTTATATAAAGTTCAGTGTTAAGGAAAATATTTTTAATTTAGAGAAATATATTTCAAAGAAAATAATCAGAGACCTCACTAGGAATTCATTCTAATAAATGTAATTAAGTAATTTATCTGGTATAAAGTTCAAGCAATGGGCACAATTACGCTCAGCAGTGTCAGAAAAGCAGTAGGTCAGCAAAGCGAGAATTTAAGCAGTTAAAATATAATAACTACAATAGAAATTATAGAAATTAGAAACACTGTAACTGAACTCTAAAAATTCAGTTGAGGGATTCAGTAGTAGACTAGATGAAATATATAAAAGAATCAGTAAGCTCAAACATTAGACAATGGAAATTGTCCATTTAAGTGCTAAGATTAAAAAAAATAAAGATTGAAGATTATTTGGTCCATCAAGTAGACCAATGTATACATCAGTCAAGGAAGAACAAGAAAAAGACAGAAAGAAGCACAATGCTTGTTTTAAAAAGTAATGGCATTTTTTTTTTACGAACATGGAAACAAGAAGCATATCTAGTACAGGAAACCAAAAGAATATCAAACATAAAGATGCACAAAATTTACAAAAGTTAAAGAGAAAGAATCTTAAATCAGTCAAGAGAGAAGTTACTTGTTATGTTGAAAGGGACACTCATAAATTACCAGAGACTTTTTAATAGCCAACTTGGATACTAGAAGAGAGTACAATGATCTATTCAAAGTGCTGGAAAAAATTCCAACCACAGATTTATTTTAGGGTTGTGTTGGAGGGGTGGCATGCCAGTATTGTTTAGCAGCTACTATTTGTATATTTTTCTGGTGATTGAACTATAAATTTTTACACAGCACCAGGTGCTTCAGAATTAAAAAAGAAATAAAGGAAGCAAGCAAAAACTGAGGGCAACATTTTCATAAATGTTAAAGGAATTTCCTTGAGCTGAAAAAAAAAAGAAAATTAGTAACACAAAACATGTGAAACTACAAAACTCACTAAAAAAGATATAGTTAAAAACATTCTAATATGTGATGATAGTGAGCAGTCAAATAATTGTAAGGAAATTTAATTAAAATGACTATAACAACTTTGGGGCTGGTCTGGGACGTACTTGCCAATACTCTGAGGTTTCTTCTGGGTTTATGCTCAGGGTACAACTTGTGGGAGGTGGCATCATTTGATGTTTGGCCATGTTCAAGGCAAGTATTTTAACCCCAACACTATCTCATCTGCCCTAACATAATTATATTTTTTCAAAAACTTGCTAATAGGGTTACAAAAAAAATAGTACAGTGGACTGAAGATGTTGTTCAGCAGAAAAACTCCAGCACTATAAGACTATGTTTTGATACCATCAAAAAAAAAAGAAAGAAAAGAAATGAAAGTGGTTACATGTTATATTTAAAACATAAGTTGGAGAATATGAAAATGTATCAAATTGATATTTTCAGTTCTTTGGGTTTTTTGGTTTGGGAGCTGTCCCTGGCACTTAGGGCTTACTTCAGGATCTGGGCTTAGAGATCACTTATGGCTCAGACATCACTTCTGGCAATATCAGTGGCAATGATTAGCATGCAGTGTGAGAGATCCATCCCATTACAACCATTTGCAAGGCAAGTCTCTGGATAATCTCTCCTGCCTTAACAGGTTTCTGTTTTTGAGTTATCTTAAGATTAAAATGTATTATAGTATTTATGAGATGTTTTATGAAAGTCATAAGAAAAAACTGTGACTAAGCCAAAGATTCGTAAGAGACTCACAACAGATAAAAAAGTAGAGAGTGTTGGGAAGTTTTGGGCATTTTGGTGATGAGCTTTATGTGGTAACAATATACTCTACTCATGTAGCATAAACATCAGCAATCTTATAAACTCATTTTGTCTAAATAAACAAAAAAGAATGGAAACAAAGTATATTACTTAAGAAAATTATCAAATCACAATGGTGTTAAGAAAATAATTAACTGTAAAAAAATCAGAAAAATATTTAACAAAATGTTAATAATAAGCCCATATTTCTCAGTAACCAATTAAATGTGAATTGACTTAATTATTTGAAGAATGTAGGTATATTAAAAACGAACAAGAAAACATAAGCTATTTAACTTTAAATTTACATGTAGAAAATAATGAGATTTAAAAAGATATTCTTTATTAATGATAGCTAACTGAAAGAATTGGAGCACTTATCCTAGAAAGACATGGGGTTTTAGCCAAAAATTACAAAAATAGAAGCAAAAAAAGTCTTATTTTTAATGCTAGAAGCAAATTAATAAAAATATATCTGATATGAGAATTGTCTAACATATTAAGCATATATGAACATATCTGGGGCTGGAGCGATAGCACAGCGGTAGGGCGTTTGCCTTGCAAGCTGCTGGCCTGGCCAAGCCGGGTTTGATTCCTCCACACCTCTTAGAGAGCCCGGCAAGCTACCAAGAGTATCTCACCCGCACGGGAAAGCCTGGCAAGCTACCCATGATGTATTTGATAAGCCAAATACAGTAACAAGTCTCACAATGTTACTGGGCCCACTAGAACAAATAGATGAACAACGGGAGGACAGTGACAGTGACTGAACATATCTAATGCAATGCAAATTACACAAATGGCTTTTTGCATATTATCTTTGTATCACTGTATTACTATCATCCTGTTGTTCATTGATTGCCTCGAGCAGGCCCCAGTAACATCTCCTTCGTCCTAGTCCTGAGATTTTAAAAAGTGCCACATTCGAGGCTCTATCAGGGTCAGAAGAATGAGACCATCATTGTTACTGTTTTTTGGCATATTGAATACACCACGGGGAGTTTGCCAGACTCTGCCATGTGGGCAGGACACTGTTGATAGTCTGCCAGGTTCTCCAGAGTAAGACGTAGATAATAAGATGTCCTTATTATGCTTCTGGGAGCTGGGTTTTATAGTCTCTGCGTCTTGGCCGTTGATGGGATTACACGGCACTGGGGGCAGTTGGTGGGGGTAATGCCTACAGACTGGAATGCGGGATCTGGGTGGAGGAGGCCCCAGTCCCAATCCAAGCAGGCTTGGAGATCTACGCCCCGGGTCCCGCACACCTGGGTTCCTCTGCTGGTTCCTTCATGTGTGAGTCTTGTCAGAATGTGTGGAGAGTGGTCTTAAGCATGGCTGTGGCTGAAACCAGAGGTCTTCAGCCGCCGGGGCATATTGCATATTATTTTTGCAATGAACAGCATTTCAATGAATGAACAGCATTGCCTCTTCCAAAAAATATTTTCAGACATACATAAATATTTTTAAATATGAATCAGCGTTTTTCAAACTTTTTATGTTTGTAGGCAATCACTGGTCAAGGATTGGCAGCTCAGAATCTCTGGTATATATAGTATGGTAGTCTATAAGACAAGTGATAATAATTAAAGGAGATAAAAAATAATATAAATTTTTTTTGTCCACACTGCTGGAAAAGTATATATTATAAGAAAAATTGTGAAAAATAAAATAAACAATTTGTTCTTAAATAAGCAGTGGGTTAAGGGAGAAAATAAAACATATATAAGTATCTTGAGGGCTGGGGCAATAGTTCAACAGATTGGGCAGAAACTGTGCATGTAGCAGGCCAGTATTCAGCTCCTATACTGCATGGTCTTCTAAGCATCGCTAGGAGTATCTCCAAGCATGGGTCAGGGAATAAACCCTAAACACAGTTATAAGTGTCTTAAGATCCAAAACACAGTACAGTGCTTTCAGGGAATATAACTGTTTCTACAACACTTTGGGATATTGGGGGGAAAATATAGAATCAGTTTGCTACTTCTGTATTTATTTACTATGAGAAAGACTAATTACAAGACTTCTTAATAATTATGCTTCATCACATATTCAAGTATTCAAGTGAGTATAAAATTATTGATAAAGGACTAACCTCTGTAAATTATCAGCATCAATTATAGATAGACGTTTTTAAACATGAGAAAACACTAATTTAGTATACTAATTTAGTATTACTGGAAGTGGAATCTGCTATGACGTTTATAAATTCACAATAACAATATGATTTTATATATGTGTATTTCGTGTGTGTATATGAAAAATAGTATTACTTGGAAATATTAAGATTTTTTAAAAATGTTACATGGATAAAGCCTCTTTATTGTTTATCACCAAGCATTTGAAGTGAAGAACATGTCTCTAGCATCTTATTCAGTCAGCTATGTTAGGTGGACTTAATTACTGTAATTATTTGTTTTTATAGATTGAATCTGTACAATCTAATTTGTCGCACTCATAAGGGATAGTGTAGTTTTGCATAACTTTATTGAGCTAAAGTAAAAATTAAATTATGAATCACGAAAAGTACTTCTAAACATTTTTAATGAGCAGAAAATATTTTTGAAAATGAGTTTTTTCAATATACTTAAAAATATTTCTCTGGGGCAGTAGTGGGTGAGAAACTGGGGTACACTGGTGGAGAGATGGATGTTGGAACATTGTATGACTAAAAGCCATCAGGAACAGCCTTGTAATTGTACATCTCACAGTGATTCAATAAAGAAAATAAATAAAAATAAAGACATAAAAGATATTTTTAGTGAACTTAATCTAAAATTTAAGGAAAACCATATGTCAAATGCAAGGTAAGGAAAAGTCATATAGAATATGACTAGTGTTTGAATATAGATTATGTCCAATTACTCAATGCACTTGTGATGTTAATAAAATTCAGAGAGCAGAATCTCTATCCAGCCAAAAAAAAAAGTCCTGAAAAAAATGTATCGAATCACATATACTTTTCACGCATGTGATGCCAGTACAAAGAACATTTTAATATTTTACAAACCATTTAACCATGTAATTGGGGGTGTTCCACCTAACCTTCATTTGAAAGGGATTGATCTGTAATGTGATGGCATACTAAAAAGTAGATATGGAGAGAATTTAATATCATTCCACAAATCTATTGCAGTTATAAATATGTTCAAATAAAATAACATGCTCATAAATTAGTAAGAGAATTTGATACATTTACCTAGGAGAAAATATACATTCAAAGAAGACATAATTAACACGTAAATATAAATCAACATCAAAGCAGATGTAATTTTGCATATTTTTTCTAATAGTACTTTCATTCTCAGTTTCTATATGAAGAATGGTATGTACTTTATATTTTCATATTGAAAAGTTTATTAATATTTTGGATCTTTTATGCATCTTGCTATAAAGCATCACATGACAGCTGTGTTTTACTTCAGCAAACCTAAAACGTTTACTACTTGACTTTTACAGAAGATTTTTTTGTTTCTAGATTTATGGTTTTCTACCTTTTGTGTATGAAAAAAAGACAATAAGAAAACATATATTTATTTAATATTTTGGACAAAAAGAAAAGGTCCCCTGACCGACCACAGTGCAAAGAATAGCCCCTAGATATGCTTTATGTATCCAACCCCCAAAGCCCCCCCACAATATTAAATAACCACAAGACCAAAATTAATGTAATCAACAGATTAATAAAAATAGATACCTATGAGGCCCATATAGAATATAGTAGAAATAAAAATGCAGTAAACAACATTTCTCCAAGTAAATTTCTTTGTATCTTCTCATTTTAAACTCTTTTTAATGTTTAACATACTCATCACAAATCACACAAATCACAAATCATCCTGTTAATCGTCGATTGCCTCGAGCAGGCCCCAGTAATGTCTCCTTCATCCTAGCCCTGAGATTATATTCAAGACTCTATAGGAGAATGAGACCCATCATTGTTACTGGTATTTGGCATATTGGGTATGCCACGGGGAGTTTGCCAGACTCTGCCGTGTGGGCAGGCTACATTCGGTAACCTGCCAGTTTGTCCAAAGTAGGAATGAGATAATAGGATGTCATAATAGGATGTTGCACGGCCTCATTTGCGGTTCCAGGAGCTGGTTTTTATAGTCTCTGAGTCGTGGCCGTTGATGGGATTACACGGTGCCAGGGGGCCAGTTGATGGGTGTGACCCCCGCCTACTGGAATTTGGAAGATCTGGGTGGAGGATGCTCGGCCCAAATCCAAGTAGGCTTGGAGATCTCGGCCCAGGAACCCGCGTGACTTTGTCCCTCTGCCAGTACCTTCACATACTCATAATAAGTGAAAAAAAAAACTTAAATTTTTAAGACACAAAAACACCTAACTTCCAACAGAAACTCAAATAAGCAAGCCATATTTTAAATAAATGGCATAATTACACAAAACAAATTTAAAAACTACACAAAAGGGTTTTGAATACAACATTAATATTACATGTACTCATGCTAAATGCTACATGAACTCCAAATAGATATGAAACTCTAACTAGTAGGTTGTTGCAGAGGAAAAACTCACTTATAAAATTTCATTTTATACATTCAAAATTGACTTAATAAGTAAATATGTTTTAGTGATCAAATTCAAAGAACATATATTTAGAAATGTGAAAAAGACAAAAATAAAGAAGCTTTGTGATATTGGATTGGGATAAAATTTTCCCATGACTTCTTCGGCACTATGAGACAGAAATGGATAGTGATATGTGTGGGTGATTATGTATTGCAAAAGTAACATGAGAATAATTGAAAGAAATAACAAGCTTCTATTAGATTTTAATACATGCAAAAGATGTAGCAAAAGAAATAAACCCCTGCCAGGCTTTGACATACCTAGAGACTTCTACGCATAGAAGATACTCAGGATCTTTTTAAGTTGCACAAGAGGAGTTTTATTCCTAGTTTGAATACTAGCAAGTTTTTTAGACAAAAACTTTTATTTCAGTGGGGTTCAGAAAAAGATGTTCCTTTTTAATGATGTCTTTTCAACTTTCTTTGTAGTTTAGTCAAATAAAGCTACTTAGTAAGTTTGTGTTTAAATTGTCCTCATAAACTAGCTTGCCTGGGGCATGCTTATGCACCTCAACATAGTTACATGATGGACATACATACATGAACATAGATTATATGCAATTACGTAATTATATGAAATTAAGTATATATACATAGATAGATATAGATATAGATATAGATATAGATATAGATATAGATATAGATCACTACCAGCCTGTTGTTCACTGATTCAATCGAGCGGGCCCAGTAACATCTCCATTCATCCCTGTCACGTGTTAGTGTAGCCTGGTGACATATCAGGGGCTCCTTCAGGATCAGGGGAATGAGGACCATTCATTGATACTGTTTTTGACACATCAAATATGCCACGGTTAGTTTATCAGTCTCTGCCATGTGGGTGGGATACTCTCGGTAGCTTGCCGGGATCTCCAAGAGGGATGGAAACTTTGGGGGCAGCCTCTAATCACCTTTACAGGTGTTCCTAGTCAGACATATAGGCGGGTATACTCTCAGTAGCCTGCCGGATTCTCTGACAGTGAGAACTAGAAAATAAGAGGTGTCCTTCTGGGAGCTTGGTTTTAGAGTCTCTGCATCCTGGCAGTCGATGGGGTTACACGGCAGTTGGTGGGTGTAACTGTATAGCTACTGGAAGGTAGGGGAGCTAGGTGGAGGAGGCCCAGTCCCGAACTGAGTAGGCTTGGAGATCTCAGCCCCAGGTCCTGTACACCTGGGTTTCTCTGCTGGTTCCTCATCCAAGCATGTGGAGAGTGGTCTCAGCATGGCTTTGGCTGGGTCCCAGAGGTCTTCAGCTGTCGGGGCTCTACTCAGGGCAGAGAGGGAAACTCAATTCGCCCTCCCCTAAGGGGCCCCGGTGAGGACAGCCAGGCACAGGGGCAGTAGACTCTGCCTTGTTCTCTTTCGGGAGCTTAGTTTTATATAATATGTATATATATAAAATTGTACTCCAAACTCTGCTAGTCAAGGAGATCTGGATGCAGTCAAATTAATAGTACTAAGCCTGTTTAATATACATTGGTTACTCAGTACTGTGTTCTAGAATTGAGAACCAGAATTCTTTGAGAAATTTTTCAATAATTAACTGGGATTATTTTTTTTTGTTCTTCTTCCAATATAAATAAATAAATAAACTACTCAAACAACTGACTTCAATGGAACAAAATCATGATAATTTGATATAGTAGATAAAATAGAGAAGTATGATAAAGTGTTGTTATGTAAAATATTAATTATTATAACTGACAAAGAATAATTAAATGCACACTAATACAACTAAATAAGACATGGCTTCCATTTTTTTTTTCTTTTTAGGTCACACCCAGCATTGCTCTGGGGTTACTCCAGGTTCAGCACTCAGGAATTACTCCTTAGATTGCTTGAGGGACCATACAGGATGCTGTGGATTGAACTTGGGTTGGCCGCTTGCAAGGCAAATGACCTACATGCAGTACTATCACTCTGGCCTCAAGAAACTTCTTTTTATGGTGGAATGCCAACTAACGTGAAGGCATTATACAATTTAAAAGAACACTATTTAATAACAGGCTTATTAGTTCAGTGAAAAATTGTGATCAGAAATTATCAGTAAATTCTTTAAACTTACAAAATATTTATGTTTTAAAATTATCCACATGATGATATTAATACTTACAAAATATAAGATAGTGATGTACTCACAGTGAAGAAGCATGGCATGTTCTACTTAAGCCAAATGATGACAATTAAAGCATTGTCAATAGTGGGATGAATCAATAGTATAGGTCTCCTGATTTTATAACGTAACTGACACAAAACCAGCATAACTTCTTTTGCATTTCTACCAAAATTTTGCATTTAATGACGAGTAAAGATCAGTAAAAAAATTGAGGAAAGTTTTATAGAATGTGTATATTATTCCTTAAAAATAGGGCAATTTCATAAAATCGCACTGTAGCACTGTCCTCACATTGTTCATCGATTTGCTTGATTGGGCACCAGTAAAGTCTCCATTGTGAGACTTATTACTGTTTTTGACATATTGAATACTCCACGGGGAGCTTGCCAGGCTTTGCCGTGTGGGTGGGATAATCTCAGTAGCTTTTTGGGCCCTCCAAGAGGGATGGAAGAATTAAAACTGGGTCGGCTGTGTGCAAGCAAACACCCTACTGGTTGTGCTATTGCTCCAGCTCTAAATGCCCTAGAAAGAGGTGATATAGTTGCTATTCAGAACCTCAGTTCTGTGAAATTAGGCTATTGTCTAATATATACCAAGTCTCTCAAACATCAATGGGAAGTGATTGTCCTCAGGAAAAAGATACTTCATCTGGACAAGTTGCAGCTCTAAATATTTTCATACAGATTTATTTCTAAGTGGGACTCCAGCAGGTAAGTATTCATAAAGGGGGCAGGAGATGTGTCTGAGAAGGTTGGGGTGCACACCTTGGCCTAGATGTGTAGACCTCAAATGCCACACAGGTGGCCAAGGGAGAGGAACTTCAGGTGCACACAGCGGGCAGTATTACCAGGAGTGGGCCCAAGAGCCATGAGAACAGCCTGGGAGCACCCTCTGAAGTAAAATGAATTTGAAATCTTCCTGAATAATCCACTACTGAAAATATCTCATACTGGATATACCAAATTTTAAATTTTAGTTTCTAAAGCACTGTCTCATTGCCATGTTAATCATTTCAGAAACAAGATGTCAGAAGCCTTTATAAAAAAGTATTTATTTAGGGGTTTCTGACCATACATGCAGTGCTCAGAGGCTACTCCTGACTCCACAGGCCTTCAGGTATACTAGTGACTATCTATCCAATTGGCTATTAATTGGAAGCAAAAGTACTGCTTGTCAGCCCATGGACTAAAAAAATTCTTCTGTATTCTTATTATTGATGTTGTCAGTTTTGGGCCATTGTATCTATGATAATTGACAGGTAAGAATCAAGACACTAAATACGTGTCTGGGTTCTGATGAGTGAGCCCAGTGGGCTGAAGCATATGCCTTGTTTGCAAGATGCCCAGGTTTCATCTCTGTCACTGAATATATGAACACTGCCAGGGTTGACCCCCAACCTGCATGGAGTCAGGAGAAGCTCCTGAGCACTGTATGTATGGACGGAATTTCATAAAATAACAAAAAAAAAAAAAAAGAAAACAAGGAACCCTTTTCAACCAAGGGAGTCCAAACAGACATACCATATATAGAGAAGCAATGCAAGAGAACAATAAAACCATAAGTCAAACCTGTGGACTCAGACAACAGAATTGAGGATGTGAGATGGGAGATTAAAAGTTATAAATAACCATTTGTTTGATGGAGGATAGTGGTACTTCGGTGGTGATTGTAGTGCATAACATATATTGTGAAGACTAACTCCTAGACCTAAAAACATATGTAATATGTAAACTAACATCACTCCAATAAAAATAAGTAAAAAAATGGAAGTCGGGGATGTAGCTGAAGTAATAGTGTTAATTAGTATACTCTATTGTACATTGCATTCTAGTGTACAATAATTATATTTAGCTGTAAATATTTAGCTGTAAAATAATCATAATTGTGTCCTTTATGTCAACCTGAATCTTCAGGACATTTTGCTAAATGAAATAAATCAAGCAGACAAACATTATAAGTGTCATTTATAAATGAAATCTAAAAGAAAGATAGAAAAAAATATTAAAAGCAAGTCTAGAGGGGCTAGAGAGGAAGTACAGTGGGAGAGTCTTGGCCTTGCACATGTCTCACCCAGATCTGATTTCTATCAGCACATTTAGTCTCCAGAGCAACACCAGAAATGATCACTAAGTGCAGAGCCAGGAGTTAACCTTGAGTACTGCAGGGTATGCTTGTCCCTAACAAAGAAAAAAAAAAGAATAAAGAAAATCCAGAGCCAGAGAAATGATACAGAGTTCAAGGTGCTTGCCTCTGTTCCACTAACCCTGACCTGAAATCATGACACCACATATGCTCTACTGAGTACTGCCAGGGGTCACTCCTGATCACAGAGCCAGAAAGAGCCCCAGAGTACCAACTAGTGTACTCCCTGCCCCCAAAATATTAGATTAAAAATAATTTTAATATTTCCTCTTTCAATTGCTAAAAGTCTTCATAGACACAGCACAAATTTGCAATTGGCAGAGGTAGTGCATTTAATGAGGATGTGAGAAAAATTATATGGAGGTTTAAAGTACCAACTTCCACTTATAAAATAAGTAAATCATTCCAGAGAGATAATAGAGGGTTCAAAATCCTTGCCTTTTAGACTTCACCTAAAGCACAACATTCTGTCACTAATAAAACTGCATTATGTGTTTGAAATTGCTAAGAATTTTGAAAATTTTGACAAACCTTTAAAAATAGTAGCACATAAATCTCATAAATTTGTTTGAAGATTTATGTTAATTAGATTTATTGTTGTGATCATATTAAAATACTTGTAATATTGGTTCGTTTGATTTAAATGTCTTAACCAGTTTAATATGTCAACTATATTTTAATAAATGAGTAAATGTTAAATATTTTAGAATTAAATTATTTTATGATCAGTAAAATCTTTGATAAATACATTAGGTCTGAAAACAAAAACAAATATTTTATTATATGGTCCTTTTAAATTAATCTCTAAAACATTAAGTATTATAAATAAGAAAACTAAGATTCTTCCAGAATATGAGATCAAACTATAGAAGTCAATAATGCTACCTGCTAAAGAATAAACTCAAGAAGATAAGAAGAAGGAGACACATATTATAAGTGCCATTTATAAACGGAGTCTAAAAGAAAGATAGAAAAAAATATTAAAAGCAAGTCTAGAGGGGCTTTTAATATTTTAAAATCCTATTTAAAAGATTTAAAAAGTTGAAGGATTCAGGTGTTTCCTGTAAGATATTTTCTCAACTAGTATTTGATAGATAAATGAAGATTTTTTTTTTATTTTTGGGCCACACTCAGTGGTGCACAGGGGTTACTCCTGGCTCTACACTCAGGAATTACCCCTGGCAGTGCTCAGGAGACCTTATGGGATGCTGGGACTAGAACCTGGGTTGGCAGCGTGCAAGGCAAATGCCCTACTGCTGTGCAATCGCTCTAGCCCTGATAAATGAGAATTTTCCACGTGGAAAAAGAGATTCTTATAAGTCCAAGATGATATTATAATAATAGCCACAAACTCATGTATGTTTTCTTCTGAATTTGTCCTTTTATCTCAACAACTAGAAATACTGCTGACAAAGATGTTTAGTCTCCAAACACTTGGATATCAACATAATAATTCATGATATGAGTGTTATGAACAATGTAAGTCATCCTACAATTTTCAGTTTTATGTAATTGCAGTAGCAATATATTTTCTAAACTCATTTGCTTCCAGATAGCAACAAGAGGTCATGAGTTGTCAACATGTGATTTTACAACACATTAAAATTGCATGATCTTTAAAAATCCCCTTATTAAAATGAAGTTCCCATATTATCGTACTCTCAGGCATAGCCATGTTCTCTGGATCTAATTTAATCTTACATTCACACTTTCTCATTTTCATTGATCTTAAATTTAAATCTTTATGTAGATTTCTAAATGTAATTAATGGAATGCTTATAATTGAATGCCTTTATGAGTATTTAATACCTGGTTTTAAAGTAGACAATTACTTATAGATTAAGAATATGAAGCAAATAGTCTTTTCAAGTTAAAGTGATTGCAATACTTAGTCTAATAAATATCATCATGATATGGGAACATTTTTATCTATATCTCATATAGATAAATATGTACCTTATATTTCTCAGTTATCCAGAAATGTTTGAATAAAATGAAAGACACCTTCCTTTATGGTATGCCTTTGATCTCCCCATTGACGATTTTGCAAATTTGGGGGTTCCCAGCCCTGCAATACTCAGGCCTTATATTCAGGGATAACTCCTGGTGGGGTTCAGGGAACCATATGGGGTGCTAGGAATCAAACCTGAGTCCGCCACTGCAAGGCAATTACGTTCCCAGTTGTTCAATCCCTTGGACCTATTGCAAATATTTTTAAGATGACTAAACAGTTTGATTAATCAGAATGACTAAAAAGACTGCTTAGGGAAACCTAAGCTATTCAATTAAATTCTTTAAAAACAGATTATATGACTGACAAGGAGTCAGAAAGATTAGTTGGACAAATAGGCTACTGTCCTTAAAAACAAACTTAAAATCCATAAACAACAGACCGCATTATAGAAAAGAGGAGCTTTGTTTGCAACAAAAACAACTGAAGTTGGAAAAAAAATGACCATTAGCATTAGCTTGAGATCAGCTTCGAAGAGCAGGTGTATGGCCAGGAGAGAACACGAGAGTAAGGCACTTGGCTTGCCAGAGGGAAGCGAGTTTGTTCCCAGCATTCTCTATGGAAGCACCCAACTTCCCCACCATCAGCCTAGAATGATCCCTGAACACCCAGACAGGACTAGCACAGTCATGTGTGACCCCAAAATAAACAAGCAAACAAGAGGAATGTGTTGAGTATGGTTATAGGCTCAGCTGAGTGATGTAACAGCTTCAGTTGGGTGGAGCAATATATATATATATATATATATATATATATATATTCTACCCATTTTACAGGAAGCTCATACTATTCAAGAAGGAGAATGATGGGCATATACAACTGAGTAATATATAATGAATATATTTTGATGGAAGAAAATGAAAGTGAAATACCATTATGGGTGTGTTTTTAATGAGCACAAAGAGGGTTGAGGTTTAGAATGGCTCCACTGTGCAGGGTTCCGCTGGGCCTATGGTTTTAATGTGCAAATATGTGCTAAAGATTAAGCTCTGGCCCAATAAAAACCAATATGATTAATAAGCTTCTATTTTTCTTTTATTTTTATTAGTGAAACACCATGAGATACAGTTGTAGATTTACAAATTTTTGTGCTTGGGTTTCTATTATACAATGATCAAATACCCATCTCTCCACCAGTGCCAATTTTCCACCACCATGGATCCCAGTATCCCTCCCACCCCCATCCCCCCATCCCCCCTGTGCTTCTGTGGCAGGGCAATCCCCTGTGTTCTCTCTCTCCTTTTGGGTGTTGTGGTCTGCAAAAGAGGCATTGAGTGGCAATCATGTTCAGTCCATAGTCTCCTTTCAACATGCATCTTCCCTGCTGGGAGCATCCTCCAAACACCCTTTATTTGGTGCTCCCTTCTCTATCTGAGCTGCCCTTTCCCCTAGAATGCCCTGCTGGCCTCTAAACCAGGGAGTAATCCTCCTGGTATTTATCTCATCTATTCATGGGTATTAATCTCCTATTTTGTTACTTTCTAGCCCCCAGATGAATGCAATCTTTCTATGTCTATCCCTCTCTTTCTGAATCATTTCGCTTAGCATGATACTTTCCATGTAGTACCACTTGTATGTAAATTTCATGACTTCATCTTTTCTAAGAGCTATATAGTACTCCATTGTGTAAATGTTCTAAAGTTTCTTTAACAAGTCATCCATTCTCGGGCACTCAGGTTTTTTCCAGATTCTGGCTATTGTAAAGTGTGCTGCAATGAACAAACAAGTGCAGATGTCACTTCAACTATACTTTTTTGCCTCTCTGGGTTATATTCCCAGGAGTGGTATTGCTTGGTCAAATGGGAACTCAATTTCTAATTTTTTGAGAATCGTCCATACTGTTTTCCAAAAGGGCTGAACTAGTCGGCATTCCCACCAACAGTGAAGGAGTGACCGTTTCTCGCCACATCTGCGCCAACATCGGTTGATTTTGTTCTTTTGGATGCTGGCCAAGCAAGTGAAAACAGAGATAGATAAATGGGACTTTCTTAAACTAAGAAGCTTCTGCACCTCAAAAGAAACAGTGACCAAAATACAAACACAGTCTACAGAATGGGAAAGGATATTCGCCGAATACACATCTGACGAGGGGTTCATATCAAGGATATATAAAGTACTGGCTGAACTCCACATGAAGAAAACATCCAACCCCATCAATAAATGGGGCAATGATATGAACAGAAATTTTCTCAAAGAAGAAATCCGAATGGCAAAAAAGCATATGAGAAAATGCTCTACATCACTAATTATCAGGGAGATGCAGATCAAAACCACAATGAGATACCATCTCACACCTCAGGAAGCTTTTCTAAAGTAAGGGTGTCACACTCTCCAAGACTCAGATGAGTCTGTTTAAACTTCTTCCAACTCCAGAGAGTCCTAAATTTGGAGAGGACTGTGGTGGAGGGTGGAAAGCAAATGGATATTTCAAAAAACTTTGACAGAGCTGCTGGAGCCATAGTCCAGCGGATCGGACAGCTTGCCTTGCACCAGCCAACCAGGGTTCAATTCTTGGCATTTATATGGTTCCCTAAGAGGTTCCAGAGGAGATTCCTGAATGCAAAGCCAGAAGTAATCTCTGAGCATCACAGGGTGTGGCCCACAAACAAACAAACAAAAACAAAAAGTGTTGACAGAGTTTAACACTTCCAGTTAAATTATGGAAATATTACTTGAGTAAGAAAGTCGATGAGTTCTGAGTACTGAAAATAATACCTAGTTGACATGCAGCCAGAAAATCAGAACATCTTCCTTCCAAATAAAAGGAATTAAATTCTGCAAAAAATTTATATTTGGAAACATATTGATATGATCCTTTATACAAGAGCTTTACCCTATAATATGTTAACTTGTGTCAAAATAAGTTGATACAGCCCTCCTAGAAATGTGTTCAATGAAGTAAATAGCAAGCAAGTTTTGTTTTGTTATTACATGTGGCACATTGTTTTTCAGATATAGAAAACAATTTACAACAACCCATTCATAGTTGTTCACCAAAAATACAAATTAAAATATAATACCTTCTTGCCACATCTTGTTTTAATCCAATTGAAGATAGATGTTAAAGAGGTGATGACTTTGAGAATTATTATGTAAATTAACCTTGTAATCTCTTGAACTTGCTCTAGAAGGTCAGTAAGCATAAATAATATATCTAATTATATCATTTGCTTTTCATGTGCCATGCATAAAATTTTGTATCTTATAATTCTTTAAAAATTTTTGATTGGACGGGGATATGGTGCTGCCAGCAGGTCGAGTGCATCAGCAGCCTGATGGTACTGTCAGACTTTCAGATATGCAAAAATTGCTGCTGTGCCTTTGGCCAGACCCCAAAAACTTGGGGCAAAGTTTACCAAGAAAGTAAATGGACAGAAGTTAGGTATGTGGGAGACACACCCACAAACCACCTCGGACTCTGCTATATAATTGGAAGCATGGCCTCTCTGGTTCCTGTACAAACTGCTTAATGGCCATGATCCAAGAGACTCAGAAACGAATCTCAGAACCCAAAGGCTTTTGGCAGAAATGCATCCTGTTTCCGCAGTAGGTTACTGGCGCTGGGCCACTCTAGGTGGGAATAGGTTTTGTGCCTTGACCTGTTCTGCTTGGCGGCCCAGTGACCACCATCCTCCAGAGACCACTGGACAGTCAGGTTTGGGACTGCAGTGATGAGGCATGCGAGGCCTTACTAGATGGGGATGGAACCAGCCCTTTCTTCCCCATCCCAGTAGGACACTGAGTCGTCACCTACAAATGGCCTCTCTGGCTCCTGATCAAACTGCTTAATGGCCATGATCCCAGAGACTCAGAAACAAATCTCGAAACCCAGGGGCTTTTGGCAGAAATGCATCTGGACCACATACAAGGTGGCTGCTGCCTCAGACTTTCTTGGAAAGCCAGGCATGGGCCAGTGGTGATGGGGCAACCGCAGTCTCATGGGAAGGGGGGCGGTACCAGCTCATCCTTCATGCCCTACCGAGGTCACAAGTTGCCCCCCACGAGAGGCTCTCCAGCACAGCCATGGATCCAGAGACAAAAGGACTTAATCCAGAGCCAGGCAGCTTGTGGCAGAAAAGTGAATTGACCATGCATTAAACTATGGCACCATGCCTCCCTGGGAGGGAAAGGGTGTTGCTCCCTTCTGCCTTTTTACCCCCTGGTAGCAAGGTGGCCACTGCCTCAGAGCTTATTGTAAAGCCAGGTATGAGCCAACAGTGACGGGACAACTGCAGTCTCATGTGGAGGGGGGTGGTCCCGACTCGTCCTTCACTCCCTACCAAGGTCATGAGTTGCCCCCCACGAGCGGCTCTCCAGCACAGCCATAACACCAGATGCACAGAAACCAATTTCATAATTATCTGTCTCTTTGCAGAAATCCAAAATCATGCAGCTGCTATTGTGGCCACACAAGATTATATGATTCTGATAACCAGCAATAGAAAACAAAGTATTTCACAATGCCTTTTCAGCAATTCTGATTGGGGGGGGGATTCTAAACAATAGTGGAATAGTGGTGCATCTTTTGTCAAAATAATGAATGTAACCAATGTAGAGAATAGTTAAGTGAAAATCATCTGCCTAACAGGCATTGGGAGTGGTGGGAGAGGGGGTATATTGGGGTTCTTGATGGTGAAAAATGAGTACTGGTGAAGAGAGAGGTGTTTGATCATTGTGTGGCTGAGACTTAAATCTGAAAGTTTAATAACTTTTCCCACGGTGACTCAAGAAATAAATCACGGTCACGGTAACGGTCCTCCCGTTGTTCATCGATTTGCTCGAGTGGGCCCAGTAACATCTCTATCATGAGACTTGTTGTTACTGTGTTTGGCATATCGAATATGTCACGGGTAGCTTGCCAGGCTCTGCCGTGTGAGCGAGATAAATATAAGACAAAAAATAATAAATAAATAAAATTATGAAAAAAAGTAAGATGTATTTCATGCCCAATTCAATCAGCTAATCAGTGGCTTAATAAATAACAGTACTCCTACATTAAAAAAATTTTGATTGAGGCTGGAGAGATAGCACAATGGGTAAGGCATGTGCCTTCCATGAGTCCGACCCGGGTTCAATTCCCAGCATCCCATATGGTACCCTGAGCCCTGCCAGGAGTAACTCCTGAGTGCAGAGCCAGGAGTAACCCCTGTGCATCGCCAGGTGTGACCCAAAAAAGCAAAAAAAATTAAAAATTAAAAAAATTAAAAATTGTGATTGATGAAACTCTCACAATATTTTACATTTTTATGATCTAATTTTCCAGTAATTTAAGAAAGAGTTACTGAGAGACAATAAAGCTAAGAATTTAGCAATATATATTATTGTCTTATACTTAAGAAAATTACAGCCCATAAACCTCACTCAGTGAAGTAACTGTGCTAACCCAGTTTTAATAGTGTATTTTCTGTTTTAAAGTCAAAATAAGTTTACAATGTGATTAACTGTGTAATAGAGTCACATATGGATCACGATCACGATCATGACCATCCTGTTATTCGTTGATTGCCTCGAGCAGGCCCCAGTAATGTCTCCTTCATACTAGCCCTGAGATTTTTAAGAAAGTGCCATATTCAAATCTCTTTAGGAGAATGAGACCTATCATTGTTACTGGTATTTGGCATATTGGGTATGCCAAAGGGAGTTTGCCAGATTCTGCCGTGTGGGCAGGTTACATTCAGTAGCCAGCCAGTTTGTCCAAAGTAGAAATGAGATAATAAAATGTTGCGTGATCGCAAATGTGGTCGCGCGGTTTCGGGAGCTGGTTTTTATAGTCTCTGAGTCTTGGGGCGTTGATGGGATTACACGGCGCCAGGGGGCCAGTTGGTGGGTGTCACCCCCGCCTACTGGAATTTGGAGGATCTGGGTGGAGGATGCACAGCCCTGATCCAAGTAGGCTTGGAGATCTCAGCCCCAGGACCAGCATGCCTTTGTTCCTCTGTCGGTACCTTCATGTGTGCAGAGAATGGTCTCAGCATGGTGGTGGCTGGTTCTGGAGGTCTTCGGCTGCCGGAGCCCTGGTCGGGGTGGGGAGAAAAACTCAACCCGCTCCCCTCCAAGGGGCCCCGGTGAGGACAACCAGATGCGGGGGCAGGAGATTCTGAGTCACATATGGAGTCACATATAGAGTCACATATGGAAGAAGTAATAAATTATTCATTTAGATTTTCTCTTCCTGTTGTCTTTTCTCCAAAAGATATCAAAATTTATTCTCCAAGACATTGCTTATCACTAGAAGTTGATATTAGGTTAGCAGAAAGAAAACTAATATGTTTGGATTTCAAGTTTGAAAGTACCCAATTTATGAATATCAATAATAACTACATAATTAAATACAAATAAACAGAAACTAGCAAGTAACTTTAAAAATTTAATAACTCTAACATAGATCATCTACAGTACAACAACAAAAAAGTACAACTAGGGAATCATGTGTTAGGGAGGAAGCAAGGGATTGTTCTATACTGGCATCTCAGAAAAACAGAGCTTAACACTTACCTCATACAACTTTTCTAACTCAAGGGTAGTGGTATGTCAGTAGGATATGACCATATATCATAAAGAAGATGCACTTTCAAGATTCAGTCATTTCCAAAATAAGAGATATTACAATGAATTTAATATTGAAAAAACTGGAATAACAAAGATGACAACAGTTTAAGCAAAATCAATTTGGTTGTCTTCTAAAAATATAGCCATTTAAGATAAAGATTTAGTACGGTGGGTAAGGCTTTTGTCTTGCATGCGGCTGATATTGCTGACCTGGGTTCGATTCCTTGCCCTTCTTGGAGAGCCTGGCAAGCTACTGAGAGTATCTCGCCCGCACGGCAAAGACCGGCAAGCTCCCCGTGAGGTATTCAATATGCCAAAAATAGTAACAAGTCTAATAATTTGTTGTGAGATTTTACTGATGCCCGCTTGAGCAAATTGATGAACAATGGGAGGACAGTGCTACTTACAGTGCTACTTCAATTAATAAATACATTAAATATTAAATTAGCACTGTAGCATTGTCCTCCAATGTTCATCGATTTGCTCGAGCAGGCTCCAGTAACGTCTCCATTGTGAAATTTGATGTTACTGTTTTTGGCATATCAAATACACCACAGGGAGTTTGCCAGGCTCTGCCATGCGGGCAGGATATGCTCGGTAGCTTGCTGGGTTCTCTGAGAGGGACAATGAATTTGAACCAGGGTCAGCTGCATGCAAGGCAAGCACCCTACCCACTGTGCTATCGCGCTGCCCATGAAATTAAATAATTAAATACTTCATGCATTGCTGAACATGAATATTTAAGAAAATTAAAACTGTATAATGCAAAATGAGTCAAAAATATTTCTGTGTATATTGAGCAAAATCATTGAGAGACACAAACACTTAAAAAACAGGTTAGAAACTAGAGATAAGGGAAGGAATAGGAAAAACTTCCATTTACTTATTAGTGACTGCAATATTTGATTGGTCACACTGTGAACATGGATTAATGTTCAATTAAAGACTTATGTTAATGTTTTCACAGTAATTAGTTATATATGAAACTAATTAAGTGTATATATGTACCTGTTATTTGTCTGGCAATTTCTCAAATGTTCTCTGTAGGTCTTCTCCAGTGAAATTTTTTGTTTATTCAAAAATTATTCATTAAAATTTATGGAAAAACAAATATTGTGCAAAGATTTATGTAAGATTATAAAAAAAAGAATTAACCCCTTTTATCATGGCAACTATTAGCCTATATCAGGAAAATCGTGAAATGAAATACTTGCAAAAATGTTTTATATTTCAGCCATGCTTAAGTACAAAGAGCAATATAAAGTTAACAAACATAAGAAAAGAAATTCCTAGCAAACAGGTAGAAAGGAAGCTGTAATGCTAACGAGTAAAATATTTCACATGATAGTGACAGTTAAACTGAAAACCTAATGGTCAGAATTTTTGCCAGATAATTGAAACAGAAAAAATATATATTTCAATCAAGGATCTTCTCATAACTTTTGTAAAAGTAAATTTATTTAATCAATATTTAAAATGTATACTTTTAAATATATTTAAAACTAAATGTGTTCAAGCTCCCCGTGACGTATTTGATATGCCAAACACAGTAACAACAAAGTCTCCAATGGAGATGTTACTGGGCCCGCTCAAGCAAATCGATGATCAACGGGAGGGCCTTTACCTTTACCTTTACTTTTAAATATTGATTAAATATATTTAGTTTTACAAAAGTTATTAGAAGCTCCTTGATCAAAATATATTGTTTTCTGTTTTAATAATGGACTGGAGCGATAGCACAGTGGATAGGGCATTTGCCTTGCACGCCTTCGACCCAGGTTCGATTCCTCCATCCCTCTTGGAGAGCCTGGCAAGCTACCGAGAGTATCCCGCCTCATGGCAGAGCCTGGCAAGCTCCCTGTGGCCTATTCAATATGCCAAAAACAGTAACAACACTCTCGCAACAGAGACTTTACTGGTGCCTGTTCGAGCAAATCAATGAACAATGGGAGGACAATGATACACTGCTACTAAATAATAATAGTGTTAATTAATTTAAACTAATTTTTAGTAAATTTAAAATGGTAAACCAGTAATGAAACTAACTTTAAAAATTGTTTGGCTGTTATTTTTTTTTGGGGGGGGGGGGCAGGACACACCTGGTGATGCTCAGGGTTTTCATATGATTCTACATTCAGAAATTTCTCTTTGCCATGCTCAAGGGACCATATGGGATGTTGGGAATCGAACCCAGGTTTGCCACATGCAATGCAAACACCCTGTTTGCCACAACTATCCTTCTAGCCATACAACATATTTTAGTTAGTTAATTATGACTGATAATCTTGCCAGTGTCTTGCTTAGATTACTGTTACTTGACAAATAATATTATTACTATCAAGTAATAGTACTCTAGGGTTCAAGATGAATAAAACACATCAGAATTATTTAATATGTATTATTATGTAGTAAAACTTTGATTTGTTAACATTTATTTTAAATATAAATGAATATTTTGTCCATAGAGATCTACACAATGTTGATTTTCCACGGGACTGAAAATTTTAGATTAACAGCAATGTTTTTTTTATATTTTAAATAAACATAATGTCTCAAATCAAGTGATAGCAGAAGAAACAATCAGATAAGTTACCTTGGGAATCTTATATTCATTTAACAGAATAATGCAGGAAGTAAAAATAAATTAACTTTGTAGTTATGCTTTGTAAGTCTCCAAATGATAATAAAAGCAAACTTACGCTTTGTAAGTGTGCTTTTAAGTGTGATAATGAAAGCACATTTATGCTTTGTAAGTCTCTAAATGATAATAAAAGCACACTCATAAAATAGTTGTGTTTTTTTAAATAAATAATTCCCTTCAAAGGTCAAATTAAATATGCAGAAATCCAGCATATTAAGAAATTTCTTTATTATCTTAAATCAACATTTTAAGTTTCCTGAAAGAAATTATACTTTAGTAGCTTCAATTCTTAGCACAGGAAGAAAAAAGATTATAAATTTCTCATTGACAACAATCTCATGATAGGAGAAATATAAAACTAACCCTCCTGAAAACTAAACCCTACTAATGCCATCTTTCAAATGCTTTGTCAATCCTTTTTATCATTTTTCAGTTGGGAAATAAAGGTAAGGCATACATAATAATTGTCTCATTTTACAAAGGAGAAATATTAGAATTAAATTATCTCAAAAGACATTGGAATAGCTGAAAATCAAAACAGACTGGATGGTGTTCAAATAAGTTTTATTTTGTATTTATTTATTTATTTGTTTATTTTGGTTTGGAGGCTACACCCAGCTGTGGTCATAGGTTACTTTTTTGGGTCACACCCGGCAACACACGGGGATTACTCCTGGCTCTGCAATCAGGAATTACTTGTGGCAATGTTCAGGGGAACATATGGGATGCTGGGAATCGAACCCAGGTCAGCCATGCGCAAGGAAAACACACTACCTACTGTACTGTTGCTCCAGCCCTTCAGAGCTTACTTCTAATTCTGTGTTTGAGGATCACTCCTGGTTGGGCAAAGGTGACTAAATGCTGTGCCATGTATCAAACCTAAATTGACTACATTCAAGGCAAGTGCCTCAACTTATGTATAATCTCTCCAGCCCACTATTTTATTTTTTAAATAAACACACATATGTAACAATTTATGAGTTAAAATATATTATGCCTTTTTTAAAAAGCATATAAATATGCCTGATTTATATGCCTTATATCGACTGTGGATTGGAGGGATAGCATAGCAGATAGGGTGTTTGCCTTGCATGCAGCCGACCCAGGTTCAATTCCTCCGTCCCTCTCAGAGAGCCCGGCAAAGTACTAAGAGTAACCTGCCTGCACAGCAAAGCCTGGCAAGCTACCCGTGACATATTTGATATGCCAAGAACAGTAACAACAAGTCTCACAATGGAGATGTTACTAGTGCCCACTCGAGTAAATCAATGAACAGTAAGAGGACAGTGCCACAGTGCTACATATATAGAGTACTGTATATAATGATGAGACAGAAGAATGACCAATGTAATGTGGTGTACAATTAGCCAAAAATGAAAAGAAATTGAAAGCCTTACCTCTCATGGGAAAATACCCTCATTTGTAGATACCACACATTTTTTTAAAGTTATAACATTCTGTTATTTCTTTAAACAGTCATCTGTATGAGTCAGTAAGTATCAGTAATGATATACCCCATTTTTAGTATGTCAACACTTATTACCCATGACTTCCATCTTTGATCATTTTCCAATTTTGATGAGTTTTTTCCTCTAAGTTAACGTGCAAACTTCTAAAGCTTTGTATGTTTTTGCCAAAAAAGTCCTCAATTTTCCACCATTAGACATTAAAAATGAAAACAGTAAATACTTATACTAGGTAGAGCCATATTATAAGATTGTGAACAATATGTATACCTAGTTACATTATAGAATCATTAAAATTCATTTACACTATAAAAAAATCATGTTCACTTTGGTAGAAGATAGCTGAGTTTCTATGACAATCCCTGGAAGTAACCAAATATGGTTAGTCTCTGGGTCACACTTTGATTAAGAGAAATCACAACCTCCAAAGTCTCCAACTTTTTTTTAACTTTATACCTATTGTAATTCTATTAATTTACCCCTTCCTAAACTCATGGAGCCTAAAAATTTGTGTAGAAGTGGCACAGCTGTCTAGAAAGCAGGTTTGCTCTTTGATGATTTAAGATTTTACTAAGTTCATGACTTATTTAAAAATAATGCTTCTTTCTCTAGAGTATACCTCCTTTCTGGTTACTGTGTGTAGAATCTTGTTTGTAATTAAGAGCTTGTTGGTATCCTCTGCTTTGGCAACTGCTATCACTAAATTTTTTTTTCTGAATTAATTTCTAAAAAAAGTCTTTTGAATTCTTTCCTGGGACAAAGTACTTGAAGTCCCAGAATAGGGCTAACAGTTTTGTTCTTAATCTGGGTTTTCCAACAATAAAAAGAGGTTTCATGATATTTTATAATTATTAAAATTTTTATTATAATACTTTGTACTAACAAAAATTTTGTATAGGTCTTTATTAAAACTTTTAAAATAGTTTCCAGCATCCTATCATATTTGGTTTTATTTTCTAAATTACTGATACTCAGGATTTGGGAATATATAAGAATTTGGTCAAATATATATATATATATAATATTATATATATACTCTTTGTTTCACTATAAATATTACCTACAAGCAATCTAAAGACTCCAATATTAGTGGATTGAGTATAGAAAAAGCAGTGTACAAAAGTTAAGACTCAGAACCATTACATATGAATTCTCTTTTGGCATTATTATTATATGATCTTAGCAAGAGAATTTGTTTTTTTTTTAATTTCCATTTCTTCACATGTGAAATGAAGGAACGGAATTCATCTCATATTAATTGTTGAAATACTGTACGTAGCACATAGAAATTCTTATCAAAATCATGCTTTGTTCTTAACTTTATTTCCAGTCAACAAGCAACATCCTTGTAAATGATGAAAACTTTTTAAAAAGTGAGTTGACGCAGTTTTTAACACAATATGAATATTATATAAAATTATAAAAACAGCTAAAATTTCTGAGAAGGAATAAATATTACTATTTTAAGAATATAATTGATGTCTAATTTTAAAAAGCATTTTAATTTACTAAACACACAGTTTTCTCTGTATCACACTGTTTTACACACTTCAAAACTGCTAATTAACATAACATTCAGAAAGTCTTTAGGATATATAAGGAAACTGAGGAACAATAAATTTAGAAATCATCCTGTTTATAGTTCTAAGTGGAAAAGTCAGTATACAATCCAAGGTTTTTCTTTTTCAGGGGTTTAATATTTTGACTTATTTTGAGTATTATAGTGTGATAAATATTCTGGTCACTGGTAGTGCTAAATGAACCCAGACCCTAGATAAATTACAGAAATATTTAACTGTTACCAAGTTCCTATTATTAAGGTGATGTGTATTTGTGATTGGTGCCAACCAAAACATTTTGAATCTATTGAGAAGTGTGGTAAATTCAGTTTCAATATCACCCTTTCTATTAAAGGAGCAAAACTTTACAGTTTAGCAATATCCAATTCTAGATGCTAGTTTCAAATATCACTTTATATTAACTTATACAAAATATTTGCTTGAATATAATAAGGAAATTACAAGGTTGTTCTTGAATGGTCAGAGAGATTGTACAATGATCAGGCTCCTTCGCTGCATGTGGTCAATCCATACTAATCCATAAAGATGCATATGTCCCCCAAGTATTGCCTGAAGTGATCCTGGAACATGATGCTAGAAGATCTGAACGTACCTCCAAGCTGTTTTCAGATAATGTCTATATTTGAATAGTCAATTTTAAATTCAATGTGCTATCTCAAATGTTCTTAAAATAATCATGTCAAAATTAGATTCCTGTTGATACTTTTTTCCATCTCTGGTGGGGGTTGGATCATATACAGCAGTGATCTGGGAATGTTGTTCGCTCTGTGTGCTCGGGTATCATATTGGTAGTGATCATGGGACTATTATGGTTCCATAGATAGAAACAGGGCAAGTGCCTTAAATTCTGATTTTTTCCTGTTGAATTCTTTATCATTTTTCTTCTCATTCCCTATTCAAAGTTTCTGTCATCAAATGAAAAGAACACCTTCTGGATTAGAGACAGTATGTCAGGTAAAACCACTGTCTTGCGTGTCCCACCCAGGTTTAACTCCCATATCATGAAGTTCTCTGAGCAACACAGGGAGTAATGCCTAATCATACCTGCTGATGCTCTGGAGATAATCCTGGCTCTTAAATTTCTTAAATCAGAAAGTAGAACAAAGCTCCTCAGGGAGCATTTAACATTAAATATATAATAACTCTGCACTGACATTATAATATATTGCTAAGAAAGAACAGGACCTACATAAATGAACACATACGGCATACTTATAAATTAAAAAAATATATTACCTAGCTTCCACTTTTTCTAAATTGATCTTTATATTCAATTAAACATGAGGAAAAATAATAGCATGTTTTCTTGAAGTGAAACAATGCTGGGAATTCTACATGACTTTATCTCAGGATTTATTATAACATTACAACTTCTAAGAGAGCATGGTCTTGGTGTAAACATAAACAAATTATTCTGTATTGTATAATGAACTATTCAGAAGTATTATGCTTGCATACACTCAGTTCATTTATCATCAGACATCAAAGTCATTTTGAAGAGAATGAAGAAAGTAAGAGACGTGGTTCAAATGACAAAGAATATATCTGTTTTTGCAAGACCCTTGGTTTCTTTCCCAGCACCTCATATTCCAAGTGGTACTAGTGGGCCTCAATCTCTGTCTGAGTACTACTGATACTGTAATTGTGGTCACCATGACAAATAATAAAACAACAAATAAAAACCAGGTAGGCAATAATTGTCAACAGATTGTCCTGTCACAAACAGCTACAAGCTACCGAGAGTATTCGATATGCCAGACACAGTAACAACAAAGTCTCCAATGGAGACGTTACTGGGCCTGCTCGAGCAAAAAAAAAATTAATCCAAATTTTTTTAATCCAACAACAAAACAAGAAACAAAAAACCTTTAACTACATAAAATATATGTAAGTGGAAATAAATGTGAATTAAACGTAAAAGTCATATAAAATAAGTTATGACAGTATCTTTCTAGACAAAGTTTATTAGATGAGGCTATGAGATTTATAGATAAGGCTTTGTACACAAGAACTATCAACAATGCTTGTGGAAAATTGGGCATTTCCCAGAAACCGTATAAAAACTGACAATCTTTGAACAAAATATAATCTCTAGTCACCAAAAGATCTAGGAACAAAACTGACTGTAAAAAAAAATGTTGGAAATACATATATCACATATGTAAACATACATATGTTTACATATTTATATGTAAACTTTGGCAAATGACTTTAAAGTTCTTCTTTCATGTGCTGGAGAGATAGCACAATGTTTAAAAAGCCATGCAAGCAAGTAATCCCTATTCCATAACTTGTGAAACATATACCCATTCAGAGCATCATTTAATTCACTTAGACCCCTGAGCACAGAGTCAGGCATAAACCTTAAGCACTGCCACATGTGTTCCCCATAAACATAAGCTGTTTTAATATAAAATATAGTTATCAATAAGCCCATGAAGTTTTTTAATGGTTTTAAGTATTATTAGTTACAAGAAAAATTTAAATATCATGAAAATGAAGTACCACTATACCCATTTTTCTTTTTTCTGAAAATTCACAAAAGCCTATTTCAATTCATTAAGTTAGGGTAAAGCAAAGTTCAAGATGTTAGAAGACAAAACCAGATTATTTTAATTTTGTCCCTAACTCCCAGCAGACACATGTAGAAACATAAAAAGTTACATTTGGGTAGATATCAAACCAACTTTTTTATCTTCTTTTTTCTTTTACTATATAATAAATTTGGCCTGGAGCGATAGCACAGTGGGTAGGGCGTTTGCCTTGCACGCAGCCAACATGGCCAACCTGAGTTCGATTCCTCCGCCCTCTCAGAGAGCCTGGCAAGCTACCGAGAGTATCTCGCCCTCATGGCAAAGCCTGGCAAGCCACCCGTGATGTGTTCAATATGCCAAACACAGTAACAGTAGTCACAATGGAGATGTTACTGGGCCCGCTCGAGCAAATCGATGAACAATGGGAGGACAGTGACAGGGATATAAATTATTATAATAAATTATTATAATTATATCTATAAATCATTATAGATATAAAATTATTAATAATTTTAATGTTTGTGTGTTTCTCTCTGTTTCTGTCTCTGTCTCTGTCTCTGTCTGCCTCTGTTTCTGTCTGTCTGTCTGTCTGTCTCTCTCTCTCTCTCTCACACACACACACACACACACACACACACACACACACAGACACATACTCCACCATGGTGGTGTTTAATTCTTTGCTTTTACTCTAACTTGATTTCTTAAGTATGCTATTTGCTATTTTTAAAATTGTAATTATATATGTTTACCTGTAGGGCAGATTTTTCCAATAGGGATTATTTTAATGGCAGTATAAACACTAATGATAATAATTTATAATAAAACATCAACTACATTTTTCTCTCATAATAATTTTTTATGAATGATTATGCCTTACTCTCTTCTATAAGAGAACAAAACTGTAAACTTAGACTATATTTTTGGAAAAAATACCTACTTTTTTTGGCAAAATACTTATTTCAGAGAAGCTCTATGAGGATTCAATTAAAGTTTTTATTTTTAAACATATTTCTCCCTAAAGGTTTTATTATCACCTTATTGGAGAGACTTCATCTTGATCATTTTCAGTAAATAAGCAGAGCTTAATGTACATCACGTTGTCTTAGATAGAGCTTTTAAGATAGAATCTGAAACCACATAGGTTAATTATCAGTCTTATTGAGTCTCTGTCAGGTGTAAAGTAGTTCTATGTTAATAAATTTCTTCTGAATTTTTTTCTCTTTATTAATCTGTCACATCCATCATTGATTATTTGCCACCATAGAAGAACCCAAAGGATAGAGTATGATTTCCTTTGAGCTCTGACATTACCAAAGAAACCCTCTATCTTTAGGTAAGATGAAGTGATGATGACACTGAGTGTCTTTGAGAAAAAAATCCTTTTCTGCTGTACTTCTTATATACCATGATTTTTTTTTTTTTCATTTTGGTGGTGCTCAGAGGAACAAATGAGCTGCCAGAGGTCAAACTGGGGTCGATTGCATGCGAGTCTTTAGCCCCTGAACTACTTCTCTGGCCTAGAAATTTCTGATTTTTAGGAGAGGATGATATTTTAAGTGGCAAGCTGGCCCTCAGCAAATGTTGCAGTGGTTTTCATAGTCTTTGTCACTCTTCTCTCCACACTCAGCTTCAATTGTTCCTCCTAACATCTCACCCTTTTCTTCCTAGACTGCAAGGGCAGGTTTCACATGGCTGTTAGTCTCATCAAAGTTTAACTGATAATTAAGTTGATAGCTAAAGTATAAGGTGTTAGCTAGCAAATTGTAAAGTATCAGACCTCCTGGGGATTGATACTTTAATAAGAGACTGGGAAAAAGTACTCATTTTTCTCATTTTTATTTGAAAGTTTGTCTTTCATAACATTTTCCTTTTTTCCAAGTATTCACAAAAGCCTATTTCAATTCATTAAGTTAGGGCAAAGCAACCATATTTAAATTGAGGCCAGATCCTATCTTCTGCCCATTCTTACACTTGTATTATTTATCAACAACATTCAAAATAGAACCATCAGTGGGCAGCAGTTACATGAACCACTTAACAAAGATCTATTTATAAATCACCGTCTTTATTTTCCTTAGTGAGTTTTTCAACCCTCAAAATGACTACTAAAAATTCTAATTGGCATTTAAATCAATTCGTGGCACACCATAAGAATTATCTCATCATAGTGTAGAGTAACTTCTACTCCCATAAATGAGTCTTGGTGATTTCCTTATCAAAGAAAAAGAATTCAGAAACTAAATTTTTAGGTAATTATATTTCAATCGTCTTAATAGTATCCATCTTATTCTAAGTATCTGAGGGAAAGTAAATATAATTTGGAAGCTGACAATATATTTGATCACTTGTGAGTCTCTTATTGCAGATAATTTTACAACAATTTTAAATATATATATCTGTTTTTTGCCATACATACTGGGGCTTATGGACCATTGCTGGCTCAGTGATCAAGGGTCACACCTGATGGTGCTCAGGTGCTATGATGGGTCAGGTTTTCTCATGTATGAAGAGCATTCACTCCAGTCAATTGAATTTGGCTTTGGACTTTTTCAGTATTTTCCTACATTATACTTGTGCAATAGACCTCAAAAATGTTTACTATTCCAATTACTATAGTTATACAATCATTTAGTATTTATGATTTTTTTTATTGAAAGATCATCATAGGAAAAAAAAGAAATAAGAGAGTGGAATTTCCAAGTCATGCTGAAGCAACCTAATCACCCCCCAGGAATATTTATGTATTTTTTTAATTTTTCTTTCTGGAAAGCAGGACAGGAGTTCATTTTCTCTGTCCTTCAGTGCAAACAGCAACATTACCTCGATGGAGCTCAGGGACCTCTAGATCTATACTCAGTAGTGGTCAGAGCTTCCAGGGCTACCCCACGTGTTTCTCTGAGAAAAATTATTTAATTTATTTTATTTTAAGTTGGACATGGGAGTCTCCCAGTTGACAGTTCCAAAATGAAATTGACCACATCAGATACAATTGAAAGTTTTGCCTGACCAATGTTGCTGTTGTCCCAAAATTCCAAATGGGATCAAAGCACCGTCTCCTTCGTGCAAAATTCTACTTTACAGAGTGGCGAGAAAGGGCTGCAAAGTTTAAGAAGAGAAATCCCAGAACAACCACCAAGTGGGAGCATTTGGCACTATTTTGGCAACATGGGAAGATGCCGTTAGTGACATAATTGAAGAAAAATACCATTGACTGGTTCAGCACATCCATGATTTTGTGAGAAACACCAAGAGATAAAAAGCCACAAAAAGATGACTGTCATCAAAAACTCTTGAGTTCATTCGCCAATATGGCTTAGTGCGAGCCTCAGGCAACCACAAGCAAACATCCGAGCTCTCAAAGCAGTGCAGAGAAGCATTAAAGGAAGACTTCAAAGAGAGAAGAGCAGCAGTGCTGGTCAATGTAGCAGCAGCGGAGAAAAGCACTCGCAATACCCGACTGTCCTTCACCAACTACAAGACCAAGATGACTGCTCTCTGATGTCCTGATGCCTGATGGATAGCCATATCCACCTGCCCACATAAAATTCTCAGGATGGATATGCCATTATGAGCGTTCTTCCTTCAGAAATCCAACAGGCCATTTCATTGGTAAAGAAGCGAACAGTACTTGAACCAGAAAAGGTCAGACCGAAACACCTGAAGAATCTGCCATTAGTACTCATCAACATACTGGCTCGGCTCTTCACATGCTATCTGACTGATTGCAAGGTTCCATCCTAGTGGAAAACCAATAGGACTGTTCTACTGTACAAGAAGGGAAATTTCCATGGCATTGGCAACTATCACCCATTCTGCCTATAATCTGTCCTCTACAAGCTGCTCACTCGAGTCTTCATGAATAAGATTGGCAGAACACTAGATGAAGGACAACCAAGCGAGTAAGCCAGGTTCCGAAAAGAATTTAGCACGATCGACCATATACACATGGTAACCAAACTGACTGATGTTTCTCGGGAGTTCAAGATGTTGCTCTGTCTAACGATCATTGATTTAAAGAAGGCCTTTGATTCTGCTGAGACTGAAGTGGTCAGCCAAGCAGGGGGTTCAAACTCAGTACATCAGGATCCTCTGTGAGCTGTATTACGGATTCACTACCAGTATCTCATCATTCTACAAGAAAGAGATCATGAAGGTCAAGAGAGGGGTTCAGCAGGGTCATATCATTTCAGCAAAGCTCTTCAGTGCCACTCTCAAGAATGTCATGCGATGACTGGAATGGGAAGGAATGGGAGTGAAGGTAGATGGTCGGCAACTACACGATCTTGTTTGCTGATGACATCGTTCTAATAACACCAAACATTAGCCAAGCGACACAAATGCTGGCCAACTTCGACTGTTAGTGTATAAAGTTTGAACTGCAGCTGAAACTCACAAAACAATATTCATGAAAAATGGACTCATTCCTGACATTCTATTCACTCTCAATGGAACAAACATCTCCAAATGCAACAGTTATGTGTATATAGGTTGAGAAATATACATAACAAATGACCTTGCACCTGAGTTGCGCGGGAGGAAGAGAGTGGCTTGGAACACCTTCAAGAGCGTCGAAGAGATAGCTCAGAGGATAAAAAACCTCCAACTCTGGGCACATTCCTTCGACTCCACTGTTCTTCCTGCAGTAACATATGCCTCAGAGACTTGGGCCCCATGAAAACAGGATGAGAACGCTATTTGGGTCTCCCAAAGAGAAATTGAAAGAGCTATGCTTGGAGTATCATGCTTCACTCAAGTGAGAGAAAGAATCCGGAGTTCCGACCTCCGTCGATGATCAAGAATCAGGGACACTGTCTCATTTGCGAAGGCATTAAAAATCAGATGGGCTAGACACATAATGCGATTTGGAGACAACCACTGAACTAGAGTTTGTTACTAACTGGATTCAACGGGTCATCAAAATATTGCATGGCCGCCCACCTACAAGATGGTCAGACTCTTTTGTCAAGACCCTGAACAATTAGTTTGAGGTTTGTCGTGTCCCTGCAGCGAGCAGACACCATTGGGCTACAGTAGCACATGACAGGGACAAATGAGACGTTACTGGCACCCACTCAAACAATTTGTTGAGTAACGAGATGTCAAGTGATCAAGTGATGTTGGTTTGGGGACCATACTTGGTGGTGTTTATGGCTTACTCCTGACTTCTATGCTGAGCGATCACATCCTGGTTTGTGTGGAGACCATTTGAGGTGCTTGACAAGCACCATGCCCACTGTGCTATTGGATCAGTCCTGAAAAAGATAATTTTAAAAAAATCACCATCTTGTTCACTCCCTTATAAAATAACATTTTTTAACTTTGATGTTTATTGAAAGTTAGTTATTGATGTTTAAAGAGATAGGACTGAATCATAGCTGACTTTGTATGTAATAAATGATTCAGAGACATCGAATCTTTAGAAGGTGAAAAAAGAAGATGAATCTATCATTAATAAAAAAAAGGATTTAGAAGATGCTGAAAGTTAGAAAACGATACTGGGACACTTAGTGACAGTAGGACAGAGGAGAATGAGGACAGTTTGAATGAAGTTTTACTGAAGGTAGAGTTCATATTCCTAGGCAACTGATTGATAGTCGAAGAGGATTACAATGGATTTCAGAGTTAGAGTGACGGTAACTATAGAAGTAGTGCCAACTAAAATTAGAGATTATTAGAAGAGATGGAGCAAGATCAATTCAAACTGAAAGATGTTGAACTTGAGCTGTCAGAAAGACGCTTACAAATATTCTGAAGCAAGTATGAAATTTAAGTAATGACCTTAAAGTCCCTAGAGATTTATGTTCCTGACTTCTAATTTTAGAATTGAGAAATCATTTATTATTTGTTTTTATCCGGAGTGTTTTAGTCACTTCTGACTGCTTTAATAGAATACATTAGAATAAAATGACTTAAAAAAACAACAAAATGCTTATCTTTCTCAGTTCTTCACACTAAAAAGTCCATTATCAAGATGATGGAAAATACAATGGCTGGTGAAATGTTGCTTTGGGGTTTGCAGTGTTTTTTACCATTGTTTTCTTAAATATTAGGGAACAGAGAAATGATACAAACTCAGGGGATGGAGAGATAGTACAGCAAGTATGGTGTTTGTCTTTCCCATAGCTGATCCAGATTTTAATTTCCAGCATCCCATATGGTCCACTGAACACTTCCCGGGGTACTTTCTGAGTGCAGAGCCAGAAGTAACCTCTGAGCATTGTGAAGTGACATCCAAAACACAAAAACAAAACAAAAACTAAAAAAAACAAATGGTGCAAATTCCTATAGTATGTTCACTGTGACATGATAACTTTTATCTCCAAGTATATAACTTAGGAAATAGGGTTTCAACATTTGAATTTCCATTGAAAATAAACATGCAATTTATAGTAAAGAAGAAAAGATAATATTTCTCAAGGAGTTTATGAATAGATAAAAACTCTGAGAGATCGTAAATATAAGAAACTGGATAAAGGAATATTAAAAATATATATTAAGAAGAGATAATAAAAAGTATCCTTGTAACTGGTATATCTCACAGAAAAAAAACACATCAGTAATATTGAGAATAGTGTTGAAGTCAGTGGGCCCCCATGGCTGATTTAGGTGAATCAGAGAGGAGAGAGACCATCACTTTCTCCCAATCCACCTCTGCAACTCCAGACAAGCTGGAAAGGCTAGGACTGATAAATTCTGGAAAGTAAGTCCTAGGCCTTAGCCAGGCTTTCCAAGTACTTTGTCCTCTTGCAGAAAAGAATGTCAGGAATAGACCGTAGTGGAAAACAAAAATTATTTGTACGTTTTTTGAAAAAGAGGGAGAAAAGAGGGAGGGACAGTAAAGCATTCAATGAAAAACGTGGTCTCCAAAGGTGGAGAGAGCCTCAGGACACATTTCAAAGTGGAGATGCACCCGACACATGTGCTTAGGCACCACATGTCCTCAGCCACGTGGGCACAAGTAGCACACGGGCTAAGGAAGCATATGTTGGCCTTTCCTTTGCTCAAAGTGTCTTTTATTGCCCCCTCCCCCATAGTACCCAGTGTGAGGCATTCTAGTTAGCTAAGAGTCCATTGCTGGGGTGGTTGTCAAGTGGGTAGAGTTGGGAGTGGTCAATGGTCCTCTGAAATTCCTTTCCTTGTCTTTTGTTCATTATGGAGCTCAGAGTAGGGTTGCTCAGTTGTCAAAACTCTCTTTCAAGTCCTTAATTTCATTCTCTGCTTCTGCTGAAGCTTGTGTCTCTATGAGATTCAGCCTCTGTAGGGTCTGTAACTGGCACCACAACAATCTTATCAGGCCTTAATTCTCGTAACTTCAGGGCTATTGGATTTATTACTTCTAATTGCAATGGGCATACTCCTATCTATCAGTATATGTACATGAATCGCTCTACAGAGACCCTAAGTAAAATAGCTCCCTTATGTTGGGAACAAAATCGGTCATCAAGTTGCAAATACTATACCCATTCCCTAGACACGGGATGGCTCCAGCCCTTTATGTGTGAACAAATTCAAGTACTACAAATCACTGACTGCTTTGCAACATATTGGGCAAGGAGACCAGGAATTAGATGGCCAGCACCCAATGGTTCCAGCTGGCTGTGTGCAAAGAACCTGTTGCCCTTGATCCCTTCCTGGCTGTAGTGGCAGATATTCTTTAGGCTTTTCCTGGGTACAGGGAATACGCATCCTGTGTTCCCATCTTCATAAACCTGCTAATTACCACCAAATGATCTACCTCTATACTAGGTCATTCTTTCATTTGTATGATCATTTGGGGTTTTTTTCTTTGGCCCACAAATAGAAAATAGACCATGTTTCTGAATTTATTGAAATCCTGACCAAGTATATGCAAAAGGCATTGAATGACAACATGATATTCTCTCTCTCTCTCTCATTAATTCGAAAATGTCTCAAATGGGGAAGTCAATTCTCCAAAATAGAATGGCCTTAGTTATACTCACTGCTTCTCAAAGAGGAACTTGTGCTGTCACAAATACTGAGTGCTGTATGTATATTCCAAACTATAAAGCAAAGTTTAATTTTTTTAGATAACATGAAAGCACAGTTCCAGTCATTTGAGGACTCCTCACCAAGTTTGTGGGGTTAGATTGCTTCATAATGTGGAGGAGAAAGGACATGGCAAAAGAAATTATTTCTTTTCATTTTTATGATCATAGGAATAGGTATGGCATTACATTGCTTCGCTTTTTGCTACTTTAACTTTGGTCTCAACATCCCAGAGAGTGTTGTCTAAAACAGTAAACCACTCTGCCCTTACCAGGTTTTTTTGCCTAATTGATCTGGTCTTTTCCGTTCAGATGTTGATAACTCCAGGAACCAGATCAACTCATTGTGTGGGACACATTAATATTAAGGTAGTATGAGATTTCACCCCTTGGGCAAGCAGGGTCTCCAGCCCCTTTCTCACACGAGGAAACTCCAGAAGTCAGGTATTCACCCATTTCCCCCTTAAAGGTATAAGGTGATGAAATCTCTAGGAGGGATTATGAGGGAGGCAAACAGATAGAAGAGGGACATGGCAATGGAATTTCTGAGAAGTAATGAATCCAACAGCCCGGAAGCTGCAGGAATTAAGGCCTAGGCCATAATTATCCTAAGGCCTGGATACCAAACTCAGAAGCGTTTTCAATTATCCAATTCTATTGTCAAAGAAAACAAAAGCAAAGTAAACAAATATAACTATATCAAACTAAAAAAGTATTTCATATCAAAATAAACAGGCTATAATAGAAAGACATGATATTCAATGGAATAAAATATTTGTGTGCCACACATTTGATAAATTTCTAATAACCAAGACATATAAAACACACACAAGCTCAACAACAAAATCAATAACACCATCAAAAAAATGAAGTAGGGATGAAGAGACACATGTCCCAAATTGCTTACTATCAATTATCAAGGAAATGCAAATAAAAACAATGATGGGATGTAATCTCATGCCCATGAAAATGTTATATATCAAAAAAGGCTGGAATCAAGCACTGTTGGTAGAATGTAATGAAAAGGAAACCCTCACTCACTATTGCAATGCCTTCTGGTCCTATTTCAATAGAAAACAGCAATAACATTTATCAAAACAATTATAAAATCCAGATCTATTCAAGATTCTACTTCTCAGCATCTATCCCAAGAACAGAAAAGTATTAAATTCAAAAGATATATGCATAATTATGTTCTTAACAGCACTAAGTGCGATAAACAGGATATTGAAATAATCCAAATATCTATGATGAATGGATAAATGAAGTGTTGGATATCTACAATATTGATGTAACAAATCCTTGACTTCTGAGCATAAAATTTAGATTAACAAGTAGTGGAGGAAAAGGTAGTAGAAAGAAGCATACTAGAAGCTAACTACAATGGTGACATATGCTGACCACTTTAAAGGTGAAGCTGTCACATTCTTATACAACTATATAATAAAAAATATCGCTAGTGTAAGCATGTTAAGTAGATACAGTAGAAACAAAGTATGTTCCAGATTTCCTGCTCAATTATGAAGATATTTTATCTTAAAGTAAAATACTCTATTGCAAACAATGCTAGTTCAATAATAATAATAAAAGTTTTAGTCAGAAATATTAAGGTGAATTAACAAAAATTCAAATACTGGCAAATCTGAAATTTGAATTTCAGACTTCTCTGAGACTCATATAGTCACTAAGCTATTTTATTACACAATTTCTGTACAATTACACTAAGAATGATTGGAGTTTAGAGGCATTTGTTACCGAAAAGAGTAATTTCTGAACGAGCTGCTTGAGAAAATTTAATGGGATAGAATCTTAGTGACAAAGAATTGAGGTATGAATAGAGAGTTGACAGTATAGATAATGACAGGAAATTTGGTTCTAAAATAGAATTTAGTTTGATGGGTTACTTGGGCAGAATGAAGAACATCTTATATTAAATGTTTCTTTCTTTTCCCCAATGATTAAAGAAACTAGAAATATCTGTGTGCTAACAGTATCGTTTTACATTTGTGGTATAAGTGGTTCTATGGGTCATTGACTCAAAGATAAAAGCTGACACAACTGAATTGCAGTTCATGCTCACTGACGCATCATCAGGAAATGACCTAAATTAGGTAATTCTTATTAAAAGTAATTACATAAATGAGAGTAAAGAAATGAAATGTTAAAATACTGGATGAAAAATTTCTTTCACCTTGTAGAAATAACACTTTTTTTAGAAATGTTATTTTAGTTTCTATAAAAAAACCTATATCAGTTTGTGATATAATTTTTTAATTTACTAAACTTTGTGCTTTTTTAAATTAAAAAGAGATCAAGGTTAAAAAATTATATCACTTTTTAAGCAAGAAAAAATGATTAGAAAAGCATTATGCTTTGATTTGTTTTTCTCCATACAGGATATTCATTTTATAACAAACTCTTAAATTTTGCTATTGTAACCTCATTCACAGAACATTTGCTTAAGAGCACTGTTGGAACAATTGTGAGGAGATTTGTATAATTGATATTTTTATTGAAAATTCTAATTAATTTGACACTATTGAACTTTAAAAGAACTAACCATACTGAAATATAAATTAAGAAATATTTTGTGTTTTGCAATTTTTCATTTTATACGACCTATGACAATGGAATAAAAAACTTAGTTTATTAGTATTTGTAACTGCATTTTTAAACTAGACAGATTGCAAGTGGTTTCTTTTGTTCTGTAGTACTGCCATCTATTAATGCACACAATCCTCCACTCTAATACATTAGAGAATTTTTGACATGATGCAATTTTCAGAAAATACTCAAATATAAAAATACACATAAAACAAATGATAGCTAGAGACAGGGTATGTGGAAGTTATATAAACACATACACACATTCTATTTATGTAGGTATGATCATGTGCCCAAGTTATCACGAAGGAAATGAGAATACAAAGGAAATATGCATTCACTTGAGTGTCTCCACGGCCAACAACAACTTGTTATTTTGTTTTGTTTTGTTTTCATTTGTTTCTTTTAGTGCAGATATGCAGCTACCAATTTAGGAGAAAAAATAATGTGGAAAAACATGACTCCCTAACTCCTTTAAAATGCTGTCTTAGGAAATACATATTCTACTGAAGAGAAAAACTATGATAAATTTTAAGCCAGTTTTTTTCTTCACAACTGAATTAAAAGAAGATGTCTGGGAATTATATACTTTGTTATTTAGCAATCTGATGGCATTTCTATGCAAGACTTAAAATTTTTGTATTACTCTCTCCTAGGAGACATAACTGGAAAGTTTTACTCTAGAAATTTCATAATTCTATTTGTAAATAGCTAAGCCTTATTAAATAGTAAAGATCACCTAAAATAAAATAAGTCTTAATTATACAACTCAGAAACAAAAAATTCTTCCTGCAACTTTAAGTACTCACTATTAGTAGTTTATTGCCTTTCTCACTCAGGTACTGGAAACATAGCAATATACTTTTATATAAACAAAGATAGAATATATACAATGAAATTATACAATACGAAATATCAAAAACCCTAAATTTTATTTATAAAAGTATTAATATATTAAATAAAACATATAGTTTTGGCTCAATTTCTTTTGGAAATGGAAAATTATATTCAATATTTCATACAACCACATTTAAAAATCATTATGATTATTTTAATATTATAATATTATTATTATTAATATTATTTTGTTATATTTTGTTATAATTATTTATTATTATAATATTTTGTTATGATTACTATTTTATCATAATAATAATATTTTGTTAAATAATAGTGCCAAATATTTCTAATTCACTCCTTCCATGGAGCTGGAGCGATAGCACAGCGGGTAGGGCGTCTGCCTTGCACACAGCCAACATGGCCGACCCGAGTTCGATTCCTCTGCCCCTCTCGGAGAGCCCGGCAAACTACCGAGAGTATTCGATATGCCAGACACAGTAACAACAAAGTCTCCAATGGAGATGTTACTGGGCCCGCTCGAGCAAATCGACGATCAACGGGAGGGCCTTTACTTACTTACTTTACTCACTCTTTCCATAAATGATTGTTGGATATGTATTTTAGTGATTATATTTGTAGGTATTCATGCCAATATATCTGCAGAAGGAAACAAAAGAGAGTATTTCATCATGGATTGTAACTAATCTATCCTAAAATCACCTTTCCAAAAATTAGAGTTATAGCTATACAAATAATGTCTGTACTTCACATTCCTTTATTGAATGTCAGTCTTTCATTTTTGGAATATGGCGTTTTACAAATGGCCAACATTAGATACACATGACATCACTGACACTGTCACTGCCCTACCGTTGTTCATTGATTTGCTCGAGCGGGCCCAGTAACATTGTGAGACTTGTCACTGTGTTTGGCATATCAAATATGTCACAGGGAGCTTGCCAGGCTTTGCCGTGTGGGTGAGATACTCTCGGTAGCTTGCTGTGCTCTCAGAGAGGGGTTGGAGGAATCGAACTCAGGTCGGTAATTTTGGCTGCATGCAAGGCAAACTCCCTACCACTGTGCTGTTGCTCCAACCCAGATACACATAACATATAAGTAAAAAAATAAATAAATAAAAAATACAAATAAATTTTAATTAAAATGGTATAAAATAATAGTCTCAGTTACTAGGGAGATATCTCAAAAGGTTTGAATTACATGATTTGCATGTGGAAGCTTTGTTTGCTTCCAGGCTTCTCAAGATCATCCAAGCAAAGTACTGATGAAAAGAAGCCCCTAACATACATCCCCATTCAAAGTCTTTCCTGAGTTCCACTAGATATGGTCACCTCAAAATAAAATAGATAGCAAATGCCAAAAGTTGTTATCTGCTGTTGTACATACCTGATGTACTAAAGGTATATTAAATGGTAAAGAATAATTATTTCCTCTTTTTTAAACTTTCAAATGGTAGTTAATAAAATTTTTCTTATTTTGATCATATTGTTTCCTCTCAAAGCATCAGATGGTATAATTTGGAGTTTTACCATTCCAGTAATTGAAATATGAAAACGATTGAATTGCTTTCACAATTACTAAGAATTGAGTTGAATTATTTTTAGTTTGAGTAGTAGGAACCACACTCACAAAAATAAACAATATATTCCCTGTTGTTTGTGGCACTGAACCAAATACTATAAGTATATGAAACTAAGAGAAAGGGCATTACATTAACTTTTACAGATTCCCATCAGAATTCTGTAGCATGACACTGAATTTAGCGTTTAATATTAATATTAACATTTTTTTAAAAAATAAGATTTTGTTTCTCTGATGTATTTTTATTTTCTTTTTCTGTTTTTGTCTATGTGTGTGGGAGGGGCTTCTAAGTGACTCTTTTCAGAAAGAGGAAAAGAGAATTGGCTAGAAATTGTGATTCTAGTACAACAATTGAGAAATATGAAGTGATGTAGAATAAATGAGCTCTAAAAGAAAACCCTTAGTAAGACTAACTTTTACAGTATTTGAGTGACTGAAATGGGAAAACGTGGAAAAAAGACTAGTAAAAGTATGTGCAATAAAAGTGAAATACATATTGTGTATTATCAGACACATCAGAACAATAAGTAAATAACCTGTGAAATGCAGTCTTTGTCATTCAGACATCAAAAAATCTCTATGCCAAGTCAAAACTTCTTTAAAATAAATGGAAGCAAATCCCAAACAGAAGATATTATTCAATTTAAACATTTATGAGTCATGATTCTTTATAAAAAAAAATATAGTGCTAAACAGCCCCAAATTGCCATTTTCCCCTCATGCCTGAGGAGTACATAACTGGAAGAAAGGCAGCCTTCAAGTGGTATCAGAGAAATATATAGAGCAAATGTGCATACAAAATTTCAAGTTGTGCTTGTTTAATTAGATGCCAGTAATAGCAGCAAACAATAGTAAAAAAGTCTTGGAAACAGAGTGTTAATGAGATTCAAATAAATCAGATATCACTGTTGGACTACAGATAAAAGATAAAACCCCAGTATATCTGCATTTTAATCAGTCTGATCACAGTTTTGATGAATGTGCCAAAGGAACTGTTCTTTACTCTGTTTTCAGTGAGTGAAAGGCAACAAAAGGAGCAGTTTTGATTCTCACACTTCTTGACAGATGAATCTTGTGGGATTAATGTTGGAATTCATAAAAGGCAAATTTTTAGCAACTATCATATATTTCACTTTATATACAAATTAAGGCTTTTTAAATATGATATTTAGGAGCTTGGAGAGCTAAGCGACTTACTTTTGTGATTGGGGAGGATCTAATTATGTGTATGAGTGTGTATAATACATAAAATATATATGCACATATAAATAAACAAAAAGAAAAATGCATATTCTTTGCTCAATTATTCTGAACTAAACAAACCTACTAATATAGGGAAAATAAAATTAAATTAAATTAAAAACATTAATTTTGTGCTATTAAAGAAAAGCTAAAGTTTTCAAATACAGAGCATTTCTTCTTTCCTACTAAGCATTAACCAGGTCTCTAGAATTAAAAAGTTTTATTTTATCATAAATCATACTTTTGTTTAACATGTAATATCTAATTTTTATAGATTAATTTCTATTTTAAACTAAAATTTTAGTCTTAAATAAATTATTATATATTTAGTGGACACTTTAAAAATATTATCATTTTTTAAAAATTCTTTATTACCTATAATATGTGCTGGAGCGATAGCACAGCAGAAGGGCATTTGCCTTGTACCAGCCGGCCCGGCTCACCTGGGTTCGATTCCTCTGCCTCCCTTGGAGAGCTCAGCAAGCCACAGAGAGTATCTGCCTGCTCGGCAAAGCCCGAAAAGCTATCCGTGAGGTATTCACTATGCCAAACATAGTAACAACAAGTCTCACAATAGAGACATTACTGGGCCTGCTCAAGGAAATCAATAAACAAGGAGAGGACAGTGCAATGCATACAGTGCTACCTGTAATATAAGATTAAATAATTGAACTTATCTGACTGACTTCTTTTACTAAAGTGTTATTTAATTAGACTGGATAGATAAGGCATAGAGACCCTATAGCAGCTAACAATTTTTCTAAAATGTATTCTATTGTGATAATCAAGTGAAATTTATAAATTAATGTGAAATATAAGTGAATAGAAAGATTTCTTGATATGCAGAAGACCATATGAATGTTCTTTATCAAAGAAACACATTAAGTTATCTTTCTGACAGTGATATAAGTATTTACATGTTTATATATGTGTATTTAATATTATTTAATGTGTTGTCATGTTTAATGTCTGCTCTTTCTCCCTTTGGATGTATAGCTTACTTCTAACAGAATTCTAACACAATTAAGTTCACCTTGGAGAATATAAAAGGGCACCATAACTACAATTTTGGAAAATTTTGGGAACAGAAAAAGAGCTTCATAAAAACACTTTGTTTGAGAATGATAATGGAAGAGGATAAAAATATGAAAACTTTGAACAGGATAGATTGTTCAAATGGCTAAGCATATACTCAGGAGGCCCATTCAATTGATAGGTTAAAGATTTAATCCTAGATGGTCCTCTGAGTACTGCTAGGAGCAGGTCCTTACCACAGAACTAGGTAGTTCCTGAGTACCACCGGGTGTGACAGAGACATTGAAATAACTAAGCTAGCATAAAATAATATAAAAATTGTCTAATGACATATTATTCATGAATCTAAAGCGAATCTTTGCAAAATATTGTTTTCTTTAGGGAAATGTAGGATTTTATAACAATAACATATTTTGTGACTTCAATATGACTTCAACATTAGTATTTCCTATTTAATGATGCTTATGATGAATGGAATCATTCAGATTGGATGAATCCACCACATTCTAGATTATATTAGTCTTGTCAGGCTGCTATAATAAAATTTCATGAATTTGGAAATCCATGATCAAACTTCTACTTATTTTCCTTTGCTAAATTATTTTGCCTTATAGATGTGTGCCCATATATGAGAGAGGAGAGGAAAGGTGACAAGGAGGGGAGGAAAGGTGGACGGAGGAGAGGAGAGGGTGAGATGTGTTTTCCTTTTAGAATGCCACCATTTCTGTACTGAGGTCTCAGCCTTACATTTCTTTCAGTCATTCAATAGTTGATGCAATCATGCATTCTGAAATTATCACATAAAAATGGTAGAATGAGTTGCCCAACATTCTAATTTTATCTTGGCAACAGGCACTGAAGCAGATAAGACCAAACCTTACAAAGTGGCCCAGAAGTGAAACCTCACAAGAGGGAGTATTTGGGCAAAGTTGGCAAGAACAGGGTGTCAGCACTGGGTGTCCAGCCTTGAGCCTCACTCAACTCCTAGTCACACGTGCCAAAGACACAGAATCTGTTACAGACGCTTATCAGGTCATCCTTGATTGGGATTGTATTGGGGCAAAGCAGAGAAGAAAAGGTGATAAGCCAATAATGCTGAACTTCATGTGATAGGACCATCTTGTAAGTTCTGAAACTCTATAAAACATGTGTTTATTTGGCAATAAACAGTTATCAGCTGCTCCCGGGCAGGTGTTTCTCCATACGTGTAATTCTTCGCCTCAAGTCTGCCTGGACCTGGTACACAAGGAGTCTGGGCACATTTGGGGAAAACTGTTCCCCAATGATCTTGAAAGCTAAAATTCTAATTTTACTTAAAAACTAAAATTCATCTCAAGACATTAAAATTGCTACTTGGTTTGCTTGCAGTGACAGACCCACTTTACTCTTTTGCAATAAAATTTTCATCAAATAGAAAACCTGCTTATTTTTCTGTTGCTCTTTGAAGCAACAGAGACTCAAACAATCATATTGATATTTTTTCTTCTAATAACTATTGCTGATTAGCACGAAGAAATGTAAATGTACAAATCATATTTTATTATACACATGTATGCTTTTGGAGTACGGCAACTCTTACACAGAACTCAGGAGTCCCAGGGACCACTATTGAGTAGCTTCACCTAGGAATAAATGACGAGACAGGTCAGGTGATTATTGCTCAGCCTGGTGAAGTCCTACTTTGAATGCTGCTGGATCTCTTAGACAACAGGCAGTGCTGGGGTTAGGGAGCAAGGGCATGTAATGCTAAATTAAAAGTCAGGTACTAACTACTATCTGGCTTGTACTCCTGACCATTGAGCAGTCTTCCTAAGCCAAGACATTGAGGTTGGTTTGTTTTTTATGGATTAGTTGCTCTACTTATTTACTTATTTTTCATTTACAGTTTTAACTGCATTTTAAGTAACCTGGTGACCATAGTGTAACTTTCATCGTTTTGATGAACATTACTGCACCTTCACCACCAATAATAATATCAATTTTGGAGGCACCAAAGTTATTGTATTGCTTTTGAGTCAGCTTCTGACTTTCTATGCTCTCCCCATTGCTTGGGAATAGTTGCAATCAAAGACCAAGAGTTTCTTCTTACTCAGTCTTGTCCATTTCTCTATTTTATTCATATGCTACAGATGAATAAGTTAATCTTGTATTTGTTCTTATCATTTTGAGTTCTTTTACTTAACATAATATTTTCTATTCCCACATAAGCTTATTGTAGTAATTTGCAAAATTTAATCTTTTCTTACTGATACATAATATGCTACTGTGTATTTTGTACCACAGTTTCTATATCCATTTATTTATTTATTTGGAACATTTGGGTTGGTTCCATATCTTGACTGTTGCATTAATACTGCAATAAACGTGTGCATACATATTTTAAATTAATGTCTCTTTTGTGTTCCTAAATAGGTACCAAGAATTGGGTTTATAAGGCTACATGGAAGCTATATTCTTAATTTTGAAGATGTCTCCACAGTGCTTTCCACAGATGGCAACTGGAGGGCAGTCCACCCAAATAGCAAAAGATGTTTCATTGCTTTTATTTTTTTCCACATCCACAACAAATCTTGCTTTTCTCTCATTTTGATATACGCCATTTACACTGGCCTGAGATGATTTCTAATCATTTGATTTAATTTCTCTGAATTTCTCTGATAACAAGAGACAATAAACACATTTCATAAGCTCACTGACAGACCATGTATCCTCTTATCCTCTTCAGAGAAGTATCCATAGATCTCTCTCAATATTTTAATTATTTTTTTAATGGTTGAAATCCAGGTCATGAATGTACAAGGAAGGTAAGAACTCTATCCACTATATTTGTTCCAGACATCAGCCCTTAATCTAATATATGGTATAAAAATATTTCTTCCACTCATCACGATATTGTTTCATTTTAGTCTAAATTTCACTGGCCCAAATGGCAGTAATCCCAAGTGCTGCTGATATAGTCCAATACCCAACTTCCCCTCACTCTTCAAAAAAAAGCCTTTACTTTTCATATACTTTCATTAACTTACTTTTGTTGTTGTCGTTTAAGGAATTGTGTTTTAGTGGTATTACTAATACATTTTACTATCCCATCAAGGTTGCTGTTATTTGAAGTTATTGAAGGTATTTTTAGTTTTTTTTATTGTTAATTCAGCACAACAGAGTTAAAGCAACGTTAAATTTTCAGTTCAATGATTGGTAACATAGTTTAATATTTTATTTCATTCATTTTAAGTTGGCATTTTTTAATTCCACTGCTTTTGCACTATGGATGCAAGGTTCATATTTTAAAATGCAAATAAATATTGTGAATAAAAGGCCCTCCTGTTGATCTTCGATTTGCTCGAGCAGGCCCAGTAACGTCTCCATTGGAGACTTTGTTGTTACTGTGTCTGGCATATCCAATACTCTTGGTAGCTTGCCGGGCTCTCAGAAATATTGTGAATAATTTTGAACTTTCCAGGTCCCTGATAATACTTTAGTAAGTCTACAGACAATACTTTAGTAATCAGGTTGATTTTGTTTAAAAAATTACATACAAACAGGCTATTTACTGTGAGAAATAATTTCTGCTTTGAAATTAATCTCCAGTAGAATGATTAAGTTTCTTACCTCACCTGGCATAATACATTTGTCACAACTGCTAATCCACGATATTGTTTATAAGAATTTTTTTTACTCTAAAAAAATTCTTAGTTTTAAAAAATAAATGGTCCATTTCATCATCCATAGTATACATTATGTATATGTTAATATGGCATAAAATAAATATAGTGTAACAGAGATGAGAATATACTTCATAAGTCATTTACATTGTATGGGGAAATTTGATGTGTTTGTTCACAGACACTTATCTTAGATTATTCTAGAAATTATAGAATGATCCCACCACTGGAGATGAAGAATGTCAATTTCCTATCAGTGGATTGCAGTAGTATAATTTCCTAGTATTTTTTTCCTAGTAATTTTTGTGCATGTCACACATACTTTCAAATTCGAGCTGTGTTTCAGCTTACTTATATTGTTTTAATACTGACATAATTCCTGATACTTTAAGACATGCCTTTATTTCTGGTTCTGTCTATTAAACCATGTACTATGACTGATTTTATGATAAGGCTTGTTGGAATTCAGGAATGTTAAAAGTTCAAACATGCTCTTCTTAGTGTGAATAAAATGCATAAAATTTATGTTCTAAGCAAAACCACACATTAATATCACACAAGTTGAAACCCAAGTTTATTTACCCTTTCCAACTATTCTATATTTATGATTATTATGTCCACATTTAAGTAATCTTGTGGAGGTCTCCATAATACTTTATGAGGAGATTATAATTTAACATGTTGGACTCTCTGCAATATAGCACTATAGCACTGTCCACTGTCCTCCCATTATTCATCGATTTGCTCAAGTGGGCCCAGGAACATCTCCATTGTGAGACTCATTGTTAATGTGCTTGGCATATCAAATACTTCACGGGTAGCTTGCCATGCTTTGCGTGTGTGCGAGATACTTTCGGTAGCTTTCCGGGCTCTCCGAGAGGGGCAGAGGAATCGCAGAGGAATTGAACCCGGCTCAGCTGGCAAATGCCCTATCGCTGTGCTATCACTCCAGCCCCTCTGAAATATAGTAACTTGTTATTTTTAGATCAGGCATGCTTTAATTTTAATTCCTTTTATTTGTTAACCTTTTGAAATTGAGTATTTATACAAGTGCATTAATCATAGTTGCTTCATTTATTAACTTTCATTTTATTTCTAGTGAAAGTGTTAAAGATTATAAATTCTTCCCAAAGTTTTTAGTCACTCACTAATTTATGAAAATCTGTTTAATTATTCATTTTGTTTCTATAGTTAGGCATAAAATTTTAAATAATTCTGTAATTATTGCTTATAAGGAAAGTTCACTTGAACAACTCAGTAATTTTTATTTTGTGAAGGGTTAGATGTTGTAACCCTACCTAACTGGGCTTAGAGTTTACTCCTGGTGATATTCAGGGCTCCAAAATGTAGTGCCAAGGATTGAATCAAGGTCACTGTGTATAAAGCAAACAACCTAGATTCTCTCATCGATTTTTCTTAATTGAAATTTCAAGGTCTCAAGCCCAACATTAAAAATGTTACTTTTAACATATCTGAATTAAAAATTCATTGAAACATGTCTAATGAGTTTTCTGTTGAATTTTTGGGGAACTATGGAAACCGAAAAGGAACAATAATAAGTTTTATATCATGGATAAACCAATAAAAAGGTAATCAATACTAAACCTATTGTTCCATGTATAATTTTAATAAAAGTATGAATGTCTTCAGATTCTTCTTAAAAGAAAAACAACAAACAGTACTTTATCAACAGTGACAGATTATATAGTTATCAAACACATAACCTAAGGAAATTACTCTGCATATTATATTTACTTAATAAAAAAATTGGAAAATTTGGAAGCTAAGTTTGTAGTTGAATCAGGAAATCATACAAAGCTACAATAAGTGTGTTTTAGAAATTATTTGACTATAGATTTTAGTAAATTAGAAGGAGAGATAATATTGAAATAAGAACATGAGGTATTTCGAGCATATTTTTTTTATTTATTTATTGAATCACTGTGGGAAAGGTTACAAAGCTTTCAGGTTTAGGTCTCAGTCATGCAAATATCAAACACATTTCCCTTTACCAATACTTATTTTTTACCATGAAGTACCCCAATAAAACCCCACCCCCACCCCTCCCAGTCCCTGTGAGACAGATGAATTCTAGTTAACACTCTATCTGCTTTGATTAGATTTACTGTTTCAATAAAAGATTCACCACTATTATTTAGAGTTTACCCCCCCCCCCCAAATCAGACATGCTGAAAAAGCATTGTGAAGTGATTTGCTTTCTACAGCTGGGTTCATGAATTAAATGTTGGTTTTGGATTTCTGCTATTTTACCTATTGTCCCTGGAAGTATTTCTACTGAAAGTCAGATAGTTAAGAAATTGGTTTCTGTGTTCTGGAGTCGTGGCCGTGCTGGAGAGCCGCTCGTGGAGGGCAACTGATGGCCTTGGTAGGGCATGAAGGGCGGACCGAAACGCCGCCGTTCCCATGAGGTTTTAGTCACCCCCACACCCCCGGCTCATACCTGCTGTCCAAAAGGCTCCCATGCGGCCGCCATCTTTCTTTCCAGAGAGTAGAGGGTGAATGGGGCAACACTTTTTCCCCTCCAGGCAAACATGATGGCCTGGATTAACGCATAGTCCGTTCACTTTTCTGCTCCAAGCTGCTGGTTTCTGCATTAAGTCCTTGTGCTTCTGGGGCTGTGGCTGTGCTGGAGAGCCGCTCGTGGGGGGCAACTGGTGACCTCGGTAGGGCGTGAAGGACAGACCGGAATGCCCCCCCTCCCATGAGGTTTTAGTCGCCCCCACACCCCCGGCTCATACCTGCTGTCCACAAGGCTCCCATGTGGCCGCCATCTTTCTTTCCAGAGAGGAGAGGGCAAATGGGGCAACACCCTTTCCCCTCCAGGCAGACATGATAGCCTGGATTAACGCATAGTCCGTTCACTTTTCTGCTCCAAGCTGCTGGGTTCTGCATTAAGTCCTTGTGCTTCTGGGGCTGTGGCCATGCTGGAGAGCCGCTCGTGGGGGGCAACTGGTGACCTCGGTAGGGCATGAAGGACGGACCGGAACGCCCCCCTTCCCATGAGGTTTCAGTCGCCCCCACACCCCCGGCTCATACCTGCTGTCCACAAGGCTCCCATGCGGCCGCCATCTTTCTTTCCAGAGGGAGGAGGGTGGAGGGCGAATGGGGCAACACCCTTTCCCCTCCAGCAGACTTGATGTCCTGGATTAACGCATAGTCCATTCACTTTTCTGCTCCAAGGTGCTGGGTTCTGCATTAAGTCCTTGTGCTTCTGGGGCTGTGGCCGTGCTGGAGAGCCGCTTGTGGGGGGCAACTGGTGACCTCGGTAGGGCGTGAAGGACGGACCCGAACGCCCCCCTTCCCATGAGGTTTTAGTCGCCCCCACACTCCCAACTCATACCTGCTGTCTACAAGGCTCCCATGCGGCCGCCATCTTTCTTTCCAGAGAAGAGAGGGCGAATAGGGCAACACCCTCTCCCCTTCGGACAGACATGATGGCCTAGATTAACGCATAGTCCATTCACTTTTCTGCTCCAAGCTGCTGGGTTCTCCATTAAGTCCTTGTGCTTCTGGGGTTGTGGCCGTGCTGGGGAGCCGCTCGTGGGGGGCAACTGGTGACCTCGGTAGGGCGTGAAGGATGGACCGGAACGCTCCCCTTCCGATGAGGTTTTAGTCGCCCCCACACCCCCGGCTCATACCTGCTGTTCACAAGACTCCCATGCGGCCGCCATCTTTCTTTCCAGAGGGAGGAGGGTGGAGGGCGAATGGGGCAACACCCTTTCCCCTCCAGCAGACTTGATGTCCTGGATTAACGCATAGTCCATTCACTTTTCTGCTCCAAGGTGCTGGGTTCTGCATTAAGTCCTTGTGCTTCTGGGGCTGTGGCCGTGCTGGAGAGCCACTCGTGGGGGGCAACTGGTGACCTCGGTAGGGCGTGAAGGATGGACCGGAACGCTCCCCTTCCGATGAGGTTTTAGTCGCCCCCACACTCCCGGCTCATACCTGCTGTTCCACAAGGCTCCCATGCGGCTGCCATCCTTCTTTCCAGAGAAGAGAGGGCGGATGGGGCAACACCCTTTCCCCTCTGGGCAGACATGATGGCCTGGATTAACGCATAGTCCGTTCACTTTTCTGCTCCAAGCTGCTGGGTTCTGCATTAAGTTCTTGTGTTTCTGGGGCTGTGGCCGTGACGAGCATATTTTAAAGAATAATTTCAAACATATGTTTTAGAATATCTGAAATGCTGAAGCGCTGTGTTTTACTCACTGATTTATATGCCAGACAGATTTAATAAATTGATATTATCAGAATTGCATGTTTACATCTATTATGCACCTATCTTGTCTTTAGGCTGAGAAGCCTGGAGAATTCCACTCTAGCATTACTCTGAAATTAACCAGAGTTCAGGCTGTGATGGCATTTTGACATCTCCAGCACTATGTTTTACTATTACGGAAGTTAGCAAAGAGTGTTAAGAATGTCAAATTTAAAACTGAATAGAGAAAACTGGAATAACAATTGAAAATTACAACATGCATATGCATGTGTCTGTTTGTGTATAGTGTAGTGAACATGGAGAAATCATACATATAAAAAGAATATGGGGATACATATATGTATATATATTCATATGTATATATATATATATATATATATATTCCTAGGGGTATACAGTTTGTTCACACTGAAAGTTATTTCCTTTTCATACCTCATGCCATGACAGAGAAGAAATTATAAATAACAGAAATAACAATACCGAAAACAAAGTATTGTTCAGCATTGTATAGTGTAGAGGAACTTATAATATAAAGTCTGATCTCTAATTGCTCTGAAAAATCAACAGGATGCTTTGATATAATAAATCTAATTTCTTTATCACTTATAAGACCTGCAATAAGTAATTGCCTAAAATTTACTCCTATACTTTTACAAGTATAAAAGTATGTAAGCAAAAATTAGAAAAAATATCAAATATTACCAGATAATTTGTATTTGGAGGATCTGGGTGGAGGATGCTCAGCCCAAATCCGAGTAGGCTTGGAGATCTCGCCCCTGGAACCCGCGTGACTTTGTCCCTCTGCCAGTACCTTCATGTGTGTGGAGAGTGGTCTCAGCATGGTTGGTGCCAAATTCCAGTAGGCGGAAGTCACACCCACCAACTGGCCCCCTGGCGCCGTGTAATCCCATCAACGGCTCAGACTCAGAGACTATAAAAACCAGCTCCCGGAAGAAGAACAGTGCAGTCTCCTGCCCCCGCGCCTGACTGTCCTCGCCGCTGGGGCCCCTTGGAGGGGAGCTGGTTCAGCTTTCCTCCCCGCCCCGACCAGGGCTCCGGCAGCCAAAGACCTCCAGGACATCTTATTATCTCATTCCTACTTTGGACAAACTGGCAGGCTACCGAATGTAGTCTGCCCACACGGCAGAGTCTGGCAAACTCCCTGTGGCGTACCCAATATGCCAAATACCAGTAACAATGATGGGTCTCATTCTCCTAAAGAGCCTTGAATATAATCTCAGGGCTAGGATGAAGGAGACGTTACTGGGGCCTGCTCGAGGCAATCGACGATTAACAGGATGATTTGTGATTTGTGATTGTGAATTTGTATTTAGTGGTCATGTAACATGTTTCCCACAAAAACCTTACATATACATTGTTCCTTTCCTTCTTTGCTCTCTCAGAAAAGGAGTTTTAGAGAGCCAATCTCGAATTCTGATTGGACTTAGTTGATTCACTAAGAAAAATAATGTTTTTAATGTCCTCAGTATTTACTTGATCTGAAATAGAACAAAGTGAAAGATATCGAAGCTCACCCAAACAACAAAATTGGTTGTACTTGTAGTTATCATGCAGAAATGAATAGACTTATATGATTTTATTACCAGGAAATGAATTTATTGCTTAGATTAAGATCTTATTCAGTCGGTAATATGGGCTGGAGCATTAACACAGTAGTAGGGTGTTTGCCTTGCCCGCAGCCAGCCCGGCTGAGCTGGGTTCAATTCCTCTGCCCCTCTTGGAGAGCCCAGCAAGCTACTGAGAGTATCTCGCCTACACAGCAAAGCCTGGCAAGCTACCCCTGACATATTCAATACACCAAATACAATAACAGTAAGTCTCAAAATGGAAAAGTTACTGGGCCCACTCAAGCAAATCGATGAACAACAGGAGGACAGTGTTGTTTGTTTGTTTGAAGCAATATTTTTGTTTATGTTAATTGCAGTTTACTGCAGATAAATTGGAAATTCACTAAAATACTGTAGCACTGTCCTCCTGTTGTTCATTGATTTGCTGGAGCAGGCCCAGTAACGTCTCCATTGTGAGAAACTTGTTGTTACTGTGTTTGGCATACCGAATGTGTCACGGGTAGCTTGCCAGGCTTTGCCATGCGTGTGAGATACTCTTGATAGCTTGCAGGGCTCTCTAAATACAATCAAGTTTAAAATGGGGAGGGCAGGCTGGATTTTCATAGGTCAAGGAATTAGTGGACTAACTGTTGCTCCTTTGACTATTTTAGGAATAGAAAATCCAGGGACCCTGGAGGAAAAAGCCTAGCCAGTGTTCTCCCTTTGAGCTCCCCAGTCCACCCACAATGGCAACATTGTGATGATGACTGAGGTTTTTAAATTTCCTGCCCTTTACCAATCTAGGTTTCCCAGTGCCATTGAAACAAAAACAACTCTAAAGCCATAGAGCTGCCTACATGCAAATAAAGTAAGCTAACCCAGGTGCTTAAATAGAAAAAGTATCAGCAGTAAATCTTAGTAAAACTAAGATGGAATTCCTCAAAGTAAAAAATATCCCCCAGGAAGCAACAAAATGAAAAATCAAGTTAGTGGAATGAAAGAGAATGGAGAGAAAAAAAATCCCTTAGGGGCCAAACTTAAAGGTACAGAATTGGAGGAGGTAAGTGAAAAAAAACAAATCTTCACAAAGTTAAAACATCCCTAATAAATACAGAGAAGCTAATACAATATATATATGTTTTAAACATTGCAAAAACTCTAAAAGCATAAGAAGTCCTGTTTCATTAACATACCAATTTAAAAAAAATCCAAATAGAATTGCTGGGAATGGAGGACAATGGATGAATGTAATCTAGCATGTTAGGCATACCAAATATATCAAGTCTCAAAGAGGGAAGTTTATATTGAAAATTAAAGAAAAAATCTAAAGAAATTTCTCAAATGCAGAAGATACAAATAAAAAGAGGTTTCTGTGAGAAGCATAGCCTGCATCAGAAAGGTAGACAGTTGAAAGAATGCCAAAAGATGATGAGAGAAGAAAAAGAAAATAAAAGATTGTAGTCAAAGAAATGTTACTTGAGAAGTTGAAAATCTGCAAAAATTCAGGAAACTGAGATAACAATATGTCTGTGCATCCAAAGCTACCCACATCAAGAAATATCATTGTAGCAAAAGCATCAACCTTAAAGAAATGCAAATCAATGAAGACAGTAACATACAAATGTACATCTGAAAGCTTTTCATAAAACTTTTCCTTGAATCCTTAGAAAGTAGATGAGAGTGCATTTTCACTATTAAAAAGATATGTTCACTATTAAAATATAAAATAAAGTTTTACCCCTTATTTAGCAGGTAATGAAACTAATTTGACACCATTGGCAAAAGAAAGTAAAAACAAAATAAAGCAAATGGGACTACATAAATCTAAAAATTGTTTGCCTGTCAAGAGGAAATTAAAAGACATTCTACTCAATGTAAGAAAATATTGCCCCCACTACTAATAACACGCTATTTCCCACCATATATAACACGTCAGAGTCTCCTGCCCCCATGCCTGGCTGTCCTCACCAGGGCCCCTTGGAGGGGGTCTGATTGAGTTTCCCTCCCCGGCCCCCAAGCAGAGCCCCAGCAGCCGAAGACCTCCAGAACCAGCCACAGCCATGATGAGACCACTCTCCACACGTCCGGTCAAGCCTCATGCATGAAGGAACTGGCAGAAAAACCCAGGCATCTGGGTTCTGGGGCTGAGATCTCCAAGCCTGCTCAGATTGGAACTGGGCCTTCTCCACCCAGATCCCCCATCTTCCAGTAGGTGGGCGTCACATCCACCAGCTGCCACTGGCACCAGGTTGGTCCCATCAACGGCTAAGATGCAGAGACTATAAAACCCAGCTCCCGGAAGCTCACGACCGCATTTGTGGGTGCACAACATCTTATTATCTCATTTTTCCTTTGGAGAACACAGTAGTCTACCAAAAGTATCCTGCCCATACGACAGAGTCTGGCAAACTTCCCATGTCATACTCAATATGCCAAATTCCAGTAACAATGATGGGTCTCATTCTCCTAACCCTGAAAGAGCATTGAATATGGCTCTTTTAAAATCTCAGGGCTGGAAAGAAGGAGACGTAACTGATGCCTACTTGAGGCAATCAACGAACAACAGGATGATCGTGATCGTGATATAACACATCACTAAGCTCAACAAAAGAGAAAAACAGAAATCCCTTACTACAAAAATGGAGCCATTATTTATAATTCATATGGGGAACCCTCCCAAGTAACATTCAGGAGGTATGGAAACCAGTAGCTATGTTCTGCCAACCTGACCATTGGTTCACAACAGACCCAAGGATGTGATGCTGCTTGGACCTTTTAGTATCAGAGATACCCAGCCCACACTCAGCAATGCTGGAGATTTTAAGGCTTCTTCCGGCTATACTTTGGGAACCATCTGGTGCCAGCAATTGAACCAGATAGAGTGGGTGTTAGAAGTGTACCCTAACTATTCTATTATATCTGGCCCCTCAACACCCTTGATTGGAATGTCCTTTGTTTCAGGTCTATGAGAATCATTGATATTTCTCAAAAAAAGTATGAACAAAGCTTCAGTATGTCCTAGAAATTCCAGTCCTTGATATCTACCCCTAAAACACAAACATTAATTTTAAAAGTTCTGTACACACCTTTGTTCATTGCAGCACTTGTAATGATGTTAGAGATAGAAGTCAAAAATCCAATGAGATGCATAGATAAAGGATTTGTGATAAAAATAATTCAGTATGGAAACGCCATGCGGCTATTGGTAACATTGGTCTTACAGTTCACTGCAACTTGGATGGAAGCAGAATAAGTTAGAAGGATAATGGAAAATACTGAATTATACATTTGGTGAGAAGCAAATGAAGGGAATAAAAACAAGTCAGGCAACGATGTTATGTTATCAAAAAGAGAAAAATATTATTATTGATATTTGAAATAAAATGATAATTCATATTGATGCTGACCCATGAGCAGGGGTCACAGGATCTGGATTTCGATGGTCCTAAAGAAATGAACAGGACACTCAGGAGAGTTTCAAGACATCGTTCATTTGTCCGCCACTATCTTTTATCTCCCTCCCTCTTTCTTTCCTGGCAGCCAAGTTTCAGTGATTTATTGGTAGAGTTTACTGTTTCTGCAGGGAGTATCAGCACAGCTGCTGCTTGGCGCCACCATGTGTTTGCATGGTTTAGATTGGGCCAAGGTCGAGACAATCTGTCTCTGAGGCTTGTGGGATTCCTGAGAACATTACACTTCAGCCTTCAAGTCTGGAACTTCTTACAGCCATAGGTTACACAGCATTGTGTCCCCATGTAATCTCCCACATGTGAAACAGTGATACCATTCCAGTTATTTATTTGAAGGACAATATGAAAGGGTATGCACACCTTTATGGACCCAGAAGCATTATTTACCACAACCAATATATAGAAAGAATCTAAATGTGCACTGACATGTATGGAAAATGACCATGTGTGGTATAGACTCAATGAGTGCTATTCTACCCTTAAAAGCATGAAATTGTTTTCTTTGAGACAGAATGAATTTATTTTGAGTTGGTCAATCTAAATGAAAAAAGTAGAAAAACAAAAAAAAATTGGATATTCCTCTCAATATAGAACATGAAATAGTAAATCAAGCAAACTGACAAGAAACAACAAGCTCAATCTGTCACTGTCACTGTCCTCCCATTGTTCACCGATTTGCTCGAGTGGGCCCAGTAAATCAGTGAAAATGATAGGGTGAATTAGGGAAAATGAAGAAGTCAAGGGATTCTTTATATGGTAGCACAGCACTGGAACTTTGTGGGAGTTGTGACAACCACACTTATAAAGATGTATAAAGCTTAATTTTAAGTCCATAATATTGTAAACTTATACTAAATAAATAAAATATGAACAAACAACACTGAGGGGAAAGCATTAGGAAAAGAAGTTTGAGAATGCTCAAAGTAATTTAAAATTTAATATTTAGTTCTCTCATAATCATGGAAGAGATTGTATTCATCAATGTGAACGTTACCTGGAGATCAAGTCAAGTGAGCATTGCTAAGTATCCATTGGATTTGGCAGCTCATACCAAGACATGTTTCACCCAATTAATTACACTTTCCTCCTTTGGTATTTGGCAGTTCTATCAATCTATTAATTGATACTTAATGTGAAATGTGTCATGTTTCTGTGTGTTTCATATGTACTGATTTTTACTGTCATAGAGTTGATTTTCATAGTCTAAACAGAAATCACATATTTATTTATTTATTTATTTATAGTTGTAGATTTACAATTTTTTTGTGCTTGGGTTTCAATTATACAATGATCAGATACCCATCCCTCCACCAGTGCCCGTTTTTCACCACCATGGTTAATATCCCTCCCACCCCCATCCCCCCATCCCCCCCTGCCTCTGTGGCAGGGCAATCCCCTGTGTTCTCTCTCTCCGTTTGGGTGTTGTGGTCTGCAAAAGAGGCATTGAGTGGCAAACATGTTCAGTCCATAGTCTACTTTCGACATGCATCTCCCCTCCTGGGAGGATCCTCCAAACATCCTTTATTTGGTGCTCCCTTCTCTATCTGAACTGCCCTTTCCTCTAGGATACCCGGCTGGCCTCTAAGTTATGGGGTAATCCTCCTGGTGCTGATCTCAGCTATTTTTGGGTATTAATCTCATACTTTGTTACTTTATATCCCCCAGATGAATGCAATCTTTCTATGTCTATCCCTCTCTTTCTGACTCATTTCGCTTAGCATGATACTTTCCATATTGTACCACTTGTATGTAAATTTCATGACTTCATCTTTTCTAAGAGCTACATAGTACTCCATTGTGTAGATGTACCAAAGTTTCTTTAACCAGTCATCTGTTCTTGGGCATTCAGGTTTCTTCCAGTTTCTGGCTATTGTAAAGAGTGCTGCAATGAACAAACAAGTGCAGATGTCACTTCGACTATACATTTTTGCCTCTCTGGGATATATTCCCAGGAGTGGTATTGCTGGGTCAAATGGGAGCTCAATTTCTAATTTTTTGAGAATCGTCCATACTGTTGTCCAGAAGGGCTGAACCAGTGGACATTCCCACCAACAGTGAAGGAGTGTCCCTTTCTCGCCACATCCACGCCAGCATTGTTTGCTTTTGTTCTTTTGAATGTGGGCCAGTCTCTGAGGTGTGAGATGGTATCTCATTGTGGTTTTGATCTGCATCTCTCTGATGATTAATGATGTAGAGCATTTTCTCCTGTGCTTTTTTGCCATTCGGAAGAAATCACATTTTTAATACAAAAAATTTCTTTTCTCGACAGGTTTTCATAAGTGACTATGTCCTGGAGCTTTAGTTTTTCATATTTACATATAATTTGCATGTCATCCTTGCACAGGGACTGGGCCCGCTCAAGCAAATCAATGAACAACAGGAGAACAGTGCTACAGTGCTACACTGCTACATACAATTATTTGAAAATATCAATAAATGGCCTAGAATGGAACGAACAGGGTGAGAGACTGTCTGAGTTCATCATGTCGACCAAGACCAAGACCATTCATGGTAACTCAGAGTTCCAGAAGGCAGAATCTAAACGATGGACATGGGAGTCTCCCGGTGGATGATTCCACAACGAAATAGACCACATCATATTCAATCGACGGTTTTGCCTGACTGATGTCGCTGTTGTCCCAAAATTTCGAACGGGATCGGACCACCGTCTCCTTCATGCAAAATTCTACGTCACAGAGCGGGGAGAAAGGGCTGCAAAGTTCAAAAAGTGAACTCCCAGATTGACCACTAACTGGGAACTCTTTGGTACTATTGCGGCAACATGGGAAGATGCCATTGATGACAACATTGACGAGGAATATGATCGACTGGTTCAGCACCTACATGAATGTGCGAGGAACGCCAAGAGAGAGATAGCCACAAAAAATCGCCTATCTTCGAAAACTCTTGAGCTAATTCGCCAGAGTGGTTTGGCGCATGCCTCAGGCAACCGTAAGCTAACGTCCGAGCTCGCAAAGCAGTGCAGAGAAGCGATCAAGGAAGACCTCAAAGAGAGAAGAGCAGAAGTACTGGTAGATGCGGCAGAAGCCGGGAAAAGTATTCCTAATGCCCGCCCGTCCTTCGCCAACTATAAGACCAAGATGACTGCCCTCCGACGTCCTGATGGATAAATCACATCCTCCAGAACGGCAATGGAGAAGATTATCCATGACTTCTACTCAAATCTCTTCGATAGCCATGTCCACTTGCCGACATACCAAATTCCACAGGATGGGTATGTCGTTCCCAATGTTCTCCCTTCCGAAATCTGACACGCCATTTCGTCTGTAAAGAAACAAACAGCACCCGGCCCAGACAAGGTCAGACCTGAACACCTGAAGAACCTGCCGTCAGTACTCATCAATACACTGGCTCGGCTCTTCACTCGCTACCTGTCTGAATGCAAGGTTCCGTCCCAGTGGAAAACCAGCAGGACCATACTACTGTTCAAGAAGGGAGACATCCATGACATTGGCAACTATCGCCCGATCTGCCTATTGTCTGTCATCTACAAGTTGTTCACTCGAGTCATCATAAATAGGATTGGCAGAACACTAGATGAAGGACAACCATGCGAGCAAGCCGGGTTCCGCAAAGGATTCAGCACCATCGACCATATCCACACGGTAACCAAGCTCATTGAGGTTTCTCGGGAGTTCAAGATGCCGCTCTGTTTAACGTTCATTGATTTAAAGAAGGCCTTTTTTTTCTGTTGAGATGGAAGCGGTCATTGAAGCCCTAGCCAATCAGGGCATTCAAGCCCAATACATCAGGATCCTCCATGAGCTGTATTGCGGATTCACTACCAGGATCTCACCATTCTACAAAGAAGTGATCGTTGATGTCAAGAGACGCGTGCGGCACGGTGATACCATTTCACTGAAACTCTTCAGTGCCACCCTCGAGAACATCATGCGACGACTAGAATGGGAAGGAATGGGAGTGAAGATAGATGGTCGGCAACTACACCACCTCCGTTTTGCTGATGACATTGTTTTAATAACACCAAACATCAGCCAAGTGGCACAAATGCTGGCCGACTTTGACTGTGAGTGTGGAAAGGTAGGACTACAGCTGAATCTTACGAAGACAATGTTTATGAGAAACAGCCTCGCTCCTGATGCCCCATTCACTCTCAATGGAACGACCATCTCCGAATGCAACAGCTATGTGTACCTAGGTCGAGAGGTCAACATGACAAATGACCTGGCACCCGAGCTGCTCAGGAAGAAGAGAGCGGCTTGGAATGCCTTCAAGAACGTCGAAGAAATAGCTAAGAGGATGAAGAACCTCCGGCTCCAGGCACATCTCTTTGATTCCACTGTTCTTCCTGCATTAACATATGCCTCAGAGACCTGGGCCCTACACAAACAAGATGAGAACGCTATTCAGGTCTCCCAAAGAAGAATAGAAAGAGCTATGCTTGGAATATCACGTTTCACTCAAATGAGAGAAAGAATCCGGAGTTCTGACATCTGTCGACGATCAAGAATCAGGGACGCTGTCTCATTAGCCAAGGTGTCGAAAATCAGATGGGCTGGTCACGTAATGAGATTTAAAGACGACCGCTGGACTAGAGCTGTTACCGATTGGATTCCACGGGATGGCAAAAGACCGCGTGGCCGCCCACCTACCAGATGGTCAACTTCTTTGTCAAGATCTTCAACGATCGGTTTGAGGCCCTTCATGTTCCCAGAGCAAACAGATGCCATTGGGCTACACTAGCACGCGACAGGGACAAATGGAGATGTTACTGGCGCCCGCTCGAGCAAATCGATGACTAACAGGAAGTTAAGTGATTAAGTGATTAAGTCAATAAAACATTTGTGACATTAAATAAAAGATGAAATGTGACAGAAAGCCTAGAGAGATTGTACAGTGAGTAAGCAATTGCTTTGTATGAGGCTGACTCAGATTTGGGTCCTGGTACTAAATGTGGTCCACTGAGCATGTAAGGTATTTTCTCTGAGCACAGAGCCATAAGTAATCCCTTAAACATAGTAGGTGTACTACCTCTCTAAGGAAAAGGAAATACAAAAAAGAAAATGGAGCCTAAAATAAAGCTCAATGGGTGGTGTAAATGTTTTCCAAATAGGGTATCAGGATCTGATTCCTGGAACTACAGGACTCCATAAGCTCAGCCAAGAGCAACCCTAAATACCTGAGCCTGGATTATTAGTTCTCAAACACCATAGTATGTGATCCCCAGGCCAAAAAGAAAAGTTGTGTACACATAAAGCAGTAAAATATACCTACTACAGACACCTAATACTATATATAGAAAGCCCTAAAGATTCAACCATAAATCTTTCAGAAATAATAAACAAATTAATTAAAGCTACAGGATACAAAATCAATATACAGAATCAGTCATGTTTGAATGCACTAACAATGGTCTATCAAAAAGAGAAATTAAAAAAATAATCTGTTTATAATTACATGCAATGCAATTATATAAGAATAAACATAACCAAGGAAGTAAAATAGCTCTATGCTGAAAACTGTATGAAAATAATGAAACTAAAAATGCACTTTAATTTTAAAAATTCCCCATTTATAAATTAGAAAAATTATAGTTTAAATGTCCAGGCTGGTACTTTTATCTATAGATTCAATATAGTTCCTAACAAAATGTCAGATATTCTTCACAGAAATAGTGAAAAAAAGCTAACAAAAATAAGATAAATATGGAATTTCCAGGGACTCCTCCCCCAAATAGCCAAAGTATAATCTGATGAGACCACAATTACATATTACGAACTATATCGCAATACTATATTAATCAATAGAATATTACGTTACAGTATAAAAAGACAAGGTAATAAAATAGAACTCACAAAACAAAGACTGAATATGAAGTCAGTTAATATAGAATAAAATTTCCAATAAAATTAAATGGTAAAGACAGTTGTATAATAGATGTCTTTCCTACATGGTGCTGAAAAAATTAAAAATATCTAACAGGAACCTATCATATCATAGAAAATTATTAACTCAAGATAATTAATTTGAATGCAAGCTAATGATACAACTCTTAGTATAAGACAGGGTACATGAGGTTGAAATTGGTTTTGGAATTTTTTTGTAACATTTTGACAATAAAAGAAAAGGCATTTAAAGCAAAAATCATCAAATGGGAAATGTTAAATGACAATATGTCATTAAGGGAAATATTGAATTTCTAAAAAATACAGGGGATCCAGGAAATATGTCCTAAGTATGTATTTAACAAGCAACTAATATCTATAATATATAATAAGAACACAACTAAGTAGGAAAAAAACAAAAAAATATAAACAAAACCAAAATTTAAAAACCAAAATTTAAAAATTAAAAAATAGCACTTACAGTTTTTAAGGTCAGTAAATGGTTCAAATATACATGAAAATGCACACATCACTAGTCATGAGGGAAAAAAATTAAAAAGAACTACTAAGTCTATTATAATGAATATAATCAATAAGTGCCATTGATGTTGTGAAAGAAGAAAACCGCCTGTAATGTAAGAATTCAAATTAGTTGAGTATGAGATTTCCTAAAAGATGAAAAAAAAATCATGTGATGCAGCAATTTACCCTCTCAGAAATAAATTTACTATGTTGAAAGAGATCTGCATACTCATTTAAATGCTGTTTATGATAACCAAAATGGAAAAATAACCTGGATTTACATTTAAAGATAAAGAAAATAAATGCCAATATTTTTGGATGGACATAAATACTATCACTTGGCATGTTGAAAGTGTTACACCCAGCAGAACAAGTCAACTGAAGATAGACAAACTGATGATCTAACGGTCATGTGGAATCTAAAAACACAAAACCTTAAAAAGGGCAACAAAACAGTTGTTGCCAGATGGGAGTTGGTTATGAGGAGTGAAGTATTTAGAGGTAGTAAAAAATTACAAACTAACAGTTTTTACTGCCATTTTTTAAATGCCAATATTTTACTACCAGGCTCTGTCCAGGCAGTGCTCAGGGGAACATATGTGTTCCTGGGGATTGAACCTTATTGGCCCCATGAAATGCCAAGTCCTTGCTGGCTATACAATCTCTCAGACCCAGACTGCTAATTTTGAGGTTTTTATTTGGCGGTTGGTGGTGACGCGGGAGGGAGGGGTTGAGGGCAGCATACCTGGTAGTGTTGATAGCTTAGTCCTGGCTCTATGCTTAAGTTTCACCCCTGTTAAGCTCCTGGGACTAAATGGGATATTGGGGATTTAACAACCCAAATCGACCACGTGCAAGCAAGCATCCTATCTGCTGTACTATTTCTCCAGCCCCCAAACTACCAGTTTTAAGATAAGTAAAGTCTAAGAATAAAATTTCCAACACAAGCTTTGTAATTATAAATACAAATACTATACAGTATAATTGCAATATGCTAAGAAAATCTTCAAAATTGACATAAGGAAAAATGTTTGATTATTTTAAGTGTAGCGCTGTAGCACTGTCCTCCCATTGTTCATCAAAGGTACCAGTACTGTCTCCATTGTGAGACTTGTTGTTGCTGTTTTTGGCATATCAAATATGCCCCGGGGAGCTTGCCAGACTCTGCCGTGTGGACAGGATAGTCTCAGTAGCTTGCCGGGCTTCTTGAGAGGGATGGAGGAATCAAACCCTGGTCGGTCACATGTAAGGCAAACAAATGCCCTACCCGCAGTGCTACTTGGTAAATATTTTGTTATTTTTACATGTTTGAAATCATTGGCATAAAATATCAATGTAATTTTACCTGAAAATATTTCAAATACAATTAATAGAAGTCAATTAATCTGGTGTTCACATTATATCTAAAAAATACTTTCAATTAAAGTAAATTCCTGTATAATTCTTAGAGTGTACCAAATCACTTTTTTTTCCTGAGGACTTTCTAATACATGATCCTACATTGCTATTGTCCTTATGCAAAAATTCTCATCTTTAGCACTTTCATAAAAATGCTTGCATTTTTATATACAGATAGATTTAAATAGAACTTATGCATTTTTACATATGTATGTTTTCTCCATTGGATACATTATATATACACATATGTATATGAAAATGAATATGTTCTATAAAACTTGGGAGTCAGAGGTAAAAAGTAATTTTAATCCATTTTTACTCTTGATTACATTTTAAATCATTGAATATGTTAGATATTAGAGGGCTGGAGTGATAGCACAGAAGGTAAGGTGTTTGCCTTGCACATAGCCGACCCGGCCAACCTAGATTCGATTCCTCCACACCTCTCAGAGAGCTCAGCAAGCTACTGAGAGTATATCTTGTCCACACGGCAAAGCCTGGCAAGCTACCCGTGCTGTATTCTATCTGCCAAACACAGTCACAACAAGTCTCACAATGGAGACATTACTGGGCCTGCTCGAGCAAATCGATGAACAACGGGAGGACAGTGACAGTGACAGTGAATATGTTAGAATAAAGAATTCAAAGATGGATATATACATATGTATCACTTAGTAATACAAAAAGTTCATGGCAGATTTAAAGAAATAAAAATGCCACCAGATGGAGAAGATTCATATGTTCATAAACAAAATAAAGACCAAGATAAATTTTCAATAATAAAAAGCACATTATTATAAACAGAAAGTTTTCTTCAAAACATGCTATACAGAGAATAGTAAAACCGAAGCATGAAATCCAAAACATTTTTAAAATTGAAAATAAAAGTTAATGATGTATAAGATAAGAACTGTTTGTTACATGAACAAGAAAAAGAAGAAAGCATGAGTAATAATTAACTATATTTTAAAGAGGGTAATACAGATTCATAAAGGTGTGAGTTCAACAGAATGAATCCAGTGAAACCACAAAAATCTGTGAGACATATTCTTATCACTTAATCACTTAATCCCCTTATTCATCGATTTATTCGAGCGGGTGCCAGTAACGTCTCCATTCATCCCAGTTGCGTGCTAGCGTAGCCCAATGGTAGCCCAGTCTGAGATATATTAGAGTTCCATATAAACACTTATTTTTAAGTGCATTATTGTTTTAGGTCATTAAAGCATCTTTCAATAATTAACTTTCTGCCAGCATAGCAAATGATACCCTCAGGTCTTGCCACGGTTAATATACCTTTAGAAATGCAGCAATTATCTCGTTTCCTAGCAATAACATTTGGAAAATTATGCCTTCTGAATGGAAAGCACTTTCACATATTAGGTAATTAATAAATTTATTCCTGTGGGAAAATTAACTGGGACTTTTAAAAATAAAATCATCATTTTTAAAACATATGTATTTTAAAACAAAAAAATGAACACATTACTATTATTTTACAAATTATTACTTATTCATCTATTGGATTTTTTAAAAATGTCTATGCCTATGAGTATTTTCCTCCAGTAAGGCTAAAGAAATGTCTTTATTCAAAGCTCCACATGATTCCACTGGAAACTCAGTGGGGATTTGTGCAGCTAGAGTTTAATTATAACATTTATCTAACATGTTGTTATACATTATTAAACCTTATTCAATTGCATGTATATTGAAGGCTTAAAACGTGTTTAATGATAATTTTGTCTTTATGCTTTCTTGATTCTTTAAAATATGTATCAGTAATTAATAAGATCACAAATAGTTATGCTTTGTGGCATGGATTCTTTGACCCTATTATAGACAGTAAGTGCAGTTACTTTTGTGGGCTTCACTGAACAGTTTCATAGCAATAGAAAAAGTAGTTTCATTACCACAGGATCAGTTTTCTCCTGTGAGTCCTAGGCAATTCTTTTACTCTCCTTATTGCAACCAATTCTTTATTTTAACTGTTTTTCTGTGAAGTCAGTTTGTTGCTTTGAGATCCTTCGTCTGTCTTAACTCTCAAGACTCTCTTTAACCTAAAGTCATTCTGATGGGTCTATGAGACAGGAGTTACTCACAAAATCAATTTCAAGATTGCAAAAATATTTAGTGTGGTATTTGGAATAAATATTACTTTGTGTTGAAGCACCCATCCCTGAAGGGCAGAAAGTAATACAGTCTTAGCTATACGCTGTTGTCAGATCTTAAATAAAGTTCTATTCTCTCATGAGTTGAGAGGCTTGTGCTTCATGAGAGCCAACATTCTTGTCCTAGCAACATAGAAGATGACCTTCTACCCAGAGACTTTCTGAAATTATTGAATTTTAATTTTTAACTATTATTATTTTTAAGTGAATTACTGTGAGATATACAGTTACAAAGCTATTTGCCATTCGTGGTCAGATTTTAGTCATACAATGTTCCAACACCCATTCATTGTACGTTTCTACCAATGTACCAGTGTATTTTTCCCACCTCCAGTGTCCCCAATCTCTCTCTCTCTCTCTCTCTCTCTCTCTCTCTCTCTCTCTCTGTCTTTCCCTCTCCCTCTCTCCATTTCTCTCTCTTTCACTCTCCCCCTCCATGTTGACTCATTTTTGGGCACTGTGATTGCAATGCAGATACTGAGTGATTATCATGTTTTCGTTCATTTACAATTTTTCAGCACACAGTTCTTATCTGGAGTGATTGTTTCCAACTATCTTTTTCATAGTGGTCACTACTCTATTGCAACTGTCTTTCCCCCCAGCATTTGAAGCATTTTTCCAACAAGTTATCGGGATTTTTAAAAAGAGTCCAGTTTATTTGTTTTAATAAAATAATATTGAATAGTTTCTCTCTGTGTGTCTATCTCTGTCTCTCCCTTCCTCATTCTTTTAGTCTGAACAATTAAAAAATATAAAGACTGACATATAAAACTATACAGCAGAATGAGTGTGAACACTACTCATGGATTCACATTGAATATTCTATTAAAAATTATCTTTGACACTTTGAAGATAGAAGGACACTAGATGAAGGACAACCATGTGAGCAAGCTGGGTTCCGTAAAAGATTCAGCCCAATCAACCAGGATAATTATTAAATACCCAAAGAATTATGTGTATATAAAATATGAATACATATAATGTAACGATAGGTTATATATGCATATGTATGATATAAGAATTGTGGTGTATATATAATGTGTAATTTGCTATATATGCATAAGAATAATCTATAATTCCATGTCAAAACTTTAGTAATGGTATATTGAGACTTCAGGTACAGCAAAGCAAGGTCAAGTTGTCATTAAATGAAATGACAATTATGTTTGTATCTGTGTACAGACGTGTTAAGAGAAGTTGATGAAAAATAAATTTGGAGTTTATTGCAAAATAACCTCATGAGTAGCAAATATCAAAGCAAAATCACACATATGTGCTGAGGAATTCCTTATAGAATAGTGCTGGTAGAGGAGAGTATAATGCAGTTTCATTTTAAAAAAATCTTTAGTTCAATCAAAACAAAAATTATAGGGCCTTAATGAAAGCTTAAATTGTAGAACATATTTCTAGTATGTTTGATGTCCCAAGCTTGTGAGCTTCATCATAGCCATTATTTATTCTTCTTGCCCTCAACACTGAGCTGGAGCGATAGCACAGCGGATAGGGTGTTTGCCTTGCATGCGGCCAGCACCGCCAACCCAAGTTCGATTCCTCTGCCCGTCTTGGAGAGCCCGGCAAGCTACCGAGAATATTCCTCCCACATAGCAAAGCCTGGAAAGCTACCCGTGACATATTCAATATGCCAAACACAGTAACAACAAGTCTCACAATGGAGATGTGACTGGCCCACTGGAGTAAATTGAAGAACAACAGGAGGACAGTGCTACAGTGCTACCTCAGCACTGCTGATTTGTTACTCCTAATCATGAGAGAAGTGGTCCTATAGACTCAAAAAACAGCTAATGAGCACTTTTGAGCAACATGTACTGTGGGTCTTATCACCATGCAGCAAGGACATTTTAAGAGTTGAATGCTATGTTTGATTTATGAGACCCTGAATTAGAATGCTGGATAACCAAGAGTGCAATTGTTCTGTTTTTTTATATGTATAATTTTTTTTCCTTTTTTTTTTTTTGGTGGGGAGGGAGGAGGTGGTGACACCCTCTGATACTCAGTGTTTACCCCTGACTCTTGTGTGCAGGAATCACTCCTGGTGGAGCTAGGGGACCATATTGAGTAAAGATTTGAACTGGGATTGTCTGCTTAAAAGGTAATGCCTTCCCCCCTGTCCTATCTCTCTGGCCCTCTATTGCTGTTTTATTACAAGTGTGCAAATAATGTTTAAAAAATATCTGTCCAGAAAAAAAATTGTCATTCCATAAATGTTAAGACTTAGTTAAATGTTAAGTCATAGATTTATAAATGGTAAGTCATAGATTCATTCAAAGTAGTAAAACAAAAAAGTCATTTACATAAAAATGTTTTGTGGAATAAAATTATAAATGTAAGGTTCATAGAATTACCATAATTAACACTCATTAATTATACAGAATATTATATTATTAGAAATAATTATAGAATAAAAATAATGTTTTTCAGTATTTTTCTTTGTGGAAATATAATTAATTTTTCCTGATTTATTATATTTTGTTATTTTATTATTTCCTGATGATGTCTATATACATTTTTGTGGTATTGTCATAAATTATGTATTTGAATACCACTCATCATTTCTCAATGAGCATTCATATTTTCATTAGTGTGATTTGAATATCTATAGTAAGAAAGTAGAGTAAAAGAGAGGTATTTGTTTAAATTGGTAAAATTTCCATTCTTTTCCAAATTTCTAGTATTTAAGTCCTAATTCCATACTTGTCGGGAACTTTTCTTAACTTTTCCAGTAAACAATCCAAAGACCATAAAACAATATTGTCTGAGTTTTCTTTTATATTTTCTTCGTTTTATAAATTTCTAGTTATTCTATTACAGTTTTCACTAATAGTATTTTGAGTTGTGGTTGTGTTTGTTTTCCCCTAGATTTAGACTTCTACCAATTATTGACAAGTCATATTTAAGACTAGAACACGGGATACATCTAGTTAGAATTTTTGTGTAATTTTTAAATTTAGAAAGGTACAAAAGTTGTGGGTGAGAAATCGAAGAGAGATGGGAGATACTCCATATAATTCAGTAAAATGAACAATATTTAAAAATAAAAGATGGAATATAGTGTTAAAAAGGTGGTGAAAAATACTGACTTTCTCATCCCATAGTAGTCATTCCTTCAAAGTTAGACTTAAAGACAATTCAACATATTATATAACCATTTATCTCCTCTTTTTTGTTATTAAGCATATACATAAATGGAATAAATCTTTTAAAATTGTTGTTTTACTTGGACAGCCACATTTTGTTTTTCTCAGGATTTACTTCTGGCTCTATGCTCAGGGGTCACTTCTCGTGTTGCTTGGAAATCATATGTTATGTCAAGGAACAATTTAGAACTTGCCGAGTGCCAGGCAAGTGCCCTACACTCAATACTATCTTGGGAAATGTGAGTAAACATTTTATTTATAATTTCACTCAATCTACTGATAGATGAACTCTTTCTTCATCTTCCAAACTGTGAAAAGAGTCTCTAATATTCTTTTATTCATGTCAGAAGTTTGAGTAGTAAGCAATTTGATGTAAATTTTGATTCAGCGTGACAGCGTACAACACACAATATGTCACACAAATACATCCAAATTGAGCTAGGCAAAGTATCTGGGGAAATCTTCACCTCCATTTTTTGCTGAAAGTATTTGTGTAGGAATCCAGGGAAAAGTCTTGAGCTTTTGTAAAGTTCTTATATGTAGAATGTAACATATTTTTATTCCTTATTAATATAGATTAAAAAGAGAAAGTGAGAGATTAAACTTTTCAGAAGAGAGTTAACAGTACACCAAAAACTTGAAGTTAAAGTGATATTAAATTTTCTTGTTACTCTTAAGCTTTAAATTAAATGTCTTTATTATTTAAATGCCTTTATTTAATTAAAGGTCTTTATTACAAATTTTTTCTATACATCATACATTGTTTATGGCATAGTATATGATCATTTTAATAGTTGTTTATAAAATATAAAATAAACACAAGATAGTACTAAAATTTTATGAAGTCTATTAATCAAGTAGAATGAAAAATCAGGAATAAAAGACTTATCATTCCACATAGAAGTAATATAAAAATAGTATTACCTGAAACTATGTTTTAAGAAAGTTCTGCATATATATTACATAAATGGTCATAAAACTCTTTCAAAAATAAATTTACTATTTTTAAAATAGTGTCTTAAAACTTTATGTTTTTATATACAGCTGTGTATTTCTATCAAAATATAGCAAAATTCTATATAATTCTTCAGTCTTTTTAGAGTCTTTGCTAAACTTTAAGCACCCCTTGTCTTGAACTTTGCTTGTTTACATAAATTCTACTCTACAAGGATTAGGAATCTTCACTGCATAACCCCAATTTATTTAATCCTATATTCATTTTTGTCACTGGCATTCATATGGGCTGGAGCAATAGCACAGTGGGTAGAGCATTTGCCTTGCATGCAGCAGACCCGGGTTCGATTCCTCTGTCTCTCTGGGAGAACCTGGTAAGCTACCGAGAGTATCCCACCCAGAGGGCACAGCCTCGCAAGCTCCCCCTGGCATATTCGATATGCCAAAAACAGAAACAAGTCTCACAATGGAGACGTTACTGGTACCCATTCGAGCAAACTGATGAACAACAGGAGGACAGGTAATGGGCAGGTACAGATATTAGACATTCATATACATTCAAATGTACTGAATATTTCAATAATTTATAAAATCTTGGATCTCTTTATTGTAATATACTATACTAGAAATCTCCAAAACTATAGATAAGGGTAAAGTAAATGGAAAGAAAAACTATTTGGTAGGTGTTAATGCAGTTTATTCAAAAGACTTCAATTCTTTTTCTTTAACTTTATAACCATCCATAATGTAAACATATATATGCTTATCACCAAAAGCACATAATATACACATAGTCATTGGTAAATAATTAGGAAAACTTTGAATTGTTTTTAAATTAATGCAGCAGAAAATATGTAGACAAATTATATATCATTATATACTTAAAAACAATGTATAGTCCTAATTCAATAGGACTGCATGAAAGTTAGAATTGGAATGTTAGAAAAATACGTTGAATTATTTGCGATCTCTTCTCACCTAACAGTTTCAAGATATGATTTCATAGATTAGAAGAAGACAAACATATTAAAAACTAGTACATTTTAAAGCACCAAAATAAATGCATGGGTCTATTAGCAAATGGGTTATTGGTTTGTCTTTCACTTTGACTATACATTTTAGGTAATAATATTCACTTCTCTTTAGAGATTGTTTATGTTGAGATTGTTTATATTGGCAGAGATTTAGCTCTTAGAGAGAGCTATTATTATTTATTCTGAAATGCTCTAATCATTTGCATATAACTGAATATTCAGGTAGGGCCTATTGCTACAGGTAATTTATCCTTAGCAAATTATCTACTGTGACAAATTATCTTCTCTAAGAAAGTTGAAATCCCCACAGTGAGTGAAAATACCTGGCCACTCGCCATGAGTGCACAATGAACTTCTTTCTTATATTGGTAGGCTCCCTAAAGGTTTCAGCACTCTAATTTAATCTGTTATATTTATCTCTGTGAATTAATTAAAAAGCATCATTTATTCTTGAACTTTTGTATTAAAAGCACACTGATATTTGACAAAAAATTTATCAAAAGTCACACATTTCAGAAACTCATCTGATATTCACAAGAAGGTGTGGAAACTTGTCTAACATTCTTACATTTTCAAAAAAAGAAGCAAAGATATATGGGAGATAAAAACAAAATAGTTTTAAAAGTTTTATTGCTATAACTTTAATGATTAAATGAACAAATACCCCACAATAGATTAGGTACATATATTCCCACTTTTTAGAGCTACATTTAAATGTGAAGACTATGAAAACATTCCCTGCAATAATCTGATGATGTGAATGGAGTAGGAAAGTTTTAATAATGGAAACATTCTGAAATATATTTTATGTACTCATCAGTATACACAGTAACCAATCTCTTATTTAAAGCACACTCAGAACGTAATAAATAAGAATTTATGGAGGTGCAAAAATAAGAATACAAGTTTCTGCTCTAGATATGTACCTAGACTCTTACTATGTAAAAAATACAGCAGATAGGAGGTATTTTATATACGTATATGCACATGTACCTGTGTATGTATACGTGCACACACAGTCATGGACACACACATGCATGCAGTCATGGGCACATGTGCACACATACAGGCACACAAATACAGGCATGTACACATACAAACATGCACACACACAAGCTCTTATAAAAATGTACATGCACACATACACATATGGGTACACACAGGTAGCCTGAACACCGGCAACTGATGTGTGGACTCGCATTCACCTAAAAAACACTAAGGGTCTTCGTTCTTGCTCTGGAGAGAAACTGCACGTTTCCTCAGCTTCTGCACAGGCTTCTCCTTAAGTCACCTTCGCTAGGAAGAAGTTAGTAGGGAGGCCAGGAAGGCGTTTCTCTGACCGTTTGAACCCGTGACAGGAATCAAACTGCTTTCTCCTTCACTGCTTTCCCAGGGCGGCAGTTTCACAAATGAAGACACACTCTTGATCATGTTGATCACCAGAGTTTATTGTCTCCTGCTATCGTTTGCTTAAGGCTCTTGGCAAATATATATATATTTTTTTTCATTTCATTTCATCATCCTGTTATTCGTCGATTGCCTCGAGCAAGCCCCAGTAACGTCTCTTTCATCCTAGCCCTGAGATTATATTCAAGTCTCTTTAGGAGAATGAGACCCATCATTGTTACTGGTGTTTGGCATATTTGGTACACCACGGGGAGTTTGCCAGACTCTGCCCTGTGGGCAGGCTACATTTGATAGCCTGCAAGTTTGTCCAAAGTAGGAATGAGACAATAAGATGTCATAAAAAAAAAGTTCTGATAAGATGTTGCGCGGCCGCAAATGCGGCCGCACGGTTCCAGAATCTGAATTTTATAGTCTCTGAGTCTTGGCCGCTGATGGGATTACAAGGCGCCAGGGGGCCAGGTGGTGGGTGTGACCCCCGCCTACTGGAATTTGGAGGATCTGGGTGGAAGATGCTCGACTCCAATTCTAGTAGGCTTGGAGGTCTCGGCCCCGGAACCCGCGTGGCTTTGTCCCTCTGCCAGTACCTTCATGTGTGCGGAGAGTGGTCTCAGCATGGTGGCGGCTGGTCCTGGAGGTCTTCGGCTGCCGGAGCCCTGGTTGGGGCGGGGAGGAAAGCTCAACCCGCTCCCCTCCAAGGGGCCCCGGGAAGGAACACCCAGGCGCGGGGGCAGAAGACTGCACTGTTCTCGTCCGGGATCTGGATTTTATAGTCTCTGAGTCTTGGCCGCTGATGGGATTACACGGCGCCAGGGGGCCAGGTGGTGGGTGTGACCCCCGCCTACTGGAATTTGGAGGATCTGGGTGGAAGATGCTCGACTCCAATTCAAGTAGGCTTGGAGGTCTCGGCCCCGGAACCCGCGTGGCTTTGTCCCTCTGCCAGTACCTTTATGTGTGCGGAGAGTGGTCTCAATATATATATATATATATATATATATATATATATATATTTGCTTTTTCGGTCACACCCAGCAATGCACAGGAGTTAATCCTGGCTCTGCACTCAGGAGTCACTCCTGGCGGTGCTCAGGGGACCATATGGGATGCTGGGAATCGAACCCGGGTCGGCCGCGTGCAAGGCAAACGCCCTACCCGCTGTGCTATCTCTCCAGCCCAATATTTTGTTTCTTAAACCAAACCTTTGCCGGAGTTTACTTGCTCGTGTTGGAGGTGGGTAGACTGCCTTTCACAGGCTGGTGGAAACCGCAGTCCGTGCCAGTTTAGGGAGTGACATTTGGGAGGACACGCAGACTTCGGCATATTCCTCTAAGTGCTTCTGGTCCACATTTAAATTTGATCTGTAAAACTGTTTCCAGGGTCGGGGGGGGACACAAAGCAGAGTGGGGAGGGCACTTGCGTGCATGCAACTGACCCAGGTTCCATCCCTGCCATCCCATAATGTCCCCTGACCCCCCCAGGAGTGACCCCTGAAGGCAGAGCCATGAGTAAGCCCTGAGCACGGATGGGTGTGGCCCCCAAACAAACAAAAACAAAAATATTTCAGGGACCTGGGAGATAGTACAGGCACTAAGGAGCATGCCTGATTCCACTTGACCTGGGTTCACTCCTTGGCACCAGCCCCAAGTCCTGCTGGGGGCAGCCCTGGAGCCCCCCTCCCCCTGCACTGCTAGGCCCAAGCTGCTCCTCATTTCTGCCCTACATGGAACCACCTAAATTAATTAAATAAAAATGTACCAGAGCCACCTACTCAAAAGTCCCGGGCGATGCAGCAGCCGGATCCAGAGACGGTTTCCCAGGTCGCCCTCTGGGTCCCAGCCCTGGGCAGACATTCAGGGTGCGAGTGAGCAGACCCTGGAGGGGTCGAGCTCAGTTCTGCACAGACTCGAGTGGGGCCTGGCCGCCTCCGCTGCCCACATTCCTTCCGGGGACCCAGCACAGCGCATCACCTGGAGGGTGCGTGTGGATAACAGGGTCATGGACCCCAGGGAGCCACCATACCGGTCTCGTCCTCCTTGTCAGCATCCGGCTCCCACGCACGCCGGCCTGGTCCTCCTGGCCAGAGCTTTCCCTCCGGGCCTGTCGGTCAGGCTGTCTGGGGGAGCACTCCCTTTGCAGTGCTCGGGCCTATCTGGAAATGCCATTGGCCCCTTAGCCAGTCTGTCTGTGTGACTTCTGGCGTGACCGAGCAAATATCAATGTGACTGGAAACTTCGAGGTCCTGGCCGCCTCCAGCCTTGCCTGGGGGGGTTGTGCCTGTGACTGTGTGCATATATGCTTGTAACTGCATTAATGTGTTTGTGTGCATGTATGTGCGTATGTGTCCATGACTGTGTGCATAAGCCTGTGACCGTGTATGCATGTATGTGTGTGTGTCTGTGACTGTGCTTGAGAAATCAAAGGCAAAGAAGCGGTAGGGCCAGGGCAGGTTAGCAGGGAGTAGATTGGGGCTGGGCTGAGCTGGGACATGCAGGCAGAACACCCCGTGCTAGCAGCACCTCCAATGGAGATGGATCCTCCCCGTCCAGGAGCCCCTGGTTGACTGGAATTATTTTTTTATTACAATACTTAAGTATCTACAAGCATAAGACTATGGACAAACCTTTGCTAATAATAGCATTTATGTATGCCAAGCTAAACAGATTTACAAGATAAATGCAACCCAAACTTTAAACCCCAGAACAAGCAACTGACAATCTCAGTTCCACAGGATGGATAATGTGTTTTCTCTGACTCCTGAGTCAAACACAGGCTGTTTTCTTTCCTCCCTTCCTCGCTCTCCCTTGCTGCTTCTGCCCGGACTGGGGGGGTCACACACTGGTCAGCCTGCACATGGGGTCAAGGGGCCGGCACAGTGTGGACGACGTTTTATTACAAAATCAAAATGGCTCCCTTGAGTTGCAACAAAACCCCAATTTGAGTTCTACCTTTAACTTTTCAGCCATTGACTTCAATAACATCTTTTTCTTTTTTGCTAAGAAAATGCATTTTCATTTTTAAAAGTAACATAATAAATTGTAGTCTCTGAGTCTTGGCCGCTGATGGGATTACACGGCGCCAGGGGGCCAGGTGGTGAGTGTGACCCCCGCCTACTGGAATTTGGAGGATCCCTTGGAGGGGAGCGGGTTGAGCTTTCCTCCCCACCCCGACCAGGGCTCCAGCTCCAGCAGTAGAAGACCTCCAGGACCAGCCACCACCATGCCGAGACCACTGTCCGCACACATGAAGGTACTGTCAGAGGGACAAAGCCACGTGGGTTCCAGGGCCGAGATCTCCAAGCCTACTCGGATTGGAGTTGAGCATCCTCCACCCAGATCCTCCAAATTCCAGTAGGCGGGGGTCACACCCACCACCTGGCCCGCTGGCGCTGTGTAATCCCATCAGCGGCCAAGACTCAGAGACTATAAAATTCAGCTCCTGGAACCGTGCGGCTGCATTCGCGGCCGCGCTACATCTTATCAGGACATCTTTTTATGACATCTTATTATCTCATTCCTACTTTGGACAAACTTGCAGGCTATCAAATGTAGCCTGCCCACAGGGCAGAGTCTGGCAAACTTCCCGTGGCGTACCAAATATGCCAAATACCAGTAACAATGATGGGTCTCATTCTCCTAAAGAGCCTTGAATATAATCTCAGGGCTAGGATGAAAGAGACGTTACTGGGGCCTGCTCGAGGCAATTAACGAATAACAGGATGATGAATGAATGAATGAAATAATAAATTGACTTGACAGTTCTTTAAATCTCAGATGCTCTTGCATGAAATGATGCATGTTTATTTATTTGTGATTAATAGTGATAAAGACCAGCAAGGGCATGACCCGGAGTTTTGTAAACACATGCATCATATCAATAGTAGATATCATATCAGAGTCTCCTGCCTCCGCACCTGGCTGTCCTCAACCAAGGCCCCTTGGGGCGGGTGGGTTGAATTTCCCTCCCCACCCCGAGCAGAGCCCCGGCAGCTGAAGACCTCCAGTTTCAGCCACAGCCATGTTTAAGACCACTTTCCACACATTCAGACGAGCCTCACACATGAAGTAACCGGCAGAGGAACCCAGGTGTGCGGGACCAGGGGCATACATCTTTAAGTCTGCTTGGATTGGGACTGGGGCCTCCTCCACCCAGATCGCCATCTTCCAGTATGGAGGCATTATACCAACCAACTGTCCCCAGCGCTGTGTAATCCAATCAACAGACAAGACCCAGAGACTAGAAATCCAAGCTCCCAGACATCTTATTATCTAGTTCTTACTCTGGAGAACCTGGCAAGTTACCAAAAGTATCCCGCCCACATGGCAGAGTCTGGCAAACTCCTTGTGGCATATTCAATACGCCAAAAACCAGTAACAATGACGGGTCTCATTCTCCTGACCCTGAGAGAGACTCGAATGTGGCACTTTTTAAAATCTCAGGGCTAGGACGAAGGAGATGTTACTAGGGCCTGCTAGAGGCAATCGATATACAACAGAATGACAGTAATACAGTGATATGTATATACATATATGCATATATCACTGTCTCTGTCCTCCCATTGTTTTTTGATTTGCTCAAGTGGGCGCAGTAACGTCTCCATTCTGACACTTGTTACTATGCTTGGCATATCAAATAAGTCACCGGTAGCTTGCCAGGTTTTTGCCTTGTGGGCATGATCGTCTCTGTAGCTAGCCGAGCTCTCCAAGAGGGAAGAGGAATTGAACAAACCTGGGTTGGTTGGGTCGGCCACGTGCAAGACAAACACCCTACCTGCTGTGCTATCGCTCCAGCCCATATGCATATATACATACATAACATTTTATATAGACAGATATGCAGGCATATATATATATGTAAAACTGATAAACAGTAATGGTTTGAAAATTTGTGAGAAACTCAGCAGTGAACCCCAGGGGACAGTAGCTATTCAGAGATCTCTCCAGACCCTGTATTGAGCCAATTCCACCCAGGAATCTCAGATGGAGCAGGTGTGCCCTCTCCACCTACTTCAGATGAAACCCCTGTGGCCACGAGCTTATAGAAGAAAAACCCATATACGGTGGGTTCAGGGACTAAGACTCCAGGACACATGGTGGAGTGGAGATGGATATGCCCTTCCTATCTTCCTGCCCACTTGGAATTCTGGCTATCACATCCATGAACTGCCTCCAGGTGCCATCTTAATGCACTAATGACCTTGATCCAGAGATTCACAGATGAGTCTCAAAATAGTTTAGCTCTCTACAAAGATATGTCTGGACCCCAATCATTTATAATTTTAGAATTCCAGAAGCACACTGCTGAAAAAGTGGCCACTTCTCACGATATTTATAATAATAAATCATCTCGCATTTATCCCTGGCAGGGAGGCTTGAATGTTGGTGGGAAAATTCAAAATAATGTTCGTGGGAAGGTTTAATGGTGGTGGCATTGGTGTTGAAATATTGAATGCAATCAATTAATGTGAACAATCTTATGAAAATCAAATTTTTAAAAAAGAATGTTTTCAATGTTTTTACCACAGTTATGTTTTCTATGAGTATAAGCCTGTATTGACCAGGTGTGTGGGTCAAATGTAGGGCAGGTGCCTTGGCTGTGCAGGAACTCTGACTAGATCCAGTAACTATTACTTCACATAAATACTGCTGTTGTGGCTCCCATGACTATCACTGTCAACCAAAACATGTCAGATTAAATAATATTAGAATATTTTGGATATAGAGGTGTTATATAGAAACTTAATTTTGGGGAGATAGGGAGACTAAAGACCTCCAAAGTATTACCTGATGACTGTTATCCTTAATTTCTACATATGCTAACAGGATACTTCCTAAAGACAATGTTCAATTTTAACAAGATACCCAAGAACAGAATTTGAAAAGTCAATTTTGAGCTCAATATAGTTATTTTACAGTACAGAAAAATTGAGAGATTCAGTAGCTTGCCAATAATTAATACTAGTATTTATTTAGCTTACATAACAGGACCTTTAGAAATTAAGGACATTTAGAAGATGAAATGAATACAGGCTTCCTTTTCTTTCTCTATTTTCTGGCATTAGTTAACATACTCATTGTATCAAAAGGAACTGAAACTCATTCTGGTTGTATTTTTCTGTTCTAGTTTTAGCTTTTCATCTGCCTCTTTCCCTATGAATTTGAGACTGCTCTTGAAAGCTGTACATTGTATTTGCATTTAAGGAAGAAAAAATAATAAAAGTTTACCTGAAGATATTTTTTCTCTGAACTTAGTTGTTTTTGTAAGCAGACCTATCTTGGTCATTCTTTCCAATTAATCTTCTTATGTAATTTTGACCACAGTATTGTCTGGACACTCCTAATTTTATAGTAATATCAAATGTGATTTCTTTGTTTTTCCACCATCATGACTACAAATACAGAAAAACAAAATGGATTACAATTTCATTTAGAAGTGTTTGAACTCTGCCAAGGTATGAGTTCAAACACTCATTACTCTTAAATATTAAACACTTCATGAGATTTATAGAAGCATTGATGAAAAGGAACATCTATAAAGTTTATTTGGTTTTCAGGCTACCAAGAGTATCCCACCCACATGGCAGAGCCTGGCAAGCTATCCGTCGCATATTCAATATGTCAAATTCAATAAATACAATGGGACTCATTCCCCTGACCCTGAAGGAGCCACCAATACGACAGCATTGAGAAGGATGTGGAAGGAGAGGCTTAAAAAAATCTCAAAGCTGAAGTAGACTGCCAAAATGAAGAAAGACAAAAATGACTGTCTGTAATATCAATGCACATATGCTGGCATCAGATGCATCCATTGAGGACCTGATGGTACAAGCACAAAAGATCAAGTATGACGTCAGTGGAGATGAGAAGGCATCAATCACATCACACCATTTTTGTCACTGGAGAAGAACTGTTCCTCAGAACATGCTACAAAAGAGGCATCCGTGGTATCAGTGTTCTTGACAACACAAACTTAGCCATGAGCATTGATTCATTCCAATGCCTAACAACCTGAATTGGAGGATTACTCTTGAATAGATGTGGCTTACTGCCAGCAGTTTCTATCTTTGTTGTCTATGCACGAAATCCCCCAATTATAATGAAGGAGAAATTGAGAAGTTCTTCATAGAACTGGAGAAATTCTATAAAGAAGAACACACCTTCTACAAAATTATTGTCAGTGATTATAATTCCAAAATAGGACCAAGAATATCAGCCAAAGAACTCCACATCAGGACCCATGGCTTAGAATGAAATGAACAGGGTGACAGACTGTCTGAGTTCATCATGTCAACCAAGAACATCCATGGTAACTCACAGTTCTGGAAGACCAAATCTAGATGTTGAACATGGGAGTCTCCCGGTGGACGGTTCCACAACAAAATTGACCACATCATATTCAATCAGAAGTTTTGCCTGACCGATGTTGTTGTTATCCCAAAATTCCAAACGGGATCGGACCACTGTCTTCTTCATGCAAAATTCTACTTCACAGAGCGGGGAGAATGGAATGCAAAGTAAAAAAAATGAACTCGCAGAATGACCAACAACTGGGAGCTCTTTGGCTCTGTTGTGGCAACATGAGAAGATACCGTCATTGACAACATTGATGAGGAATATGATCAACTGGTTCAGCACCTCCATGATTGTGCAAGGAAAACCAAGAGAGGGATAGCCACAAAAACAGTATGTCTTTGAAAACTCTTGAGCTTATTCGCCAACATGGCTTGGCGCATGACTCAGGCAACCTCAAACGAATGTCCCAGCTCGCAAAGCAGTGCAGAGAAGCAATCAAGGAAGACCTCAAAGAGAGAAGAGCAGCAGTGCTGGCAGATGCAGCAGAAGTGGGGAAAAGCATTCACAAAAGCATCCTGTCCTTCGCCAACTACAAGATCAAGATGACTGCCCTCCAACGTCCTGATACATCTATTACATCTTCCAGAAGGGCAATGGAGAAGATTATTCATAACTTCTACTCAGATATCTTTGATAGCCACGTCCACCTGTCCACACATCAAATTCGATAGGATAGATATGTCATTCTCAATGTTCTCCCTTCCAAAATCCGACACGCCATCTCATAGGTAAAGAAACGAACAGCACCTGGCCCAGACAAGGTCAGCCCTGAACACCTGAAGAAACTACCTCATTACTCGTTAATACACTGACTCGGTTCTTCACATGCTACCTGTCTGAATGAAAGGTTCCGTCCTGTTGGAAACCAGCAGGACTCTACTACTGAACAAGAAGGGAGACAACCACAATATTGGCAACCATCATCCAATCTGCCTGTTGTCTGTCATCTACAAACTGTTCACTCAAGTCATCCTGAATAGGATTGGCAGAACACTAGATAAAGGACAACCACGTGAACAAGCCAGGTTCTGAAAAGGATTCAGCACCATCGACCATATCCACATGATAACCAAGCTCATTGAGATTTCTCAGGAGTTCAAGATGCTGCTCTGTCTAACGTTCATTGATTTAAAGAAGGCCTTTGATTCTGTTGAGACTGAAGCGGTCATAAAAGCCCTAGCCAATCAGGGCATTCAAACTCAATACATCAGGATCTTCCATGAGCTGTATTACGGATTCACTACCAGGATCTCAACATTCTACAAAGAAATAATCATTGATGTCAAGTGAGGGATTCTGCAGGGTGATACCATTTCACTGAAACTCTTCCGTGCCACCCTTGAGAACATCATGCAACAACTGGAATGGGAAGGAATGGGAGTGAAGATAGACTGTTGGCAACTACACCACCTCCGCTTTGCTGATGACATCGTTCTAATAACACCAAACATTAGCCAAGCGGTACAAATGCTGACTGACTTCGACTATGAGTGTGGAAAGGTTGGATTACAGCTGAATCTCACAAAGACAATGTTCATGAGAAACAGTCTTGTTCATGACATTCCATTCACTCTCAACGGAATGAACCATCTTTGAATGCAATAATTATGTACCTATGTCAAGAAATCAACATGACAAATGCCGGCACCTGAGTTGCTCAGGAGGAAGAGAGCGGCTTGGAACACCTTCAAGAGCATCCAAGCAATAGTTAAGAGGATAAAGAACCTCCAGCACCGGGCACATCTCTTCGATTCCACTGTTGTTCCTGAATTAACATACGCCTCAGAGACCGAGGCCCTCTGAAAACAGGATGAGGATGCTATTCTGGTCTCTCTAAGAGGAATCGAAAGAGTTATGCTTGGAGTATCACTCAAGTGAGAGAAAGAATAAAGAGTTCTGTCTTCCGTCAACGCTCAATGATCACGGATGCTGTCTTGTTTGGCAAGGCGTTGAAAATCAGATGGGCTGAACATGTAATGAGATTTGGAGATGACCGCTGGACTAGAGCCATTACCAATTGAATTCAATCGGTTGTCAAAGAATTGTGTGACCTCCCACCTATGAGATGGTCTGACTTCTTTGTCAAGACCCTGAATGATAGGTTTGAGGCTCTTCGTGTTCCTAGAACAAGCAGATACCATTGGGCTTCACTAGAATGTGACAGGGACGAATGAAGTTGTTACTGGCGCCCGCTCAAGCAAATCGCTAAGTAACAAGTGATATCAAGTGATCAAGTGATTGATGAAAAGATTCTGTTTCCTTAAAACAGGTAACATGCATTACCTCATGATATGTAAAAGTAAATTGGGATTCCAGAGGAGAAAATTTATAGTCTGAGGGAGCTTATTTCAAAATAACTGTCTCTGTTTAAGATTATAATAAAAAGTAATTTCACTTGTTTAAGCAGCTATTCTGAAAAATACCAATTTTGCTTTTGAAAATTACAATTAGTATAGCTGGGACATGTCTCTGGTTTATGTGCTGTTAAAAAAACTATTTTACTCATTTAATGTAGGTACTAGCTTTCATATAAGCAAACCTGTACATGCATGAAAATCTAAATTATCAGTGACATTTATGACATTAAATTATAAGTATTCCCTCATTGAGTACTATATCATAATGTCTAATAAATGTGTTTTTTCCTTAACAAGGAAACATATTTAGAAAAAATATGATGGTGGAAAGACAAATGCTAATTAATATGTAGTAATTATACTTTTCCTCCCAAGTTAAGACTTATCTATTCAACAAAGTAACAATTTACTTATCACAATTGAGTAAAATTATATCAGTATAATACATAAATATAAGACTACTTTATTTAGAAAAATATGAAAGACATATTTACAAATGACCTTATTGACATTATACTTCATTAATGAAGAAAATAAGGTGAAGGATTACTATAAAAATATTAAAAACTTCTATGAATAAATCAGTGGGAAAATAAGGATTTCAAGAAGACATTTATTTTATGTCCTTTGTTCAGGAACTCTGGGATTCCCTTTTGGATTACACATGGTAGAACTCCTGGAAACATGTACTGCTGGGAATCAATCCAAGCTTTATTCATGCTAGGCATGACCTCTAGCCAGATGGAGGAAAACTAGGGACACTGGTGGTAGGAAAAGTACACTAGTGGAGGGAGGGCTGATAGAACATTGTATGATTGAAAGATAATTATGAAGAGCTTTGTGACGTTCTTTTTAATGTGATTCAATTATATGCTGTCGCAGATGGTAGCACAGTGGTCGGGCGTTTGCCTTGCTTGAGGTTGACCAGCCAACCCGAGTTCGATTCCTCTGCCCCTCTAGGAGAGCTCGGCAAGCTACTGAGATACTGGTGATACTGGACAGTGCTACAGTGCTATATCTATCTATCTATCTATATATATATATATATATATATATATATATATATATATCAGTGGCCAGAGAATTAGTACAGAAGTAAAGACACATGGCTTGCAAGTGGCTAACCCCTATTCAAATATTACCACAAGATGCTCCACTCTAGCAACTCTGGGCACAGCTGGAGTCCCCAAACAACACTGGTTTTGGTCTTAGAACCACAAAACTAGTCTAGGTTATGCCTGGTACCACAGAGCCTTAAAAAATGTAACTCAACTTGGAATTTTGCACTGAATGGCTGGTCCAGTGAGTCATCAGTTTCTTAGATGGATCCCTGAGTCTCCTGAAGAGCACATGGGAGATTACCTCTAAAATTAAGAGCATATATCTAGAAAGATAGTACAGGATAAGGCATGTGGTCTATCCCATTTTCAAATCTTTTACCACAAATAGTTCTCTGAGCAACTTAAACAGAGATCACTAAGCATAGAACTCAGAGTAAGAACATTTTTCTTCCATTGTGGCCCCCAAATCTCTCATAAAGTAAATAAAGACCATTACAATATGCCAACTTTTAATTATTTATTCATATTCTTCCCTTAAAATATGTGTTTAAATAACTTTTTCTTGAAGTATGATAGTATTAAATTCTCTCATAGATTATTTTTCAGATAGAAATTAAGCAAAAATAACTGAAGCTCAATTTTGGAGATTCCTTTAGTTTACATTTTTGCACACATAATTTTATTTATATTAATTAAAGAAGACATAAACAGCATTCATTGACCAAGTGATGAAAGATACTAAGCCATCATTCAATATATTGTTTACAACTTTCCTATGCAAGTAAACTAGAATGCTCTTTTTTGGTATGTTTTGGTGTTAATTTTTTTATTCGAAAATGTAATCACTGTTGATTTATTTAGAAGACATAAAATTCAAATTTTAAATTCCTAGACCCCAAAACTAACCTACAAATTCATACAAAATCATAACATTACATCTTTGAATAGTTGCTGAACCTGTATTATACAAACACAGGATAATAAATCAGAAAACTTCAGATTTCTGCCAGCAAAAAGTAGTAAATCAGTAAGTCAGCAAGTGATTCAGCCATTATTTGTCCAATGATAGTTTTTAGAATGCAGTACAAATTATATATGTGTGTGCATGTGTATATAAAGTTTTAGGCAAGATAAAGACTAAAGATCTACCAATAAATTATTGTAGACAAATCAAGATGATTAAAGCACTTGGTTTGATTGCATGCATTAATCTCCACTACTTTGCAAAAATCTAATTAAATTCTCATGCAAGCTACATTTCTTTTTAATTTATTAGCTTTGTCAGCATTCAGATGTATTATTTGATGCTCTTGCTAAGGAAAAATATGGAAAGTATATGAAGGGAGAGGCACATTTTCTCTCATATTACAGTGTAAGCATAAGACCAAAATTGTTTGTTCAGATGCTAGCAATTTTTATACTCCCAGTAATGGACTTTTGAATGCAAAGATTATGTCACTTAAATTATTTCTTGGTAAAAAATATAAGGCTGGAGCGATAGCACAGCGGGTAGGGCATTCGCCTTACAAGCGGCCAACATGGCCGACCCGAGTTCGATTCCTCCGCCCCTCTTGGAGAGCCCGGCAAGCTACCGAGAGTATTTGATATGCCAGACACAGTAACAACAAAGTCTCCAATGGAGACGTTACTGGGCCCGCTCGAGCAAATCGACGATCAACGGGAGGGCCTTTACCTTTACCTTTACACTGTTCTGATAGCCTAAGATTGTAGAAATTATTGTTATTATTATTATTATTATTATTATTATTACTTTACCAAATATAATGGCTTGGATTACTGGGATAAAAGGAGACTATTTCCAGTAAATGGTTTACATAGAAGTAAAATATGATTAATTATTTCGATTGATTAGAAATTTTGTATTTTATATTTGATCATTTATGTTTTGTCTAAAGAGTTACTCAACTGAGAAGATATTTCTCAAGCTTTGATTTGCAGCACTAAAATATTACAAATTACAGAAGAAAACTGAGCAGATATGAGATTTGCTGATGGGTGTACATGATTTCAATATATATTTTATGATGAAGATTAAAATTAATTGGTACACAATATAATTTTATTCAGATGTATTATTTGGAACAATAATACATTGTTGGGCTGAAGGCTCCAAGCATCAGAATGACGAGGTGTGTCTTTCAAGGCCCTGTGCATTGCTGGGTTGGCCAAGTGGACCACTGCACAGAACCACTAGTTTGTTTGACCTAGTACTTGTAGGAGTTGCCCACAGGACCCTGAGCACCTATTGAGAGGCTACCATCCCTCACACATAAAAAAATAGTATGTGCATGATATCAATTTTTTCTAGTATTAAGATATCTATAAATCAATGTAGACATAAATAAAATATGCTTTGAACTTGACAGATTTAAGAGTCAGTATCAGTGTCGAATGGATTCAGATGCAAAGAGAATATAAGCCAAATATTCCTTGGGAATAATAAATTATAATGTATTGAACAGTTGTTAGAGTCACTTACAAAATTGTTACAAAAATTGTTATAAGTTTTCTTAAACTTCGAGTAGTAACTAGGATGTGCATCGAACACTAGTAATTGCTGGCCTAAAATCGGGAAAGTTGTTCATCAAATATCTTTCCCTGCAACAAAGGTTCTCGTTTTAACCCATCATCTGCAGCAAAAAAAAAGAGGTACCATGCACTTTTCTATTATCCCTTTAAAACCAGAAGTTTGACAAGAAAACCTCTGATGCAAATCAGCAGTAAAATCTAATGTGTCTTAGAGTATGCTTTGCAGCAGAAAAACCAGTCATCAAATTGTCTCCTCAGAGTATTCTACTTTTATCTTTCAAGTGACATATTTGTTTTATAGGAGTAACCTGCATCAATTTGAAAATTAAAATAGACAATTAGTGATGGCTTATTATTTGACACAGAAAAAAACTCTGTGTTACAAAATGAGAGAAAACAATATTTAGTAAGCTGAGTGATTCTCAACATCTATGAAATGCAGAAATTAAAGTTGAATTTGAAAGATATACTACTTTATTTTTAAGCAATATGTAACTCAAAAGGTTGTGATTCATTTTAATTAAATTCATGATATGTTAAAAATAAAATTATATAGTAAGAATTTTGTCATACCTTTACATTTTCTAAATGTCTTCAATATTTGGCTAAATAGAAGATCTAGATTTTCATATTTTTATGCATTCAATATAATTTATGGTATTTTTATTTAATATACAAAGTAAATTTGGCTTACTCAAATATGTCAGTGAAGAGGGAAAGAATTTTGTAGTTGAGTTCTAGCAACAAATTAAAATAACTTACATGTACAGATGATAGCTTTTGTTTGTTTTTCTTTTCTTTTTTTTAATGTACCCAAGCATGAAAAAGTTCTGGCCACCAAACCAGTCATCAAGCTTGGATAAAGGAAGGACCATCTGCTTTGCTCATGACTGATGTGAGCAATACCACCAGTGAGGTGTGTCTTTTCTCATTGCCAGGGTTATGTTGAGATTCATTCTAACCTTTGTATGTTCTATGAGTGCTTACAAATAAAAAGTAGTATATAATCAACATCATAGAATCATAAAGAATATTGTCAGTATCCTAAAAATCCCCTGTGTTCTGCCTATTCATCTTTCCCTTCTCATACTCTGGCAAAACTGAACTTTTTACTGCTCAAGAGATTTTTCCTTTTTGAGACCATCCTTTAGTTAGGATCAGACATGGTGTGGCATTTCAGATTTCTTCTTTCCACTGAGTAATGTACTTTTAAAGCTCTTCTGTGTCCTTTCATGACTATTTTTCTGTTTAGATTATTGCTATTTAGGACTGAATACTAAGTAGTGCATTGTCTCAATGTATGGACATTTGTTTATAGCATTTTGAAATCAAATATCTTAGATGATCCATTTTTCTAGAAAAATATGTCATGTTGACTTCATAGAAAATTGAAAGAAAAAAATTGTCTAAGAACATTTTTTGTCCACATTAATATTTTCTAAAAAAATCTGATTCAGAATATCCTGTCCCACTCCCCGTGAATGAAGAATTCTTATACTGGTAATAGATTTTAAGTGGTTGCTTCATAAAGGTACTTTCACGTACAGACATTGTGGATGATATAGAAAATAGGAAGGAATTTAGTCCTTACAGTTAATGGACTGTGCTTGCACTTATAGTTCAGCTGGATTAAGTGAGTGTAGGGGAAATCAATTTACTCCTCATCACCAGTGAATACCATTGCTATACATAGCAGATGGCAATTAAAATGGTGTTTAAGAAATAAACACATTCAAAGAGCAGTTTTATTTCATATCATGTCACTCTGTTTTAGGTGCTTTTTCTTACTGTTCCTATGATTAAGCAGTAAAGTCAATGGTTTCTCTGAGTTCTTGGAAAGAAATAATAAAGAACATTAATTATGGTTTCAAATGGTTGTATAATTACCTGTCTAAGATCTTGTCAATTTCACAGAAAAAAGAAGTAATTTAAGAAGCAATGAATAAATTAAAGCTGTTAAGGTTTTAAGTGTTTAACAAAATGCTTAAAATGGAAAATTCTCTATATTAAAAAGACATTATATTTTCATGCGTTTTGTATAAAACATTTTGGCATCCAAAAGAGTTTATCTTATGCTTTGTCAATGGGAAGAAAGTGTATTAGATCATGTCAATTTTTGATATATGTCTGAAATAATAAGACAGAACAGAATCCTTTTTCTTTTCATCGTCAAATTTTATTCTGCTTGTTTACCACTTGATCACTTGACTTTACCATTTGATCCCATGGTAAGTGCAGAAAAATTTACAGTACTCTTTTCTGTGGAGCTTAAATGCTCCCAAAGGCCTTGTTTAAGAGACATATACATAATGTGAGAAGAGTTTTGTTCTGTGCCACTTGAACTTTCGCCTTTCCACTGGAGCATTTGACAAGAGTGCTAAATCTGGTGGCAGCCTCCAGTTTATCCTATTATGTGTATTTGTGTCCCTTAAGAATAGTGCTGAGACCTCCTATTCATTTTCAAGAGAACTTAGACACTGACCATATGGTGGTTCTTTTATTTAAAGAGAAACTGAGTTTGAACTTCTGCTGAATAGACGGTTGCATATCATATTTCCTAATGACATCTATTTCTACTATACCAAGGAACATAATGGCTATGAAAGCTCTTATTTAAAGCTAACTGTAATACACTATTTGTAACAGGGTATTTTCTACCTTATTAGATTTTATTTGGGTATTTCCTAATTATTATTTGCTGAAACTCAGTTATAATTGATCTAATTTTTTGTTCTGAGTATTTTACATTCCTCATGTTATTACTCAAATCTAATTATTCAAGGTAATTTATTGAAATAATTATCACTTTATGAGCAAAGAAACCATAGTTCAAAGTGGTAACTAAAGTTATTAAGGATCAACAACTAATAAGCAATAAACTAATTTGTACGAAAATGTGAACACCCTCAAAGTTTATGCTCATTCCACTGACTTTACAAACTCGGTACATATTCCCTTGAAAATGCTCTAATCATGCAGAGAAGTCAAAGTTTATTTTAAGTAGTTCTCTGCAAAGCTTAAGGAGAGGAAATCTTACATTGTACCTTTGAAATAAATTATACTCTATGGCACTATTATATAGTATACATTTGTAATTATTCTAAATTTTTATTATTTACACATAAATTAAATATTCCTCTTCAAATACATGAGATAAATTTATTTCCCCAAATGTTATGCTCTGCTCATTATATTACTTTATTCAATAATTACGGAGTTTTCTATTTTAAATATCACAGGAATATGCACATTATGTTTAAAAACACAACATAAAGATAATAAATAAGTTAATTCAGTATGGTCAAAAACTGAGGTAGGGAGGTAAAAGAGTTTTAGTGAAAGTGAGAAATAAGGTTTATTTGAATGCAGGTTTATTTCAAACTATATGAAACAAACTAGGGGTAACAGGGTCAGTGGGGCTGGATCTTGGGTCCATTGGTGGTGTTGGGTAAGGTAACTGTACATCAGTATCACAGACATTAACACTGCTGTAGCCGTGTTACCTACACTATAACAAAAACTAAACCATATTTAAGAAAAATTTAAGTTCTAGTTATTCTGCTTATATAATCATTATCAGGAGTATAATTCAGTTGAGCATAACTTTAATTAATTCAATTAATGATGTGTTAGCTGTAAGGAGCTATAAAATTTATTTATAAAACATGGACCCTATCCTCAAGATAGTAACTACCTTGGATAAAAGACATACGGCTAATAGAATTCATAATGTTATAATTTTATAATAGAGCACTGCAAAGGATACATAAAAATCACATAATAGTGTAATTATATCTGGGGTATTTTTTTCTAGTGCTTTTATGTACTTAGCATAGCATAAGAGCAAGTTCAAAAGTAAGACGCAATTATTAAAAAGCACAATGCTTTAATGGATACTAAATTCTTAAGCAGGTTTCACTAAAAAAAGAATGTCCATGCTAGGAAAAAATATAATGGAATAGTGTGCAAAGGAAACCAAAATGATAAGGCCCCTTTATGTGTGCGTGTACACTGATATTTTTCTTTGTAATACTCAATATAATATGTTTTATGTTTATTTGAGGGACACACCTTGCTCAGTTCAGCAACTACTTCTGGCTATGTGCTCAGGCAACCATCTGTGGTGCCGTGGGTCTAATCTGGGTGGTCCGCATACAAGGCAAGCAATTTTTAGTTTCTGTACCATTTTTCCAGATATTCAGTGTCTCTCTCCCCCTCATTATTCATTATTTCTTTTTATAAATTTATTTATTGAATCACCATGAGAAAAGTTACAAAGCTTTCATGTTTGAGTCTCAGTCGTACAATGATCAAATACCCATCCCTTCACCAGTGCAAATTTTCCATCACCAAAAAACCCAGTATACCTCACCCATCCCGCCTCAACCCCTGCCTGTGTGGCAGATAATTTCCACATTACTCTTTCTCTCTACTTTGATCACATTCAATATTACGACACTAGTCGCACCATTGTTATTTGGAATTTCCCCCAAAAATCAGACCTGCTGAAAAGGCAACATTAGACAAATTGTTTTCTATTGCTGGTTATGAATAGCATATGATGTCACCATCTTGGAATTCTAAAATTTTAATATTTAGGCCTGGAGAGATTCTTACCAAGAGCCGCTCGGTTCTGAGATTCGTTTATGTGTCTATGGGATCATGGTCATTAAGGATCTTAATAAGCAGCTGGGGGCTGTTCATGGGTGGCATCTCAGTGTCCCTTCAAGGCAGGAAAGGAGGACTGGCTCCTTCCCCATCCTGTGAGGCCTGGTGTTTGTTGTCACTGCTGACCCATACCTGGATTTTCCAATGAATTCTGGAAGATGGTGGCCTTCAGGTTCCTCTGGAAACAGGTGGGGGAACAGCACGGGCTCCCATCTGGAGTGGCCTGGTGAAAGTGGCCTAATGCAAAGTTTGGAGGCATTTCTGCCAAGAGCCGCTTGGTTCCAATATTTGTTTGTGTTTCTCTGGGATCATGACCATTAAGGAGCTTAATCTCATTGTCTTTTTATTTCCAAAATTTTATTAAAGCACCATGAGTTTTAAATTATTATTGTATAAATAATAATTATCATAATTATTATAATTATTATTCATAGTTGGTTTTTTGACACTTAGAGTTCCCTAACCAATCCAAACACCTCTGTCAGCTTTCTTCCACTAGTGTTCCCAGATTCCCTCTACTACCCCATGCCCCACCCCTGCACTCCAGCTCAGCTTGTCATCTAGACAGGCATTTAAAAAACACAGTTATTAAAATTTGAGTCTCATGATTTCAGTGTTGTTGACTCTGTAGTTTTTATAGCACAATTTGTCTCTAGCTTAATACCGCCCATGAATCTGAGTTCTCCTCCCCAAACTCTGGGGCTAATGGCAATCTAGGTATCTCCCCTTAATATCATTGCATTTTCTCATCCTGTTGGGCTGGAGCAATAGCACAGAGGTAGGGCGTTTGCCTTGCACGCAGCCAACATGGCCGACCCAAGTTCAATACCTCTGCCCCTCTCAGAGAGCCCGACAAGTTACCCGTGGCATATTCGATATGCCAAACACAGTAACAAATCTCACAATGTTACTGGGCCTGCTCAAGCAAATCAATGAACAACGGAAGGACAGTGACAGTGACAGTTCCTCATCCTGTTACTCTAAATACCACATATAAGTGATATTTAGAGTTTGTCTATGTTTGTCTTTCTTCTTACTGACTCCATTTAACATGATATCTTCCACTTCCATCCATATTGAAGCAAATTGCGTGATTTAATCATGACTTACAACTGTGCATTCCGTTGTGTATAAGTACCACACCTTCAGTGTCTACTGATCTGTTGCGGGACATCTAGACTGATTCCAAATCTTAGCTATTGTACTGAGTGCTGCAATGAATATTAGTGTACATATATCTTTTAGAATGATTTTTTTTTCTGGGGAAAGATATTCCAAAGTGGAATTGGTGGATCATAGGGTAGCTCAATTTTTAACTTACTGATATCTTCATGCTGTTTTCATAGGGGTTGAAACAGACACCATTTCCACCAGTAGTGGATGTGAATTCCTTTTGCACCACATCCTCCAGCAGCACTACTGGTCCCATTATTTTTGATATATGTCATTCTCACCATAAGTGATGGAGAGCATCATTTCCATGGGCCTGTTGACTGTTTGGTGGTCTTCCTCAGAAAAGTCCTTGTTTATTTCCTCTCTCCATTTTTGATGGGGTTTGGGGGGTTTTGTTGTTGCTGATCTTTGTGAGTACTTTATATATACTGGATATCAGCACTTTATCAGATTTAGCACAAGTATTTTTTCCCATTCAAATCCACATTTTAGTTCTAACATGTGTGTCTTTTGCCATGTGGAAACTCTTTAATTTGATGTATTCCTATTCATTTTTGATTCTGTTACCATTATTGGTGGCACTGTATCATTGAAGACAACTTTGAGGTCCAGATTCAGCAGCATTCTGCCTAAATTTTTCTCAATGCATTTTTTAGATTCTGGCCTGATATTAAGGTCTTTGAACCACTTTGATTTGACTTTTGTGTAAGGCATTAGATACGAATCAAATTTTAATTTTTTGTACATGGTAATGCAATCCCTCCCAATTTCTTATTTTTCAGTATGGTTTTGGTTTTTCAAGGTCTTTTATGAATCCATAAAAATTGATTAGTTTTTTAAACCAGAACAAGTAATTTTATTTTCATCTTTACTTTCTATAAATTGAATCATAGAGACATACACAGTTACAAAGTTGTTCATTATTGGGTTTCAATCATAACATGTTCCAACACCTGTCCCTTTCATCAACTGTATATTTCCCACCACCAAAAAATATCTTGAATAGTGATTGTTCTAAGTCCTTGAAGAATATTGTTTCAATGTGGATAATGATTGCATTGAATCTATATAGCAGTTTAGGTAAGACGGTGATTTTGACATTATTGGTTCTTCCAATACATGAATAGAATATTTTCCCATTTTGAAAGTTCTTCTTTTTCCTTCTTAAGTGGCTTGATTTTTTCATAGCATAGATATACCTCTTTTGCTAAGTTGATTACTAGGTACTTGATGTTCTTGAGCACTGTTTTGAATGGGTTAGCTTCTTTGATCTGTTTGTCCTCTGATTCATTAGTTGTTTATAAGAATGCAGCTAGATTTTTGTATTTACTTAGTGGTTGGACACTTTCCTGTATAGGATTATTGTTCCTCCATGAAATTATTACTCAACACTATCTGTATATTGAAGCCAATAGATGCAACACTCATATTTCACTGACCTTATATAGTCATATATCTCAGTCAACAAAATGGAGCGACTAGTTCAAAAGCCCCTTGTCATCATTTAATAGCAATACACTACAAAGGGAAATGTCTGAATAGCACACATATTATCATTATCAGTAGCATTCTCATCTCAACAAATAAACTGATCAGTTTTTAAGTAACTGGAAATCTAAACCAGCAATATTAACCCACATAAAACCAAAAGAAAATGGGGAAACTAAGGAATCCAATTGTAAACCAGCAACATTAACCAACATAAACCTCAAAGAAAATGGCAAAACTAAGGAACCCAACTCTGTGTCAGACAGATAAACCTGGGAAAATACTCAAGCCCATTAAAACTCTAGCCTGGTCAAAGAGGACAAAAAATCACTTTCTACATCGGCAGTAGAATTTAAGGAAGCATTGATCAGTAAAAGTATACAATTACTAGATGAGAAATTCGACCAATTCAAAAAAGAGCTGATTCTGAGGATGATAGAATCCAATAAAAATGAACTGATGGAAATAAAAAACACAACAGCAAGCCATAGCAGCAGACTTGCCAGATAATCAACCATATAAAGAAAAAACCTGAGGGCAAATTACAAGCCGGCGTTGACAAGAAAGTGGTAAAAAGACAAGAGAAATAGAATGGAAGAGTGTAAAAATAAATTCCACGCGCGCTCATGAAGAGCTGTGAAATTACCAACACTGCAAGGCTGTGTAAACCCTTCACGAGTATTGGGATTACACATAAAAGGACGTTCACCGGCATTCAGGTTCGCTCTCTCTTGCTGCCTGCAGTTGTGTGCCTTAGAGCCACTTCTCCACCCAGGTCAGCTGTTGCCTTGGATGGATGAAGGAAGAACGAGGGCCAAGCTGGTTGCTGATTAGTTGGCGTTTATTTAATTTCTTGTCTCTCCCAGCTCTCTTTCTTTGTGTCTATCTCTCTCTAACCACACAATTCTTTCTTCCCACTGTATCCGTCTCCTCTGTCTCTGCTGTCTCTCCTTCAGTCCCCCTGCAGTAACCTTCAATCAATTCCTTCCACAATCCAACAACTAATTCATTTCTCCAATCATCAATCCCCTCTCCAACAATCCATCAATCCCTCTCTCTCCCCCACAGACGCTCTTTTTAATCCTCTCACCACACCTCCCCAACCACACCTCTCCACGGGAAGTGTGATCAAAAATGTTTTTGCAGACTTCTCGACCACCTGCAGCCCATGAGGCCAGAACACCCTGTAGGTGTGTTTCTCCTCTCTTTAGACCTGCAACTTAATTAACATCTTTAATTCTCCTAATACCTACCATACTGTGTGGACACAGTAATAGAGACTTCTAGGCTTATAAGTTGACTCTCCTGGGGACATCTTACCAGAGTCTCAGACTAGAGTGTTCAGGCCAGATCAATCATTCCTAACACCAGCAGGGTCCACATCTAGTTATTACTTTTGGATCATGACAGAATTTGTCCATGGCCAAACTCTTAACTTATAGTTAAGCATTAGGACACGTTGGCCAGGCCCATTTCAGTATCAGGGTACCACATAGCTCACTGCTTGCTCTGAGTCCATCCAGTTCCTCGTCAGGAACCTGCTTTTGGAAATCTAGGAAATGAGGGCAACTGAGGCTTAAGTCAAGAGAGAAGATATCCAGAGGAATATTATCTGGAGTCAATCAACTCCCAAGCCACAGGTTTGTCATTGTAACTGTCTTCCTGTATCCATACAAAAAGCAACTGCTCTGAAATAATAACCCTGAAAAGGACATTAAAGAGAAGAGAAAGACAATATTTACAAGTCATAGAATGATCAGGAGACAAAGATAATTGACAGGTTGGGAGGCAAGAAAAAAAACACAAGCTTCCAGTACCCAGGGGGGAAGGGCCAACCGACCATTATTCTATAAAAGAGAATATATGGTAATTAAATGAAGAACAGAAAGAGGAACAATCTCCAAATTATAGGAATACCAGGAGAGGAAAATAGAAAAGGATGGTAGAATATATATATATATATATATATATACATATATATTCTAATCGTTATATATATATTATATATATATTATATATATATATAATGATTCCTCCACTCCTCTCAGAGAGCCTGGCAAGCTACCGAGAGTATCTCGCCCACAAGGCAGAACTGGCAAGCCACACGTGATGTATTCGATATGCCAAACACAGTAACAACAAAGTCTCCAATGGAGATGTTACTGGACCCGCTTGAGCAAATTGATGAACAACGGGAGGACAGTGACAGTGAGATATATATATATATATATATATATATATATATATATCTCAAGTGGTAGGAGATATTATAGCTGTGAATTTCCCACTCTCTGAGGGGAGGCTGATATACAGATTCAAGAAGCTGAAACAGTATTAGGCAAAATAAACCCAAGCAGAATGATTCCAAGTTGTAGTAATTAAAATGGCAAAATTTAAAGAGAGAGAAAGGCTTCTAAATGGAAGAGAAACCTTAAATAAAAGATAAACAATGTAAAAAGTACAACAGCTCTCTTATATGAAATTGCACAGGGGAAAAAAAAGAATGGTATGGCATATTCAAATTAACTCACCAAAAAAAAAAAAAAACTTTCAACCTAGATTCCACTACCCTGCAAAGCTCTCATTTATATGGGAGGGAAGGATAAAAACATTCTCACACAAACAAGAGATGACATTATTTGCTATAACTAAACCAATCCTGAATTAAATACTGAAAGACCATTTATATAAACCAAACAGCTAATTTTAGAAGAAACACCCCACATAGTAAAATGGCAACACAGTCCTTTATGTGAATAATTTCTCTAAATGTCAATGGACTGAAATATCCTGTCAAAAAAAACATAGAATGGCTAAATGGATTAAGAAATAAAATTCAGGGGCTGGAGCAATAGTACAGCGGGTAGGGCGTTTGCCTTGCATGCGGCTGACCCGGGTTCGATTCCTGGCATCCCATACGGTCCCCCAAGCACTGCCACGGGTAATTCCTGAGTGCAGAGCCAGAAGTAACCCTTGAGCATTGCCAGGTGTGACCCAAAAAGGAAAAAAAAAAGAAAGAAAATCCATTCATTTGCTGCTTACAGGAAACACATCTAGAGTGAAAGGATTGAAACAATCATACAAACCAGTGGGACATAGAAAAAAGTCAGGAGAGTCATACTTTTATCAGACCAAATAGCACTCAATCGAAAGAAAGAAATGAGAGGTTGAGGTGGACATTATTTATTAATTAAGGGAGCAATAGAGCAAGAGGTACTAATTATAATTAACATATAAGCACCAAATTTAGAATCAACAAAGTTTAGTAGGTTTTTGATTACGGACTTTAAGAAACATATAGATGGAAACAAAGTAGTTCTTGGGGACTTCAAAACTCTACTATATCACTGGACAGATCAACTAGGTAGGATATAAGTGAAGCATAAGAGCAAACTTAAGAATAAGAAGAGCTGGAACTAGTGGATATATACAAGCCCTTACATCCTCAAAAATATGAATACATATTCTTCTCTAGGGCATACTGAACATCTACAGAATAGATCAGATATTAGGCCATAGAAGAATCTCTATAAATTCACAAACATAGAAATGTTACCTTTTTTTATCAGACAATGCCACAGAGATAAAAAAAAAAAACCTAATAATGAACAGAAAATGTGAAGACACTCACTCCTGGAGACTTGAACAAAACTCCACTTAATAACTGCTGGATAAAAAGGAAATCAAGGGTTGGGGTAGGTGCCGCATCCCGCCTCCTCCAGATGGAACCCCGGTGACCAGAAGCCTCTACAAGCATAGCTCGAGTATGCGGGAACTAGGACTTTTCCTCCAAACTGCCGGGACCTTCCCAGCTCCCAGGTAACCTCTGATTCCGGAAGTCATGCCCACAACCCACCCCCCAGAGCCATCTTTACAGCACACAGCTGCAGAGAAGAAAGGCCGTGGGGGGTGGGCTCCACAACTCCCAGAGAAGGCATCAGGTTCCAAAAAGAGCCGAGATCACCGGAAAGTCCCAGATGAAGTAAGTGCCACATCCCGCCTCCTCCAGATGGAACCCCCTTGACCAGAAGCCTCTACAAGCATAGCTCGAGTATGCGGGAACTAGGACTTTTCTTCCAAACTGCACGGCTGTGTAATCTCTGTATATACAAAGTGATCAATGAAAAGTAAATCATCCGACGTTTCTCCCTGAAAATCAGGCTTAACTCTTATACAAAACACAACACCCAATAGGAGAGAGAGAACAAAAGGGAATTTCCTGCCACTGAGACTGGGTGGGTTGGGGGTGGGGGTTGGGGGGTTGGAGGGATACTGGGATATGTGGTGGTGGGAAATGGTCACTGGTGGAGGGATGGGTATTCAAAATAAATAAATTATTAAAAAAAAGGAAATCAAGGGAGAGAATAAAAAATTCCTTGAGAGTATGGATAATAAATGAACAAGTTATCTAAGCATATGGGACACAATAAAAGCCATACTTTGAGGGAAACTCATAGCAATACAGGTCTTCATGAGTAAAGAACAGAAAGATAAAATCAACAACCTAAATACACATCTCAAGCATCTCAAAAATAAATAACAAATGAATACAAATACTAGAAGAAGGAAGAAAATAATTAAAACCAGAGCAGAAATCGACAATATAGAATCTAAGAGAGCAATACAAAAAAGTCAGTAAAAAAAAAACTTGTTGTTTAAAAGAATAAATAATAATGGCAACCCCTTGTCTAAACTCATGAGGAAAAATAGAGAAAGTACTCAAATACACAGGATCAGAAAGGAAAGGGGTCATAATACAACAAAACCCCCATTTTCAAGACATCACGAGAGCTTTCTATGAATAACTCTATTCAGATATGCTGAAGAACCTAGAAAAAAATTGTACAGTATTAGAAACATGTAATCTCCCAAAACTGAATGAAGAGTTAAAAGAAAGTCTGATCAGGCCAATCACAAACAAGGAAATTGAAACAGTAATTAAAAAATCTCTCCAAAAGCAAAAGTCCTGGTCCAGTCAGGTTTACAGATAAGTTTTATCAAACCCTCAGCATAGATATACTGTTGTTGATCCTTAAGCTCTTCCAATATATTGAAGGAACAGGACCCTTCCTAACTCTTGCTGCGAAGCTAACACTATATGATACCCCATGTAGACAGAGGCATTACTGAAAAAGGAAACTTCAGACCAATCTCTTTGAAAAATACTGATGCAAAAATCCTCAATAAAATATTAGTAAATTGAATCCAGCAGTATGTCAAGAAATACACCATGATCAATGGGATTTATCCCAGGAATGCAAGGGTGGTTCAGTGTATGTAAATCTATAAACAAAATACACATCAGTAAATGGAAAGATAAAAAAATCATATGATCTTATCAATTGATGCAGAGTAAGCTTTTGACAAGATCCAAAATCCGCTTATGATAAAAAACAAAATCCATCAACTAAATAGGAGTGGAAAGAACCTTTCTAGAAATATTAAAGACTATCCTTAACAAGACCACAGCAACTATTATTTTTTATGGTGAAAAACTGAAAGTATTCCCATTGTGATTGGGTACAAGGTAAGGATATACACTGTTTCCTCTCTTGTTCAACATTGTATTAGAAATTCTTGAAGCAGAAATCAGGCAAAAAAAAAAGAATATTAAGGCGTTCAAAATTGGAAAAAAGTCAAATTATCATATTTGCAGATGACATATTATACATAGAAGACTGAAAAATTACTCAATATAGTTTTGACCATTATCCTCTTTACTATACTGTAAAAAAATAAATAAACAATAGAATAAGTGAAAGGCATTACAATTTAGCATAGTTCCAGACAGCGTATACTCAAGACTGTAAATATACAAATTTAAAAAAAAAAGGGATAAACGAGAAGTATATATAGTAGTACCCTGCTTATTAACAATTTAACTTTCTTGATCCTGAGAGTATGCAGTGGATAAAGCGCTTGTCAGTTCTGTCATCCCAAATGATCCTCCAAGCCCTTCTAGGAGTGATCTCTGAGTCCAGAGCCAGGAGCAAGCCCTGAGCAAAGATTGGTGTGGCCCAGAGACAAAAAAAAGAGAGAGAGAGAGAGAGAGAGAGAGAAATAACTCTTAAAAAGTTTTGTTTCCTGAACTTATAGTTACATTATCACTTTGCTCCCAAGATAGTCATACAAAATATATGGGAGAGAAAAGGCAAGAGAGACTATATTCTCATAGCTTAATATCTGTATGTTGTTACATAATTATTCTACTATTGGCTAGTAGCATCTTTTTGTGAAAAATGTACACTTTGTATATATGCTAAACTCTACTAATTTAGGGCTTGGTGTGGCTCAGTTAGGATAGTACTGGCTTCTGTGATTCATTTGATTTGATTCCTGGCATCACTTATTATCTCCTTATTTTAAGAATAAGGAATACATTGCAGTTGTCAAAATTTTCTCATTTGTATGTATGTATGTATGTATATATATATATTTAGTCACACTTTGAATGGGTCACTTACAAATGTGATTAAAATTTTAAATATATATAATTTTTCTTTCAGATATGTACTTAAAGATTCAAACTTCTAAAATAGATAGGAATTTTTAGATCTTGGAAATAATGTTTTAATGAAAGCAATATAGGCTAAACCCTCAAAAATTTATCTCTATAAACTTATCAAAGGAGGGTAGCAAAGGATCTATACTTTTGACAACTCTCCAACAATATCAAAACATCTACTTTTGCTTCTAAAAGTAAATATTTCAAAACCTTATAATCTTTTTTTAAAAAGCAGTAAAAATCTGTCCTATATACTAAATTTGAAAAACTTTTTTCAGATAACGAAATCATGAGAACTATAGATCTGAATAGTACAAGAACCATCAAGTTTCCTAAGCCCTAGATGAAATTCAGTGGAACAACAATTCAAGGACTCAAACTTTTTTCAGATGTTTTGCTTTCACTGGTGAAATGAGATTACAATAGTGATCAGTTTTCTCTGTTTTATAATCAGAATTTTTCAAGTTGATCTTTACAGTAGTATGGAACAGGTTTCAGTTTTACTTACAAACATAATCCTTAGCAAAAGAAGAAGTATATTTTTAAAGTGCTATGTAGAATCACAAATGAAGTCAAATTAATTAAGGAAAAATATTATAAATGGCTGATACGAAGTGGAAAATATCAGATAAGCATAGAAGTTATGAATTTTTTTTGGCTTTTTGGGTCACAACTGGCAATGCACAGGGGCCCCTCCTGGCTTTGCACTCAGGAATCACTCCTGGCGGTAGCTCAGGGGACCATATAGAATGCTGGGAATTGAGCCCAGGTCAGCCGCGTGCAAGGCAAACGCCTTACCCACTGTGCTATCACTCCAGCCCCAAAGTTTTGAATTTTAAAGAAGGTAAAGCATTTAATTGAATAGGTAATAGTTGAAGCACTAACAAGAGTATAATAGAAAAAAGAGAAGGCAATAACAAAGATATTTGATTCTAAAATCTAACCCAGGGTACATTGCATGAAATGAATTTAAGAAATCACTTGATCACTTGACTTCCGATTAATAGTCGATTTGCTCGAGCGGGTGCCAGTAACGTCTCCATTTGTCCCTGTCGCATGCTAGTGTAGCCCAATGGCATCTGTTCGTTCTAGGAGCAGGAAGAGCCTCAAACCAATCGTTCATAATCTTGATGAAGAAATCTGACCATCTGGTAGGGGGGCGGCCATGCGGTCTTTTGACATCACATGGAATCCAGTCCGTAATGGCTCTAGTCAAACAGTCATCTCTAAATCTCATTATGTGACCAGCCCATCTGATTTTTGACACCTTGGCAAATGAGACAGTGTCCCTGATTCTTGATCATTGACGGATGTCGGAACTCCATATTCTTTCTCTCATTTGAGTGAAACGTGATATTCCAAGCATAGCTCTTTTAATTCCTCTTTGGGAGACGCGAATAGCTTTCTCATCCTGTTTGCGTAGGGCCCAGGTCTCTGAGGCTTATGTTAATGCAGGAAAAACAGTGGAATAAAAGAGATGTGCCAGGAACCAGAGGTTCTTCATCCTCTTAGCTATTTCTTCGACGCTCTTGAAGGCATTCCAAGCCGCTCTCTTCCTCCTGTGCAGCTCGGGTTCCAGGTCATTCGTCATGTTGACTTCTCGACCTAGGTACACATAACTGTTGCATTCGGAGATGGTCGTTCTGTTGAGAGCAAATGGAGCATCAGGAATGAGACTTTTTCTCATAAACATTGTCTTCGTAAGATTCAGCTGTAGTCCGACCTTTCTACACTCATAGTCGAAGCCGGCCAGCATTTGTGCCACTTGGCTAATGTTTATTGTTATTAAAACAATGTCATCAGCAAAGCGGAGGTGGTGTAGTTGCCGACCATCTATCTTCACTCCCATTCCTTCCCATTCTAGTCGTTGCATGATGTTCTCGAGGGTGGCACTGAAGAGTTTCGGTGAAATGGTATCACCCTGCTGAACCTCTCTCCTGACATCAACAATCACTTCTTTGTAGAATGGTGAGATCCTGGTAGTGAATCCGCAATGCAGCTCACGGAGGATCCTGATGTATTGAGTTTGAATACCCTGATTGGCTAGGGCTTCAATGACCGCTTCTGTCTCAACAGAATCAAAGGCCTTCTTTAAATCAATGAACGTTAAACAGAGTGGCATCTTGAACTCCCGAGAAACCTCAATGAGCTTGGTTATCGTGTGGATATGGTTGATGGTGCTGAATCCTTTGCGGAACCCGGCTTGCTCGCATGGTTGCCCTTCATCCAGTGTTCTGCCAATCCTATTCAGGATGACTCGAGTGAACAACTTGTAGATGATAGACAACAGGCAGATCGGGCGACAGTTGCCAATGTCGTGGATGTCTCCCTTCTTGTACAGTAGTACAGTCCTGCTGGTTTTACATTGGAATAAAACCTTGCATTCAGACAGGTAGCGTGTGAAGAGCCGAGCCAGTGTATTGATGAGTACTGACGGCAGGTTCTTCAGGTGTTCAGGTCTGACCTTGTCTGGGCTGGGTGCTGTTTGTTTCTTTACTGACGAAATGGCGTGTCAGATTTCGGAACGGAGAACTTTGGGAACGACATATCTATCCTGTGGAATTTGGTATGTTGGAAGGTTGACATGGCTATCGAAGAGATTTGAGTAGAAGTCATGGATAAGAAATAACAAAAAATAATATGCAGTATTATAAAAATTTAAAAATAAAATAGTGACGATAAAATATAATAAAGTCATGTTTTAAAAAATAATTGAAGCTTATTATATAGAAAAAAATTTCCTGCATTATGAACCAAAGATATTTAAAATTTAGTAAGTACAAATTTGGAGAAACTACATCTATCATAAATTTATGTGTGTAGCATTTATTATTATCCATTTATATGGAAAACTAATGTTTCTTAATATGTTTCTTAATATAAATCTAGATGTATAAGAGCCCATATTACACACTCAAAATATTTGTTCATATATAATTATAATTGGTTTCAAACATTGCACATATTTTAATCTTATAGTGTATAGGATATAAACAAATAATTGATGCTGAGGATTACTGATCAGATTACGTGCTAATGAAACTTATATTTTCCCTAATTTAAATTGAATAACCAGAATGAACTATATGCGTGCACACATGTACAATATTTTAATACCCAGATATTATAAGCAAGTAATTTTTTCGTATCTTCAGTGCATTTAGAATCAAAACATTTAGCAGAAGCGATCCCATGGTTATAGTGCTGTAAAATCTGATTTCAAGATACAGTGATGACATTTGTAAATGAAAACTATGAAGAACGTTTACCATTTATGGCTAATGATTTAAAGTAAAAGTAAAGGCCCTCCCATTGTTCGTTGATTTGCTCGAGCGGGCCCAGTAACGTCTCCATTGGAGACTTTGTTGTTACTGTGTTTGGCATATCGAATACATCACGGGGAGCTTGCCAGGCTCTGACATGTGGGCAAGATATTCTCAGTAGCTTGCCGGACTCTCCGAGAGGGGCGGAGGAATTGAACTCGGGTCGGCTATGTTGGCTGTGTGCAAGGCAAACGCCCTACCGCTGTGCTATCGCTCCAAAAAATTAAATGATCTCTCTACTTATAAAGGTAAAATGGTAAAGGCCCTCCCGTTGTTCGTCGATTTGCTCGAGCGGGCCCAGTAACGTCTCCATTGGAGACTTTGTTGTTACTGTGTTTGGCATATCGAATACGTCACGGGGAGCTTGCCAGGCTCTGCTGTGCGGGTGAGATACTCTCGGTAGCTTGCCGGACTCTCCGAGAGGGGCGGAGGAATCGAACTCGGGTCGGCCATGTTGGCTGCGTGCAAGGCAAACGCCCTACCGCTGTGCTCTCTACTTATATTGTGAAAATATTAAAGAAAACAGAAAAATTAAAGCAAAGTATATCACCATGATATCATTATATGTAACAGGTATTTTCCACCTCTAATCTATTGCGTGGTCTTTTGAAAAGAGAGGAAAATAATAATGGAGAAATGTTTGGTTTTATTTTAGTCATGCACACGTAATTCTTTCCCAAATTGACAAAGGCAATTTGTTCTCTCTATATGAAATAATCATCATCATCTTCCAGCTTTATTTTCTTTTATTTTGACAGAATAAGTACTTTGACCCCCAGTTGGTAATCACAAATCTTCTAAGATACATTCAGACTCCCTCATTAAAGCCTTTTCATCTGAGAGTATTCTAGAGTGTTAGCTAAACTTGTTTAATCTACTTCTTCTGGAAAAACATTCTCATTGATATTTTCAGACATGCAGTGGTAAGAAAAATATTTTTATTACTAGTTTTTTGTTTGAGCTACAATAAAATATTTAATACATATTTTCAGTATCAACAAGAGGCCAGGAAAGAAGAGAATATTGGAGAGTGATTCATAATAGTGAGAGTCTTCTTGATCTCCAGAGAAATAGTAATCTTTAAAAAAAATCTAGTTTGGGGATTTTTGTTTGTTTTGTGCCTTACCAACAGTTCTTAACACTTACTTCTGGGTCTATGCTCAGGGATCGTTCCTACTCAGGTTATTCCTGTATGTGTACTCATGAATTACTCCTGGTGCTGCTCAATGGACCATATGGGATACTGCTAGGGGTTTGGACCCAGGTAGGCTGTCTGCAAGACAAGTACCTTATCCATGGTTCTATATCTCTAGCCTGACATAGGAGTATTTTATTTGTTTATGACGTATTCGATATGCCAAACACAGTAACAACAAGTCTCATGATAGAGACGTTCCTGGGCCCGCTCGAGCAAATTGATGAACAACGGGAGGACTGTGACCTATTTATTCACTTATTTTATTGAATCTCTCTGACGTAATTACGAAGTTTTCATGATCAAGCTTCAGTCATACAGTGTTCCAACACCCATCCCTACACCAGTGTACATTTCCCACCAATAATTTCCCCTGTATTTCTCCTGCTATCATGCTCCCAGTCTGCCTTAATAGTAAGGTAAAAGGTAAAGGTAAAGGCCCTCCCGTTGATCATCGATTTGCTCGAGGCAGGCCCAGTAACGTCTCCATTGGAGACTTTGTTGTTACTGTGTCTGGCATATCGAATACTCTTGGTAGCTTGCCGGGCTCTCCGAGAGGGGCGGAGGAATCGAACTCGGGTTGACCATGTTGGCCGCTTGTAAGGCGAACGCCTGTAGTGCTGTGCTATCGCTCCAGCCCTGTGCTATCACTCCAGCTAATAGTAGGCTCTTTTTTCCCCTCACCACCTCATATTTTGGGCATTATGATTTTCAACATAGATATTGAGAGGCCATCATGTTTGGTCCTTTGCCCACTTCCACCACACATCTCCCATTCCTTCCAACCACCATCATCATAATTGTCCCCTTTCTATCCCAACTCTCTCTTCCCCTCCTTGAGTCAGGCTTCCAACCCTATACCATTCATCCTGGCCCTTGTTTCTACTGTATGTTAGTATCATACTGTGTTTAACATATATATAGTATATATAGTATCATACTATGTTTTGTATATATGTGTGTATATATACACACAGGCATTGTATATACACACAGGCATTATATATATACATATATATACATATATATTCATTTTTCATTTCATTTCATCATCCTGTTATTCGTCGATTGCCTTGAGCAGGCCCCAGCAACGTCTCTTTCATCCTAGCCCTGAGATTATATTCAAGGCTCTTTAGGAGAATGAGACCCATCATTGTTACTGGTATTTGGCATATTTGGTACGCCACGGGGAGTTTGCCAGACTCTGCCCTGTGGGCAGGCTTCATTCGATAGCCTGCAAGTTTGTCCAAAGTAGGAATGAGACAATAAGATGTCATGAAAAAAGTTTTGATAAGATGTCGCGGCCGCGCTGTTCCGGGATCTGGATTTTATAGTCTCTGAGTCGTGGCCGCTGATGGGATTACATGGCGCCAGGGGGCCAGGTGGTGGGTGTGACCCCCGCCTACTGGAATTTGGAGGATCTGGGTGTAAGATGCTCGACTCCAATTCGAGTAGGCTTGGAGGTCTCGGCCCCGGAACCCGCGTGGCTTTGTCCCTCTGCCAGTACCTTCATGTGTGCAGAGAGTAGTCTCAGCATGGTGGCGGCTGGTCCTGGAGGTCTTCGGCTGCCGGAGCCCTGGTCGGGGCGGGGAGGAAAGCTCAACCCGTTCCCTCCAAGGGGCCCCGGGAAGGAACATCCAGGCGCGGGGGCAGAAGACTGCCATACATATATATAGAGAGAGCTAGATATCACATGAGTGTAATATGCCTGTACTTTGCCTGACTTTTTTTTTCATTTAGCATGATACTCTCTATGTCCATCCATTTATAAGAGAATTTCATGACTTCATGGGATTTTTAAAGCAAGTATATTTCCTTTCAAGATAAATGTACTTTTAGGTTACTCAGGTGTGGAAAGTAAATGGACTTTGAGAACTGAGAACTTGTTCAAACAATTTAATAGTGTTCTGGGTATCCCAGAAGTGAAACATTGGCTAAACTTACCAGAATGCTTTTGTTGCTGTTAGTTGAAATCGGAATTCTGTGAAGGAAGAGTATTGTTTTCTTAAGTGTAACCACAAGTGTAATTATCAGTTATTTCCGGGAGAACTTACAAATCTAGTGTTAGCAGGTTCAAATATTAGAAGTGCAAACTGAAGAAGAATCACTTAGCTTTCTTCGGTGCTACATTAGAATATGTGAACATACTTTAATATCCACATGTAAAATAATGATTAATCTGAGTTATTGGACTTAAAGTCTGGAACTAAAATTAAAAAACAGTTTTCATACTTGTAAAATTGTTATCGATATTCTAATTGCATTCCCTCATCCAGGTATTCTATTTACTACACATAAGTGAGATAATCTTGTGTTTGTCCTTCATTTAATAGGGTATCTTCTAGTTCCATACATGTTGCGACAAATTGCATGATTTCATCATTCCTCAAAGTTGTGTAGTATTCCATCATGTATATAAACCACATTTTAATGACCAATTTCTCTATCATTGGGCATCTAGGTTGATTTCATATCTTGGCTCTTGTACTAGTGCTGTAATGAGTAATGGAATGCACATGTTCTTTTGAATGAATGTTCTTCTGTCCTGGGTATAGCAAAAGTGGAATTGCTGGGTTGTATGGGAACTCAATTCTGAGTTTACTGTGGGGTTGAACCAGACAACATTACCATCAGCAGTGGATGAGTGTTCCTTTCTCACCACATCTCTGTCAACACAGATTGTATCTAGAATTTTTGATATGTGCAATTCTCACTTGTATGAGGTGGTATCTCATGGTCTTGGTTTGGATTTTCTTAATAATAAGTGATAATAATCACTTAATCACTTAATCCCCGTTATTCATCGATTTATTCGAGCGGGTGCCAGTAACGTCTCCATTCATCCCGGTTGCGTGCTAGCGTAGCCCAATGGTATCTGTTCGTTTTAGGAACATGTAGAGCCTCAAACCGGTCATTTAGGGTCTTGACAAAGAAGTCTGACCATCTTATAGGTGGGCGTCCACGTGATCTTTTGATGTCTCATGGAATCCAATCAGTAATGGCTCTAGTCCAGCGGTTGTCTGTAAACCTCATTACATGTCCAGCCCATCTGATTTTTGATGTCTTGGCAAATGAGACAGCGTCTCTGATTCTTGAGCGTTGACGAAGATCAGAACTCCGGATTCTATCTCTCATTTGAGTGAATCGTGATATTCCAAGCATAGTTCTTTCGATTCCTCTTTGAGAGACCCGAATAGTGTTCTCATCCTGTTTTCGTAGGGTCCAGGTCTCTGAGGCATATGTTAATGCAGGAAGAATAGTGGAATCAAAGAGATGTGCTCGTAGTTGGAGGTTCTTTGTCCTTTTAGTTATTTCTTCAATGCTCTTGAAGGCATTCCAAGCCGCTCTCTTCCTCCTGCGTAACTCAGGTGCCAGGTCATTCATCATGTTGATTTCTCGACCTAAGTATATATAACTGTTGCATTCGGAGATGGTGGTTCCGTTGAGAGCGAATGGAGCGTCAGGAACAAGGCTGTTTCTCATAAACATTGTCTTCGTAAGATTCAGCTGTAGTCCAACCTTTCCACACTCACGGTCAAAGTCCGCAAGCATTTGTGCCTCTTGGCTGATGTTTGGTGTTATTAGAACGATGTCATCAGCAAAGCGGAGGTGGTGTAGTTGCCAACCATCTATCTTCACTCCCATGTTTTCCCATTCTAGTCGTCGCATGATGTTCTCGAGGGTGGCACTGAAGAGTTTTGGTGAAATGGTATCACCCTGCCGAACCCCTCTCTTGATATGGATGATTACTTCTTTGTAGAATGGTGAGATCTTGGTAGTGAATCCGCAATAGAGCTCACGAAGGATCCTGATGTATTGAGTTTGTACGCCCTGATTGGCTAGGGCTTCCATGACCGCTTCCGTCTCAACAGAATCAAAGGCCTTCTTTAAATCAATGAACGTTAGACAGAGCGGCATCTTGAACTCCCGAGATACCTCAATGAGCTTGGTTATTGTGTGGATATGGTCGATGGTACTGAATCCTTTTCGGAATCCAGCTTGTTCACATGGTTGTCCTTCATCTAGTGTTCTGCTAATTCTATTCAGGATGACTCGAGTGAATAGTTTGTAGATGACAGACAATAGGCAGATTGGGCGATAGTTGCCAATGTCGTGGATGTCTCCTTTCTTGTATAGTAGTACAGTCTTGCTGGTTTTCCATTGGGATGGAACCTTGCATTCAGACAGGTAGCGTGTGAAGAGTCGAGCCAATGTATTGATGAGTACTGATGGTAAGTTCTTCAGGTGTTCAGGTCTGATCTTGTCTGGGCCAGGTGCTTTTTGTTTCTTTACCGACGAGATGGCATGTTGGATTTCGGAAGGGAGAACATTGGGAACGACATATCCATCATGTGGTATGTGGTATGTGGGCAAGTGGATGTGGCTATTAAAGAGATCTGAGTAGAATTCATGAATAATCTTCTCCATTGCCCTTCTGGAAGATGTGATAGATCCATCATGATGTCGGAGGGCAGTCATCTTGGTTTTGTAGTTGGTGAAGGACAGGCGGGCATTACGAATGTTTTTCCCAGCTTCTGCTGCATCTACCAGTACTGCTGCTCTCCTGTTTTTGAGGTCATCCTTGATGGCTTTTCTGCACTGTTTTGCCAGTTCGGACGTTTGCTTGTGGTTGCCTGAGGCACGTGCCACGCCACGTTGGCGAATAAGTTCAAGAGTGTTCGAAGAAAGACGGTTTTTTGTGGTTATCTCTCTCTTGGCATTCCTTGCACAATCATGGAGGTGCTGAATCATTCGATCGTATTCCTCATCAATGTTGTCAATGACGGCATCTTCCCATGTTGCTGCAACAGAGCCAAAGAGTTCCCAGTTGGTGGTTGTTCTGGGAGTCTTCTTCTTAAACCTTGCATTCTTTTCTCCTCGTTCTGTGAGGTAGAATTTTGCACGAAGAAGACGGTGGTCTGATCCCGTTTGGAATTTTGGGACAACAGCAACATCGGTTAGGCAAAACCGCCGATTGAATATGATGTGGTCTATTTCATTGTGGAACCGTCCATCGGGAGACTCCCATGTCCAACGTTTAGATTCAGCCTTTTGGAATTGTGAGTTACCATGGAGGGTTTTGGTTGACATGATGAACTCAGACAGTCTGTCACCTTGTTTGTTCCATTCCAGGCCATGGGTTCCGATGTGGAGTTCATCGACTGATCTTCTTGGTCCTATCTTGGCATTAAAATCACCGACAATGATCTTGTAGAAGGTGTGATCTTCTTTATAGAATTTCTCCAGCTCCATGTAGAATTTCTCAGTTTCTTTTTCACCATAACTGGATGTTGGTGCGTAGACAACAAAGATAGAAACTGCCGGTAGTGAGCCACATTTATTCAAGTGTAATCGTCCGATTCGGGTTGTTAGGCATTCAAATGAATCAATGCTTGTGACTAAGTTTGTGTTGACAAGGATACCGACACCACCGACGCCTCTTTTATCACATGTTCCAAGGAACAGTTCTTCTCCAGTGTCGAAAACAGCATGATGGGATTGATGTCTTCTCGTTTCGGTCAGACCAATGATGTCGTACTTGATCTTTCGTGCTTGTACCATAAGGTCTTCAATGGATGCAGCAGATGCCAGCGTACGAGCATTAAAAGTACAGACAATCATTTTTGTTTTTCTGCGTTTTGGCAGCCCATGTCTGCCTTGGTGTTTTATCAGCTTCTCCTTCCATATCCTTCTCGACTCTGCATAATCAGGGCTAGGGGAATGAGATCCATTTATTACTGGATTTGGCATATCAATTTGGTCTATTTGGCATAGATCACGGATAGCTTGCCAGGCTCTGCCGTGTGGGTTGGATATTTAAGGATATTTAAGGTATCCTGAAAATTATTAAATAAATAGTCGCGAGTATGTGATAATAATAATAATAATAATTCTAATTCAAATTCTTTATAAATTTATATTGCAGGCCTAAGTTTTTAACCCTAGTTTGTGTAGTTCTCCCACAAAAAAACACTTATTTGGATGGAGGATTAGATAGATAACTGGAAATTCCAAAAGGAAGATCATCCTTTACTTTATAAAAGGAGATGCCTCATATATGTTTAAAGTAAAAAAATAAGGAGTGGAAAAATTTCAACAACATTATTTAACTGTGAATTTAAAAGGCCAAACAATGCAAAGGATAATAAAAGTGGAGAAATTAAGTTTTATGAAGATATTTATTGAAAGAGATTTTAGAGGCAGATGTCCTGCAACAGAAGCTACATCAACCAACCAATCGTGTGGGATCATCAGAAAGTGTTCTTAAACTCTATGTCTTTTTTCTCTAGTGTAAAATAAGTATTTAGGCCCATGTGTTTAACTATAGGGATTAAATGTGTTAATATTCGTAAAGTACTTAGAAACCTTTTATGCATATTCTATACCTGTGCTTAATAAAAAGACTTGTATAGTTTAAAGAGATGATCCAGAGAAAATATAAAAATTGGAAAATTTGTCTTGGTAGTAATTGTAAATTTTACAAAATGAGCTTTGTTCTTATGACACAGTCACAAGTAAAAATGCTGAGTAAGCACGAATAAATTTGGCCAATCATCCACTCACTCCCTCAAATTTTCTTCGACTTTACTTTCTTTCCAGCTATATCACCCCCAACTCAGAAGTCAACACAGCTTCAATCGCCAAAAGCATAATGGGTAAAATATGGTTTGAATTTGTGCTCTCATAAAATTCTCATGGAAGTCATAGTACTTAAGGGATACTTAAGTATTTACTTAATTAAATCCAATATATGTGCAGTATAAAATAATCAAGAATAAAACCTATTAATAGGAATTTTGAGTATTCTACACAAAAACCATCATTGATGCCTCACAGCCACAATATTATGTTAATATTCTTCTGCTGAACAGTAGACTAATGCAATAAAGATTTGGTTATGGAGTATCCTATTCACGTTTATGTCTGATGCAGTCAAAATAGCAAAGTACATTTCTGAAGATGGGGGCAATACATTACCCTTCATATTTAATGAATTGTCTCAAAAAGAACTGATGTGGCTGAAAGATTTCAAGGATATAGTTCCTGAATATGTTCCAGTAATATATCATGTTTCACTTAGATGATCCAGGTTCGATTTCTGGCACAGCATACAGTCTTCTCCTGCTGCAGACTGCTACAGGGGTAATTCCTGACTACAAAACCAGCAATAAGCTCTAAACATCGCCTAGCATGATCCCAAACCAAACAAACATACAAAAATATCATGTATAGTTGAAAAAAATATTTTAAGGATATAAAAGAACTAAGTTGAAAACAACAAATTAAATGACAGTTCCACAAGCATATTATTCAGTCCATCAAGGGATTTTAAAAAATTTGAGGTAGAGTGATAGCACAGCAGGTAGGACATCCACCTTGCACGTGGCCGACCCAGGTTCGATCCCCAGCATTTCATATTGTACCCCGAGTACCACCAGGATTAATTCCTGAGTGCATGAACCAGGAGTAACCTCTGTTCAATGCTGGGTGTGACACAAAAAGAAAAAAAATCTATCTTTAAATTTAAAAAAACTTGTAAAACCTCATACTCGAATTTCCATTTGATTAAATTCCTTGGAGGGCAGGATGTTCATGGACTTATCTAGAGTTAGCATCACATGCACAAGAAATATAAAATCTGTTATTTTCCTGAATTGAAGTAGAAATTGAAATGGTGTATTCCAGTACCAATTTTCTTGTGTTTCCTCTAACTTACCATAATAACTCCTTGTTCTTTCCTAACTCAAGTTTTTTCTCCTCTGAGAAGAGATTTCCAATGTAATCTCTCTGGCCCCACTGACTGAAAGAAGGAACAGATTTGATGAAGTTTTCTTATTTTCATTCTCATGATGATTAGAACTTCAAAGATAAAGTAAAAACTGGAGAAACTGACTGCTAGACTGAAGAGCACCACTTATACATAGTTTTTACACATGATATGACATCAATAATTTTTTTCCCTTCTGGAATATGTCCGATTCAATTTAAAGTAATTAAAGTAACATATTGGCAAAAAGTCATTCTCAATTATATACAAATATAGATAGGTATTTCACAGAAGACACAAGAAATATATAAATTTATGCTTCTGAGCCAAGAAACAGAGTGTACATTATGTAATTGTATAAACCATTTCTTTTTAGCCTATCAAATTAACAGCTATTTTGATTTTAAGATTTTATATACCCTATTAACTATTAATATAATGAAAATAAAACCTGATCAAATTGTTTTATTATAGCACATTAGGATTTTCATCATCATTATTATCATCATTATTTGAGAATTATGAGCCATACTCGGTGATTCTCATTTCTTGCTTGGCTCTGTGCACAAGGATCACACCTTCCTTGTTTAGAGATATATACATACAGTTTTGGGGAATCAAACTGGGGTTTTGACAACCAAGTGCCTTAATCCATCTCTCTGGCATTATCTTTTGTATATTTTCATTTATACTTTTCTCCCAGAATAAACAAAAGTCTTGAGAATGGCTTGTGATTCTCACAATATTTAGATATAGATTTTGAGGGCTTCTTTATATTTTGTTTCTGACTAATTTGTTTCAAATAATAATATAAATATAGTACTCTATATTTTGTTTATACTAATAAAATTCATAAACCAATATAAACATGAAAATATTTGAAAAGTTAAAAACAATCCTGAGTTTTTCATGGATTGTTATCATTAAAAGGAATTTAAAAATTTATCTAATATCATACAGAAAGCTCAAAATATTACCTGTGGAATAAAGTTATAATTAAATATTACTGAAAAATAAATTTTACAAACTGCATTTTGTTCTAAAACAATTTTAAGAGGAACACATATGTTCATAAGCATTGTTAATGTATTTTAACAACTTTCACAGTTTTCCTAATTTATTTCATAGATATAGTTTCACAATGAAAAAAAATGTTATTAAATAATCTAACGCATCCTATACTCAAAACAGCCTAATCCCATTTGAAAAGACAACTTTTTTTGTATCATTTATGTTATTATTTTGTTTCAGTGTTATGAAAGCTGCAGAAGACATTTTTTAAAAGTGAAAAATACATTGATTTAATGTTGGCAAAAATGAAATATTAAATCTCTCAGGCTGATAAAAGGCAGAGTGGGATCTCGTAACCATCAACAGTAAATAATAAGATACTGGAATGTTATAAAGTAATGAATATTTTTCTAAATTACCAGTAGAATTGTTATATCCAACAATCTAAAAACTAATTATTTTTTCATGTTTCAAGTGCACTCCATTGGCTATTGCTTTTAATAGGAAATAAACTTGAATTTAAAATTAAAGTTATAAAACTTGAAGAAAAACTAGATTCATTTCATGCAATTCTTCTCTAGGGTCATTAAAAAATCATGTTAACTTCATAAATATGCGTTACTGATGCTCTATTTTTAATGCACTGAAAGTATGGTGGTTCAGATTTGCAAAACTGTTTTCATTATCTATCAAAAAGAGTATAGTGGAAAGAACATATTTTATTTATCTTACATTATAAGTAGAAAAGTATGTCACCTATCCAATTTTCAAGACTTCTTGCTGTAGGGTGAATGCTTTTGCTTTTCAATCACTGCTTCTCCAACTGGTGTATAGTAGAAACAAAAAGCGTGCAAACTCAGAATTGACATGCTTTGCGGTATTTGAGACAGAATGTTTCTCTGCCTATCAGTTCAGGCAGAACATATAATTATTTTCACATCTCATAGGAGTAGTCCTTTCAGTGTTATATTTTCTTAATGCTGTGAGTTTCCAATGACAAGGGAAAAAAGGAGGATAAAACACATTTGGGGACTGTCATTTGCAGTCAGTTCTTTGAAACTAATTTTAGAATGACTTTTAAATTCTGCAAAACATTTATCAGGCAATACTCTTGATGGAGAAAACAGTTATTTCTCAGTTAAATTTGCCATAAAGTTTTCTCAACTCTTTGTCTTTTATTTGACAGGCTATTTTTAGGAATGCTAAAACCATATGGAAGAAATCTAGAAATGCAGCTACTGTCCTAAAATAACTTTTGTTAGTGTGTTCTTGTACAACTTTAAAATGACATTATTGATTTAGGTGTTGTCTGTAATTTGTTTACTAACATAGGTAAAAATCGAAAATACATCACTACAATCTTTGGGACTCAACTTCAAACTAGAAAATGAATTATACTGTTATGCCATGAAAAACCTTTACTCTGCTATTAACTTAGCTCATGGTTGGTTACTTGGGGCAATTCAAAATTAGATGTCTTAAGTGAAATGAAAGCAGTTAACAACATAGAAATGAAACCATGCTAATGTGTTTTGAAGCATAATTAACATATGTAATTTAAATAGAGGTAGTAAAACTGTAACCTACTTGCACAGCTATTTCTAATCCATTCACCTACTACTTGGTAATTTATTTTTAATTACAAAAATTTTACTAGAGGTCACACAGCAGAGAAGGAACAATGTGATTTTCTTGTATATTAATATAATATACATACCTAGTACTTAAAAAAAAGACAATGATCTAAGCTTATAATATTCTATATCCTTATGACTGTTTCATGGGTCTATCAAGATCTTAATCAAAGAATGAATCTAATTCATTTCACTCCTGGCATCTGTCTCTGAGAATGAACCCTGAAGGCTTATTTTTTAAAAATTCTATCAGTTGTGAGCACTGCTGAGTAGTGGTCTAATTAGTAATTATTCTAAAGACATAGCCAGGGGTTAAATTAGAAACAATCACAGAGATTTTCAAATTTACAATTTAAAATTTTCTTTCTATAGTCTCTCCACTGATTCCAAGAAGAATAAGCTTAACAATTATTATTGACATAACACATTATAACTAAAATTATTCATAAAACTTTAGCATTAGATACAGCATGCTATACAATCTGCAGTCATTTTGTTGTCTGGATTGGTTTCCTACATAAATACAATTTTCGTAAATATTTTCTTTTTATTTTTATATGAATAAACCTTTATTCATAAATACAATTTCACAGACAGCCAGTTGTAATGAACCGATATTCTATACGATTAAAAAAATCTATGAATCTGAGTGTGTACATTGTGTTAACACACATAGTTATTTCAAAACATTAGCTTTTTGCATAATAATCTATTATAATGGAAGTCTTCTAAATATATTTTATATGATAGCATATATTTTTCTATCAGCAATATACCTAAATAAAATAAATTTCTTCTATTAAGGTACATCTACTTAGCTTGATCTTCTAAGTCACTGACATGTATGTTCCATTAACATCCCTATTCCCTCAATGATGCAATACAGTGACATAGGAGGCAAAAAAAAATTATAATGCTATTTTATAGATATGACCACTTGCATTACATACTACTACATTACTGGGCCCGCTCGAGCAAATCGATGAACAACGGGAGGGTCTTTGCCTTTGCCTTTGCCTACACCATGATTCTCAACAAATAACAAGAAAGAAGTACAACAGCAAGGAAAAATTTAGCACATGAGATTACATGATAAATCCTAGATATAGTAACAAGATACCTAATTTGGCAAGTTTACAATAGCTACAAACTTTTTTGCCAACAAGAAAAGAAATTAGGAAAATAGAGAAGAATAATTAAAAAAAATCCACACATAATTTAAAACACAGATTACAAGACTAAACTCTTATTATTTATTATAAACAAACACTGTCCTCCTGTTGTTCGTCGATTTGCTCGAGCGGGCCCAGTAACGTCTCCATTGTGAGACTTCTTGTTACTGTGTTTGGCATATCGAATACTCACGGTAGCTTGCCAGGCTCTCCGAGAGGGGAGGAGGAATCGAACCCGGTTTAGCTGTTCCCAAATTACGTGATGGGTAGAGGAATTATATACTGAGCTGCATATAATAGTAGAAGCTTTCAGAAGCACATATTATTTAAATAAAGTAACCTCAGATTGTCTACTCTTACAGTTTCTGTTGTCACATAATGATTTGAACCCAGAGATGACCAGGAACACATTGAATCGTTTAGTTTCCCTCAAACATCAAACAGAAATGTCTACTGGGACAAACAAATACAGAGTGGTCTTGGATAATTAATATTTGAGACTAGGTCAGTTTAGATGGCAAATGACATAAAAGCATAGAAATGAAACAGGGACAGGTGTAATCTAATATGCATGAATTAGATTAATACACTCTGAAAATAACTCCATATTTAGATTTGATCCCAAAGTAATGAAGTTGGGTATTTCTTCACAAACTGCTTGAAAGATACTTTAAATTTATGAGTTCTTTTTGTATTCTGTGCCAGAGAGGTAATGAGCCTAAGTGGCATCATCGAAGTAAAGTATCCACGGACAGCTTGCAGTTAAGCTTAAATAGTGTGACTCTAAGAAATAGTCACTGAATAAAATGAACATATTACAGTTTATTCCATGGCTAGACTCAGACATGAACTAGGTTCATATGAGATAGCTATTAGCTCCTAGACATACTTGAGGGGAGTTTAAAATATTAAGAGATATCTGTGCTTAAAGTAAATAAGATAGATGGAGCTAGAATAATCCATTAAAATTTTAATCATACTTTGTGGGATAGACTACCTCCTTGAAAATAGATCAAAAGCTGTAATTGGAAATTTACAGAAAGTATATAGATAGAAAATGAAAGAAGCACTTCATCACAGAGAATGTTAGGTGTCTAAAGAGTGTATAAAAAGGTGATCAATTTTTATTGTCTGATTGGCTATGAAAGTTATTAGAAAAAGTTAATATGTTTCAGATAAAAATTATTACAGCAATATAATGTTCTTCATGGGTTTTTGGGGTATTTTTGGGGGGGGGGTTAACCTGGCAGTGCTCTGGGCTAACTCCTGGCTGTGTACTCACGGATTACTTCTGGCAGAGCTCGGGGAACCATATGGGGTGTGAGGGATCAAACCCAAGTTAGTCATGTTCAGGACAAGTGAGCTACTCACTGTACTATTATTCTAGCCCCTTATCATTCTAACTTTGAAACTTTCACATCTAGTCTTGACCCGATTCATATTTTGAAAATAGAAAGGTGAATGGTATTCAAGCAGTCTATTATGATGGATATAATATATATATGATAAAAATGAAAATTTTTGTAATCTGACATCAAAAATATTTTCAATAAACAATATTTGTACCTGAATTATCAAAGATATCCTGGAGGTATTGAAAATGCACTATTTTTCACCGTACACTAAGGGCCAAATAAAATTTAATCTTAAGGGGCTGGAATGATAGCACAGTGGGTAGGGCGTTTGCCTTGCACGCGGCCAACCCAGGTTTGATTCCCAGCATCCCATATGGTCCCCTGAGCACTGCCAGAGATAATTCCTGAGTGCAGAGCCAGGAGTAACCCCTGTGCATCGCTGGGTATGACCCCCCCCAAAAATAATCTTAAATTCTGGATACTTAAAACTTAAAACAGTATTTGAAGAACTTGAATTATCAGGGACAAATGTCTATAAGCTACATTAGTATTGTCCACCTAAAAAAAAGTAATTTTCTGTTAGAATGTTTATGGTAACCAGAAAACCATATTTCACAAATTAAGTAGATGAAAATTTCAGAATATAAGTTAGTTTGCTACTTTCTAATGAGACTTTAAATATTTATCATATAAAGTGTTTCCAAAGATAAAATAGAGATAAAATTTAAGTATAAGTAGATTTAAATCAATAAAATAAACCCTTTACTAAATGTTAAAAACATTAAATAATTAATCTCTATTTCATACATTTTTGAGGAGATCTTAGATTGCTGGCTTAATATTGCCTATCCTCAGAGCTGACTCCTTATTTCTTTTCCAGGAAAATTTAAATGTTCTTAGTATCTGAGTAAGATGCCTAGTCTTGATATTCACAGACTAAAACGGAATATCTCTTTTGTTTGTTTTTGTTTTGGGGCCATACCCTGCAATGTTCTGGGGAGACTCCTGGCTCTGCACTTAAGAATTAGTCCTAGTGGTGCTGGGGGACCATATGGGATGCTGTGGACTAAACTCAGGTTTGTTGGTTGCAAGGTAAGCACCCTAGCTGCGCTACCATCCAGCCCTGAGATATCTTTTTAATTGATCAATATGAATATTACAAATCACTTAATCACTTAACTTCCCATTAGTCGTCGATTTGCTCGAGCGGGCGCCAGTAACGTCTCCATTTGTCCCTGTCGCGTGCTAGTGTAGCCCAATGGCATCTCTTCGCTCCGGGAACATGGAGGGCCTCAAACCGATCGTTCATGATCTTGACAAAGAAGTCTGACCATCTGGTAGGTGGGCGGCCACGCGGTCTCTTGACATCCCGTGGAATCCAATCAGTAACAGCTCTAGTCCAACGGTCGTCTTTAAATCTCATTACGTGACCAGCCCATCTGATTTTCGACACCTTGGCATATGAGACAGCGTCCCTGATCCTTGATCGTCTACGGATGTCAGAACTCCGGATTCCTTCTCTCATTTGAGTGAAACGTGATATTCCAAGCATAGCTCTTTCTATTCTTCTTTGGGAGACCTGAATGGCGTTTTCATCTTGTTTGCGTAGGGCCCAGGTCTCTGAGGCATATGTTAATGCAGGAAGAACAGTGGAATCAAAGAGATGTGCCCGGAGCCGGAGGTTCTTCATCCTCTTAGCTATTTCTTCGACGTTCTTGAAGGCGTTCCAAGCCGCTCTCTTCCTCCTGCGCAGCTCGGGTGCCAGGTCATTTGTCATGTTGACCTCTCGACCTAGGTACACATAGCTGTTGCATTCGGAGATGGTCGTTCCATTGAGAGCGAATGGGGCGTCAGGAACAAGGCTGTTTCTCATAAACATTGTCTTCGTAAGATTCAGCTGTAGTCCTACCTTTCCACACTCACGGTCAAAGTCGGCCAGCATTTGTGCCGCTTGGCTGATGTTTGGTGTTATTAAAACAATGTCATCAGCAAAGCGGAGGTGGTGTAGTTGCCGACCATCTATCTTCACTCCCATTCCTTCCCATTCCAGTCGTCGCATGATGTTCTCGAGGGTGGCACTGAAGAGTTTCGGTGAAATGGTATCACCCTGCCGCACCCCTCTCTTGACATCAACGATCACTTCTTTGTAGAATGGTGAGATCCTGGTAGTGAATCCGCAATAGAGCTCACGGAGGATCCTGATGTATTGGGCTTGAATGCCCTGATTGGCTAGGGCTTCAATGACCGCTTCCGTCTCAACAGAATCAAAGGCCTTCTTTAAATCAATGAACGTTAAGCAGAGCGGCATCTTCAACTCCCGAGAAACCTCAATGAGCTTGGTTACCGTGTGGATATGGTCGATGGTGCTGAATCCTTTGCGGAACCCTGCTTGCTCGCATGGTTGTCCTTCATCTAGTGTTCTGCCAATCCTATTCAGGATGACTCGAGTGAACAACTTGTAGATGACAGACAATAGGCAGATCGGGCGATAGTTGCCAATGTCATGGATGTCTCCCTTCTTGAACAGTAGTATGGTCCTGCTGGTTTTCCATTGGGACGGAACCTTGCATTCAGACAGGTAGCGAGTGAAGAGCCGAGCCAGTGTATTGATGAGTACTGACGGCAGGTTCTTCAGGTGTTCAGGTCTGACCTTGTCTGGGCCGGGTGCTGTTTGCTTCTTTACCAACGAAGTGGCGTGTCGGATTTCCGAAGGGAGAACGTTAGGAACGACATACCCATCCTGTGGAATTTGGTATGTCGGCAAGTGGACATGGCTATCGAAGAGATTTGAGTAGAAGTCATGGATAATCTTCTCCATTGCCGTTCTGGAGGATGTGATGGATCCATCAGGACGTCGGAGGGCAGTCATCTTGGTCTTATAGTTGGCGAAGGACAGGCGGGCGTTACGAATACTTTTCCCGGCTTCTGCCGCATCTACCAGTACTTCTGCTCTTCTCTCTTTGAGGTCTTCCTTGATCGCATCTCTGCACTGCTTTGCGAGCTCGGACGTTAGCTTGCGGTTGCCTGAGGCATGCACCAAACCACGCTGGCGAATTAGCTCAAGAGTTTTCGAAGATAGGCGACTTTTTGTGGCTATCTCTCTCTTGGCGTTCCTCGCACATTCATGGAGGTGCTGAACCAGTCGATCGTATTCCTCGTCAATGTTGTCAACAATGGCATCTTCCCATGTTGCCGCAATAGTACCAAAGAGTTCCCAGTTGGTGGTCATTCTGGGAGTTCTCTTTTTGAACTTTGCAGCCCTTTCTCCCCGCTCTGTGAAGTAGAATTTTGCACGAAGGAGACGGTGGTCCGATCCCGTTCGAAATTTTGGGACAACAGCGACATCAGTCAGGCAAAACCGTCGATTGAATATGATGTGGTCTATTTCGTAGTGGAATCGTCCACCGGGAGACTCCCATGTCCATCGTTTAGATTCTGCCTTCTGGAACTGTGAGTTACCATGAATGGTCTTGGTCGACATGATGAACTCAGACAGTCTCTCACCCTGTTCGTTCCATAATATTACAAAAATATTACAAAAAGTACTAGTATTTATGTGAGAAGCCCAGAAGAATAATACCTTTAAGGTTAATAGAATTAGGGCAACCAAGGGGCTATTAACTCAAAAACTAAATAAGCAAATAAATAAAAGAAAAAAAGAAAAGAAAAAAGGCTCAGAAAGAAAACTGCCATCTTTAACAATTGAAGGTTATTAGAAAAACAAAGACCCTCCCAGTCAGACTGAAAATGGTCTTACTTTCCAGAGAATGCTGAAAAAATAACTTAAGGATGTAATCCTCAGATACTAGCATCTGCTTTATGTCATTATTTGAGCCTCTGAGGACTGCAGTGTGGTCATTGAGGATAAAGGTGTAGGTGAGGAAAAACAATTAGTTTTGTTTGTAACTCTGAGACCAGTTAGCATCAATAGCGGCTATGAATAAAGATCAGTTGCTAATTTACCATGCCTACATTCCCATGTAGAGAGATTAGATTGAAATTATTTTTGTGGGGAGTTGGGGAGAATCAGCGGTGCGCATGTCTTACTCCTTGCTCTTAGAGCAGGGATCACTTTTGGCCGGGCTCTGGAGAACATATGAGGTGCTGGGGATTGAACCCAGGTCAACTGAGTGTAAGGCAGGCACGCTATCAGCAGTAATATTGTTACAAGGGTCTGAACTATAGGTTGAATAGATATCGGATCAAATAATAGACTGTGTTAAACACTGATATTTTTAGTCAGACACCATTTGCACAAGGACGTATTGCTTTATTACAGATAATCTCCTATTGTTTTAAAAAATGCCATATTTGTCTCAACTGTAGTAAGTCACCTTGTCCAAAGATATCACCTTTCTGGAGTGGTTTATTCTATAACTGATATTAGTATGAATGTAATATATCAGAGTATAAAGGTTTAATCCAACCCCATCCAAAAATGGGGCAATGAAATGAACAGAAACTTTCTCAAAGAAGAAATCCGAATGGCAAAAAAGCACATGAGAAAATGCTCTACATCATTAATCATCAGGGAGATGCAGATCAAAACCACAATGAGATACCATCTCACACCTCAGAGACTGGCCCACATTCAAAAGAGCAAAAGCAACCGATGCTGGCGTGGATGTGGCGAGAAAGGGACACTCCTTTACTGTTGGTGGGAATGTCCACTGGTTCAGCCCTTCTGGAAAACAGTATGGACAATTCTCAAAAAATTAGAAATTGAGCTCCCAGTTGACACAGCAATACCACTCCTGGGAATATATCCCATAGAGGCAAAAATGTATAGTTGAAGTGACATCTGCACTTGTTTGTTCATTGAAGCACTCTTTACAATAGCCAGAAACTGGAAGAAACCTGAACGCCCAAGAACAGATGACTGATTAAAGAAACTTTGGTACATCTACACAATGGAGTACTATGTAGCTGTTAGAAAAGATGAAGTCATGAAATTTACATACAAGTAGTACAATATGGAAAGTATCATGCTAAGCGAAATGAGTCAGAAAGAGAGGGATAGACATAGAAAGATTGCATTCATCTGGGGGATATAAAGTAACAAAATATGAGATTAATACCGAAGAATAGCTGAGATCAGCACCAGGAGGATTACTCCATAACTTAGAGGCCAGCCGGGTATACTAGGGGAAGGGGCAGTTCAGATAGAGAAGGGAGCACCAAATAAAGGGTGTTTGGAGGATCCTCCCAGGAGGGGAGATGCATGTCGAAAGTAGACTATGGACTGAACATGTTTGCCACTCAATGCCACTGTTGCAGACCACTACACCCAAAAGGAGAGAGAGAACACAGGGGATTGCCCTGCCACAGAGGCAGGGGGGGATGGGGGATGAGGGTGGGGGGATATTATCCATGGTGGTGGAAAATGGGCACTGGTGGAGGGATGGGTATCTGATCATTGTATAATCGAAACCCAAGCACAAAAAATTGTAAATCTACAACTGCACCTCATGGTGTTTCACTAATAAAAAAAAAAAATATCCTACACCACCTCCGCTTTGCTGATAAAAAAAAAAGAGTATAAAGGTTTAGTTACTTAAGACCAACACAGAATACTCCAGTGAGCTTTTAAATCCTTAGCTCCTTGCATAGTTATCCTTACAATATAAATACAGGTTAAAGATGTGATCTCCTGTAAATACTTTACATAGCAAACTCTATCTAAATCTCAGCTGCTAGAAAACTCAATTGTCATTAAGTAGTGTTACTATTCTATGCCCATCGGCATTGCCTATCAAAGCTTTTGTTAGAGATATATTTTATGAAGACATCACAGCTGGTATCTCCTTTAACTTTTAAAGTAACTCCCTGTTTGAGATTCCTTGGCCTGATTAAAAGCAGAGCAAGGAGTTTAGTGCATAGGAAAAGAACTGTGACACAAATATGTCACATTTAAAAGAAGATACATAATTAGCTTTTACATAGGTGTCATTTTACAATCCATGAAAGTCAGAATCTCATTTATGCTTATTCATGTATTATTTACTTCTTAATAAATCACTAACATACCAGAAGAATGGAATAAACATTTTTGAAAATTTCTTTTTATCCTTGGTACCCTATTTGGTCTCCTGAGCACTGACAGGAGTGAGTTTTGAGCACAGAGACAAGTTAAGTCTGAACACAGTATGGTCCCAAAACAACTGAATATCGTCCAAAAAAGACAACAAAAGTTTATAGTAAAAAAAAGTTGATAGTAAAAGAGTGAAGAGTATAAAGGGTAAACAGGAAATAAGAAGGAGCAGGAGAAAGAAAAGGTAAAGAAATGGGGCTGGAGTGATAGCACAGTGGGTAGGGCGTTTGCCTTGCACGTGGCCAACCCGGGTTCGATTCCCAGCATCCCATATGGTCTCCCGAGCACCAACAGGAGTAATTCCTGAGTGCAGAGCCAGGAGTAAACCCTGAGTATCACCAGGTGCAACCCAGAAAGAAAAAAAGGTAAAGAAATGCAATATATTTGTATTAGAAACTTTGTTTATTATTTTCATTGATGTTTACTACACTGTGTTCTCCTATGAAGAAAGGATAATTTGAAATTTCAGGAGAAATTGTAATTAACATCCTTTAGAATAATATTAATAGTTTACTGACTTTAGTATTTGTACAGTATTTAGTAAAGTATTCACTGCTGATCAGAAATCTAAACAAATAATCAGAGTGCCATTTTTCCAAAAACATAAAACTAGTGAAAACTGGCATATGAAAAGATACTCAGAATCATTGTTTGTCAGGGTCAAGTAAGTCAAAATCTTATTACAATGATTGAATTTAATATGAATACTAACAAAAAGATGCAAGTCTTGGCAAGATATGTGTAAAAGGGAAACTGTGTTCAGTTGGCAATGAAAATTCACATAGCTAATGTGGAAAACAGAATGGAAGTAAATCAAAATTAGGAATGTAGATACCATCTGATCCATTAATCCTATGTCTGGGTATATAGCCAAATGATACAAATGTATTATGTCAAAAATATGTGGTTTTGGCACATTGATCATTCTAATGTATGATCATGCATTCACACACATATCATATACTTTAACTTAAAAATGAAGAAGAAAATTATGTCATGTGTACTTTCAATGACTGGAAGGAATTTTTCAAATTTAAATAGACTATGCATGTAAATAAGTAATACTGCATTATCTCACTTGCATGTAAAATATTGAAAATATGAACTTGGAACCGGAGATACAAGACAGGGGAAAAAACACCTGCCTTGAATGCAACCTACCCCATTTGATTTATGGCACTGCATGTGGTCCACTGAGCATAGAGGCAATAGTGGCCCCTGTGAACTTTTAGGTTTGCCTCAACCCCCAACAAACAAACAATCAAACAAAATATCAAATTCATGGAAGTGAAAAAGTAGAATGATAATTTCCACGGACTGGGGAGAAGGAAGATGAAGAGGAAAATATTAGTCAAATGATACAGATATTCTATTATGTAGATTGAATAAACTCTTGTTATCTAATAAGGGGTATAGTGGCCATAATATAACAGCTTTTGAATAACATATTTTGATCATTCTCACATTTCATAATGTTAATGAGAAAAAAATATCAATTTCGGTCAGGAGCACTGTGTGGAGCTTGCATACGTAAAAGTTTTCTTAAAGTATGCTAGATTGCACTTATATTTGAAAGATTTGCATGCCTGCTTTGTTGGCACATCTAAATTGGTCCAGATTGAGTATATGTGTGTGTCAAAGAACACTTCTCCAGTTTCTTATGGGCTATTCCTGCCTCTGTGCTCAAGAGCTACCCCTGGTGTTGTTTGTGGGCCCATATGTGGAGCAGAGGATTCAAACTAAGTATGATGGAATGCAAGACAAACGTCTTAAACATTGTACTATCTCTCTAGCTCCTAAAGTCTGCTTTCGAGAGATTAAAATAAATTTAAAAGTATTTGGTGTTATCTTTTTGTTTCAAGATGAGATAGTTGTTTCAGGAGGAATTAGTGATTCTTTTCATTAATGACTGTCTTTTTTGATGCAGGATTTTTGAGCAGTAGAAGTATTGCATATTGCATATTACCTCTTTAAAGTAATGATAATTAGCAGAATATATTTTCTCATCATGGCACAATAACTCACAGATAAAAATATATTTATATTATAAGGCTTTTTGTTGAATGAACAAGCACTAATTTCAAATAACAACCCAGAAAAATTGAATTCATAGTAGTAGAACTATGGACAGCTGGTATAAGTTAAGACATACAAAGTAAATGTATTCAGACCTAAAATAGGCCATGATACTGTTCAACTAACTTGAAATGTGTCTTGCAGCTCAGGCTGCTCTTTGGAATCCACTGGGGGTGTAATCCTGCTGTCCTTGCTTTTGTTAATGATCATATAATTCACATTAGCATTTCTAAAGGTTCAGGATACCAGGAACTAAGGGTGATTTTTTCTCTGCTTCCTCAATTCTCTGTAGCTTTATAATCAGAGATGTTTAGCAACAGATTCTCACTAAGAAGGGGGCATTTTGCACAGAAATAAGGGAGCTGCAGGGAAGCCCAGCTCTTACTGCAGGAATGGCCTGTGCTGTGCCATGTGATGCCCTGTTCAGACAGAGTACCAGCTGCCTGGAACTACCTCAGGGCTGTAGGCTGTGGAAAGAGAGCCCCACTGACCATGTGTACACCTGATTGACTATGTGAGAGCAATGCCTTCCAGCCCAGTAATTCGTGTTCCAGTATACACTAGATACAATTAGTACAGTCATAAAGAAGCAACTTAAAATCTGCCAAAATAGGTCAGTTACTTCATTCTTTGTCCACCATTAATCACAGGAGATACTGTTAAAGCCTCAAAGGTCCTATGAAAATTATGCAAAACCATAGCTACTCTTAAAGGTTCTGTCATAATTCCTCATTTTGTAAATGTCATTACATAAAATTTTTCATAAAATAAAACATTTACACAAGTTATATGTTTCAATGAAAAACTAATACTTGGAGAGTCTAGAATCAAATATAAACTGATTGTTAGATGATACTACACATGCATTTTATATCTTCAACTTAAAATTTTTCATGAATAATGAGGAAAAAAGTCCATAGGTTGCTTTTCTCAGTTTAACTTCCATAGATTGTTTTGCTTAGCTAACTGAAGCCCTATTTGAAATACATTTAGTATTGATGTTTGAAAGATGAAAGTAATGTATCCTTTAAATAGGACAGAGATGTCTCTGTTGTCCTAAGAGCATAATGTTTATGCCCTGAGAACCAAGGACCCACATGACCCTCTGAGTAACACTCATTGTGGTTCTGATGGTCACTGTCACTGCATGGCCCAGTCGCTCTGTATTCTTGGATTTAGCATAAAACCCCCAGGTCTTCTTGGTCACCAGAAGTAACCTCAGTGCTCTTGAGAGTTTCTTGTGAACACCCAAACCTTTTACAAAAGGACAGAATATCACAAAACTTCACCCTTAAAGCAAAATGTTGCCCCTTATCTTTCTGATGAATGTGTCTAAAATTTGCATGACACCTAAGTTTAATATATTTATTTTTTCATGAGGTTTTGCTATGCTGGATTAAAAATGTTACTAGGTAAAACACAAGTTTTGATCTAAAGAATAAACATTAAATTTCTTTTAAAACTTTCATGACACCCACAAAATAAGAGAACTACAAAACTAAAGGAAGAGAGACAAAATGAAAAGTATAGGTATGCTCTTTACTTTTTCTTTTGCAAGAAAGATAAAGCAATTCTTTTCTTCTTTGAGTGTTTTAGTCCTTCTTTTAAATAAATGCAATTCAACATATATTAGGGTTAATCATATGTAAGTCACTGGTAGGATAATGTTGTCACTATAATGGCTTAACTCACTCTGAATACTTGAATATTAATAATCAAAATGAGCCTTTGTCTTAGTGTGAAAAGGGACATTTGGTTGCTCTGGAATGGTAGCATAGCAGGTAGGGCGTTCGCCTTGCACGTGGCCGACCCAGGTTTGATTTCTCCATCCCTCTCGGAGATCCCGGCAAGCTACCCAGAGTATCCGGCCCACACAGCAGAGACTGGCAAGCTCCCCGTGGCACATTCGATATGCCAAAAACCGTAACAAGTCTCACAATGGAGATGTTACTGGTGCTCACTTGAGCAAATCAATGAACAATAGAAGGACAGTGCTACAGCGCAGTGCTAAGTTATGAAACTAGTGATTCTACCTAGATTTTGGCCAGCATCTTGGTCAGCAGGTTACAAGAATAGCTTCAACACTGTGTTCCTATCTGACTTGGAGCAGTATAATTCTATTTCCTTAGCTTTCCATTCCACTGTTGCCTGTATTTTCATGGTAGTAAAGATTGCATAAGACATTTTGGATCTAATAAGTAGTTTTCTTGATCAAACGAAACAAAACAAAAACACGCAAGCAAATAAAACTGGAATAGCCATCAAAGCAACTTTCGAAGCTTGTATCAAGAATCCTCTTCAAAAGGATTCAACATCAAATCATGATGCCATTTGCTAGTTGTAAAAGGATTTCTTATTATTTAAATTCGCTTTGTGTTCACGGGTCTTATACAAAGATCACCTAACATTATGAAAGTGTTTTTGATCTCCAAACATATGTAAAATATGATTTAACCATTTATAGTGTTTTGTTTTCCTTGTCTGATTTGATTGTTAGCTATTCTATTTTGAATCATGGCTCCTACTATATTTCTAATTTTAGCCTCATGAATAGTTTTATGACCACATTAAATACAAGGACTGGAAAAGGCATGTATATACATATATACATATCTATTACTTATACATATATATATATATCTTGAGTAAAAAAATAGATAAAATTTACTATTACACTGTTAGTACTTTTTCGCATTCTCTTTTTCACTGAATGGTGATATGATGTTTAGAATAACTGACATTATATTGAATCCAGAGACAGCAACAAAAAAAAATCAAGACCAACAATGAAACAATAATTGAGTCAAAAGATAGAAAAAAATAATACCACACAGTTGAATAACAAATACTGGGTTTCCTATTTTCAAGCTTCTCATAAAGTAACCTTGCATCTTGTTTGTTATTTAGGACACCAATAATCAAATTTTCTGTTACTTGCATTTGATTATATCACTTACTGATTTTATGAGTTGTAAGGTTGCAGCAATTATTTTTACACTTGATATTGAGTTCTAAAGAAAATATACAGTAATATGTAGTTAATATCGGAATTAAAGAAAACCTGTGCACTTAATTTATCAAATAATTGATTCAAGTTTATTATATTTTACTTTGGAGTCAGGGATACAATTATTTTCTTGCTGGGAAAAGGGTCACTAACTTTAAAGAAGTAATGACTGATCAAATTAAACATGTAAATGCAAGTGTTAATCTTTAGAGATTTTAATTATTCATCCAGTACAATTTGGCATATTTAATTAAGCTAAAATTTGTAATATTAATGTTATATTTTTGATTGGATAATAACATAAACATTAAAATGAAAAATTATATCTTCATAAATATAAAAATATGCAGAAGTTAGTAAGTTAATTTTAAATTATTTGCTTACAGTAATGGCATACATCTTAAGACATTCTGCTCCAACAGTTTTTTATCAGTAGGATAATCACAAATCATCCTGTTAATCGTCGATTGCCTCGAGCAGGCCCCAGTAACATCTCCTTCATCCTAGCCCTGAGATTATATTCAAGGCTCTTTAGGAGAATGAGACCCATCATTGTTACTGGTATTTGGCATATTGGGTACGACACAGGGAGTTTGCCAGACTCTGCCGTGTGGGTAGGCAACATTCGGTAGCCTGCCAGTTTGTCCAAAGTAGGAATGAGATAATAAGATGTCATAATAGGATATCTTTGGCTGCTGGAGCCCTGGTTGGGGCGGGGAGGAAAGCTGAACCAGCTCCCCTCCAAGGGGCCCCAGCGGCGAGGACAGTCAGGCGCGGAGGCAGGATACTGCACTGTTCTTCTTCTGGGAGCTGGTTTTTATAGTCTCTGAGTCTTGCCTGTTGATGGGATTACACGGAGCCAGGGGGCCAGTTGGTGGGTGTGACCCCCGCCTACTGGAATTTGGAGGATCTAAGTAGGATAATAAAACATGAAATATTGCAAAATTAATTGAAATTCATATAAAGGTACCATTTTTTTTTGCTCTTTGGGGCACACCCAGCGATGCACGGGGGTTACTCCTGGTTCTGCACTCAGGAATTGCTCCTGTTGGTACTCAGGAGACCATATGGGATGCTGGGGATCGAACCCAGGTCAGCCGCATGCAAGGCAAATGCCCTACCCTCTGTGCTATCACTCCAGCACTAAAGGTAACATCTTTAGCCAGTGATCTGCATTGTGGTATTGAACAAGTCATGTCAAATGTGTGTTTTTATTACTTTAATGTTAAAAGGGATCTATAATAATTACTTTTTGCATAACCAGAAGTGCTAAGAATAAAGTAAAAAAACCTAGCATGAACTGGTATAAGGTTTATCTAAGCATATGTATATACATATATATGTGTGTGCGTGCATATATGTACATATATATTCTCTTATATCAAATATTGATGTACCACGTTCAGATAAAATAGATTTGATTATTATATATTATTAAATATGTGATTAATAATTTAAAATAATAAAATAAGATAATAATTATTGATGTTAGAAAATATATAATTCATAAATATTAATTGTAAGGATATACTATCTATTTTTTTAAAAAAGATTAATAAATAGGTGAATCTCCCATTATATTACTTTGCAATGTGTTAGTGTCTGTTAAGGGATTAGAAAAAATAAATTTGTGATTTGTAGGTAAGTTGTCTAAGGGGATTTGTAGGTAAGTTGTCTAAGGGATAACATGACAGCATAATTGAGTAAAATATTGAAAAAATATATCTTTACAAGTATTGAAGTAAAGTCCTGGGATATGACTCACTAAAAATGTGGTTGCCTTGTATGTACAAGACGTCATTCATATCTCTGCCTTTACTAAAATTTAATAAATAATAATAACTCAATCTGAGGCTTAAAGAGATGCTAAACGGTCTTGAGTGCCTCTTTTGTTGGAGACCAGAATTTGATCCCTTGCAACATGTGATTCCTCAAGCCATATCTGACCCCAGAACTGAGAATAATGCTAAGCGTCATGATGTATGTTCCCAAAACAAACAAAAAGTGCTTAAGTAAACACTTTTCGTCAGATTACACTTCAAGTTATCATCTTATCAATAAAATGTTTTTACTTGAAATTAGAACAGGTAGAAAGAGTTTCCCTCCCTGCCCCGAGCAGAGCTCCGGCAGCCAAAGACCTCCAGAACCAGCCACAACCATGCTGAGACCACTCTCCACATGCATGAAGGTACCAGAAGAGGAACAAAGGCATTCGCCGCGCGCAACATCTTATTATCTCATTCTTACTTTGGACAACCTGGCAGGCTACTGAAGGTAACCTGCCCACATGACAGAATCTGGCAAACTCCCCGTGGTGTACCCAATATGCCAAATACCAGTAACAATGATGGGTCTCATTCTCCTAACCCTGAAAGAGCCTTGAATATGGCACTTTTTAAAATCTCAGGGCTAGGATGAAGGAGACGTTACTGGGGCCTGCTTGAGGCAATCAATGAACAACAGAAAAGACTGAAATGAAAAAGACAAAAGCTTCAAAATAGTGCTTCAAAACATCAACTTAATAATGGAGGTGAAATTCTTATAGAGTAAGAACTATAAATCACTAAAAAAGAAACTAAAGAGGACACCAGGAAATGGAAATATAACTTAGGTTTATGAATCCTAGATTCTAATATTTTAACAAATTACTCCCATATTATAAATTTTGAATTCAATTTATTGTGCCTAATTGAGATGATAAGCTTGTATAAGGACATTTCTTAATTATCTGTTAATGTTCCAATTCTTCATTCTAAATATATTCTTTGGAGATATAGTTCCAAAATGAAATTACATGTCAATATGGCAATGATCACATGTTGTATTTTTCTGCATATCATCTGGGTCTGTGACCTCGAACTCCAGGCTCAACAATGGACCTGGGAGCAGAGATCCTCTGCCTGCTCCCAGCAGCCAGGCAGACCTCCATTACCTCTACTACCTCCACTACTTACTCATCTATGGACCCCTCCAAAACGCTTTCCGGACACTCAGGCCTAGATTCCCGCAGGAGTGATGCCCCAGAGAGCCAGGGAATTGGAACTCTGTGACCTTGGACTACAGGCTCAACGGACCCGGGAGCAGAGATCCTCTGCCTGCTCCCAGCAGCCCGGCAGACCTTTACCTCCACTACCTCCACTACCCAGCCATGGACACCCTCCAGGATGCTTTCCGGATTCACGCGGTCGCGTTATGGCACATCATAAAACACTTAATACAAGATTACCACACCATATTTGAATGCCTTTAAATAAGGTTTGAGGCATGGGAACAGCTGTAAGGGCGATTAGAGGCCGCCCTAAAAGCCTCTATCCCTCTCAGAGAGCATGGCAAGCTAGCGAGAGTGTTTCACCCATATGGCAGAGCCTGGCAAGCTACCTGTGGTGTATTAGCTATGTCAAAATCAGTTAATACAATGGATCCCATTCTCCTGACCCTGAAAGAGCCACCAGTATGGCAGCGTTAAGGATGAGGAAGGAGAGGCTCATAAAATCTCAGGACTGACCTAGGCACCAAAACGAAGGACAAAAATGATTGTCTGTACATCCAATGCACATACGCTGACATCAGATGCATCCATTGAGGACCTGATGGTACAAGCATGAAAGAACAAGTATGACATCATTGGTCTAAGCAAGACGAAAAGGCGTCAGTCACATCATGATGTTTTCGACACTGGGGAAGAACTGTTTCTGGGAACATGCGACAAAAGAGGTGTTGTTGGTGTCGGTGTCCTTGTCAACACAAACTTGGCCATAGATATTGATTCATTCAAATTCCTAACAACACAAATCGAATTATTACACTTGAATAGATGTGGCTCACTGCAGGCAGTTTCTATCTTCATTGTCTATGCACCAACATCCAATTATGATGAAGGAGAAATTGAGAACTTCTACATGGAGCTAGAGAAGTACTATAAGGAAGACCACACCTTCTAAAAGATTATTGTTGGTGATTTTAATGCTAAGATAGGACCAAGAAGATCAGCCAACCAATTCCACATGGCGACTCATAGCCTAGAATGGAACAAACAGGGTGAGAGATTGTCTGACTTAATCATGTTGAACAAGATTATCCATGGTAACTCACAGTCCCAGAAGGCCAGATCTAAACATTGGGCATGTGAGTCTCCTGATTAATGGTTCCACAATGAAATTGACCACATCATATTCAATCGACGGTCTTTCCTGACCGATGTCACTGTTGTCCCAAAATTCCAAACAGGATCTGCCCACCGTCTCCTTCATGCAAAATTCTACTTCACAGAACAGGGAGAAAGTCTGCAAAGTAGAAGAAGAGAAATCCCAGACCACCTAAAGGGAGCTCTTTGGCACTATTTCAGAAACATGGGAAGATGCTGTCATTGACAAAATTGATGAGGAATACAATCGACTGATTAAGCACCTCCATGATTGTGCAAGGAACACCGAGAGAGAGATAGCCACAAAAAGATGACTGTCTTCAAAAACTCTTGAGCTCCATTGCCAACGTGGCTTGGGGCAAGCCTCAGGCAACTGCAAGCGAACGCCGGAGCTTGCAAAGCAGTGCAGAGAAGCAATAAAGGAAGACCTCAAAGAGAGAAGAGCAGCAGTGCTGGCAGATGCGGCAGAAGCTGGGAAAAGCCTTTGCAACGCCCGCGTGTCCTTCCCCAACTACAAGACCAAGATGAATGCCCTCTGACGTCCTGATGAATCTATCACATCTTCCAGAAGGGCAATGGAGAAGATTATCCATAACTTCTACTTGGATCTCTTTGATAGCCATGTCAACCTGCCCACATACCAAATTCTGCAGGATGGATATGTCATTCTCAACATTCTCTCTTCCGAAATCCAACATGCCATTTTGTCAGTAAAGAAGTGAACAGCACCTGGCCCAGACAAGGTCATACCCAAAACCTGAAGAACCTGCCATCAGTACTCATCAATACACTGGCTGGGCTCTTCACATGCTACCTGTCTGAATGCAAAGTTCCATCCCAATAGAAAACCAGCAGGACTGTACTACTGCACAAGAAGGGAGACATCCACGACCTTGGCAACTATCGCCCCTTCTTCCTGTTGTCTGTCATCTACAAATGTTCACTCGAGTCATCCTGAATAGGTTTGGCAGAACAGTAGAAGAAGAACAACCATGCGAGCAAGCCAGTTTCCAAAAAGGATTTAGCATGATCGACCATATCTACATGATAACCAAGTTCATTGAGGTTTCTCAGGAGTTCAAGATGCTCCTCTGCTTAACGTTTGTTGATTTAAAGAAGGTCTTTGATTTGTTGGGACTGAAGCGATCATCGAGGCCCTAGCCACACAGGGCATTCAAACTCATTACATCAGAATCCTCTGTGAGCTGAATTGCTGATTCAATACCAGGATCTCACCATTCTACAGGGAGGTGATCATTGACATCAAGAGAGGGGTTCAGCAAGGTGATCCCATTTCACCAAAACTCTTCTGTGCTACCCTCGAGAATGTCATGCGACAACTGAAATGGGAAGGAATGGGAGTAAAGATTGACGGTTGGCAACTACACCACCTCCACTTCGCTGATGACACTGTTCTTATAACACCAAGCATCAGCCAAGCGGCTGACTTCAACCATGAGTGTGGAAATGTCGGACTACAGCTGAATCTAACAAAGACAATGTTTATGAGAAATGTTGTTGTTTCACCCTCAATGGGATGAACATCTCCAAATGCAACAGTTATGTGTACCTAGCTTGAGAAGTCAACATGACGAATGACCTGGCACCTGAGTTGGGCAAGAGGAAGAGAGTGGCTTGGAAAGCCTTCAAGAATGTCGAAGAAATAGCTAAGAGGACAAAGAACCTCCAGCTCTGGCCACATCTCTTTGATTTCACTGTTCTTCCTGCATTAACATATGCCTCAGAGACCTGGGCCCTACAAAAACAGGATGAGGACGCTATTCAGGTCTCCCAAAGAGGAATCGAAAGAGCTATGCTTGGAGTATCACACTTCACTCAAATGGAAGAAAGAATCCAGAGTTCCAAACTTCGTCAACACTCAAGAATCAGGGATGAATTCTCATTTGCCAAGGAGTCGAAAATCCGATGGGCTGGACAGGTAATGAGATTTGGAGATGACCTCTGGACTAGAGCCATTACCAACAGGATTCCACGGAACATCAAAAGATCGTGTGGCTGCCCACCTATGAGATGGTCAGAATTCTTTGTCAAGACCCTGAAAGATCAGTTTGAGGCTCTTTGTGTTCCTAGAATGAGCAGATGCCATTGGGCTGCATTAGCACACGACGGGATGAATGGAGATATTACTAGCACCCACTCGAGTGAATCAATGAGTAACAGAATATCAATTGTTCAAGTGAAGTAATCATCTGGGTCAGTTTCCTTTTTTTATGTTGGTGGTTTTATGTCCTTACTATTGGATTTTTTTTCTTATTTGTATATTTCTTACGGGAAGCAGTTGGTATGTAAGGAGATTGAAAACTGAAATAAATCACAGTATTGTGATTGAGAGTGTGGGAGAATAGTTCAAAGGAAAGAGCTCCACTTTCTCAGGAGCTATTGTCAATGCCTACCTATAACAAAAGTCTGTATTGGCATTGACTACCACAGGGAAGTAGCAAGTTATCTAACACTCTCTTCCCTAAAATGTGAAGGATGGTTAGTATAATTTGTCCAGTGTTCAGTTTCTACCCACAACCAGTCTGTAGCACTTATCTGAAATGTCTGGATACTCACTCATTTGTATATTATTATTATCATTATTATTGTTATTATTGCTATTGTTATCATTAATATTATTATTGGTTGAGCTGAGTTTCACTCTCCTCCCAGAGCAGAGCCTCGGCAGCTGAAGACCTCTGGGACCCAGCCACAGCCGTGCTAAAACCACTCTCCACACGCTCGGACAAACCTTATGCATGAAGGAACCGGCAGAGAAACCCAGGTGTGCTGGACCCGGGGCTGAGATCTCCAAGCCTGCTCATTTTGGGATTCGGCCTCCTCCACCCAGATCCTCATCTTCTAGTAACTAGACAGTTATACTCACCAATTTCCGTGTAATTCCATCAACGGCCAGGATCCAGAGACTATAAAACCAAGATCCAGGAAGCTTATTCTCTATTTCTCAATCTCAGAGAACCCGGCAGGCTACTGAGAATATCCTGCCCACATACATGCCTGACTGGCTTCACTTGTAAAGGTGATTAGGGGCTGTCACACAAGCCTGCATTTCTCTCGGAGATCCCGGGAAGCTACTGAGAGTATCCTGCCTGGAAGGCAGAGCCTGACAAGCTACCCGTGGCATACTCGATATGCCAAAAACAGTAACAATGATGGTTCTCATTCCCCTGACCCTGAAAGAGCCCCCAATATGCATTTCGTCTACACTACCACATGGCAGGGACGAATGAAGATGTCACTGGCACCCACTTGACCAAATCGATAGAGGTAGTGATAGTGATTATTATTATTACTATTATTATTATCAATATTATTATTTCCCCATTGTCTGCTCTATGTATATCCATGTAAAATAGTAACTGGTGGATGTAATACAATGACTTCCTTCAATGATCAATTCTACCCTCCAATTATATTCCACACTTACCATGTTCAGCTATATAAAATAATATGTCTCTTGTGTAAAACAGACTGTGAGTTAGTGACTTTTCTCTGTGATATGTAGTTTATTTCCTTTAATTTTGATGGAAAATTTTAACTGTATATTTTGCTATTTCTTCGTTTTTATTTTACATTAAAATATTCTGATTTACTCTAAATAGAAATCATGATCTACTATGAGTGCACTATAACTAGTTCTTTCTAATCAGTTAAATTCAATTAAAAAATTCCTGTATGATATATCTGAGTTTTATAATTTCTGAATTTCTATTAAATATTTCTACATTATTCTTACTAGCAGCAGCGCCAATTTTAACTTTTGTATTTCCTATATTGGTATGTCTTATATGTTTCTATTATAGTCTAGACAATTCTGTTACAAGGTGTTTAAGTTTATAGAAATAATTTAAACTTTCTCCTTATGTTGCTATTGTGTTTAATTTTGTCTCCATGCGTTCATAGAAGCAAATTTGAAACATTTCAAGGTAGAGATAATATTAGATACTTCCTGTAAAGATTTGCAAAGTTTTCACCAATCAAAGGTATTCATAGTTATTCAGTACTACATTTTTTTCTGTACCAATAATTGGCATAATGTCTTTTTGAGAAGTTCAGTGAGGTGATTTTCTTGATGACAGCTTCTTCTGCATCCTTAAATATCTCTTGGAAATGTTATATAACTGTTAATTATAATAATTTGATAAGAGAGTTATAGAAATTATACAAATTGCTCAAGATTATTAGCAATGTTTAGAATCACTAAAGCTCCACTTTAGATTCCATGTTCTTAAAATTTCTCTGTAAATATATGCTTCCATGGAAGACAGTTGTCTTTTATGGAATCTTATCACATTGTGAGAATTAGTTCATTAGCTTTCTCTTCCCTAGAAATTTTACATTTTAAGATAACCTTGAGAGAAATACAAAAGTATTTATCTCTAACCACAAGGTATCCTAGAAAAGCTTTACTGCATACTAAGTTTTGCAGCAGGTATAAAATTTGAATTCTGGAGTTGAGGCTAACACATTGAATTCTCTTATAGTGGCAAACCATAAGGCAATGGCAGTAAACAATTCATTGCCAAAAAACATTTTTATACACGTGGTTATAATGTATTATATGAATCTAATACTAAGGTAGTAACAGCATGACAGCAAATGTGTTATTACATAGTTTATTTCATTTAGTTATTAATGTAAATCTCATATAATTTTCCCAATTTCAAAGATAAAGACACTAAGGTTTAAGCATATGTGAATTACCAAAATTGCATAATAACACTTGATCATTAAAATTTTAACCAAGAAGTTTCATTTTAATCAGAATATTCTACATTCTACACTGATATAATTGGTCTGAGATAATGCATATTTATTTTGACAGTTTTTTTTAAAGATTTTAGCATTACTGACATAGTAATGAATTAATTAGTAATCTATTTTGGCAATTAGGAGATATACTTTGTATATAGGTTACATTGAGATATCCCCAGCCCTGAAGACAAGAAGCCATGAAAATTAAGTAAACATTTGTGTCTCTTTGAAATAAAAAATATTTTTATTTTGTTTTTGATTCATGTCATAGGCCATATTAAAATACAACTGGTTGGAGAGATGGCACAGTATATAAGGTGTTTGCCTTGCACATAGACAAAATGTGTTCAATCCCTGGTACCCCATCTGTTCCCCTGAGCTTACAAGGTAGGATCTTTAGGCAGGACAGAAGGAAGTCCTGAGCACAACCCGGTGTAACCCAAAAACCAAAGGAAAACTAGAATAATAAAAAGAGCTATTTTTATTATTTAATAATAATCACTAGATAACTTGACATCACTAGATCACTTGACATCACTTACTCATCGATTTGCTTGAGCGGGCACTAGTAATGTTTCCATTCATCCCTGTTGCTTGCTAGTGTAGCCCAATGGCATCTGCTCATTCTAGGAACACGGAAAGCCTCAAACCGATCATTCAGGATCTTGATGAAGAAGTCTGATCATCTCATAGGTGGGCAGCCAAGAAGTCTTTTGACGTCCCATGGAATCCAGTCGGTAACGGCTCTAATCCAGTGGTTGTCTCCAAATCTCATTACGTGTCCTGCCCATCTGATTTTCGATACCTTGGCAAATGAACAGCATCTCTGATTCTTGACCTTTGACGGAGGTCAGAACTCAGGATCTTTTCTCTCATTTGAGTGAAATGTGATACTCCAAGCATAGCACTTTTGATTCCTCTTTGGGAGACTTGAATAGCGTTCTCATCCTGTTTTTGTAGGGCCCAGGTCTCTGAGGCATATGTTAATAAAGGAATAACAGTGGAATCGAAGAGATGTGCCCGGAGCTGGAGGTTCGTTGTCCTCTTAGCTTTGACTCTCTTGAAGGCGTTCCAAGCCGCTCTCTTCCTCCTGCACAACTAAGATGCCAGGTCATTCGTCATGTTGACTTCTCTACCTAGGTACACATAACTGTTGCATTCGGAGATGTTTGTTCTGTTGAGAGCGAATGGAACATCAGGAACGAGACTGTTTCTCCTGAACATTATCTTTGTGAGATTCAGCTGTAATCTGACCTTTCCACATTCATGGTCAAAGTCAGTCAGCATTTGTGCCACTTGGCTAATGTTTGTTGTTATTAGAACAATGTCATCAGCAAAGCAGAGGTGGTGTAGTTGCCTATCGTCTATCTTCACTCCGATTCCTTTCCATTCCAGCCATTGAATGACATTCTTGAGGGTGGCACAGAAGTGTTTCGGTGAAATGGTATCACCCTGCTGAACCCCTGTCTTGACATCGATGATCACTTCTTTGTAGATTGGTGAGATCCTGGTAGTGAATCTGTAACACAGCTCACAGAGGATCCTGATGTACTGAGTTTGAATGCACTGATTGGCTAAGGCTTTGACAACTGCTTCAGTCTCAACAGAATTAAAGGCCTTTTTTAAATCAATGAACATTATACAGAGCGGCATCCTGAACTCTGAGAAACCTCAATGATCTTGGTTATTGTGTGATATGAGTGATCATGCTGAGTCCTTTGCAGAACCAGCTTTTGCTCACATGATTTTCCTTCATCTAGTGTTCTTCCAATCTTATTCAGGATGACTCGAGTGAATAGCTTGCAGATGACAGACAATAGGCACATTGGCAATAGTTGCCAATGTTGTGGAATCCTGCTGGTTTTCCCTTGGGTTGAAACTTTGCATTCAGACAGGTAACGTGTGAAGAACTGAGCCAGTGTATTGATGAGTGCTGATGGCAGGTTCTTCAGATTTTCAGGACTGACCTTGTCTGAGCAAGGTGTTGTTCATTTCTTTACCGACAAAATGGTGTGTCGGATTTTGGAAGGGAGAATGTTGGGAATGGAATATCCATTGTGTGGAATTTTGTGTGTGTGCTGGTGGACGTTGCTATCAAAGGGATCCGAGTAGAAGTCATGAATAATCTTCTCCATTGCCCATCTGGAAGATATGATAGATCCATCAGGATGTTGGAGTGCAGTCATCTTCTTGCAGTTGGCAAAAGACAGGTGGACTTTACAGATGCTTTTCCCAGCTTCTGCCGCATCTATCAGCACTGCAGTTCTTCTCTCTTTGAGGTCTTCATTTATTGCTTCTCTCACTGCTTTGCTAGCTCGAACATTCACTTGTAGTTGTGAGAGGCATGCAGCAAGCCTCATTGATGAAAGAGCTCAAGAGTTTTGGAAGACAGGCATTTTTTTGTGGCTATCTCTCTCTTGGCGTTCCTCGTACAATCATGGAGGTGCTGGACCAGTCGATCGTATTCCTCGTTAATGTTGTCAACTACGGCATCTTCCCATGTTTCTGCAATAGTGCCAAAGAGCTCCCATTTTGTGGTCAATCTGGAAGTTCTCTTCTTAAACTTTGCAGCACATTCTCCCTGCTCTATGAAGTAGAATTTTGCATGAAGGAGACGGTGGGCGGATCCTGTTTAGAATTTTGGGACAACAGTGACATCTGTCAAGCAAAACCGTTGATTGAATATGTTGTGGTGAATTTTGTTATGGAACCGTCCTCTGCGTGCCTCTCATGTCCAATGTTTAGATTCGGCCTTCTGGAACTGTGAGTTACCATGGATGTCTTGTTCAGCGTGATGAACTCAGACAGTCTTGATGAACTCAGACAGCATGATGAACTCAGACAGTCAGACCCTGTTCATTCCATTTCTAGCCACGGGGCCTGATGTTGATTTCTTCGGCTGATCTTCTTGGTCCTATCTTGGCATTAAAATCACAAACCGTGGTCCTGTAGAAGGTGTGTAGAAGAAGATTTGGAGTTGTGTGTATGGATATTAAAAAAAATTATTAATGAAAAAGCATGAGGTACAGTTGTAGACTTACAAATTTTTGTGCTTGGTTTTCAGTTATACAATGATTTTTCAGTTATACAATTGTACCCATCCCTCCACCAGTGCCCATTCTCCACCTCCAATGCTCCCAGCATCCCTTCCACCCCCCACACCCCCATCCCACCCACCCCTGTGGCAGGTCATTCTCTTTTGTTCTCTCTCTCCTTTTGTGTGCTGTGGTTTGCAAAAGAGGCATTGATTGGCTATCAAATTCAGTCTATAGTCTATTTTCAGCATGTATCTCTCATCCTGGTAGGGTCACCCAACACCCTTTAATTGGTTCTCCCCTCTTTATCTGAGCTGCCTTCTCCCTCGGCATGTGTGGCTGGCCTCCAGGCCATGGAGTGAAACTCCTGATACTTATCCCAACTAATTTGGGTGTTAATCTCCCAATTTTTAACATTATATTTCCAAGATGAATGCAATCTTTCTATGTCTGTCCCTCTCTTTCTGACTCATATCATTTAGCATGATACTTTCCATGAAGTACCACTTGTATGTAAATTTAATGACTTCATCTTTTCTAACAGCTACATAGTACTCCATTGTGTAGATGTAACAAACTTTCTTTAACCAGTCATCTGTTCTCAGGCACTCGGGTTTTTTCCCGATTTTGGCTATTGTGAACAGTGCAGGAATGAACATAGAAGTGCAGTTGTCATTTCAACTGTACTATTTGCGTTGCTGGGATATATTCCCAGTAGTGGTATTGCTGGGTCAAATGGGAGCTCAACTTCTTGTTTTCTGAGAACCCTTCCATACTGTTTTCCAAAAGGGCTGAACCAGTTGGCATTTCCACCAGCAGTGAAGGAGAGTCTCTTTCTAGCCATATCCACACCAACACCAGTTGCTTTTGTTCTTCTGGATGTGGGCCAGTCTCTCTGGTGTGAGATGATATCTCATTGTGGTTTTGATCTGTCTCTCCCTGATGATTACTGATGTAGAGCATTTTCTCATGTGTCTTTTAGTCATTCAGATTTCTCCTTTGGGAAAGTTTCTGTTCATTTCATCACCTCATTTTTTTGATGTGGTTAGATGTTTTGTTCTTATAGATTTCAACCAATGCTTTGTATGTCCTTGATATCAAGCCTTTATCATATGCGTATTGGGTAAATATTGTTTCCTATTCTGTGAATTGTCTTTGTATTCTGGTTATTATATCTTTTAAGGTGTGGAAGCTACATAATTTAAGATAGCCCCATTTGTTTACCTCTGTTTCCACTTGGTTGGTCATTGGAGTGTCGTCTTTGAAGATACCATTAGCCTCAATATTTTGGAGGTTTTGCCGACCTGGTCTTCAATGTGTCTTGTAAATTTTTCCTTGATGTTGAGATATTTAATCCATTTTGATCTGACTTTTGTGCATGGTGTTAGGTTGAAGTTTAAGCCCATTTTTTTGCATGTGGTTGTCCAGTTATGCCAGCACCATTTGTTGAAGAGGCTTTCCTTGTTCCACTTCACATTTCTTGCTTCTTTATTAAAGATTAGATGCTCATACATTTGGAGTTGTGTGTATGGATATTCCAACCTGTTCCATTGGTCTGCGGCCCTGCCTTTGTTCCAGTACCATGCTATTTAAATTAATACTGCTTTGTATTATAGTTTGAGATTGGGAAAGGTAATGCATCCCCATGTCTTTTTTTCCAAGAATTGCTGTAGCTATTCGTGGGCATTTGTTCTTCCATATGAATTTCAGTATTTCTTGATCTATTTCTTTGAAGAATTTCCTGGGTATCCTTATAGGGATCGCGTTGAATCTGTAAAATGCTTTTGGGAGTATTACCATTTTGATGATGTTGATTCTTCCCATTCATGAGCAGGGAATGTGTTTCCATTTCCTCATGTCCTCTTTTATTTCATGGAGTAGCGTTTTGTAGTTTTTATTGTAGAGGTCCTTTACCTTTTTAGTTAGGCTGATTCTGAGGTATTTGATTTTCTGGGACACAATTGGGAACGGTATTATTTTTTTCATGTAATTTTCCTCTTTCTCATTATTTGCATATAGGAAGGCCATGGATTTTTGGGTGTTAATTTTATAGCCTGCGACTTTACTGTACAAGGCTATTATTTCTAGAAGTTTCTTGGTCGAGGATTTAGGATTCTCGAGATGTAGTATCATATCATCTGAAAATAGTGAAAGCTTCATTTTTCCTTTTCTATCTGGATACCTTTAACGTCTTTTTCTTGCCTAATTGCTATTTCAAGTACTTCCAGTACTATTTTAAACAGAAGTGGTGATAGTGGGCATCCTTGTCTTGTTCCTGATCTTAGAGGAAAGGCCTTTAGTTTTTCCACATTGAGGATAATGCTTGCCATGAGTTTGTCATAGATGCCTTTGACTATCTTGAGGAAAGTTCCTTCAAAACTCACCTTGGTGAGAGTTATCATCAGAAACAGGTGCTGTATCTTGTCAAAAGCTTTCTCTGCATCTATTGATATGGTCCTATGGCTTTTATCTTTACTTTTGTTGATATGATGGATTATGTTGATTGATTTCCTAATGCTAAACCATCCTTGCATCCTCGGGATGAATCCCACTTGATAGTGGTGTCTGATCCTTTTGATGAGTTGTTGGATTCTATTTCCTAATATTTTGTTGAGGATCTTTGAGTCTGTGCTCATCAGGAATATTGGTCTATAGTGTTCTTTATTGGTGGTGTCTTTGTTTGCTTTAGGTATTAGAGAAATATGTGCCTCATAAAACCTGTTTGGGAGGGTTCCTGTTTTTTTCAATTTCCTGGAAAAGCTTCAGGAGAACTGGCAAAAGGTCTTCTTTGAATGTTTGGAAGAATTCACTAGTGAACCCGTTTGGACCTGGGCTTTTGTTTTTGGGAAGACTTTTGGTTACTGCTTCGATTTCCTTGATATGAATGGGTCGATTCAGGTATCACATGTCTTCCTGGTTCAGTCTTGGAAGATTATAGGAATCCAGGAATTTATCTATTTCTTTTAGGTTCTCTTGTTTCATGGCATATAGACTCTCAATGTAGCCTCTGACGATCTTTTAGATTTCATTGGTTTCTGTTGTAATGCCCCCTTTTTCATTTCTGATTCGCTTTATTAGGGTTCTCTCTCTTTCTTTCTTTGTGAGTCTTTCTAGTGGTTTATCAATCTTATTGATTTTCTCAAAGAACCAGCTTTTGATTTCATTGATCTTTCGAATTGTTCCTTTGGTTTCTATGTCGTTAATTTCTGCTCTAAGTTTTATTATTTATTTCCTTCGGCCAATTTTGGGTTCCTATTGTTGATCTTTTTCTAAAATCTTGAGATGTGTGGCTAGATTATCTATGCAGGCCCTTTCTTCTTTCCTTATGAATGCTTGCAATGCTATAAATTTTCCTCTTAGCATGGCTTTAGCTGTGTCCCATAGGTTCTGGTAGCTTGTATCTTCATTCTCATTTCTTTCTAGGTATCTTTTCATTTCGTCTTTGACATCCTTCCTGACACACTCGTTGTTCAACATTGAGTTTTTTAATTTCCAGGTGTTTGATTTGTTTTTCAATGTCTATTTGTGATTCGCTTCTATTTTGAGCACATCGTTGTCTGAAAAGATTGTTGATACTACTTCAATCTTCGTGATTCTATTGAGGTATGTTTTGTGGCCTAGCAAGTGGTCTGTTTTGGAGAATGCAACTGGAGAAGAATGTGTATTCTTTCTTTGGGGGGTGTAAAGCCCTGTATAGGTCTATTAGTTCTCTCTCTTCTAGTTCTTATTTCAAAGCCAATGTTTCCTTGTTGAGTTTTGTTCTTGTTGATCTATGCAGAGGTGATAAGGTGATGTTGAAGTCTCGAACTACTAGTGTGTTGCTAGCATTGCCCTCCTTACGATCTGTTAGCAGTTGTTTTAAGTACTTAGCTGGTCCCTCATTAGGTGCATATACATTTAAGAGTGTGATTTCTTCCTGTTGTACGTATCCCTTTATAAATAGAAAATGGCCTTGGCTGTTGCTTCTAATCTTTTTCAACCTGAAATTTATGTTGTTGGATACTAGAATGGCCACAACAGCTTTTTTGAGGGAGCCGTTTGCTTGAAGGATTGTTTTCCATCTTTTAACCTTGATGTTGTTTTTGCTTTGATTGTCCAGATGAGTTTCTTGCAGACAGCAGAATGTTGGTTTAAGTTTCTGGATCCATTTCGCCACTCTGTGTCTCTTGATTGGTAATTTAGGCCATTGACATAGAGGGAGATTATTGTCATGCAGTTTTGTGCCATCTTTCTGTAGGGATTAGTTGTGTTTATAAGTGTTTTCCTTCTTATCTTATAGGAGCCCCTTTAATTATTCTTTTCGATTGGGTTTTGAGTCTATGAAGTTCCTGAGCTGTTGTTTATCTCCAAAATGGTGTATAGTTCCATCGAGTTTGAGTGAGAGTTTAGCTGTATAAAGTATTCTTGGTGAGGCATTCCTTTGAGTTTTTTTCACTATAACCCACCATTGCCTTCGGGCTTGGAGGGTTTCCTCTGATAGGTCTGCTGTGAATCTAATGGGTGTTCTTTTGTATGTGATTTCCTTCTTTTTTCTTGCTGCTTTTAGCATTGTGTCTCTGTCCACAGCATCCATTTTTCTGACTATGATATGCCTTGGAGTGTTTTTATTAGGATCTCTTCAGCTTGCACACTTCTGATTCCTTGGATCTGTATGTCTGCATTCTTTAACTCTGGGAATATTTCAGCAATCATTTCTTTTCTGTGGATTTTTCATTGGGGTTGCCTCCCTGTCCTTCTGGTACTCCGGTGATTCTAATATTGTTCCTCTTGGCATCATCCCCTAGGTCTCTGATTCTCTTTAGGGCCATGTTGAGGTCTTTTCCCATTGCTTGTTGTTCCCTATGGGATTTTTGTTGCTCATCTTCAAGCTCACTGATCCTGTCATCAGCTGTATTCATCCTACTGCTAAGGGCACTTACTGAGTTTTTAATTTCATCTGCCGAATCCTTTATTTGTGACACTTCTTTTTGTAGCTTTTTTTAATTTCTGCTGTCATTTCTTCCTGTATTTTCTGGACTATCTGTTCTATTGTTTCTTTCATTTCTTCCTTATTTTTCTGAATATCTCCGCCATTATTACCTTGAATATCCTCTGCATTTTGTCTTGGAATTCTTTACCGGAGAGAGCATATTTGTGGATAATCCCGGTCGATGATTTTAGACTCTTTTCTTTGTCTTCTTGCAGTGGAAATTTTCACTGTTTCTTCATGTTGTTTTGGTTTTCTAGTGGTCAAACCCTGAAATTCATTAGTACTGTTTCCTCTTATCGTGGGAAAGGATTACGGATAAGGTCTGTCGATGGTGGTCACCCTTCTCCCTTTCTACAGTCTGACCATCCTCTCAGGCATTTTTCTTTGGCTTATGACGGGCATCTAGTGAAGCTTTGGAGGAGGTGCTCTTTTAATATTGGGCTTGTAAAGCTTCTTTGCATACTGGTCTTTTGTTAGAATAGGAGTAGGCCAGTAGATTATTATTGTATTTTAGTTGAGCTGGCTAGAATATTTTCACACAGATTTAGGTGATAAAGGCTTGGATGAAACTTCAGAGTGCTGGGAGTGGCCGCATGAGTGGCTGCCTGCCTCAGAGAAGGACACTCCCACTTTTGAGGAGACCAGGCCCGTATTTGAGGAGTCCACACCCACTTTTGAGGAGGCCACGTCCCTACAGTGGTGGCCAATTCCCAGCCAGTCCAGTTGATAGTCCACAGACCTGTTCGGGAGGGGCTGCAACTAATTGCTCTGGCACTCGCTGTGGAAGTGGAGGGAGATGCCCGATGCCCCAGGCTGGGTTCCTGACTGCCTGCCATGGCTGGATTTCAGTGTTCCAAGTTGAGGAGGGGAGTGGGCACCCAGTGGGTACCTGCTTGGGAGAAGTGGCGACTAGCTGGGCACAGTGTGGTTTTCTTTATAGAACTTCTCCAGCTCGATGTAGAACTTCTCAATTTCTCCTTCACCATAATTATATGTTGGTGCATAGACAATGAAGATAGAAACTGCTGGCAGTGAGCCACATCTATTCAAATGTAATCGTCTGATTCAGGTTGTTAGGCATTCAAATTAATCAATGCTCATGGCCAAGTTCGTGTTGACAAGGACACCTCTTTGGTTGCATGTTCCAAGAAACAGTTCTTCTCCAGTGTAGAATATGGTGTGATGTGATTGATGCCTTCTCGTCTCCATCAGACCAATGATGTCATACTTGATCTTTCGTGTTTATACTATAAGGTCCTCGATGGATGCATCTGATGCCAGCGTATGTGCTTTGAAAGTACAGACAGTCATTTTTGTCTTTCTTTGTTTTGGCAGCCTAGTTCTGCCTTGAGATTTTATCAACCTCTCCTTTCACCTCCTTCTCAACGCTGCCGTATTGGTGGCTCCTTCAAGGTCATGGGAATGACACCCATTGTATTTACTGTTTTTGGCATATCTAATATGCCACTGTTAGCTTGCCAGGCTCTGCTTTGCAGGCAGGATACTCTCGGTAGCTTGCCAGGTTCTCCGAGAGGGATAGAGGCTTTTGGGGCAGCCTCTAATCACCCTTGTAGGTGTTCCCATGGTTCAAACCATATTTGAACCCTATCAAATATGATACGGCAATCCTGAAAGATGGGTATTAAGTGTCTTATGATGTGTAGGTAGTGGAGGTCTGCCAGCGAGGTAATAATAATAATAATAATGATAATGCATTATCAATAACAATATCATTAAATTATTTATTAATTAAATTATTGAATTAATTTACTAAACAAATATAATTAAAATATTGATTATTACATAATATTTTATTACTAAATTATACAATTGTTACTTCCAACAAAGTAATAAGTGTGCCCATGGATAATATTAATATGTTAATTTTCCATGCATTAACTGAGAATGAATGTATGCTAATATAGAAACTTTTATATTTTATAACAGGTAGATATGTACTAATTTAAAATTTTGTTACTGACTTAAATATTTATAAATCAAATAGCAGTCACAAATTTTAATCCTATATAATACTATTTTTGCAATTTTAACAACTATATGAAACTATATTCCACTGGGTTCAGAACCCAAGTACAGTGGATAGCGCACTTGCCTTGCACAAAGTCAACCTGGGTTTGATCCTGGTATCATACATGATCTCCCAAGCACCTCCAGGAGTAATTCCAGAGTGCAGAGCCAGGAGTAACTTGTGAGCACTGCTGGATGTGTCCCAAAAAACAAAAGAAGAAAAACAATTTTCTATTAATAAGAAGTAAATAACTTATGGTAAATATAAATAAAATAGGGTAGAGAACTCAACAGACTGGAATAGCTGTTTCTTATGTGAAAAGCTTAGGTGTAATCACTGAGAATTTTTGAAAATGATTTCTGATCATAGATCCAGAAAGCCCCTGGACATTGCTGGGGCTTTAACAAAAACAACAGTAGTTAGTATGTGAATGTGGGGATTTTTGTATATTTGTGTACATACATGAATACATATGCATAAATAAAATAAGAAAAGACAAGAGAGAAAGAAAGGAGTAACTCACCAGTTATAATTATCTTAACAATTAAGATTTTTTACAGACATGACATCTTAGTGTACATATTGTGTATAATATATAAAATTATAAACAATATTTCAAAAATGTTGAATTGCTGTATAAAATAATAAATTAGTTTGTAAACTTATAGAAATTACAACTTAAAAATTTTCTTTAGTTATCTATTATCAATATAAAATTTAGTTTACATTGAAGATCTGACCCCATTTATCATCTTTCCTCATGCCTCTTAGAAATCAAATTTCTCCAGTTTGAACTCTTTATTTCCGGATTTTTTTTAATTTGACATTTTCCCCTTCTTATTATATCTCACATGGGAAAGATCATCTAATATTTATCCTTCTCTTTACTTCATTTAACACAATTTCCTCTGGTTCAATCAATGTTGTCTCAAAAGATAAGGTTTCATTATGGTTTATAGGTGACCAAACATGATTGCCTCTCAATGTCTCTTTTGCAAACCACAGCACCCAAAAGAAGAGAGAGAACAAAGGGGAATTCCATGCCACAAAGGCAGGGCGGAAATTGGCGGGGATAGGGGTGGGAAGGGTACTGGGATCAGTGGTGGTGGAGGGTGGGCGCTGGTGGAGGGATGGGTACTCGATTGTTGTATGATTGAGACCCAAGCACAAAAATTTGTAAGTCTACAGCTGTGCCTCAAGGTGTCTAATTAATAAAAAAATAAATTAATTAAAAAAATAAATAAAATTGTACTACAGGTAACATAGTTATGACACTGTTAATATTTATATTTTGGGTATACAAAGTTATCACACATTCAACAACACCAAATTGATAGAGATGCTCCACAACTTCCTGATATCACATCTAGTGCATCTTTTCCCTGGTGCCTTTAGCCTCAGCCATCCTTACCTCCTGGCAACCTTAGTTCCATAGTCATAGTCCAAGAGATGCAAGTGATTTCTCAATTTTAAGTAGATCTGAGTAACAAATGGAAGATTTGTAGTTTAAAACTAGAGTAAAAATCTGGTAAAAACTGAAGTATCCAGGAAAAGATCACCGTATAGGGAAACCATAGTATAAACACAATGGAATATAGGGCGTTCGCCTTACAAGCAGCCAACATGGTCAACCCGAGTTCGATTCCTCCGCCCCTCTCGGAGAGCCCGGCAAGCTACCGAGAGTATTTGATATGCCAGGCACAGTAACAACAAAGTCTCCAATGGAGATGTTACTGGGCCCGCTCGAGCAAATCGACAATCAACGGGAGGGCCTTTATACTAACAAACAAACACACAGACACTGTCCTCCCATTGTTCATCAATTTGCCCGAGCGGGCCCAGTAACATCTCCATTTTGAGACTTGTTGTTACTGTGTCTGGCATATTGAATATATTCTCAGTAGCTTGCCGGGCTCTCTGAGAGGGGTGGAGGAATCGAACCCGGCTTGACCGGTCTGGCTGCACACAAGGCAAACATTCTACCGCTGTGCTCCAAGACAAAATGATAGAATTTCCCAGGACATCCATGGATGGAACTGGAGGGTACCATGGTGAGTCAACTCAGCTAGCAAGAAAAATACAGTTTCTCTCTCTCTCTCTCTCTCTCTCTCTCTCTCTCTCTCTCTCTCTCTCTCTCTCTTTCTCTCTCTCTCATATATGGAAATAAATAGGAACAGAACTCATCTACAGAACTGAATAATTGCAATGAGATGGAGTTTTGGGGGAGAGAGGGAGAAGAGTGCATTGTGCAGGTAGTGAGGGATACTCTGGGACAATATTAGAGAGTAATGAACACTGGTGTGTGGGGCTTGGTGTTTGAATATTATATCCATAACACCCTATCATTGACAGCAGTATAAAATTGTAAATCTGGGTGACTAAAATTAAAATATATATATATAAAAAATGAATGCTTAGCACTATCTGTAGTACCAAAAATGTTAGGAGGCCTTGGGAAAATTTAGGAATTTATACTTGTAAGTGCCTAGCTTTATACCACTGAATTTAAATGGAAATGGTTGGTAGCACTGTAGCACTGTCCTCCCCTTGTTCATCAATTTTATTCGAGCGGTCACCAGTAACATCTCCATTGTGAGATTTGTTACTGTTTATGGCATATTGAATAAGTCACGGTTAGCTTGTCAGGCTTTGCCATGTGGGCTGAATACTCTTGGTAGCTTGCAGGACTATTTGAGAGGGGCAGAGAAATCTAACCTGGGTGAGCCACTTGCAAGGCAAACAACCTACCTGCTATGCTATCACTCCGGCTCGGACATGCTTGGTAGCCAGAAAATTCACAATCATAAGTACCTAGCACTATTGATGTTGGTGCGCTCCATGGGTGCCTTATATGATGCAGGGTGGAGAGAGATGGTTACTTTCTTCCCATCTACTTATGCCACCCTGGGGCCCAGGGTTACACGGTTCTTGTATCTCCATGCAGAAAAGAATTTCAGTAATAGACAAGCAGTGAAGTAAAACAGATTTTATTTGGAGGTTTTAGGAAGGGGAAGGAGGAAGAGAAAGTGAGAGAGAGTGGAGAGCAAAATGCTCAAGAGAGAACCCAGACTTCCCCAAGGGAGGAGAGAATCTCCTACACACACCCCAGCATTAGATAGGAAAGTATACAACTCAAGGGGAGATTCAGGCAGCGCATGTGCCCAGGCACCACATATGCTCAGCCACATGGGTACAAGCAGCACATGGGCTCAGTCAGCATATTTGCACCCTCCATTTGTTCAAGGTGGCTTTTATAGGGTTTTTCCAAACTGCCCTCACTTGGGGCTTTCTATCTAGATATGAGACTTTCTAGGGTTGCAGCTAAGGGTGCTAGGGATGGGAGTGGTTTTCTTTGAAACTCCTTTTTTGACCTTTGATCTTGTTGGATCATCTTCTCTTGGAGGATGGGTCAGGCCTCATCTGATCTGGACTAGCTGAGGGTTAAGCGGATTAAAGGGAGAAATTGAAAGTTCTTGAGTCCTTCAGGCCCTTTCTGTAGGGAGAGGTCCAGTCTCCTCAGGGTCCGCTGCTGAAGAAGGTCTAATCAGGTCTTGCTTTCAGTATCCATGAGGTGGGTCAGACTTAGGACTAGTGGCTTTATTACTTCCCAGAAGTTTTGTTCCATGATGTGTGTGTGTGTGGGGGGGGGGGTGAGGGGGTGGGAGGAGGGAATCCTACCTTAGTCTACCTGCCTACACTATATCACTATCTGCAATGCTGAAACTGAGAGTGTCTAAGTGGCAATCCTGGGATGCAAGTAGGTAGCTTTCGAGATGCTATGTCATAGAGAACTGCGAAACCACTACCAAACCAGCAATGGGACGAATCTGAAAAAAGTCTGGTTCTGCTAGCTGGCAGCAGACTGTACACTCAGATATTGGCAGGGAAATGAATGAGGTTCACCTTGGAACAACAAAGAAGCATAACATGCAGCAGAATTCCTTGTTGGATGGCATGCTTTACAAGGATCAGAGTTTTATTTTTTGCTGGTCAGCTGTGGTGTGTTTTGCTAGCAATTAATAGGGAACTGTTAGTGGACAAATCTATTAGTCTGCCAATAGTAAGAAATCTTTATAGTTGCTTGTATCTGTCCCCTGCTGACTCTGGGAGTATTGGTTGAGTAATTAACCAGGAATCTTATCTCAGTTTATGTTTGTACGGAGAGTGGCTTCCAGTGTAACATCCTTCAGCGTTGCAATGAGTAAGACCATGAGTGGCCACCATTATAGCCTCTGCTGACAATTCAGACCCTGTTTAATATCCTTTAGTTTGTTTTTAGGGGGTGTTTTGTTTTATTTTGCCTTCTGTTTTTCAGTTCTGTGTTTAACTCATCATGTAAGATTGACAAATCAGGTTTTATACATAACCCCCTTTTCCCTTGGTTATGGATAAATTTCAATCCATTCAAATTTTTTTGGGATTGCTACTTGTCCCTAATTGGAATTGCTTTCTTGGAGAAGGTATCCTGCTGAGATGTTTTTTCTTTGTCACAGTGGTAGAAGTTTTATTCTGCTTCAATGTAAATTAATTCATTTTTGTGTGGATTTCTTTTTATTTCTTTTATTCCGTTTCAAGGTAAATTAATCATTTGTGTAGATTTTTGTGTAATTGTGTGACTTTTTGGTCATCCTGTGTGCTGATTCTTAAAATCAATTAAACTAAATTGTCTACTTACTCTTAAAAGTTGACCTTTGACAATCCTTACAAATGCTTAGAAAATGCAGGATGAATTTATTTTAAAGAAAAAAATTGATGACACACCAGTGAATACTCTAGGTTTAGTTAATAAAAACAAATTATTCCATTAAAGAATTTAGCAATATTCCTGATGAAAAGATTTACACTACTTAAAAAAGTTATTTTTCAGGACTGGAGCAATAGCATAGCAGGTAGGGCATTTGCCTTGCACGTGGCCAAACAGGGTTCGATTCCTCTGCCCCTCTCAGAGAACCTGGCAAGCTACCGAGAGTATCTCACCCACACAGCAAAGCCTGGCAAGCTACCTATGATGTATTCAATATGCCAAAAACATTAACAGAAAGTCTCACAATTTGTTGTGAGACGTTACTGGTGTCTACACGAGCAAATCGAAGAACAACGGGAGAACAGTGCTACAGTAGTACTAATAAAAAATTATGTAGAATTGAATTTTAAAATAATATGCTGTATAAGAAGCTATTCTACTGTAAATTATTTTCTCATCACATACTTTGGCAATTTGGATCTCTCTGTGAACTTTTCAAACCCAGTTAAGATAAGAACCGCTTTGAAACAATTGAGATAATTACTTTTCATTTTATTTAGGACCAACTAAGTTATAACTTTTCTCCAATTTTTTATTATATCAATATTAAACTACTGATACAAATTATCTTTAATAATAAAAGTAAAATTAAACTACTAAATGAGAATATGAGTTTTAAGGTGTATACGAATTACACTCAATTCTTTAAAATACATTTATAATAAGTTCTTTTTTAAATTTTTTAGTTAAGAATGCCTCACAACTGAATCTAATACAGTATAATAAAAAACCTAAACTTCAGATGAAAATCAAAGATTATTTACCCTGTTTAATAGGTACAATTCAAGGTAGGAGATTAAGTTAAAGTAACAATGATCACATGCTAAGCACAAATAATCACTATTCAGTGTATCACATTTTTTTATATCACAGAAGGTTTTATGTTCTAGAAAAGTTATTAAATTTTTTAAGAAAACAAAAACTTGATAAAAAATTCAAAATTAAAATACAATTTTAACTCAATAAAGAGAAGTAGGACCTAACTTTATAACTTGCTAGTTGGAGAATATTGTGCTGTAGTAAATAGTAATTTTGCTAGAACAAAAATTTAAGTTTCCTATTTGGAGACATGTACTCCAGCACTTTTAAATATTCCCTTTGCCTGGTTTTTGTTCTTATTTAAAGATATATTTATGTACATATGTATATATATATATTTTACAAAATAATGTACATAGTACATTAAAGTAAATATGTATATATTCACTTCATTTTTTCATGTAGTTTGTATTAAACTCATGTATTCTGAATATATTTTGTAATATATACAAAATGCTCATAATGCTTTATAATGCTTTATAATGCTCATGCATTATAAAGTTTTGTGTATTGTTAGGGATGTACTTATTTGAAATCTTTGTTCTAAAAGATAGCTACTTTTTCATTATATAATGAAATTTTTATTAATACTTTTCTTTGTCTACGTTTTGCCTAATTTTTTCTAACTCTTAGTTTTATTTTTAGTATCTTCATTGAGGCATTATGATCTATAATACAGTTAATGATAGTGTTATGCATACAGCATTTCAATACCATACCCACCACCAGAATACCTCCCCTCCAGCCTGTCTCTATGGCAGGAACTTTCCTTCTTTCTCTGTCTGTCTGTCTGTCTGTCTGTCTGTCTTTCTGTCTTTCTCTCACTCTCTCTCCTTTTGGGCATTATGTTTTGCAGTACTGATACTGAGAAGTTATCATGCTTGCTCCCTTAACCACTTTTAGCATGCAGTTCTTATACAGAGTGATCATTTACAACTATCGTTCTCAGTAATCCCTTCTCTATCCCAACTTTCTTGACCCCCAGGACCTACAGCACCCTTTCAACCATAGACAAATCTGCCTGCCCCTTGTTTATACTGTCCTTGGGTATTAGTCTCTTACTATGTTTCTTTATTTCCCAGAAAAGAGTTGAATAATTCTATGTCTATCCCACTTCTTCTGACTCATTTCACTCAGCCTGATACTTTCTATGTCCATCCATTTATAAGTGAATTTCATAACTTCATTTTTCCTAACAACTACATAGTATTCCATTGTGTAGATATACCATTGTTTCTTAATATAATCATCTGTTCTTGGCCAGTCGGGTTATTTCCAGATTCTGGCTATTGTGACTAGTGCGGCAATAAACAGAAGTGCATACAGCATTTCTGCTGTGTGTTTTTGGGCCCCTGGGGTATATTTCTAGAAATGGGATTGCTGGTTTATATGGAAGCTCAATTTCTAGTTTTTTTGAGGCATGCCCATATTGTTTTCCAAAATGGCTAAAACATTTGGCATTTCCACCAACAATGAAAGAGTCCCTTTCTCCCCACCTCCATGCCAGCATTGGTTACTCTTATTCTTTTTGATGTGCGCCCTTCTCTGTGGTGTGAGATGATATATTGTTTTGATTTACATCTCCCTGAGGATGAGTGATGTAGAACATTTTTTCATGTGCCTTTTGGTAATTTATATTTCTTTGAGAAAGTTTCTGTTCATTTCTTCTCCCCATTTTTCGAAGGGGTGAATATTTTTTACTTGTGAAGTTCTATCAGTGCTGAAGACGTTTTTCATGCAAAGTTTTCCGGTACTTGTAAACTCAGCTCTGTGGAGTAACTTTCCAATTCTGTTGCCAATGGTCATTTTATTGCTCCCTTATTTATATCTTTCATACTATATATGAGAGATCATTCTTTTCCTGTCCTGTTCCATTTGACTTCAGTCAGTGTGATGTCCTTTAGTTTTATCACTTTAATGCAAATTACATGATTTTTCTTATACTGTGTATTATTTCTTTGTTTAGATAATTATAGCTCCTTGATCTTCTCATATGATCCATAGTTATATATGTGAGTTATTTCCATATTTTGGATAAGATACAAGAAAAAGATACAAACAAAATATACAAGCACTGCAGTGAGCAAAGATATGCATAAATCCTTTCAAATAAATGTTTTAGTGTTTCTGGGATATATGCCAAGAAGTTGTGTCTCTTATTCTTTTGGTGTTGCATTGTTAATTTTTCAAGAAATCTCTATATTACTCTTCATGAATACTGACCAAGATGACATTCCCATCTGTAGAGAAGAAGGGTTCCTTTCTCAGCATCTGCCAACATGATGACAATATTATCCTATACCAAAAGCAAATGAGATATTATTAAAAATAAGAAAATTAGAGAACAATATCATTAATGAACATTAATCATAAATAGAATCAACATTATTAGTCCTTTTAGACATGTGTAGGATATTTGATCTACAGAACTGTTGCCTATTCTGTGCTGCTTTATGATATAAAGCTTGTTATGAAAATAGTTTAAAAATATATAATAAATTTAAATGTTTGGTCCTCTTCAAAGTGTCATGGAGCGCATATGCTGCCCAAGCCCAAGTGTTATTTGTGCTCACATGGCTGAGCACATGTAGCACCCGAAAACATGTAATACCTGAGAACAAGTGGTGCCTGAATATCCTGTTGAGATGTGTACTTTCATGCTTTCATAGCTTATGCTACAATGTGTGTAGGAACACTCTCTCCACCTTTGGAGAAACCCCCATTCTCTCTTGAACACATTACTCTCTCACTTTTTATCCCACCTTTCCCTTCCTAAAAACCTCAAATAAAATCTGTTTTGGCTTCAAAAGTAATAAAAAGTGCTGTTGAAATCTTCAAAGACTCAATTGTTCATCATTGTCATTGTCACTGTCACTGTCATCCTGTTAATAGTCGAATTACTTAAGTGGGCACCAGTAATGTCTCTATTTCTTCCAGCCCTGAGATTTTAAGAAGTCTCTTCTTATTCGTCTTTTCCCAACAACTGGAGGCTCTTTCAGGTTCACGGGAATGACACCTGTTGTTGTTACTGTACTTGACATATCGAATACACAGGGGGCTTGCCAGGCTTTGCTTGTGCGAGTAGGATACTCTCGGTAGTTTGCCAGGCTCTTCGAGAGCCAAATATTTATATATTTTTTCTCTATGATTTGTTGCCAACTCATCAGATATGGTGTAGTTCTAGTGGAAAATGGGTAGGAAGTATCTTATAATGTGTCCGGAAAGTGGCCTGGAGCGTGGCATGGTTGAGCAGTGGAGGTCGACTGCCAGGGCTGGGTCCCTTGGGGTGGGGAGAGCTCTCACCCTTCCCATAGCCTGGCATGGAGTCCCTTGGCATGGTTCTGGTACCTTCCTTTTTATACTCTCGTCTGGGAGGAGGGCCTTTGAGTTCTGGAGGGTGAAGATGAGGAGATTATCTGGTGCCAGCAGGGTGTGGCTTATGCGTGTGATCCCTGAGTCACTGGCAACTGGGGGAAGCAGGCAGAAGATCTCTGTTCTGGGGTCTCATTGAATCCAGAGTCCAACATCACAAAGTTCTGCATTATTTGGGTTCCATGGGACTTCATTCATGCATGAGCTTCAGCTTGAGTGTCTGGAAAGCGGCCTGGAGTGTGGCCGTGGTTGAGTAGTGGAGGTCAATTAATGGGGCTGGGTCCCTTGGGGTCGAGAGGGCTCTCACCCGCCCCACAGTTCATACAATGAAAATTAGTGTTGTAAATGGATAACAGACACTAACTCATAAAATTTACTAATATGTTCAAATGTTTCTTATGTCCTTCCTAATTCTTCCAATTTTTGGACAGTGACAGCATTTTTGTGTAACAGATTTTATATTTTTATATATTTATTTACTTTGTTTTGGGGGTCAAACTCAGAGATGTTTAATGCTTACTACACTTCTATGATCAAGGATAAGTATTATAAGCATTGAGGGGACTGGGCAGTGCTGAGAATTGAAGTCAGGGTTGGACTTATGCAAGTCAAGTGGCATACCCCTTACTATCTCTCCAGTGCCAAGAACAGAACTTTGTATGTTTTGTTTTGTTTTTCTTTGTCAGGTCACATCCGGCAATGCACAGGGATTACTACTGGGACTGCATACAGAAATTACCACTGGCAGTGCTCAGGGGATGCTGGGATGCTGGGAATTGAACCCGGGTCGGCAACGTGCAAGGCAAACGCCCTACCGCTGTGCTATTACTCCAGCCCCAGAACTTTGTATATTTTTAAAAATTGGATTTTCCCCATTTTTAACATTCATCTATAAGAAAGCAAACAATAAAGCAATGATAAAAGTTATTTAAATACACAGAAATAATATTTCTTATTATTCTGTTCTGTGTGAGTTAATCACAGTTCTTGACATACAGAAATAGTAATTACTATTTAAAAAGTTTTTTAAACTAAAAAAAGGATGTTCAAAACAAGGCCATATGGAAATCTTATAAAACTTCACAGGAATATTCCTGCATTGTGTTGCTTAAGTAATTCTAAATTATTAAAGATATTGGTGTTTATTGAACTAATTAGCATCTAAAACTTTTCTTAACAATTAGGTAAAAACATAGTGTAAAAAACATACTCTACAATGAAAACTATATACACATATATGTACATACACACATATAGATAGATAGATATAGATTTGATTATAGATGCCTGAATTTTGAAAGAAAATTTAATTCAACACATAAATTTAGTTATGCTTTATTTCAACTCTGAAGTTAAAGGATATTATGCTGTAGAGAATACATTGACCATAAAACAATATAGGTTAAGTAAACATGGAATGTACATCACTCCCCCTTGGGAAAACAGTATATCCTATGCAAAGTAGATTTTAATTTTAAATATATTACGACTTAGAAATTTGTAAAATAATAAAATTAGAAAACCATGCTGTGATTGCACTGTTTTTCATAAGAAATATGTTGAAAAAGTATAAAAAGAAATAATTGCAGTTGAATCATACAAACTATATGTATAATTTATTTACATGATTGATGATTTATCATGAAAAATAAAACCAATTCCGTATTTCATATATTCCTTTATAAGGTGGAAAAGATGAAAATGCAAATATTATAGAAAAATAAAATAGTATTGAACATTTTATTGAGTCCTAAATTATTAAAAGAAATGAATATCTACATCAAGCTAATGAAATCTGCAAACTGTCGTAAAACTCTGGGACTGTTATAAAAAGCAATCTCCTTCTAGGTCTTTACTCAATTAACTTTTTTATTGTTTATGTTTCAGTTGAGTATCAAATCCAGTGGAATCCCCTCATCCCTAAACAATGTTCACATAAGAGTCCTGCTTACATTGTTTATTTCTTTTTTTATGTGTTTTATTTATTTATTTATTTATTTATTTTTATTAGTGAAACACGATGAGGTACAGTTATAGACTTACAAATTTTTGTGCTTGGGTTTCAGTTATACAATGATCAAGTACCCATCCCTCCACCAGTGCCCATCCTCCAACACCACGGGTCCCAGCATCCCTCCCAACCCCTGTACCCCCATCCCACCCTGCCTCTGTGGCAGGGCATTCCCTTTTGTTTTCTCTCTCTTCTTTTGGGTCCTGTGGTTTGCAAGAGAGGCATTGAGTGGCAATCATATTTGGTCTATAGTCTACTTTCAGCATGCTTCTCCCATCCTGGGAGGATTCGCCCAACACCCTTTATTTGGTGCTCTCTTCTCTGTCTGAGCTTCCTTTTCCCCTAGAACATGTGGTTGGCCTCCCAGTCATGGAACAAAATTCCTGGTACTAATCTCGGCCACTCCTGGGTGTTAGTCTCCCATTTTGTTACTTTATGTTCCCCAGATGAATGCAATCTTTCTGTGTATTTCTTTATCTCATATCTCCATTTCTATGAGGAATGCTGTCCGCGTTATGCAATCTAATACTGTCTGTGACACATTTTAAGTGGTCCACAAATAGCCGTTGAAGTACAAAAGAATGAATAACACTCAGTCCAGTAGGAAATTATGTTACCTTTTATGTATGGAGAGATTCTTACAGTAGTATTAGAGAAGCTTTCAATAACAGCATGAGAATAGTGCCACAGAAAATGGGAAAGAGTATTTATCCAGTAGAGGCAAAATTGCACTAGAAGATAAAAATAAATCTGAACATAGTATATGTATGTAATTAATTTGCATGATATATAATTACATAAAAACATATGTCTAATAAGATAATATGCATACATCTAATAAGATAATAAATTACACATATACATATGTTACATATACACATGTAAAAATTATATATAGTTACATGATGGATGTTACAAGTGGGATCCTAACACATGAAGTGCAGCCATGTTTCAAGGGAATATAACTATGCATACTCAAATATATTTATGGACCTGCATGACTGCACAGTGACTAGTGTGCATTTTGCCTGACAAATGGTGGAAATAAGAGGTACTAATATATATCTAAAACTAAAAATTAAATGTGTTGGTAGGGGATAAATGGTAATTTCACATTGTTACCTCCTATCATGTTACCAGAATCTCATTGGGGAATGAATTCTCGCATTATATTAGAGGTACTATAAGTCCTTTAGCAATTACCCTAAGGTATCTGCTGGAAAAATTTTAAATAGGATATAAAAACTAGACTTTATAGTTTCGCAGCACATTCTGTTTTCACCATGATGGAAGAGCACAACATTTTTTTTTGATCTGAGAAAGTTTATGTTCAATGACTCAGTATTTTGAAAAGAGGGAATGTCAGGTGTTCACGTACAGTTTTTTGCACTACTGTCTTTTTGTATCAAAATCTTGTGCCAACAAAAACAAAGTGAACAAGAAACGCCCCAGAAAATTTAATACAATTCAATTTTAATTAGTTAGTAACTTTAAAAAGTGTTCCATCTAGCTAAAATTATTGCAGTTCCATATTAGGAGTTTGTATTCTCATTAATAAAGCCCAGGTTTGAAAATAACGTTAATAATCAAAAGGAGTTGCTTCAGAGAAAGTTCTACCAATTTATCTACAACTCTTGAAAGAAATACAAATATATCTATCTCTTCCAAACACTTAATTGTGGTTTTATGCTCTACCTACCGAAAACTAGTATGTCCCCCTGTAGTCATCATATACTTGTCTTATACTGTTGGATTCTAATGCTACTCTTGGATGTTATTCTCAGTGTATTGGACTTGACAAGGACTTGACACTCCTTTCAAGTGTTATTTCTGGCTCTGTGTTCAGGCATCATTCCTTGATTGGTCAGGCACTCATATGACATTTTGGGAACCCAACTCTGGTTGGACATATACAAGGCAAGCACCATACCCACTGTACTATCCTCTGTCTCAAACACTGGTCTTTTATTATCATTATAGTTTTGTCTTTTTAAGAAAATCATGTAGTTGGAATAACATGGCATGTTCATTTCAGTAAGGCGTTTGCCTTGCATGCAGCCAACATGGCCGACCCGAATTCGATTCCTCCGCCCCTCTTGGAGATCCCAGCAAGCTACCGAGAGTATCTCGCCCGCATGGCAGAGCCTGGCAAGCTCCTTGTGAGGTATTCGATATGCCAAACACAGTAACAACAAAGTCTCCAATGGAGACGTTACTGGGCCCCCTCGAGCAAATCGACGAACAACGGGAGGGCCTTTACCTTTTTTATCTTAATATGACTTAATCCCATGTCATTTCATGCTCCACATTTTCTTTAAAGAAGGGATCACTCCCAGTGGTGCCCAGGGCACCGTGTGCAATCCCATAGAACAAATAAGTACTAGTCACATAGAAGGCAAACTCCTTTTCTCCTGTACTATCTCATGACCCTGGCACAAAATACTTGAATTTTCTGAAATAAATAAATTAAATTTCAGAAAGATCTTTGAAATCAAATTCAGATACATATACACTCATTTATGCACATCATAATCCAATTGATGCATCCAACGATAAGTAATCCCTGAAAGACGTAAGAATGAGGATTATGTTACATAGGAGTGTCAACTTGGTTAATTTCTCAATAATTATAGAGGCTAAACAGTTGTGAAACAACATTATAATGATGAAAATATACAAAAACAAAAATTGAAACAAAACTATATAAAATGTTGTACAGTAATTATCAAAAGAAATATGCTTCAGAATAAAAGTAGTAAAGAGAGACATTCTCTTGGAAGGAATCAAATATTTCACTTGGAGGTTAGCAGTACAAACATATTAAGTGATGTCTTGAGGGTACATAGAAATGAGTGTATAGAAATTGAATCTGCTGCAAAAATTGGTGAGTAAAGAAAATGTCACTGGTATTTTTTAAAAAAACCGTAGTGATGAAAAAGGTGAAATAATATTCTTCTTCTCTTTCAAATCAGAGGTGTTGGGACAGACAACATTTTCTTATCAGTATATTCTGGGATGCCAAAGATACACATTCTTATAGGCACTGATTGTTCAAATAGGATGTATAAAAGCTTAGTCATTTGTTAATATAGATGAACTTTTATGGATATTTTATCATCAGAGGTCCCAAAAGGATGACATGATGATGTTGTTTGTGTATTGTAGTAGTCATGTATTACATGTTATGGAATTTTCTCATCGTTCTGCAGGTACTAGTAAAAAAGTCCTGAAAATAGTATTTGTGTAAAAGTAAAATATGAACTTTATAAATCTCTAACAAATATGAAAGATCTATTGGATACTGATAATTGGGTGGTGAAATTATAAAAATGGTATTTATAAAACTGTGTGCACTAAATAACAAAACAATTAAAGATATGTTTGTTTAGAATTGCCTGAGTATCTTGATAAAAATTTAAACTTTATCATTATGTTTCTTTAAGACTCATTCATTTCTAGAGTAATCTATTAGAAAAAGGTGTTTGGAGGAATTTAAAACTTATCTATAAAAATGCATGATAATTATTCACATATAAACATATATGTAACATACTTATTGTATATACGCATGCATGTTCAACTAGGTACATGAATTACTAATGAAATAGAAATCATGGAAGTTTAGCACTTACTGCAATCAGGAAAGATTCAAAGTAATCTGAATTGTGACAGAATGCTATTTACCCTGAAGCTCTCCACATTGAATTTGACTTTCAAAATATTCTGTAAGCCCAAATTAAGAGAAAGCAATTCAACTAAAATGTAGTTTCATTCAGATATTTATCAAGAAAATGGTTTATTACTGATTAGGTAAAAATGAACCTAATTGACAATCTACCACATAGATCCATCTGCCTTTAGCGTCATCTAGTATCATATTTTCTTTAGAGACAGCAGATTAAATGTCCTGATCTCCCACAATGAAAGGTGCCTCGTGCCTAATGTGAGCATATGTGGCATTAATTAAGCCTACCTACCTTACCAGAGATCCAGAAGTTCTGAAAATCCGTAGTTCACAGCTGTCAGATGAATTAGTTAAAGTCGAACTACTGTTCCTAAATTTAAAATATCAGTAACTTTAAACTTGCTCAGTTACAATCAGCAAATAAAAATGATATTGCAAAGATGTAAAGAGATGCATTATGAAACAATAATGAGGGTTAACAATAATGAGGGTTAAGGGCTGGAGCGATTGCACAGCAGGTAGGCCATTTGCCTTGCACGCAGCCAACCTGGGTTGATTTCTCTGTCCCTCTTGTAGAGCTGGGCAAGCTACGAGAGTATCCTGCCTGTGAGGCAGAGCCTGGAAAGCTCCCTGTGGCCTATTTTATATGCCAAAATCAGTAACAAGTCTCACAATGGAGATGTTTCTGGTGCCTGCTTGAGCAAATCGATAAACAATGGGAGGACAGTGCTACAGCGCTACAGTGAGGGTGAAATTTGATAAATATGATGATGTTTATCATATGATAAATAAAATAGGGAAATGTTTTCAGACCATGATTGATGAACATTATTTGATATTTAAAAAGTAAATAAAACTGTTGTAGCACTGTAGCACTGTCCTCACATTATTCATTGATTTGTTTGAGCAGACACCAGTTATGTCTCCATTGTGAGACTTGTTGTTACTATTTTTGGCATATCTAATAAGCCACAAAGAGCTTGCCAGGATCTGCCCTGCAGGCGGGATACTTTTGGTAGCTTGCCAGGTTCTCCAAGAGAGACAGAGGAATTGAACCTGGGTCAGCCATCTGCAAGTCAAATGCCCTACCCTCTGTGCTGTCTTTCCAGCCCAAAACAGTAATAACCTAAATAACCTAAAAAGTATTAATATTGCAATAACCTAAAAAGTAAATAGCTTAGAGAGAAAAATTAGCGGTTGGAGGAATAACACATAGGTAGAATTTTTAGCCTTGATTGTGACTGACTCAAGTTTGATCCACTGTATACCACATGGGCCCCCAAGCACTGCCACTAATAATTTCTAAGTGCAGGGCCCGAAGTAACCCCTCAGCTGGATATGATACAAAGAGGAAGTGGAGAGAGAGAGAGAGAGAGAGAGACAGAGACAGAGAGACAAAGAGACAGAGAGACAGAGACAGAGAAAGAGATTTGTGTATATTGTTTGCAATACTTAGTTTAAGTTCATTTTCACTTTTTGGTTTCCATTAAGTTGAAATATGCTCACATGCTTATTTTTTGCATTTTATAAATTTTGTCTATCATTATGATGCTTTTATTTGCTTGTCTTATCCACGCAGCCATGACATTCAGTATATTTTGTAAAATCAATGAACGTTAGACAGAGCAGCATCTTGAACTCCCGAGAAAACTCAATGAGCGTGGTTACCATGTGGATATGGTCTACCATGCTGAATCCTTTTCGGAACCTGACTTGCTCGCATGTTATTCTTCTCCTAGTGTTTTGACAATCCTATTCAGGATGACTCCAGTGAACAGCTTGTAGACGAGAGACAACAGGCAGATTGGGCAGTAGTTGCCAATGTTGTGGATGTTTTCAGGTACAGTAGAACAGTCCTGCTGGTTTTCCACTGGGATGGAAACTTGCATTCAGATAAATAGCATGTGAAGAGCCGAGCCAGTTTATTGATGAGTACTGACTGCAGGTTCTTCAGGTGTTCAGGGCTGACCTTGTCTGTGCTGGATGCTGTTTGCTTCTTTACTGATGAAATGGTGTGTCGGATTTCAGAAGGGAGAATATTGGGAACAACATATCCATCCTGCAGAATTTGGTATTTGGGCAGGTGGATGTGGCTATTGAAGACATCCAAGTAGAAGTCACAGATAATCTTCCCCAGTGCCCTTCTGGAAGATGTGATATATCCATTAGGACATCAGAGGGCAGTCATCTTTGTCTTGTAGTTGGCGGAGGAGAGGCGGGCATTGCAAATGCTTTTCCGGGCTACTACCGCATCTACCAGCACTGCTGCTCTTCTCTCTGAGGTCTTCCTTGATCGCTTCTCTGCACTGCTTGGCGAGCTCGGATGTTAGCTTGTGGTTGCCTGAGTCTTACACCAAGCCACGTTGGCGAATGAGCTTGAGAGCGCAAAGCCACACGGGTGAATCAGCTCGAGAATTTTCAAAGACAGGTGTCTTTTTTTATGGCTGTTGATTTAAAGAAAGCCTTTGATTCTGTTGAAGCGGTCATCGAAGCCCTAGCCAAACAGGGCATTTAAACTCAGTACATCAGGATCCTCCATGAGATGTGTTACGGATTCACTACCAGGATCTCACCATTTTATAAGGAAGTGATCATCGCTCTCAAGAGAGGGGTTCAGCGGGGTGATGACACTCTCGAGAATGTCATACGATGACTGAAATGGGAAAGAATGGCAGTGAAGATAGACAGTTGGAAACTGCACCATCTCGGCTTTGCTGATGACATCGTTCTAATAACACCAAACATTAGCCAACCGGCACAAATGATGGCTGACTTCGACCATGAGTGTGGAAAGGTCAAACTACAGCTGAATCTCACAATGACAATGTTCATGAGAAACGGTCTTGTTCCTGAAATTTCATTCTCTCTCAACGGGATGAACATCTCCAAATGTAACAGTTATGTGTACCTAGGTCGAGAAGTCAACATGACGAATGACCTGGCACCTGAGTTGTGCAAGAGGAAGAGAACAGCTTGGAACACCTTCAAGAGCTTCGAAGAAATAGCTAAGAGGAAGAAGAACCTCTGGTTCCAGGAACATCTCTTTGATTCCACTGTTCTTCTTGCATTGACATATGCCTCAGGGACCTGGGTCCTATGAAAACAGGAGGAGAACACTATTCTGATCTCCCAAAGAGGAATCGAAAGAGCTATGCTTGGAGTATCATGCTCCACTCAAGTGAGAGAAAGAATCTGAAGTTCTGACCTCCGTTGCCGATCAAGAATCAGGAACACCGACTCCTTTGCCAAGGCATCAAAAATCAGATGGGCTGGAGACATAATGTGATTTGGAGATGACCGCTGGACTAGAGCCATTACCAACTGGATTCCACAGGATGTCTAAGGATTTCGTAGCCGCCCAACTATGAGGTGGTCAGAGTTCTTCATCAAGACCCTGAATGATCGGTTTGAGGCTCTTCATGTTCCTGGAGCGAGCAAATGCCATTGGGCTACACTAGCATGCGACAGGGACGAATGGAGATGTTACCGGCACCCGCTGAAGCAAATCGATGAGTAACGGGATATCAAGTGATCAAGTGATCAAGTGATATTTTGTAAAGTTCTTGGTATGAAAAGTATAGCGAGGTATTGTTTAGATTTTAAAGAGCTTATATTTTAACTCTATCGATTGTTTTGAATCTGGATACTATCTTATTCACCTGTAGGAGAAATGGCTATTGTCATTAGATATCAAAATGATCAGTTTATAACCTAGAACAATTAACTAATATACCTAATAATGGGGATCGAGAATACTGTATCTGAAATATTTCATGATGAATCTACTATGAAACAAGATTTAAGAAACCTTGAAGCCTTTTGATTACTTCTAAAACTATGTTGAGTAAGAGTGGTAAAAGCAGACTGCCTTGCCATGTGCCTTATCTCAGGAAAAGGGTTTCAGTACTTTGCCATTGAGTATGATATTTGCTGTGGGTATGTTATGGTTGGCCATTACTATTTTGAATTATCTTTAAAGGTTTTTAATCACAGATGAACATTGGATGCTGTCAAAAGCTTTCACAGCATTAAATGATAAAACCATAGTGATCTTTGTTAAATAATGGTTGGAACAATGCAAAATATTATCGAACATTTCTTTTTTGAAATCCTAAAGAAAAAGAATGAAATTAAAAGACCGTGCTCTCTTCTCAAAGCACGTTATCACAACTTTATTCACAGATTAGTCAGTACTGGATTTTTTTTTTCTTTTTTATTAGTGAAACGACATGAGGTACAGTTGTAGATTTACAAATTTTGTGCTTGGATCTCGGTCATACCACGATCAAATACCCATCCCTCCACCAGTGCCCATTTTCCACCACCAGGATAATATCCCTCCCCCCCCATCCTCCCATCCCCCCATCCCCCCCTGCCACCGTGGCAGGGCATTCCCCCCTGTTCTCTCTCTCCTCCTGGGCGCCGTGATCAGCCAAAGAGGCATTGAGTGGCGAACATGTTCAGCCCAGTCTACTTTCAACCTGCATCTCCCCTCCTGGGAGGATCCTCCAAACACCCTCCACTTGGTGTTCCCCTTTCTTGTGGATTTTATTTTAAAAGTCCTGAACTTGGATAAAGAACATTAACAGCTTATCATTTAATGCTATATGTGGGCAAATCCCTCTTAATTATTTACTCACTCTATTTTTTGTTTGTTTTGGCACCACACTGAGGAGTATTGGCTCTACTCCTGGCTCCATGCTCAGAGGTTGTCCCCAATGATGCTTGATGCTTGTAGATCACGTGATGTGGGTTATCAAACTGGGGTCAATCAGATACAAGAAAAAATTTCATAACCCCTGTAAACACACACTCTCTCTCTCGCTCTCTGTCTGGCCCTAGAGTAAGTCCTTTAAAACTAGAAAATCCCTTTCATTTGACCTGAACTTATTGTAAACTCATAGAAATATTTTTCAATAGAGTTATTCTTTGTTTATAGTGGAGGCATAAACATTAACTTAATTATTTGAGATGACAATGTTTCTTGATTTCTGAAAACAGAACATGATATATATACATTTAAGGTAATTCACATACATCCATTATAGCAGTAAAATCAGAAACACAACAAACAAAAATAACTAGTATACATAACCTATTTCCCTCATAGAATTAATAATCTTATAGATATCAGAGATACAAACACATTGTTTTCAGTGAGTTTAGGAAAGAAAGATTTTGTTTTTACATCTGACATAGGAAATCTGCTCCTGATGAAAGTTTCATGGAGTTGTGTAATCATCTGTATATTTTTTTGTGGCTTATGTGAAAAAAAAATAGAGTGGGAAAGGGGTCGTAGATCATAGAAAACTTCAAAGACTATACTGACTATTTTAACTTTTACCCTAAACCGTAGGATGAACATTTCTTGTTTCCTTAGAAATTCCAGTTTGTTTTGGAGACATTAATTTCATTTCTACAATCCTTGCTTGAATATTTGCTAAAAGATCAGCAAATTAATTATATGCTTTCCAGCCATGTAGAGCCATGGGGATTGTGTGTGTGTGTGTGTGTGTGTGTGTATGGTGGGGGGAGGGAGTTTGGGGCTGGTGTGGGGGGGACACCTGTGCTTAATGCTGAATGAAATTAAAAATATTCTCAGCAGACTTGAGAAACTCAAAAATTCTTCATAAGAACACAACATAAATTTTGTTCTTAAGATTTCTCTTTGATACTGAAATTTTTTTCTGTGAATTTTACTCCTATCCATTAGTACAGTGTCCTCTCCAATGCCCTTGTTTACTCCAAATCCAATATTCTGAGAAGAGAAATGGGATGATACATTTATTTTAAGCTGGACACTGACTGAGTGATGACATTTAAGCACATTGTGAGTTAGAACTAGAGCAGTAGAAACAGCAATTTTGGCGGAGGAGTAAAGAGGATGGGCAATTATGTTTCTAGTTAGACAATTTTTCATGTCCATAGCTGGACATAAATATAAGCAATTCAGAATAGGAAAAAATATGAGTAGAATTCAGCTTGGCTGACCTAGTTGCAAACAGAAATTGGAAAAAAAAGTCAAAAAGAGAGTACTAAAAAGGACTTGGAGTCAGTCCATTTTTGCTTCATTTGTTTCCAAGAGTAAGTTTTTGCCTCATTGATCTCTATTCCTCATTGAGTCATGCTCACATGCATGGTAAATATCATTCTTTTGCTTTCCATTTATCCTTCTTAGTCAGTGCCTGCTAGGTAAGCTACTGCCAGAGGAACACCCAGTTTCAGACCCCAGCTAGTGTTTCCTGGTCTATTTTTCCAAAGGTTCTTTTACCAGCTTCTCTGAAGTCATGAAAACGTCTTTATTCTATCCCTCTTTGTTCTATCACATCCTTGTCACTGTCAGAACCAGTAACATTCTTGAAACACAGGGAACATTTGTCACCATGTAATATATTGACTACTTCGTAGTGGTAAAAATATAGGTTAGTAAAGAAAAACATGCCTTCTCTTAACTACAGCGAAAGTGTTCTCCTACTCTCAGTAAGGTCTCTAATAACTTATAGAAGAAATTATAATGAAGTCCCAATCCTAATGGTTAAAGATTGCTTTTTAAATTGAATGTGCTGCTTCCTTTAATACAAGAAATGTATTATGATGCAAAGAATTACTCTTTTTATTCAAGTTCACCTCTGGAATCAATGATCAGAGGACACTTCATTACTAGCCTACTCATCTTATAAACACAATTATCTGTTTCTTTTCTGCCTTAAATGCTTTAGACGTGTGATTTTGAAAAAGTTCTATACAAATTGAAAATATTATAGTGGTTTTCCCTAAATTTTTTTTAGTCTGACAAAGAACTGGACTTATGTTGCTGCTTGATAAAAAAAATTTTCCATAGCAGACTTCTCCAGCAGAAAATTTTAACACTTTTATTCCTTATGCTAGACACAGTGTAGATTTCTTCTTCCTTCCTTCCTTCCTTCCTTCCTTCCTTCCTTCCTTCCTTCCTTCCTTCCTGAATACATCTTTCTTCGCTTCTCTTTAAAAACATAAGTTTCTTTAAATTCATTCCTTCAGACTGTTAAGATGCTGAAAAATCATTACCCTTTCTATATCTAGTCATTTACTGACCTACTAACTCATTAAAAATCTGTATCACATACCTCAATTATTGAAGAATACCTTTTTATTTTTCTTTCCAATTTTCTCCTCTATTTTTCATGGTCATCACTTCAGTGATTTTAGTAGCCATATGGATTTCCAAAAACAAAAAAATCTCCTTTTACTTTATGAAATATTTATTTTTATTATATTTTGCTACATGTTCTCTTTCTCCTTTCTTTGTCATACATTTGAATTTATCACATATATGGTACCATTTTCTAGTTAGAGATGAAATTTTATTCAACATAAGAAAAAATCTCATATTTAGGAAAAATAACTATTTCATTTGAATAATCTTCACATCTATTTCTGTTATATATGAGATCATCACGATCACGATCATACTGTTGTTCGTTGATTTCCTTGAGCAGGTACCAGTAATGTCTCCTTCTTCCTAGCCCTGAGATTTTGAAAGAGCCATTTCAATGCTCTTTCAGGATTAATAGAATGAGACCCATCATTGTTACTGGTATTTTGCGTATTGAATACGACATGAGAAGTTTGCCATACTCTGCCGTGCAGGCAGGGTACTTTTAGTAGCCTGCCAGGTTCTACAAAGGAAAATAAGATAATAAGATGAGATCATACAGAAGATAAAATAAAGTGACTACTGGTCTAGAGAGACAAAAGAGAAAGTCAGGCACTTGCTTTGGACATAGCCTATCTGAGTTCAATCCCAAGTATCCCATGTGGTCCCCAGAGCCTCGTCAGGAGTGATCTCTGAACACAGAGCCAGGAATGAGTCATGAATGGCTCAAGAGGAAAGAGAGAAGGATGGAAAAAAGGAAGGAAGGACAGGAGGGAGGAGTGAAGGAGGGGAGAAACAAAGAGAGAAAAAGAGAGAAATAGAGTAAGAGAGAAAGAGAGGAAGAAAGGAAGGAAGGAAGGAAGGAAGGAAGGAAGGAAGGAAGGAAGGAAGGAAGGAAGGAAGGAAGATTGGGAGAGATGGAAGTAAGGAGGGAGGGAAGCAAAGAGGGAAGGAGAGAGAAGATCATATCATTTAGCTCTCCAAGCAAAAGTATTCAGGTTCATATGATTATTAAATTAAGTATTATAATCTCATTCTCCAAGTAAATCAAGTGATCCAATGTAGTATGGCTAATAGTAGTATAACTTGACAATAAATAACTCCACATGAGGTTCAGAAAACAATTTTCTAATAACAACTCAATCCTAATCTAACAATGTTTAGACTAATGTTTAATTTTAAAATGTCAATGGCGAACAGCATGATACAGGAAGAACGGATAAAACACTAAAATTATACAAATAAACTAATTTTGATCTCATGTAGTATGTTAAACTCTTTATTTTTTAATTTTTTTAATTATTTTTCAAAAATTTTTATTAGTGAAACACCATGAGGTACAGTTGTAGACTTACAAAATTTTGTGCTTGGGTTTCAATTATACAGTGATCAAACACCCATCCCTCCACCAGTGCCCATTTCCCACCATCGTGGATCCCAGTATCCCTCCCATCCCCATCACCCACATCCCACCATGCCTCTGTGGCAGGGAATTACCTTTTGTTCTCTCTCTCCTTTTGGATATTGTGGTCAGCAAAAAGGGACATGGAGTGGCAATCATGTTCGGTCCATAGTCTACTTTCAACATGCATTTCCCATCCTGGGAGAATCCTCCAAACACCCTTTATTTGGTGCTCCCATCTCTATCTGAGCTGCCCTTTCCCCTAGCATGCCCGGCTGGCCTCTAAGCCATGGAGTAATCGTTCGGGTACTGATCTCATCTATTCTTAGGTATTGATCTCCTATTTTGTTACTTTATGTCCCCCAGATGAATGCAATCTTTTTATGTCTATCTCTCTCCTTCTGACTCATTTCACTTAGCATGATACTTTCCATGTAGTACCACATGTATGTAAATTTCATGACTTCATCTTTTCTAACTGCTACGTAGTACTCCATTGTATAGCTGTACCAAAGTTTGTTTAACCAGTCATCTATCCTCGGGCAATCAGGTTTTTTCCAGATTCTGGCTATTGTAAAGAGTGTTGCAATGGACAAACAAGTGCAGATGTCACTTCGACTATACATTTTTGCCTCTCTGGGATATATTCCCAGGAGTGGTATTGCTGGGTCAAATGGGAGCTCAATTTCTAATTTTTGGGGAATCTCCATACTGTTTTCCAAAAGGGTTGAACCAATCATCATTCCCACCAGCAGTAGTGAAGGAGGGTCCCTTTCTCGCCACAACCGTGCCAGCACTGGTTGCTTTTGTTCTTGTGGATGTGGCCCAGTCTCTGTGGTGTGAAATGATATCTCATTGTGGTTTTTATCTGCATCTCCCTGATGATCAATGATGTGGAGCATTTTCTCATATGCATTTTAGCCATTCAGATTTTTTTGAGAAAGTTTCTGTTCATTTCATCACTCCATTTTTTGATGGGGTTGGATGTTTTATTCTTGTGGAGTTCAACCAGTATTTTGTATATCCTTGATATCAATCCCTTGTCGGATGTGTATTCGGCGAATATCCTTTCCCATTCTGTCTTTGTATTTTGGTCACTGTTTCTTTTAAGGTGCAGAAGCTTCTTAGTTTAAGATAACCTGATTTGTCTATTTCTGTTTTCACTTGCTCGGCCAGTGGCGTGACATCTTTGAAGACACCATTAGCTTCAATGTCTTAGAGGGTTTTGCCAACTTTTTCTTCAATGTACCTTATGGATTCCGGTCTGATGTTGAGGTCTTTAATCCACTTTGATCTTAATTTTGTACATTGTGTTAGGCAGAGATCTAAGCCCACTATTTTGCATGTAGCCGTCCAGTTTTGCCAGCACAATTTTTTAAAGAGGCCTTCCTTGCTCCACTTCACTTTTCTTGCCCCCTTATTGAAGATTAGATGGTCGTATGCTTTGGGGGAGATGTCAGTATATTCAAACCTGTCCCATTGGTCTACAGCTCTGCCTTTGTTCCAGTACCATGCTGTTTTAATTATTACTGCTTTGTAGTAGAGTTTGAAGTTAGGTAGATTGATTCCTCCCATTTTCTTTTTCCTAAGAATTGTTTTAGCTATTCGTGAGGGCTTATTGTTCCATATAAATTTCAGGAGTGTTTGCTCTATTTCTTTGTAGAATGTCATGGGTATCCTACTAGGGATCACATTGAATTTGTACAGTGTTTCGGGAAGTATTGCCATTTGACAATGTTAATTCTCCCGATCCATGAACAGGGGATATTTTTCCATTTCCTCATGTCCTCTTTTATTTCCTGAAGTAGCATTTTGTAGTTTCTTTGTGCAGGTCCTTTACTTGTTAGTTAAGCTGATTTCTAGGTACTTGATTTTCTGGGGCACATTTGTGAATGGGATTATTTTCTTCATGTCACTTTCTTCTCTTTCACTATTTGCATATAGGAAAACCATGGACTTTTGGGTATTAATTTTATAGCCTGCAACTTTACTATACAAGCCTATTGTTTCTAGGAGTTTCTTGGTAGAGGTTTTAGGGTTCTCTAAGTATAGTATCATATCCTCTGTGAATAGTGAGAGCTTGATTTCTTCCTTTCCTACCTGGATACCCTTAATATCTTTTTCTTGCCTAATCACTATTGCAATTACTTCCAGTACTATAATGAACAGCAATGGAGAGAGTGGACATCTTTGTCTCGTCCCTGATCTTAGAGAGAAGGCTCTGTTTTTCCCCATTGAGGTTGATGCCTGCTGTAGGCTTGTGGTAGATAGCTTTAACTATATCGAAGAAAGTTCCCTCTATCCCCATTTTGGCTATGGTTTTCATCATAAACAAGTGCTGGATCTTGTTAAATGCTTTCTCTTCATCTATTGATATGATCATATGACTTTTCTCTTTTCTTTTGTTGATATGATGGATTATGTTGATTGATTTCTGAATGTTAAACCAGCCTTGCATCACAGTGATGAATCCTACTTGGTCATGGTATACAATCTTTTTGATGATTAGTTGAATTCTATTTGCTAGCATTTTCTTGAGAATCCTCACATCTGTGTTCATCAGGGATATTGGCCTATAGATTTTTTTCTTATGCTTTCTTTGTTTCCTTTTGGAATTAGAGAGATATGGGCTTCATAGAAACTATTTGGGAACGTTTCCATATTTTCAATTTCCTGGAAAAGCTTGAGAAGTACTTGCAGTAGGTCCTCTTTAAATGTTTGAAAAAATTCGCTAGTAAATACATGTGGAGCTGGGCTTTTGTTTTGGGGAATACTTTTGATTACAGTTTCAATTTATTTCATGTGAATAGGTCTATTCAGTTCCTTTATATCTTCTTGATTCAGATTTGGGAGAGGATAGGAATCCAGGAATTTATCCATTTCTTCTAGGTTCTCTTGTTTTGTGGCATACAGACTTTCAAAGTAGTCTCTGATGATGTTTTGAATTTCTTTGGTTTCTGCTGTGCTATCCCCATTCTTATTTCTGATTTGATTTATTAGGGTTCTCTCTCTGTTTCTTTCTGAGTGTTGCTAGTGGTTTATCTATCCTATGTATTTTCTTGAAGAACCAGCTCTTGGTTTCATTGATCTTTCGGATTGTGTCTTTGGTTTCTGCTCTAAGTTTTATGATTTCTTTCCTTCTGCCCGATTTGGGCTCCTTCTGTTGATCCTTTTCTAAGATCTTGAGCTGTGAAGTCAAGTTGTTTATGTGCATCCTTTCTGCTGTCCTGAGATATGATTGCAGAGCTTTAAATTTTCTCTTTAAAATGACTTATGCTGCATCCCATAAGTTTTGGTAGCTTGTGTGTTCATTCTCATTTGTTTCCAAGTATCTTTTGATCTTGTCCTTGACTTCCTTCCTGATCCACTCGTTGTTCAGTATTGAGTTGTTTAATTTCCAGGTGTTTGATTTGGTTCTACATGTCTTTGTGTGACTCACTTCTATTCTCAGGGCATCATTGTCTAAAAAGATTGTTGATACTATTTATATCTTCCTGATTCTATTTAGGTGTGTTTTGTGGCAGAGAACATGGTCTATTTTGGAAAATGTTTCCTGCGCACTGGAGAAGAAAGTGTATTTTTTCTTTTGGGGTTGTAAAGCCCTGTATAGGTCTATAAGCTCTTTCTCTTCTATTTCTTCTTTCAAAGGCAATAATTCCTTGCTGAGTTATGTTCTTTTTGATCTATCCAGAGGTGATAAGGCGATGTTGAAGTCTCCAACTACTATTGTGTTGCTAGCAATGTCCTCCTTAAAATCTGTTAGCAGTTGTTTTTAAATATTTAGTTGTTCCCTCATTAGGTGCGTATACATTTAGGAGTGTGATTTCTTCCTGTTGTACGCATCCCTTGATGAAGAGAAAATAGCCTTTGCTGTCCCTTCTAATCTTTTTCAACGTGAAATTAATGTTGTCGGATACTAGTATGGCCACCCCAGCTTTTTTGAAGGAGCTGTTTGCTTGCAGGATTTCCATCCAGCTGTTTTCCATCCTTTGACTTTGAGTCTGGGTTTGCTCTGACTGTTGAGACGAGTTTCTTGTAGGCAGCAGAATGTTGGGTTCTGTCTCCGTATCCATTTTGCCACTCTGTGTCTCTTAAATGGTGAATTTAGACCGTTGACTTTGAGAGAGATTACTGTTATGGTGTTTTGTGTCATCTTTTTGTAAGGGTGTATTGTTTTCATAGGGTATGTTCTTCTCTTATAGCAGCCCATTTAGCCCTTGTTTTACGTTTGGTTTTGAGTTTATGAAGTTCCTGAGCTGTTGTTTTTCTAGAAAATAGTGCACTGATCCTTCGATTTTGAGTGAGATTTTAGCCGGGTAGAGTACTCTTGGTGAAGCATTCATTTCATTGAGAGTTTTTTTTAACTATATCTCGCCACTGCCTTCAGACTTGGAGGGTTTCCTCTGATAGATCTTCTGTGAATTTAAGGGGTGCTCCTTTGTATTTGATTTCCTTCTTTGCCCTTGCTGCTTGCAGTATTGTGTCTCTATCGGCAGCATCGATCATTCTATGATATGTCTTGGAGTGTTTTTGTTAGGGTCTCTTTTAGCTGGCACCCTTCGGGCTCCTTGAATCTGAGTTGCTGCATTGTTTAGCTTTGGGGATTTTTCAACGATGATTTGTTTAACCATGGCTTTTTCATTGGGATTGCTTCCCTGAGCTTCTGATGTTGTTTCTCTTGGAATCGTGTCCTAGGACTCTGATTCTCTGTAGAGCTATTTTGAGATCCCTTGCCACTGTTTGTTGTTGCCTGTTGGTTTGGTGCAGCTGATCTTCCAGCTCACTCATTCTTTCCTCACCTGTGGTCATTCTATTTTTGAGGGCACAGATTGAGTTTTTCATTTCTGTGACTTTTCTGTGCGTAGCTTTCCAATTTCTGCTCTCATTTTCCCCTGGATATTCTCAATTGTCCAATCCATTGTTTCCTTCATGTCGTCTTTCAATTTACTCAATATCTATCTGACTGTTTCATTGAGTTCATTAAACATCTTCATGACTTCATATCTGAATTCTTCATCAGATAGGTCCCTTAGGTGAATAGCACCTACTGAGGCTTCTGGACTTGTTTCATCATCCTCTCCCTGCGGTGGGGATTTGCGTTGTTTCTTCATGTTGGTGTGTAGGTGTAGGGAGTAGATATCTTGGTATGAGTAAACTACCTGCGGCCAGGTAAGTGTTGGCCTGCAGAAAATTAGGGCATGCCCACTTCTAAAGAAGCCACGCCCACTTCTAAGGCGGCCACATCCCCACGGGTACCTGGTATGTGTGGGGGGAGTAATGACTGGGTGGGGGAGAAGACTAGCTGAGCTAGGAGGACTAAAAGGAAGGGACAGAGAGACTAAGAGCTGCTTTGTCTTCCAAAGTCTGGAGGACACCTGGGGGGCTTGCAGGGTGTAATCCAAGTCCCGGGTTCGAGAAGTGGCAGATAAACTGACCTGGGTGGGGAGCAGAGAATAGTTCGACTTGGGGGACAAAAAGGAAGAGGCAGAGAGGCTCAGAGCTGAAACTCTTTACTTTTAAAAATGTGATAGCTTAGAAATATTTACATTATACTTAACGAATTAAAAAAAATAAAAATGACAAATGCAATATGTAATTTTTAAGTTGTTAAAGATGCACCTCATTAAAATATAGAGTATCTAAAATGGTGAATAAAGATAAGTAAACATAGATAAATGGATTATACTGATGATTATGATGAAAATACATGAAGACATATCAGTAGATGATATGTAAGTATTTAAACAAATGTAAGAATTTTTATGTAGGTTATTTTTAACCTGTTGTTTAGTTTTAAGCTTTTTATAATAAATTCTGTAAAATACAGATTTCAAAAGTAATTAGTTCCTCAGAATTTGTTTGGCTATGGAAAAATGAGTACTATTAAAACTCTATTTTAAGTCTTAAAACTTATATGACTGACACAAAAATGCTGTTTGCAATAAAATTTATCTGTGTACTGTTGTATGGTATTTTTCCTCATTGTAGTCTCATTTGTTCGTAAATCTTAAAAGGCCTATAAGAAAAATAAATTAAAATAACAAATAATTTTATGATGTAAAATTTTTATCATACTGAATAGGGCTGAGTTGTTTAGCATGTCATGTTTTTCTCAAAGCTATTAAGTGTTTTATATCAAATTTTAATATTTAAGAAAAATGTTACTTTTCAACACATTAATGTGAAAAAGCATTTAAACAAGAATTATGTATTATATTGCTATCTATAAAATAGGAGACAAATAATTCAGTGTAAAAGCTAATTCAACACATAAGAATCAAAATGTACTTTTACCAGTAGATTTTCCAAGAAAATATTTCAACCAAGTTCATAAAAATACATGCGCCCCAATTTTGCTCTTTTAAAGCTTTAGTAGTCAATAAACATTATGTTAGGCCAGTTTCTAATATCATAGATGCACTTTATAGCTTGATTTACTTTGTCATGCTGGAGCAATAGCACAGTGGGTAAGGCGTTTGCCTTGCACATGGCCTACTTGGTGGACCCGGGTTTGATTCCTCCGCTCCTCTTGGAGAGCCCAACAAGCTACAGAGAGTATCTTGCCTGCACAGCAAAGCCTGGCAAGCTCTCCATGACGTATTTGATATGCCAAAAACAGTAACAACAAGTCTCACAACTTGTTGTGAGATGTTAGTGGTGCCTGCTCGAGCAAATGATGAACAATGGGAAGACAGTGTTACAGTGCTACTTTCTCATGCCAACATTTTTGGAGAATGTCCAGCTTTTGTGCTGATCTTGGCGATTTTGGTAGTTTTATTTGTTATGCTCGAGTCCTTGTTCTTTCTCAAAACACATTCTAATACCTACACTGATTTGCAACTGTAGTCAAAAAGGATTTAATAACTTGCTACATAAAATAAATTAACAAAATTTCAGTCTGTGGTTTATATTTAGAATTTCTCATATTTTAATGATTTCTATTACAGCTTTATAAAATAAAAACATATATTGTATTAACCTTTATACCTAGTAAATTTTAAGTTTTTTTAAAAAATTGTTTCGCTATAGGGCCACTCCTGTTGGTGCTCTGGACTAGTCCTGACTCTGCAGACAGTATCACTGTAGTGGTCCACAAGGCATCATATAGGGTGCCATGGATGGAACCCTGGGGGTTTGCAGGGACGGTGAATGCTCAGCTCACTGTATTCTTTCTCCAGCCATAACTTTAAATTTTTTATTTTGTAATATCTTGGTTTTCTTGTTCTTGATTTTTTCCCCACAATGTTTGCATTCTACTGTGGCCGCTTAATAAAAGTATGTGCTTTTCAGTTTCTAAATTTACACTATGTATTCTAATGATTTAGGTAATTTTCTATGTTTATTACTCCTTCAAAGGAATACCTCTCTTTTCAAAGCATATTTTTGAGGACTAAGAACAAATTTAAATATTCTGCTACAAGATGCTACAACATGAGTCAGGTATACTAAACTTTTATCAAGGAGAGGTTTTAGAGTTGAAATTTAATAGAAGCTCTGCATTACTTTTAGCTGAGCTGGTATTCAAAAATAACTTTGGTGAAATTTTTCATCACCACTTACTTTACAAATAAGCTGTCACCAGTAGTTATATTAAATATCCATATATCAACTTTTAATTTACTCCCTCAAAAATATAAATCAGATTTTCATTAAGCTTTGAATTTATATTTACAGATGATTTAATTTTAAACAGTTGTTTAGATATATATTGATGACCTTCCAAGATCCCTGTAAATCATACTGCTTTTGAGGTCTGGATATTTATCTATTTTTCAAGTTATTGATTCATACAAATGTATTACTCCTTTACTACTCAGTTCATTTGGGAAATTATATATTTAACTTTCAGTCATAATATTTTATCCTACTTCTTTTCCTTCTTCAGAATTTTTTTCCTTATTGTAATGAACCTGAAGCCTGAGAGTCCAAAAGGTTGAATAATTTGTATTTCCTGTATGCATATAACGCACTGGATTTATTAGTTTCACTCATAGTTTTCCTTAAATTGAGTAGAGCTTTGCTCCTATTTCAAAAGAATAATTTTGGAAAAGTGAAATATAAGAAGTTGAAATGAATGAAATACCATGTTTCTAATTTTTTGTCTATTATTTTCATATAACTCAAATATTAACTTATCTTCAATCTGCTTGTTTTATTACAAAGTACTTTCGCACTTTGTGTGTAAATTTCTATTTTCTGTGCTAGTGGCACTCGTTTTCTTTCTGGAAAAATATAGTCCCATCCATTTCACCAAATTTAGGTAATTTTGGCCTTTTTTTGTAAATCCAGAGAAACCTAGGATCTTGGATATATTCTCCCATTATTATTACCAGTACTCCACATGAAAATAAACAAAGGTTTATTTTCTGTATCTTACTTTTTCTTTTGAATATTCATTTATTTATATTGCTTGCAAAAATATTCAAATTCTTTAGATAAAGCAATGTGTGTTAAGATAAATTTATTTTCTAAGGAGTTCAGAATTATTTTTTGAGTTTATAAGACCAAGGGTTAAGAGAAAATTGACACTATTTGTGCAATTTCCACATATAAATACAGTTTTAGGAAGTCTAATTGACTTATTAATTTTTTTCAGACCAAAGTAAAGTAATTCAGTGATTTAAAATAAAATTTTAGTAAGCTACAAAACCAATATCTTTCATAAACTTAAACACCAATACAGAGTAACACAAAAGTGATATTGTCTTTTCTAAGTGTCTTTCTTATGGGTTTCTTCCTTTTGATTTAAATATTTGAGAATAAGTATTAAGGAATACAGAATGTGATTTACTTATCTTTTGTACTTTATAAAACCAGTAAAATTTGGAACACTAAAGAGTTCACATTTATTTCTATCAAAATGTCATTTTATAAACCATGTGACCATGGTGACATAGCTATGGAATATATACTTTCACTTGCCCAATAATTCCTGAGACTTCTATATCCATTATATATAAGTGAAATGTCTTCTCCTATAAATGAGTTCTAGATAAAACAAAACTTTGATAATGAAATATTAAAATGCATTATTTAATAAATATTCCAAATTTTACTCCAGTGATAATTTATGACTCAGTGAAATTTTCTCAAGTCTATTTAACACTCTTGAAAATGTTCAGAAATTCTTCTATTAGCAAGTTTCATTTTAATTAAAATCTCAACATTTAATCTTGTTTTATAAAACAAATGTCTTAAATTTAGCAACCATCTTGTTTATCAAAGCAACTGAAAATTAATTTATTGACTTTAATGCAACAAATAAACTTTAAAATGGCAAAATAACACTCTGAAGTTATGACTAAAATAATTAAATATGCAAATGTGGATGATGGTTATGGACATAGAGATAAAATAAAAATAAAAAGCTCTGTGGAATGCAGATTAAATTTCCTCTATAATAATATAAAATACATTTAATTTGGATTATGTCCTAAGATTTATTCTGTGTGAAGTATTGTTCATTGCTTTATAATAAAACAAAATTATTTTATTCTTGGAAAAATTCTGAAAAAATAAAAAAGGAGTAAATAATTCAAAAGATTTTCAGAGTAGAGGATTAATTAAAGAGTAATGAGGAAATGCTGACATTTTATATATATATACCAAGTTTTCAATTTAAATATTCACATATATATTCTTATTGAGAATAAATTATTATGTATACTATACTATCCAATAAGTACTTTTACTTATCTGTATTATGGAGCAATAGAACAGTGGTAGGGCGTTTGCCTTGTGCACAGTCAGTCCGGCCTGAGTTCGATTCTTCCACCCCTCTCGGAGAGCCCGACAAGCTACTGAGAGCATCTTGCTCTCATGAAAGATCCTGGCAAGCTACCCATGACGTATTCAACATGCCAAACACAGTAACAACAAGTCTCAAAATGAAGACGTTACTGGTCCTGCTTGAGCAAATCGATGAACAACCTGAGGTTGTCAACTGACAGTGACAGTGATACTATCCAATAAGTACATTTACTTATATGTATTACGGAGCGATAACACAGCGGTAGGGTGTTTGCTTTTTGCACAGCTGGGCAGCCAGCTGAGCCGGGTTTGATTCCTCCGCTCCTCTCAGAGAGCCCAGCAAACTACTGTGAGTATCTCACAGCACGGCAAAGCCTGGCAAACTACCCGTGACGTATTCGGTATACCAAACACAGAAACAAGTCTCATGATGAAGATGTTACTGGGCCCGCTCGAGCAAATCGATGAACAATGGGAGGACAGTGTTACAATGCTACAGTTCTTTGTATATGAGCACATATAATATATAAAAATACAATATAGTATTATATATATTATTATACATTTATATATAAATATAATTTATATATAAATATAAATATATATTATATATTATAATATATAATAATATATATTATGATATATTATTCTTATATATTATTATTCTTTATTGGTTTTGATTTCACCTATTAAACTCTTACACACACATATATTTGTGCACACACAAATATAAATACACACACACACACACACATATATATATATATACATATATATATATATGTTTTTAGGCCACATTCAGTAGCGATCATGCCTTACTCCTGACTTTGCACTTAGGGATCATTTCTAGCAGGGCTCAGAGGTCTATATGGAGTAATAACGACCAAACCCAAGTTGGACACATGTAAGGAAAACACCCTACCCTGTACTATCCCTCAACCTATCAAAGTCTATATTTTGAAAATTTTTTGAAAATTATGTTTAATCTAAAATTGCATGAGTTTTATGTCATTTGACGTTTTATAACAAATGCACATCTAATGCACTTATGAAGTATTAATGACTTTGAATTACTCTTTGTATTAAATGTAGTTATCGTTTATTTAGTGATGTGTTATCAATTTGAAAGTCTTTTGTATTCATATAGCAATGAAAATTATTATAGCAATGGGGAAGTATTTGTCATAATCTTATCAAATACTAAATTCTTAGCATTTAAATATTTCTTATTAGAGACTACAGTTATTAAGCCTTTATAACATAAAAATACTGAGGTACAATCATCGTTAATCTTTTTGTTTTCTGCCTAAACAAAGTGGTTTATCATTTGATTGCGTTGGGAAAGCATTTTGGGTAATTCCACAGGAGTTATCTTTACATAATACATTATCTGTACTTTTGTTATTCATATTTTATTCTGTCACAAGTTGAACTTGATTTACATTTTTTAAAAAAAGACCAAATTTGAAGCAAAATTTTAGAATAGACACTACAAACAAGGCTGTCTACTATAGTACAAAAAAAAACCCAACAATATTTCACAGAAAGAAGTATTTTTTACTCTACATCCTGTTATGCCTGAGATAAACATACATCCACTTATTCAAATGTGAATAACTATAGTGTTAAACAGATTTGGATATATGGATAGATCAGTGAATACATCCTAGTGGCTTAGTACACACCAACCACGATTTATGTTTGAAGACCTGACCTAGCAGTGGATAAACTGAGATTATAGAAATAGGAATACACCTTTTACACAGATGAAAGACTGAACAGCTTGGTGAATAAGCTCTGCAACAAAACATAAATAACAGTGTGGATATGGTTTTTTAGACATGATAAACTGGACAATTACATTATGTGTCTATAATTACATTTACAATTACAATGACGATAACATTACATCTTCTCCATGGTGTATAGTACAATTATGGAGAGACATCCCAGAGATCCAGAATCATGTCAGACTTGTACAATTAGGGTAGAACTAAATTTTCGACAGGGGAGGAACATGGAATGCTCCATTTGGTCAGACTCTTGCCACCACCAATGATAACAATGCAATTCATCATGGTTTCTAGTCTTCTCATTGTACTTGCTCTCTGCCTGCACACTATGGCCATAAAAAGAAAGAAAAAATTTCCAACAACAATAATATACAGTGCAGCCTACTGGAAAACAAACTAATAAGAAAATTTCTACTATAAATTATTTTACAATATGATAAAATTTTTCAAATAAACAATTTTTCCGGGGGAAAAGTTTAAGACAATGTTAGAGAGTTGGGGAAATAGAAGAGAATGGAGAATCGTTACTATTAATTACAACGATTAACAAAAGGATTTGAAACACAGAGAAGCAAGTGAAAGATCTGTACTGGTGTGTGTGTGTGTGTGTGTGTGTGTGTGTGTGTGTGTGTGTAGCTAGAATACAAGATTTTCTCAAGATAATGAACAATGTACCAGAGAAATATCGCAGACAGTAAGATGCTTGACTTCAGTAAGATTGTTAAATAGGGTAACTTTATATTACAACCTTTCACGATCACAGTGAATCCACACCAAGACTTGAATTAATCTATATATGAGCAGAGTTAACACTCTGAATAACAAAGATCCATCCACAAAGAACTTGAGGTTAAGTAACCTGAAGTTAAGTAACTCCATCCACACTTAGTATATTGCTGAATTAACTAGCAAAGAGTGAAGAGATGATAATCAGAAAAAAGAGATATATTCTCTCATAGTTGACAATTAAGATAAAAATCATTCTGCAGACTTTTAAAGCACTACCTGTTGATCTATGCAATGACAAGAGTGGGTGTTAATGCCCCCACTAATATTATATGTCACCTGAATTTTCTTAGTAGTTGCTTTATAAATTTTGCTGCTCCTTCTTTTGCTATATGTATATATACACACATATATATTTACATATGTGTATATATATAATTAAGTGATTTTCATCTGTTGAGCCCTTAACTATTACAATAATGATTTATTCATCCCTCTCCCTAATTATTTTCTTTATCTAGAATGCTATTTTGTTGTTTTGTTCTCTTGAAATAGATCAAAGTATAAATGTCCCTACCTTTGTTAATATACTGTTGACCTTGTAAGGTTCTTTTCAAAACCTCATCTAAGTTTGTTTATTAAGATTTTAAGCACATCTCTTGTAAACAGCAGAAGGTTGGATTTTGTTTCCTGATTCATGCAGTCATTTTGCACTTTTTTGATATTCTGTGCTCAGGGCTTACTCCTGCTTCTGCACTCAAGGATCATTCCTGGCAGGACTGTATGCAGTGCAGGGGATAGCACTGGGTTGCATGCAAAGCAAGATCCCTACCCACTGTACTATCTCTCCGGCTCTGTGATTCTTATTTGAAATTTATTCAAACTTATGTAATACTCTCTTTGTCTTTGTTAAGGCTCACATTTCAGTAAGCATCATTAGCATGTTACTCTGAAGTCTTTTTCTCCTATACTTAGCATAGCTCTGTGGTATTAGGAATTATGTGTTGTTTTGTTTCAAGGCTATTGTTTTATCAGTGTGGTGAGTTCCACTATCTGCTAATTATATCCAGGTTTTTATAAGCTCCTTGATTAGGGTTACATGTTTATGTTCAAATGACTCTGTATTGCAAGTAACCTGAGGAAAAATGTGTGTAGAGTTAGTGTATAAGAAATGACCAGGGCTTCATGCTTATCAGTGCCCAGGAGTCAGTAGAATTCTGTGAATTATGCAAATTGTATAATAGCTAAGAAACCTGTAATTTAGTGGGATTAAGAGAAATCTAAAACTCAGTTCTAACTCCTGATAGTACTCATATTTCAGGTGTGACAGGGAGAAAATTATGCCTGAATGTGGGAAAGCAAAGGGACACTGCAATTTTGAAAACACCCAAAGTAATATGAAGTATTTTTTCACATCACAATGCCATGGATATAGAAATTAACCATAACAAGTAAATCAGAAGGGTAAAAATATATGGGATGTTCTCTTAAAAATTTGTGATATGTAGAATAACATGACTAGAAAATGGTAGTAAAGTTGAGCAAAATAAACTTTCTAGATTAAAGAAAAATATTCCAAAGAAATAAAGAGATGGAGCGAGGACATAAGCAGAGTCTGGAAACAACATAGGAGCAAGGTCAAGGGCTTTGACCTGCACTCTTTGGTGGAAAGGAAAAATATCTTTATATACCTAAACCACGAGGGCCAACACTACTATAAGAAGAGGGGATCCAAACTACAATTTAAAATCTATATCTACCTATATATCTATCTATATCCAATGTGTGTGTGTAAAGAAATCAGGATGTGTGGGAGGGAAGGGGAAAGAGTGCAGTGGAATTGGAGAGTGAAAAGTGGTACGCTTGAAAACGTTGTAAACACTTGCAATATAAACAAAGAAAAAAATGAAAGCCATGAAGAGAACTTACATTTGGAAATTGTACCACATACTCTTTAATATAGAGTCAAAAAGAAAATAAGGAAAAATAATCTGCATGTATAAGAATTTTTTAAAAATCAGAACTATTGGAATAGAGAAAACGAAGTATTTAAAGGGAAATTTATGACAGTACAGGCTTAATTAAGGAAATGTTAAAAAAAATAACATAACATAAAATTACGACTAAAACTATCAAAAGAACAAATGTACCCCCAAGTAAATAAAAGGAAGAAAATAATAAAAATTAGAGTAGAAATTGATTATTATACAAAAATCAAGCAAACAGTACAAAAGAAAACAATGAGAGGAGGATTAATAATGAAAACATTTGTATTTCCAAGTTAATGGATGTTTTCGTATTATATTTATTCATGAAGTTTAAAGAATTTTAAATTTTAGATTCTGTAATTTTTATCTTTATAATTTATATATTTTTCCTCTTTTTTTGTTTTATTAGTGAAACACCATGAGTTACAGTTGTAAACTTACAAATTGTTGTAAGTTGGTCTGCCCTCTTTGGTGGAAAGGAAAAGTATCTTTATATATCTAAACCACTAGGGCTTGGGTTTCAGTTATACAATGATCGAGTACCCATCCCACCACCAGTGCCCATTCTCCTCCCCCACCAGTATCCCTCTCACCCCCCCACCCCCCATCCCACACTTTCTCTGTGGCAGGACACTCCCTTTTGTTCTATCTCTCCTTTTGGGTGCTGTGGTCTACAGAAGAGACATTGGGTGGCAATCATGTTCTGTCTATAGACTACTTTCAGCATGCATCTACCATCCTGGGCGAATATTCCCCGCACCCTTCATTTGGTGCTCCCTTCTCAAGCTGAGCTGCCTTTGTCCCTACAGTGTGAGGCTGGCCTCAAAGCCATGGAGTGAACAACCTGGTATTTATCACAGCTGTTCTCGGGTGCTAGTATCTTATTTTGTTACTTTATGTTACCCAGATGAATGCAATCTTTTTATGTCTATCCCTCTCTTTCTGACTCATTTCACTTAGCATGATACTTTCCATGTAGTACCACTTGTATGTAAATTTCATGACTTCATTTTTTCTAACAGCTACATTGTACTCCATTGTGTAGATGTACCAAAGTTTCTTTAACTAGTCATCTGTTCTCGGGCACTCAGGTTTTTTCCATATTCTAGCTATTGTAAACAATGCTGCAATGAACAAAAAAAGTGCAGATGTCACTTTGACTATACTTTTTTGCCTCTCCAGGGTATATTCCCAGACGTGGTAATGCTGGGTCAAATGGGAGCTGAATTTCTAATTTTTTGAGAATTGTCCATATTGTTTTTCAAAAGGGCTGAACAAGTTGGCATTCCCACCAGCATTGAAGGAGGGTCCCTTTCTCGCCACATCCAAGCCAACACAGGTTGCTTCTGTTCTTTTAAATGTGGGCCAGTGTCTGTGGTGTGAAATGATATCTCATTGTTGTTTTGATCTGCATCTCCCTGATGATTAATGATGTAGAGCATTTTCTCATGTACCTTTTAGCCATTCGGATTTCTTCTTTGAGAAAGTCTCTGTTCATTTTGTTGCCCCACTTTTTGATGGAGTTGGATGTTTTCTTCTTGTGGAGTTCAACCAGTACTTTCTGTATCCTTGATATCAACCCCTTGTTGGATGTGTATTTGGAGAATATCCTTTCCCATTCCGTAGATTGTCTTTTTATTTTTGGTCAGTTTCTTTTGAGGTGCAGAAGATTCTTAGTTAAAGATAGTCCCATTTGTCTATCTCTGTTTTCACTTGCTTGGCCAGTGGCTTGAAATCTTTGAAGATACCATTAGCGTCAATGTCATGGAGGGTTTTGCCAACTTTGTCGTCAACGTACCTTATGGATTCCGGTCTGATGTTGAGCTCTTTGATCTATTTTTATCTTACTTTTGTACATGGTGTTAGGTAGAGATGTAAGCCCAATTTTTTTGCATGTATCCGTCCAGTTTTGCCAGCACCATTTGTTAAAAAGGCTTTCCTTGCTCCATTTCGTGTTTCTTGCTCCTTTATCAAAGATTAGACGATCATATGTTTGAGGGAAGATGTCAGTGTATTCAATCCTGTTCCATGGGTCTGAGCTCTGCCTTTGTTCCAGTACCATGCTGTTTTAATTATTACTGCTTTTTAGTAGAGTTTGAGGTTCTGGAGGTTAATTCCTTCAATTTTCTTATTCCCAAGAATTGCTTTAGCTATTCATGGGGGCTTATTGTTCCATATAAATTTCAGGCGTGTTTGCTCCATTTCTTTGAAGAATGTCATGAGTATCCTAATAGGGATCACATTGAATTTTTACAGTGCTTTGGGAAGTATTGCCATTTTTACAATATTAATTCTCCCGATTCATGAACAGGGGATATTTTTTCATTTCCTCGCGTCCTCTTTTATTTCCAGACCTAGCGTTTTGTAGTTTTCTTTGCACAGGAACATTACTTCCTTAGTTAACCTAATTCCTAGGTAGTTGATTTTCTGGCATACAATTGTGAACGGGGTTGTTTTCTTCATGTCATTTTTTTCTCTCTCACGATTTGCATACAGGAAAGCCATGGACAATTGGGTGTTGATTTTATAGCCTGCAAATTTACTATACAAGTCTATCGTTTCTAGGAGTTTTTTGAAGAGGTTTTAGGGTTCTCTAAGTATAGTATCATATCATCAGTGAATAGTGAGAACTTGACTACTTCCTTTCCTATTTGGATGCCCTTAATATCTTTTCCTTGCCTAATTGCTATTACTAGTATTTCTAGTACTATGTTGAACAGTAGTGGAGACAATGGGAATCCTTGTCTCGTCCCTGATCTTAGGGGGAAGGCTCTCTGTTTTTCCTCATTGAGGCTGATGCTTGCTGTAGGCTTGTGGTAGATGGCTTTAACTATATTGAGGAAAGCCCCTTTTATCCCCCTTTTGGAGAGGGTTTTCATCATAAACAGGTGCTGGATCTTGTCAAATGCTTTCTCTGCATCTATTGATATGATCATATGATTTTTATCTTTTCTTTTTTGATATTATCTCTTATGTTGATTGATTTCCGAATGTTAAACCATCCTTGTATTGCCGGGATGAATCCCACTTGGTCATGTTGTATGATTTTTTTGGTGAGTTGTTGAATTCTATTTGCTAGTATTTTGTTCAGAATCTTCGTATCTGTGTTCATCAGGGATATCGGCCCATAGTTTTCTTTTTTTGTGGTGTCTTTGTTTCCTTTTGGTATGAGAGAGATATGGGCTTCCTAGAAACTATTAGGGAGAGTTTCTGTTTTTTTCAATGTTCTGGAAAATCTTGAGAAGGACTGGCAGTAGGTCCTCTTTAAGTGTTTGGAAAAATTCGCCAGTGAATCCATCTGGACCTGGACTTTTGTTTTGGGGAAGACTTTTGATTACAGTTTCAATTTCCTTGATGTGAATAGGTCTATTCAGGTATTCTATATCTTCTTGACTCAGCCTTAGGAGATGATCAGAATCCAGGAATTTATCCATTTTTTCTAGGTTCTCTTGTTTCATGGCATACAGACTTTCAAAGTAGTCTCTGATGACGCTTTGAATTTCTTTGGTTGCTGTTGTAATATCTCCATTCTTATTTCTGATTCGGTTTATTAGGGTTCTCTCTGTCTCTGTTTCTTCGTGAGTATTGCTAGTGGTTTATCTATCTTGTTTATTTTCTCGAAGAAGCAGCTCTTGGTTTCCTTGATCTTTCGGATTGTTTTTTAGGTTTCCATGCCGTTGATTTCTGCTCTAAGTTTTCTGATTTATTTCCCTCTGCCCTATTTGGGCTCCTTCTGTTGATTCTTTGCTAAGATCTTGAGCTGTGAAGTCAAGTTGCTTATGTGCATCCTTTCTTCCGTCCTGAGATATGCTTCCAGAGCTATAAATTTTCCCCTTAATATGGCTTTAGCTGCATCCCCAAAATTCTGGTAGCTCATGTCTTCATTCTCATTTTTTTCCAGGTACCTTTTGATTTCGTCCTTGACTTCCTTCCTGATCCACTCGTTGATCAGCTGTGAGTAGTTTAGTTTCCGGGTGTTTGACTTGGTTCTTCGTGTCTGTGTGTGATTCACTTCTATCCTCAGTGCACCATGGTCTGAAAAGATTGTTGATACTATTTCTATCTTCCTGATTCTATTTTGGTGTGTTTTGTGGCCTAGTTCATGGTCTATTTTGGATAATGTTTCGTGCTCACTGGAGAAGAATGTGTATTCTTTCTTTTTGGGTTGTAAAGCCAAATATAAAGTCTATAAGCCCTTTCTCTTCTATTTCGTCATTCAAAGCCAATGTTTCCTTGCTGAGTTTTCTTCTTATTGATCTATCCAGAGGTAATAAGGTGATGTTGACGTCTCCAACTACTATTGTGTTGCTAGCAATGTCCTCCTTAAAATCTGTTAGCAGTTGTTTTAATTATCTATCTGTTCCTTTTTTAGATCATATACATTTAAGAGTGCGATTTCTTCCTGTTGTATGTATCCGTTGATGAAGAGAAAATGGCCCTTGCTGTCCCTTCTAATCTTTTTCAGCCTGAAATTAATTTTGTTGGATACTAGTATGGGCACCCCAGCTCTTTTGAGGGAGCTGTTTGCTTGCAGGATTGTTTTCCATCCTTTAACTTTTAGTCGTGTTTTCTCTGATTGTTCAGATGAGTTTCTTGTAGACAGTAGAATGTTGGTTTCAGTTTCTGGATCCATTTGGCCACTCTGTGTCTCTTGGTAGGTGCATTTAGACCAATGACATTAAGGGAAATTATTGTCATGGGGTTTTGTGCCATCTTTCTGTAGGAGTTGGTTGTCTTTATACATGTTTTCCTTCTTGTCTTACAGGAGCCCCTTTAGTTCTTCTTTTATATTTGGTTTTGAGTCTATGGAGTTCCTGAGCTGTTGTTTACTACAAAGTGGTGTATCGTTCCATCAAATTTGAGTGAGAGTTTAGTTGGATAGCATATTCTTGTTGAGGCATTCATTTCATTGAGTTTTTTCACTATATCCCACCATTGCCTTCGGGCTTGGAGAGTTTCCTCTGATAGGTCTGCTGTGAATCTAAGGGGTGCTCCTTTGTATGTAATTTGCTTCTTTGACCTTGCTCCTTGTAATATTGTCTTTGTCCACAGCGTCCATAGTTCTGACTATGATATGCATTGGAGTTTTTTTCTGGGTTCTCTTTTAGGTGGTACCCTTCTAGGTCCTTGGATCTGGATGTCTGCATTCCTTAACTTTGAGAACTTTTCAGCAACGATTTCTTTGACTGTAGCCTTTTCATTGGACTTGCCTCCCTGTCCCTCTGGTACTCCGATAATTCTTATGTTGTTCCTCTTGGTGTCATCCCCTAGGTCTCTGATTCTCCTTAGAGCCACTTTGAGGTCTTTTCCTATTGCTTGTTGTTCCCTATGGGATTTCTGTTGCTCATCTTCAAGCTCGCTGATCCTCTCTTCAGCTGCACTTATCCTATTTTTAAGGGCACTTACTGACTTTTTAATTTCATCTGCTCAATTCTTTATTTGTAACACTTCTTTTTGTAGCTTTTTTATTTCTGCTCTCATTTTTTTCCTGTATTTTCTCGACTATCTGTTCTATTGTTTTTTTCATTTCTTCTTTTAGTTTTCTGGATATCTCTTCCATTGATTCTTTGAGTAGATCCTTGAACACATTCTGCATTTCATCCCGGATTTCTTTATCGTAGAGAGCATAATTGTGGACAATCTCGGTTGAGGATTCAGGATTCTTTTCTTCGTATTCTCTTTGTAGTGGAAATTTTCGCTGTTCCTTCATGTAGTTTTGGTTGCCTAGAGGTAGAACCCTGAAATCACAGGCACTGTTCCCTTTTATTGTGGGAAAGCATTTTGGATAAGGTTGGTCAATGGTAGCCACCCTTCTCCCTTTCTAGATTCTGACCTTCTTCTCAATCAGGCATTATTCTTTGTTTTATAACTGACATTGTGTGAAGTTATGGAGGAGGTGCTTTTTAGTATTGAGCTTGTACAGCTTATTTCATACTGGTCTTTTGTTAGAAATGGAGTAGGTGAGTGGGATGTCGTATTTTAGTAGAGGTGATCAGAAATTTTTGGTTGGTATTAGGCAACAAAGTGTGGGATGAAAATCCTGAGTGCTTGGATTGGGAAATATAACTGCGGCCACGTGAACGGCCAGAGGCCACATCTCCTACGTAGTGGCCATGCCCCAGTCCCATCCCAGGGTCACTCCCAATCAGGATCCTGAAATGCAGGAGGGGCGATGGGGAGTCCCACGGAGCTGCAGCAGGTGTTCCCTACTGGAAGGTGTCGAGTCTAGGGAGAAAAGGTGCAGGGGCTGGGGGGGGAGGAGCGGCAGTCGTGGCTCAGGCTCCACCTACCCACCTGGAGGGGAGGGGCCAATTCGGTGATGGACAGTCCCACAGAACTGCAGCAGGTGTTTCCCGCTGGAGGGTGTCGGGTTCAGCGGGAAAAGGCAAGGTGCTTGAGGGGGGATCTATAATTTATATTTTGTTCTCTTGAAATAGATCATCTCGGTTGAGGATCTATAGATATTTACTAATTTTAGCATATTATTGATATTATCACTAAATTAGTTTATAATGAATATTTGATATTATTTTGCTCAATCTAGCATATGGCTCAATCATGGCAAATTTTGATTTCTATTTTTTGAAATTTGCAAACATTTTATTGTATTTCTATCCGTTTATAAACCCCATTCATTGTTGCTGGATTCTAATTTTTTTTTCTGAAAAATGTGTTACTCTTTTGTGGTTTTATAATTTTATAATTTTAACTAACTTGGACTGAGTTGCAAATTCTACCTCTTGAGTACAGCTAAAATTTCCACTTATCCTTTACCAACTTCATTAGAATTCTTTTTTTTTACAATTGCATCTATAATTATTGAATCAATAAAATACATAAGCCTATGTTACACTTAGATTTTGTTGTAAACTTCCCACCTCTCCTGCACTAGCTTTCCAATTATTGAAATGCCATCTTAAACATTAAGGTATCTTAAGTTACCTCAATTGTCTCGAACTTTGATTCTCAAAGGGCAGGAGATGTAGTTTTCAATTGACATTTTAGCCGCTGACTCTGCATGTGTCCTCCCCTCAGGCAAGAAACTGTCACTGTCACTGTCCTCCTGTTGTTCATCGATTTGCTCCAGGAGGCCCAGTAACATTGTGAAACTTGTTACTGTGTTTGGCATATCCAATACGTCACAGGTAGCTTGCCAGGCTTTGCTGTGCAGGCGAGATACTCTCTGTAGCTTGCAAGGCCCTCCGAGAGGGGCGGAGGAATTGAACTCAGGTAGACCTTGTTGGCCACATGCAAGGCAAATACTCTACCCGCTGTGCTTTCACTCCAGGCAAGAAAATAAATGATCAAAAACTCCTGCTTTACTGCTTTCTCTCCCAAGTTTTGTGTGCATGCCTATGACTTCAGAGAGTTGTTGTTTGGGGTTTTTGCTCTTGCTAATATTTTTCACTATTTATAACTCTATAACGGCAGAGCCTGGCAAGCTATCCGTGGTCTATACCAAATAGACCAAATTGATATGCCAAATCCAGTAATAAATGGATCTCATTTCCCTAACCCTGAATATGCAGAGTCGAGAAGGATATGGAAGGAGAGGCTGATAAAACACCAAGGCAGACATAGGCTGCCAAAACGCAGAAAAACAAAAATGATTGTCTGTACTTTTAATGCTCGTACGCTGGCATCTGCTGCATCCATTGAAGACCTTATGGTACAAACACGAAAGATCAAGTACGACATCATTGGTCTGACCGAAACGAGAAGACATCAATTCCATCATGCTGGTTTCGACACTGGAGAAGAACTGTTCCTTGGAACATGTGATAAAAGAGGCGTCGGTGGTGTCGGTATCCTTGTCAACACAAACTTAGTCACGAGCATTGATTCATTTGAATGCCTAACAACCCGAATCGGACGATTACACTTGAATAAATGTGGCTCACTACCGGCAGTTTCTATCTTTGTTGTCTATGCACCAACATCCAGTTATGGTGAAAGAGAAACTGAGAAATTCTACATGGAGCTAGAGAAGTTCTATAAAGAAGATCACACCTTCTACAAGATCATTGTTGGTGATTTTAATGCCAAGATAGGACCAAGAAGATCAGTCGATGAACTCCACATTGGAACCCATGGCCTGGAATGGAACGAACAGGGTGACAGACTGTCTGAGTTCATCATGTCAACCAAAACCTTCCATGGTAACTCACAATTCCAAAAGGCTGAATCTAAACGTTGGACCTGGGAGTCTCCCGATGGACGGTTCCACAATGAAATAGACCACATCATATTCAATAGGCGGTTTTGCCTAACCGATGTTGCTGTTGTCCCAAAATTCCAAACGGGATCAGACCACCGTCTTCTTCGTGCAAAATTCTACCTCACAGAACGAGGAGAAAAGAATGCAAGGTTTAAGAAGAGGACTCCCAGAACAACCACCAACTGGGAACTCTTTGGCTCTGTTGCGGCAACATGGGAAGATGCCGTCATTGACAACATTGATGAGGAATACGATCGAATGATTCAGCACCTCCATGATTGTGCAAGGAATGCCAAGAGAGAGATAACCACAAAAAACTGTCTTTCTTCGAACACTCTTGAACTTATTCGCCAACGTGGCTTGGCACGTGCCTCAGGCAACCACAAGCAAACGTCCGAACTGGCAAAACAGTGCACAGAAGCCATCAAGGATGACCTCAAAAACAGGAGAGCAGCAGTACTGGTAGATGCAGCAGAAGCTGGAAAAAACATTCGTAATGCCCGCCTGTCCTTCACCAACTACAAAACCAAGATGACTGCCCTCCGACATCATGATGGATCTATCACATCTTCCAGAAGGACAATGGAGAAGATTATTCATGACTTCTACTCAGATCTCTTTAATAGCCACATCCACTTGCCCACATACCACATACCACATGATGGATATGTCGTTCCCAATGTTCTCCCTTCCGAAATCCAACATGCCATCTCGTCTGTAAAGAAACAAAGAGCACCTGGCCCAGACAAGATCAGACCTGAACACCTGAAGAACTTACCATCAGTACTCATCAATACATTGTCTCGACTCTTCACACGCTACCTGTCTGAATGCAAGGTTCCATCCCAATGGAACACCAGCAAGACTGTACTACTATACAAGAAAGGAGACATCCACGACATTGGCAACTATCGCCCAATCTGCCTATTGTCTGTCATCTACAAACTATTCACTCGAGTCATCCTGAATAGGATTAGCAGAACACTAGATGAAGGACAACCATGTGAACAAGCTGGATTCCGAAAAGGATTCAGTACCATCGACCATATCCACACAGTAACCAAGCTCATTGAGGTATCTCGGGAGTTCAAGATGCCACTCTGTCTAACGTTCATTGATTTAAAGAAGGCCTTTGATTCTGTTGAGACGGAAGCGGTCATAGAAGCCCTAGCCAATCAGGGCATACAAACTCAATACATCAGGATCCTTCGTGAGCTCTATTGCGGATTCACTACCAAGATCTCACCATTCTACAAAGAAGTAATCATCCACATCAAGAGAGGGGTTCGGCAGGGTGATACCATTTCACGAAAACTCTTCAGTGCCACCCTCGAGAACATCATGCGATGGCTGGAATGGGAAAACATGGGAGTGAAGATAGATGGTCGGCAACTACACCACCTCCGCTTTGCTGATGACATCGTTCTAATAACACCAAACATCAACCAAGCGGCACAAATGCTGAACGACTTTGACCGTGAATGTGGAAAGGTCGGACTACAGCTGAATCTTGCGAAGACAATGTTTATGAGAAACAGCCTTGTTCCTGACGCTCCATTCGCTCTCAACGGAACCACCATCTCCAAATGCAACAGTTATATATACCTAGGTCGAGAAATCAACATGATGAATGATCTGGCACCTGAGTTGCGCAGGAGGAAGAGAGCGGCTTGGAATGCCTTCAAGAGCATTGAAGAAATAACTAAAAGGACAAAGAACCTCCAGCTACGAGAACATCTCTTTGATTCCACTATTCTTCCTGCATTGACATATGCCTCAGAGACCTGGACCCTACGAAAACAGGATGAGAACACTATTCGGGTCTCTCAAAGAAGAATCGAAAGAACTATGCTTGGAATATCACGATTCACTCAAATGAGAGATAGAATCCGGAGTTCTGATCTTCGTCAACGCTCAAGAATCAGGGACGCTGTCTCATTTGCCAAGACATCAAAAATCAGATGGGCTGGACACGTAATGAGGTTTACAGACAACCGCTGGACTAGAGCCATTACTGATTGGATTCCACGAGACATCAAAAGATCACGTGGACGCCCACCTATAAGATGGTCAGACTTCTTCGTCAAGACCCTAAATGATCGGTTTGAGGCTCTACATGTTCCTAAAACGAACAGATACCATTGGGCTACGCTAGCTCGCAACCGGGATGAATGGAGACATTACTGGCACCCGCTCGAATAAATCGATGAATAACGGGGATTAAGTGATTAGGTGATTAAGTGATTTATAACTCTATAAGAATGCTTGGGCAATGGATGCATATTTTTCTATAGTAGTCAAATCTTAATTAAAATACAAACCCTATAATAATCCATACAGAATATCAAAATCTGATCCCTGCTACTGCTAATATCAAACTTTGATCTATTGTCTATTTATCCATAACTCACTAACCACAATCGTTTTCCTAACACTTCAAACTAATTATCCTTAAGATCTACTCTTGCATTACTTTTTCTATCTTGTATTTCTGACCCTAACTCATTATCTACCAAGTTATTAATTTTTCAATAAACTATTACCCAAGTCAAAGTACTATTGTCACTGTCCTCCTGTTGTTCATCGATTTGCTCGAGCGGGCCCAGTAACGTCTCCATCATGAGAATTGTTGTTACTGTATTTGGCATATCGAATACGTCACGGGTAGCTTGCCAGGTTTTGCTGTGCAGGCGAGATACTCTCGGTAACTTGCCGGGCTCTCCGAGAGGGGTGGAGGAATAGAACTCGGGTCAGCCATGTCGGCCGCTTGCAAGGCAAACGCCCTACCCACTGTGCTATTGCTCCAGCCCACCCAAGTCAAAGAGCAAAAATGAATAAACCATAAGAAAAGAAAGCTTAAGTAAGTGAAAATTGCATAATTAAAATCCAATAAAAATGGAAATTTCTCATGATCCTGCAATACCATTCTGGATCATTTTTCTTGGACCAAAGTACCAATTTTGAAAGGTATTTGCATCTCTATGTTCATAGCACCATTGCTCACAACTACCAATGCATGTACAAACCTAAGTGTACATCAACAAATGATTGACCAAAGAAGCAGTGGTATATGTGATCTGTAGGATAACATTGTTTTGTCCTTCCTGCATAGTGTCAGGTAGCTTAGGTTTATTGGGTTGCTCCCATTCCCTGTGTTTATTTGTAAACATTGTGCTCTGTTGATTTGTAAATATTGTTTTTTTCTTCTCCCTAAGTTCTTTGCATAGTTTATAGTTTAGAGCAATGTCCTTTTTGTATGGGCACAAGAAAACAGTATATGCCATGCTTTTGTAACATGACTCTCAGTGATATTTTCCTCCTGGGCATCTGTTTTCTCTCCTAAATCTCAGCTGCCCTTACTTCCTAGTGCCCCCAAAAGCAGGGTCCAGAAGAGGAACGGGATGGAAGCAGGACAAGTAGTAAGCTATGTGCTACCCTGGCATGGAGATGGGCCTGGCAAAGTGCCTAACGCTTAACTGTAAATTAAGAGTTTGGTCATGGACAAATGCTTTCATGATCCAAAAAGTAACAACTAGACTTGGACCCTGTTAGGGTTAGCAAAAATTAATCTGACCTGAATTTTGTAGTCTGAGTCTGTATAAGATGTTCACAGGAGAGCTTCCTTACAAGCCTCAAAGCATCTCTTACTGTGTTCATGCAAAACTAACTAGCATTAAGATTTTGATACAGTTATTGGACTGAGGGAAGGAGAAAAACACCTTAAGAGGTATTTTGCCCTTGGGCAGTCAGGAAGGGTTTTGGATTATCCTACCTGGTGTTTTCTTTGAACCTGGTGGACCCTCAGGAAACGCTTTCTTATGTTGATTTAGTTACTAGACTGGGGGCAGTGGGCCCAGGGTGCGGGGGAGTTGGAGAGACAAGGGAATTGGAAAGGTAGAGAGCAGGAGGAGCTGGAGAGAGAGAGAGAGAGAGAGAGAGAGAGAGAGAGAGAGAGAGAGAGAGCAAAGAGCAGTGTGATGGATGGAGTTCGGAGAGACTAGCAAGGGGAACAGAGAGAGAAGAATGTAGAAGAAGAATACAGGAGCAGGCACCTGGAGAGTGAGAGCCCAGGCTGTGAGATGGAGCAAAGAGAGATGAGTGCGAGAGACAGGAAGAGACGGGAATGAGGCACAGTATGAGACTAGAATGAGAGATTCAGAGAGAACTCATGGGGAGAATGGAATAAATGGCATCTGATCAATCAACCAGCTTGGCTCTCATTTCATCCGTCATCTGCCCCATGACCCTGGACCGTCCAAGCTGGGGAAGCAGCCCGAGGCCCCCTGAAAGCAGGGGGCTAGGGGAAGTGTCATCAGGGCCTCCCCCTGCTGTCCCTTGGAGATTTTATACAGTGTTCAATATCATTTACTAGGTCATCACATCATAACATATCATCCTGTTAATTGTCGATTGTCTCGAGCAGGCCCCAGTAACGTCTCCTTCATCCTAGCCCTGAGATTATATTCAAGGCTCTTTAGGAGAATGAGACCCATCATTGTTACTGGTATTTGGCATATTGGGTATGCCACGGGGAGTTTGCCAGACTCTGTCGTGTGGGCAGGCTACATTTGGTAGCCTGCCAGTTTGTCCAAAGTAGAAATGAGATAATAAGATGTCATAATAAGATGTCATGATGGGATTACACGGAGCCAGGGCGCCAGTTGGTGGGTGTGACCCCCGCCTACTGGAGTTTGGAGGATCTGGGTGGAGGATGCCCAGCCCCAATCCGAGTAGGCTTGGAGATCTCAGCCCCGGAACCCGCATGACTTTGTCCCTCTGCCAGTACCTTCATGTGTGCGGAGAGTGGTCTCAGCATGGTGGTGGCTGGTCCTGGAGGTCTTTGGCTGCTGGAGCCCTGGTCGGGGCGGGGAGGTAAACTCAATCCGCTCCCCTCCAAGGGGCAGGAGACTGCACTGGTCTCTTCCGGGAGCTGGTCATTATAGTCTCCTGCCCCCGCGCCTGGCTGCCCTCGCCGGAGCCCCTTGGAGGGGAGCGAGTTGAGCTTCCCTCCCTGCCCAGACCAGGGCTCCGGCAGCCAAAGACCTCCAGGACCAGCCACCACCATGCGGAGACCACTCTCCGCACACATGAAGGTACTGGCAGAGGGACAAAGTCACGTGGGTTCCGGTGCCAAGATCTCCAAGCCTACTCGGATTGGGGCTGGGCATCCTCCACCCAGATCCTCCAAACTCCAGTAGGCGGGGGTCACACCCAACAACTGGCCCCCTGGCGCCGTGTAATCCCATCAAAGGCCAAGACCCAGAGACTATAAAAACCAGCTCCTGGAAGAGACCAGTGCAGTCTCCTGCCCCGCGCCTGGCTGCCCTTGCCGGAGCCCCTTGGAGGGGAACGGGTTGAGCTTCCCTCCCCGCCCCAACCAGGGCTGCGGCAGCCAAAGACCTCCAGGACCAGCCACCACCATGCTGAGACCACATACAAAATGGATGTATTAGGAGATGAGGATGTTAATTAAAATAATAAGTAAAAGCAATACAGAATGGTTTCACTCAGTTGTAAAATATTGATAAATAAATAAGTAAATTGAACAGGCAAAAATTCCCCAGCAAATCTAATTTTCATTGTTAGAAGGGGAAGAAAAGGGAAGAGTTAGGAGGAATGACCAGAACAGTGGGGATTTTACCTCGGGAAGTTGGTGGTGATGGGAGTGCATAGTATTACAAAGATTCAGGGGTGTGAAGATGGACATCAGAAGTTTTATAATATTTTGAATTAATTATAAGCCCATTAGAATAATTAGAAATAGTAAAACAAAATCATCCATAGGATGATTTGACTTTTTGAAAAAAATTTATGTTGTTGTTAAATGTTATAGCCTGGAGAACTCTGCACAATCCGTCAAGTTTCCCAATTTTAATAGAAGTTCCTCTTTTAGAACATATTCTATTTTATAAAGATACATTTGTCTTTCCTAAGAAATTTTTTTGTTTGTACTCTTTCAGAAATTTATAAATAATGTTTAAAATTTAATGTGTTTGAGATGTTGGGGTTTTATTTGACATAACCTCTTTTTTTCCTACCATACTGAAAAACTTGGTAGAAACTTCTGAACTTTGATATTTATGACTGATATATCATAATCAATAGTAATTTATAGCTTTTCATTTGGGAAACAAATCTAAAGTTTTAATCTGGGAGAATAGATATTTTAGCTGCATAGAAAATTTAGCAGACATTCAGAAATTCTATTTTCTTTGTCATTGTGTCTTGATTATTTTGTCAGTTAGTCATTGCTTTAAATGTTCCCTTTTATGTATATAATATATTGTGTGTTACTTCTTTGCATAGCAAGACATATACTTATTTCAGTATAACAAACAGGAAAAAATAAGTTATGATATTTGTTATGTTACAAAACATGTTATGAAAAGATTTCCATTTCAGGTAATGTGTGACAGTTGTAGGACCCATGACTCAGTCATCTGTTTCCAATTTAACAAGCACGTTCAGTATTAAGTGAATTTGAAATAACCTTGATCACAATACTTTCTTACATTATTATGTGTATATAAAATTATGACTTTTAATATATACTTGGTTTACATTTTCATGGTTTGATTAGTTAAGATGATATCACGAATTGATGCATTCTACATAATAATAGGCACATCTACTATATTTTTCAAAAGTTAACTAATATAAGTCTCAAAATCACATTAAATATTTTTATATTTAAAATAAGTTTACAACACCTTACCCGCTGTGCCATGGCTCCGCCCTTACATGGCCGGGCCAGGTGTAACACACAAAGATAAAAAAAAAAAAAAAAACTGGGGGCCAGGCAACAAGCAGATAGGGAAAATGAGCCATAATCCCAGAAATGACCATTGCCAATATTTCAGTAGGTATACGTCTATCAGATACACACACTTCACAATAAAGCCAGGGTTGGCTCAGAGAGTGAACAGAGCAATAAGAAACTTGACTTGCACGCAGCCCATCTTTGTTCAATCCGAGGCATCACAAAGGGTGCCCTGATCACAGTCAGCCAGGAGTGATCCCTGAGCACAGTCAGGAGTGACCCCTGAGCACAGCTGGCTGTAGCCCCCAAGCAAAAATTAAATAAAATCAAATCATGATTTTGATGCTATCACAAAAAATAAAATTAAGTTTACAAACATAATAAATGTTATTTTGTTCTAGAGCTCATGCTAAATAACCTAGAGAAATGAGCACACTTTCCCCCTACCTCTTAGTATTTCTTAACCATTTGTTGGTCTTCTAATCTTTTAATTATTCTTTGAAATTCTCAGGCCCAAATCTTAGTATTGTCCATTCTTGACTATTGGTCTGAGTGAAACTATTTCTAATTTTGAATAGCGAAACAGCCCTGTTCATTATTGGAAATCTCTCAAAAGCAGAACACTAGCATACTTAATTTCAGGCCTTGTTTCACGTGGAGTTTAGAATGTTATACTTTATAAATTGAGAAAGTACATATGACTAATCAGTGTTACTCAAAGTTGTTGTCAGGTACAAGACAGAAAAATTGTTATGCTACCAAAGTAATTAGTCACTATATTAGGTCTTACTAGGCTATGCTGCATAGAAGATTAAAAATCATTTGTGAACAGAATTGAGTCTGCAGCTGCTCTGTAGCATCCCATAGAAAATTCACTTGCTAAACTGAAAGATTGGGAGGGGGTACATTTCTCTAGGGTGAATGCTTCTGTGAAATAATTCACATTCACAGGAGTTCCCAAATCCAGGGAGCCTGATTTCTCACAACAATCTTTGAGTGGCAGTACTTAAGCTTCCCATTCCAAAACTAATGATTAATGTATAAGAGTTGTGTGGCTTAATACAATTTTTTTTCTCCCTGAAGCTTCTTGGATCCTGATTTCAGTAACTGATTTAACATATAAATTGGCCTAAACTTGGCAAAAATCAAGAATATTTAACAGGGCACAGATGGTGCGGCAGAAAGCAATATCCAGAGATTTGGTGACTCGAGTGATCTCTAACCCTCTACCAGCTGCTTTAGCTCAAGTGTGAATAAAGACCTTTTAAGAATCAATGAAAATGTCTTATGTTGTGCCTAAGTATTGCCCACCCAACCAAATTGACACCAAAAACAGAAACAACCATATGGTTTTAAGTGTATTAAAGACAAGTAGGTTGCAGCTTGACACTTAAGATTAAGTATGTTAAATCAAAGTATTACTGTTGACTGCTTCCACATTGCTTTCTTCTACGAACATATGATATGAAAATACATATCTCATCTTGTCATACTTTGTAGGTATTGACACAAAATCACAACCAGTGCATTTTTAATTTGAGACATGATAGAAAAATTAAGATGAACATTTTCCCAATGACTAGAAATGCCCTGTACAACTTCTTGAGCTCACAGAAAATGATGACTGATTGTGCACACCGCTAACACTTAACATGTGAACTTTGATACTTCATCATATAGCTAAATGAATTCAACATTTTTGTTATGTTCAGCAGGTAATATTAAATAAACTAATCATGCTTTTATAAGTATAGTTTAAAATCTCAGGTGCTATGCTTAATATTCTTCCACCCAAGAATATAAAAGATATTTGACTTTCGTTAGGATTTTCTATTAATCACAGAAAATGAATTTATGGAAATGACTTGCTAAATAAATAGGAAATAGGAAGGATTATGAAAATGAGGTAATAAATGAAAGGATTCAAACTTCATATATAAACAAAACTTTCTGAATACTGAACCAAAAAATAACATGTTAATCAGTTAGACTAAAATGACAAATTCATTTTTATTACCTACTTTACACCATAGCCATATATGTATAACGACTGATCATAATTGCATATATTTAGTTTATTTTGACATATGTTTGACGAAAAGATATTTTATCTAAATTGCCCTAGTTCAAAGTGTTTGCTTTCTGTGAGAAAAAAAAAATATGAAAGAGGACCTTTGTTGTTATAAATCAAATGCTATATTTGTAATTGAATGTTCTATTTTAGAAGAGCAGGCTTAAACCTTATCTTTAAGTGTAATAGATTAATTTTTAGGGTAACGTAAAACTACAGAAAATTAGAAGTGGAAAAAAGTGCAAATGACACATTAATTATGTTTACTTGGAAATTTTTGTTTGATATTTTTATGAATATTAAAAATCATACTTTTACAAGTACTCAATAAAATAACAAAATGTAACATAAAAAATTATCTGATGAAATAATTTTGACTAGTGTTTTTGAGAGAAGAGGTAGAATACTAAAGTTAAATTTTGAATTTTGATTGGAAATTAGTCAAATGAAACAAGAGTGTTTAGGAAGATAAAGAGATGGAATAATAGACTTAGCCAAATTAATTATAGCTTTAGTTGCGTCATTAGAATTTTTTTTTTAAAAAAGGAGCTGGTAAAAATAAAAGTCTCATCATCTACCACTGGGGGAAATTATTATATTCCATGTTGGTTTTAGATTCAATACTGTTACCGGTCCTAAAGCACACTAATTGAATTAAAACTTGAGCTCCTTGAGGAAGAACATTGTAATTCACTGCAATTCTTTTTCAAGAAGCATTGCGAAAAGAATACCATAAAATTAATTCTATTATATACATAATATCAGCACTGATATCAGGTGACTTCAATTGCCAAACAGGAGGCATGTAAAGGGGAATTTATGAGATAAAATAACATATGGGATTCTGGCACAAACATTTCATATTGGATAAAACAAGGTGCAAAGACTACATATTTTTACTTAACACTTTAATGTGTAATGTAGGAGCATACTTAGCTAATAAAAGAATCCTTTCACTGCTATGCTGACCTGTAATGTAGAAAGATGATATTGGAAGAGGACATGTTGAAGCCCCCAAATTGCTCCCAAACTTCCCTGCCAAGTTATAAAGTTGTAAATAAACCTGAACCAATAAAAATTTGTAAAATTTCTCATACAAATCATAATTTATGGGTGTAGAAGCTTGTAGTTCCCATTATGTTGCTTTTTGCTCAACTGTTAGTCACATATCCCTAAAGAATGGTCAAAATTGAATTCAATAAGCTTAGTTGCACAGTATTTTTGGCTACTTTAATGCAAGATTGATGGCATCGTTATTGAAAAAGGTAAAAATCTGAAATCACCAGAACTGTATGAAAGTATGAATAACTACTAAAGGAATTTCATTTAATGTTTTTCTAGTATTAGTAATAACTATTAGAGTATTATAATTACTAATTACTTTGGGAAATATTTAAACTTTAAAAACTTTACAAATATCATTGGGAAATATTTAAATATGCACACATACCTGTAAATTAAGCATTTGAAGGATATTTGGAGGTATGTAACTAGTTAATATTAGTTTTTATTTTTTTACATGGAAGAATTTATTTTATACAATTATCAATTGTAAAAAAATTAGAACTTTAAGACAACTCTATACAGAAGTGAACTGCATAAAATTGTATATATATTAGAACATCTATGTCCACAAGTATGGTGTTACTTCAATATGAAATTTCACATATACATGATGGGATTATTGTATATGCTCAAGTATAAGATCAAATATTTGTGAAAACAGAGAAAAAATTTTCATTCTATACTTTTAAGTAGATTATAAATTTTCATGATAATATTATTACACTTATACCTAGGAATATTTGCACCATTTTGTAAATTATACTTAATGCATTTGAGAGTGGTTATTTCTAGGGATTGGGGAAATAGAAGAAATTCTGAATGTGAGGACAAAAGACAGGCCAATGAGCAATCAAAGGTGATGTCCTGCACCACTCAGAGGTGTGAGATAGAATCTGCGATTTCATAGCCCCAAGAATACCATTGTATGTGGCCTTGGTGGTACCCAGAACTTCAGGGCTCAAACAATTCAGCACTTATTGGGACCTAGTATTGAATACCCCACAAACGGCAGGGAGTAGTTTCAGAGCCCCTGAACACTGTTAGGAAGCCCTGTCCCAAAACATATCAATATAAAGTCAAATATAAATGTTAGGTATGGGTAGATTGTATAAGAGGCAAGGAGTTTGTCTCCCTGATGTGTTGTTGTGACTGTGCTTCAAATCTTTGAGCACCACTAGGAATAACTTCTCAGTAAAATATCAGGAACAATCTCAGTGGTGTCAGTAACTTACTGCTACGCAATAATAGAAGGTCTAAGCTATTAGTTGTGGGTTGAGATGTAGTACAGTAGTTAAGGTGCCTCTCTTGCTTATAGCTGAACCTTATAGCACCATCAGAAGTGATCTCTGAGCACAGAGCTAGGATGAATCGTTGAGGACTGCTAGTACAGCTAACCCCAAAATTCTGGCAGGGGGTCTGTTTTTACTTAAAGCTTTCTCATTCATCTCAATTCATATTTAATGTAGTAATGTAGTTTTATTATTAAATAAAATAAAACAATCAAACTGTACATTAAATATAAAATTTTTGTATATGTTGTATATCACCCGTCTACATGATGGTCAGACTTCTTCGTCAAGACCCTGAATGAATGGTTTGAGGCTCTTCTTGCTCCTGGAGGGAGAAGACACCATTGGGATACACTAGCATGTGACAGGGATGGATGGAGATGTTATTGGCACCTGCTTGAGCTAATCGATAAGTAATGGGATATCAAGTGATCAAGTGATAGTTTTATTATAAAATTAATTGTTATATTTATACAAGTAAAATGATGCACAAATATCATTTAAAAGTGTCCCAAATAATTTTTAGTTCTAATTATTTCCTGGGCAACTATGATTATGTTTATCTAAATAAGACCAGATATTCCTACAGGAAATTGCTAGTTGGAATTGAAAGAATGTACTTTGATTTAATGGTTACTGGTTGAACATGTAAGAATACAAGTTAAAGGAAATAAGGAACACTGTAGCACTGTAGCACTGTCCTGCCATTATTCATCGATTTGCTCTAGTGGACACCAGTAATGTCTACATTGTGAGACTTCGTTACTGCTTTTGGTCTATCTAATATGCCACAGTGCCATGGGGTGGGATACTCTCGATAGCTTGTCGGGCTCTCCAAGAGGTATAGAAAAATTAAACCTGGGGATTGGCCAAGTGCAAGGCAAATGCCCTACAGGCAGCAGCTGACCACGGCCTGCAGGACAGTGATGGGCCTATCTCCCTGCAGGATAGTGTTGAACCTGCACCTCAGCTCAGGAGAGCCTTCTCCCTTCTCGGCCAAGAATATCAAATGAGATGAAGGAGGTGAGCCCGGGCCCCAAGTCCCTCAGGCCCTCTTCTGTGGGGAGCCGGGGTCCCAGGGTGCCCGTCCTGCCCCCAGATGGTGATCCTTGGGAATGTCGAGGAGATGTGGGCCTTCCAGAGCTACACCCTGGCCCTGTCCTGCTACTGTCTGAAGTTGCTGCTGCCCAGTGCCCATGTCTTCCTGTGCATCAAGCACAAGGAACGCTAACTTTGAAAAAAACATAGCTGAAGTCACATATCAAAAAGTGCTATATATATGGAATCCAGATATTGGACTATTGGACTACAGGTCAGAGAAAACAAAGTTGTAAGAATAATTTAACTGATACTTTCCAGTAGCCATTTTGTCGTTTGGAAACAGGGTTACGTATTTTGGCTGTAGACATTTTGAACATTTACATTCATCAATACATGAAGATCAAATATGAGCCTTATTACATAAAGAATAGTTTGATATAGTGCGTGTGGAAGGAGCGAGAGCCAGATGAATACAGTCAGTCACTTTAAATCTTGCCCAGAAACATGTGCCAATCAGAATAGATAATAAGACTTCTGGGAGTGGGATATGGCAGCAGTTTAAAGAAGGTCCCAGCCTTATCTCTCCTCTGCCTCTCTGTCTCTCTATCTCTCATCTTTTCCTTTCTCATCTCTCTTACCCATTCCCACCATTCCCCCATACTCTCTCTGGACCTACCCACCTACAGACTGCAGAATCAGGTAATATTGCATGCCATGACAGATTGCCACGTGCAGACAGACCTCATAGGTTTCAGACACCCAGGAAAGCTGAGGTTTAGGTAAAGCTTGAGTATCTAGGCAGGACCAGATATGAATCACTGTACCCCCATGTGCACATGACCAAGACTGGAGACTAGGAAAGCTGGCACTGGATGACAGAAAAAGCTAGGCCACAGTACGGTGGCCCAGCAACAGGTACAGAGCATAGGAATCTTACCTATGCACACATGACCTTGTCCAGAGAGTAAGAAAATCATTCCTGGGATAGAGAGCATTGTGGCGACAGGATCCAGGTGTCCTTCATGGGAGGGGAGAAGACTGTGGGATGAGACAAGGAGGTTATTCATAGATGGAACAATGACAGGGACAGGACTGGTGATACCATTCATGGGTAAAAGTAAGGCATGGATATTTGAGGAGGATCCCAGACCCATCTACTTTAACTGTACAAAAAATCCTAACTTTTTATCTTCTTAATTTTGTATATAAATCTTTCATACAGTTTTCAAGAACCAACCAGCACAGGAAATACCACTTTCACGCTAACAGTTTATACTGAAGATAAGTTAGTATATGTTTACAGGCTAAGATTGAAATAACCCATGAAAATAATAAGCGTATTTGAGAGAGATAAATAAATATATTAGGTATGGAAGAGGATCGCTTGTGCCCCTCATAGATATAGGCTGCTGGCTTTTGTGCAGATATTTGTTCATATGAATAGTCAAAAGTAAAACAAAGTTTTTTTTCACTAAAGAATTACTTCTTGACAAAGACCTAGAGCTTGGGGTAGCTAAGGTAAGAAGAAGAACTCGTGGATTTTATGTTTATATTTTCTAAAATTCTCTGGTTTCCATAAATGAGTAGTGTCCTTACAATAACCGAGATCAAGTGCCACTCCAGGAACAACATAGAGAATTTTAGATTCTGTAACAGAACTGTAGTAACTGTACTTAATAAAGGGAAAGTACGAGTTTTAACTTGAGTGGTTGTGTTTGGTGAAAAAAATTGATATATGCACTCCCTACCCATTTTCCATAAATACCATACCACATTTGATGGGTCTCAGACAGTAGGCAACAAATCATGGAGGGAAATATATATATATGAGTATATATATATATATATATATATATATATATATATATATATATGAGTCCTGAAAGTTGCCGAGAGTATCCCGCCCATGCGGCAGAGCCTGGCAAGCTCCCAGTGGCATCTTTGATATGCCAAAAACAGTATCAATAACAGTTCTCATTCCCCTGACCCTGAAGGAGCCTCCAATACAGCAGTGTTGGGAAAGAAGACGAGTAAGGAGAATCTCTAAAATCTTGGGGCTGAGACGAATGGAGACATTATTTGCGCCTACTCCAGTAAATCAATGAACAACAGGATAACAATAATACAGTGATACAATGATGATTTTTACACTAATTTCCTCATATGCTCACATATCATTTCTGTAATCACATATGAAATAGGATCAGAAAAAAAATTAAAGACATTTCCTTTCCAGGATGGCAATTTTTATATCTATACTTCTAATTATTTTCCTTTCATTTCCTCCTGTTTTTGGCCCACAAGCAATGAGACTCATGGCATACCTCTGGCTCTGTGTATAAGAATGCCTCCTGACCAGTCTCAGAGGACCATATGGGGTGCCAGGGCTGAAACCCAGGTCAGCCACATGCATCTAAAGCACCCAACCATCTCTACTGCCTCTTGCCCCATTAATTTCCCATTTTTAATTGAATTAGAAAACCAAATGAAAAAAACAGGGTGTGGAAAGTAAATGAAAGGTAATGTCCAAAATCAATGATAAACATTTATAAGTTGCATTTTAATATTATAGTTTACTATCTAAAGAATCATTTGTATTTACTGAAGGTCAACCCTGTATTTTATTTGTCTATCCATTAGAATTGTATTTAATATGCATTCATTTCCACCTAAGATGTGTTCTTTCTATATTTTTTCCTCTTTTCTCTCTCCTTTCACTTCTCTATTTTCTCTATCTTCCACAGCCTCCTTGTACTATTTCTCAAAATAGAACTATTTTGCTTCACCAGAAAAGGAGAAATAAGTATGATTGTAACATTTATTCACTTTTCAGTTGGAAATGCATAGTCAGCTGATTTACTATACATTATTAGATGAATCTTTCCCCAAAATGGGAGTTTCAATGTTGCACTCTACTTAAAATAAATCAATGGGCAATAGGTCACTTATTATTAACCAAAGAGAATGATCTCAGTGATAACAGTACTGTTTAGTATTTACAGCAAATTCAGCACATATCTGAACAGGATGTAAAAATTATGTGGAATTTATTTTCAGAAGTAATAGGAAATATATCGAGTCAATTCTAATGAAACGATATCATTATCTAATCATTCTTATATTAGAAAATTTAATTTAGATTGTGTTTATTCTTCTTAAGTTTTCTAGATCCAGAAGCAGGAGAAATTTGACTTCAGTCTGTGGCAATTTTTAATGTATGTTATGTTTAATAAATGATTTTCTATTCCATAATCATCAAATAAAAGTAATTTGTTATTATTCTCTAATTATATAGTCATATTTCATGACATGTAATAAGATATTTGAGGTCCTGGAAGCTCCTGAACTTTTTTTTTCGGGGGGGGGTCACACCTGGAGATGCACAGGGATTACTCCTGGCTTTGCACTCAAGAATTACTCCTGGTGGTGATTGGGGGACCAGAGAGAATGCTGGGAATCAAACACAGGTCAGCCATGTATAAGGCAGACGCCCTACCTGCTGTGCTATCATTCCAGCCCCTCCTTAGCATTTTGGGGTGGTTTTGTGTCTACTAGCACCACTGGGACGAACCCTACAGCATCGACAGACCAGCCATTGAACTGCCTGTCCACGTCGCTGTGCCAAGCAGTGGATCACCATTGGTTTCCAGGCTCCTTGCGTGTTTCTTGGAATGACCTCTAAATAATCACGATGACATAATTTTCATTAAGTGACATATTAAAAATAATGTAAGTGTTATCTACATTGGTTCTTGGGTGGGGATCTAGGGTCTCTCCTTGTGAGGTCCTAGTTTCAGTCTGAAAACCTGGATCTTGATTCAGTTCTTTGTGTCTGACTGAGGCCCTGCAGGGTCATGCCCACTTAGTGCTGCTGGAAGGGCATGTGGTGCCTGGGATGGAAACTTGAAGGCTCACACATGTTAGAGCTGTGAGCCTTTTATATGACGCAGATCAGGTATGAAGAACTCCTGGGACCCACCCCAAGAGTAGCGTCTCCTCCTTCTGTGTAATTTTTAGAAGTAGAACTTACAGGCTGTAGTATGGGTATAATGGAGAGGGTGTTTGCCTTGCAAGCAGCCTATCTGGGTTCAATTGCTAGCACCCCACAAGGTCCTCCAAAGAGGCCAGGAGTAATCTCTGATTGCAGAGCCATGTATTCCCTCGGTACCACCGGTGTGGACTCAAAACAAAAGCAAACAAAAAATAAAACTTTAATCCCAAGAATTTGAAGTTTAACTTAATTTTTAAATTGTTTATTTCTTTTATTAAGGCACCATGATTTACAAAGTTGCTCATAATGGGGTATCAGGAATACACTGTTAAAATACTAGTCCCAAACCAGTGTGACTCTCCCTCCACCAAACTCTAAAATAAATGTTTGAATTGTTTGCATTTTTCATAGAGATATAAATATACTCTAGTTAGTGAAGGGCTGGAGTGATAGCACAGCAGTAGGGAGTTTGCCTTGCATGCAGCCAGCCCGGCTGAGTCAGGTTTGATTCCTCCACTCCTTTCAGAGAGTCCAGCATGATACCGAGAGTATCGCCCGCACGGCAAAGCCTGGCAAGCTACCCATGACCTATTCAATATGACAAACACAGTAACAAAAAGTCTCAAAAAAATGAAGATGTTACTGGGCCCACTCGAACAAAACAATGAACAACAGGAGGACAGTGCAGTACAGTGCAGTGCAGTTAGTGAAAGACTAATGAATTACCATGGTCTGTCTAACATACTGTTCAATAATATTTCTGGGGTCACTTGTCAGTGTTGTCAATTTGTGTGCATGACAGCGGTAGGGCGTTTGCCTTACAAGCGGCCAACATGGCCGACCCGAGTTCAATTCCTCCGCCCCTCTTGGAGAGCCCGGCAAGCTACCGAGAGTATTCGATATGCCAAACACAGTAACAACAAAGTCTCCAATGGAGACGTTACTGGGCCCGCTCGAGCAAATCGACGATCAACGGGAGGGCCTTTACCTTTACCTTTTTATTAATACATAGAACCTATTAATTGCAATGAAATGAAACATAAGTAGTATTTTGTATATACATATTTTTACATTATGGTCTTCCTTATATTCAAGGCTAGAAATTTTATTCAAAGACACTTTGAACCTCCAATAATGGCAGAGTAGAGACAAATTTAATTACTCATTTTTTCTCTTTCTGTCACTTTTCCATCAAAATGTCTTAATGTAGTGATAACTTTTAGATAATAAAAAGGTAGGTAGCATTAAAGTTGTTGGGATATACAAATATTAACCAAAAGAAAAGCTTTATCATTGAATACTCTTCCCCTCTTTATATCAGGACGATCATGATCACGACCATCCTGTTATTCGTCCATTGCCTCGAGCAGGTCCCAGTAACGTCTCCTTTGTCCTAGCCCTGAGATTTTTAAAAAAGTGCCATCTTCAAGGCTCTTTCAGGGTTAGGAGAATGAGACCCATCATTGTTACTGGTATTTGGCATATTGGGTACGCCACGGGGAGTTTGCCAGACTCTGCCGTGTGGGCAGGTTACTTTCAGTAGCCTGCCAGTTTGTCCAAAGTAGGAATGAGATAATAACATGTCATTATAAGATGTCGCACGGCCACTTCCGGGAGCTGGGTTTTATAGCCTCTGAGTCTTGGCCGTTGATGGGATTACACGGTGCCAGGGGGCCAGTTGGTGGGTGTGACCCCCGTCTACCATCCTGCGGCACTGCAGTACCACATTAACAAGCTGATCCAGAGCGGGGAGGTGGGCGAGCAGGCTGGCTCCGACCCGGGACTGGTTGACCTGGACGCGGCACTGAACAACCTGGAGGTGAAGCTGGAAGGCTTGATGCCCAACGAAGTGCTGGACAGCCTCACCACCATCCCAGAGCTCAAGGACAATCTGCACATCTTCCGGCCTCGGAAGCTGACCCTAAAGGGGTACCGCCAGCACTGGGTGGTGTTCAAGGACACGACGTTGTCTTACTACAAGAACCAGGAGGAGGCCTCGGGGGACCGCACCCCTCTTTATATAATATTAGTAAATGCTAGGGATTTTTCAAGACACAAATGAGATTTCTTGATTGTCATTGTTATCAGGATTGCCTCATAAAGCAGGACCCTCCCCAGGCCACATGACAGCAGAGGCATGGGACTGCCCCACCATGCCTCTCCTTGCTCTGCGGCCTAGCTGTCATGCCCACCATCTTCCACAGAGCAACATCTTGGCACACACACAACCCTGGTCCAGAGACTCCCAATTAAATCCCAAAACGGATTTGTGCCCTACAGAGATGTCTCTGGAACCCAACCATCTACAATCTAGGATCTGCTTCATAGCCACATGAACGCTCGTGATATTCAAACTGAGCTCTGTAGCATTGTAGTACTGTCCTCCCGTTGTTCATCGATTTGCTCGAGCAGGCACCAATAATGTCTCCATTGTGAAACTCGTTGTTACTGTGTTTGGAATATCGAATATGTCACGGGTAGCTTGCCAGGCTTTGCTGTGTGAGCGGTATACTCTCGCGGGTAGCTTGCATGACTCTCCACAAGGGGTGGAGGAATCAAACTCGGGTCAGCTTGGTTGGCTGCCTGCAAGGCAAACATCCTACCCGCTGTGCTACTGCTCCAGCCCTCAAAATGAGCAATGAAAAATAAATTATCTAGCGTCTGTTCCTGGTAGGCAGGCTTGAATGGTGGTGGGAAAATTCGGGCAAAACATAATGCCCAAAAGTAGAGAGAGAGAATTGGGGAAATTGTCTGCAGGGTGAGAACAAGGATGGAGGAGGGGTCAGATACTGAGGACAATGCTGGTGGATAATGTGCACCGGTGGAGGATGGGTGTTTGATCATTGTATGGCTGAATCTCAAACATGAAAGCTTTGTATCTGTATCTCAATGTGACTCAATAAATTTTTTTAAAAAAGCAGGAAGCGATAGCACAGCGGGTAGGGCGTCTGCCTTGCATGCAGCCAACATGGCCGACCCGAGTTCGAATCCTCCGCCCCTCTCGGAGAGCCCGGCAAGCTACCGAGAGTATTCGATATGCCAGACACAGTAACAACAAAGTCTCCAATGGAGACGTTACTGGGCCCGCTCGAGCAAAACATTCAATTGAGTTATGTTTTACCCATGTGGACTTAAATAATTAATAATCCTAATACTTACTAATTATAAAACTAAATTTAAAACTGATATTTCATATGAATTCTTATGCCACACTTAGAATTATGCTGTTTTATTTGTTTGAAGATTACTCATATTTTATATACATTCTGGAGAGATAGCACAGTGCCTTGCAAGCAGCCAGCCCTTGCGAGCCGGGTTTGATTCCTCCGCCCCTCGCAAAGAGCCTGGCAAGCTAGCCAGGTATCTCACTCACACGGCAAAGCCTGGCAAGGTACCCATGACATATTCAATATGCCAAACACAGTAACGACAAGTCTCAAAATGGAGATGTTACTGGGCCCGCTTGAGCTAATAGATGAACAATGGGAGGACAGTGCTACAGTCCACATTGCACCTCTGACAGCATATTTAGTGTATAATTTATCTCTTTAAACTTTAGTTTAGTCATTGTGATTTACCTTACCGTTAATGATGGGGTTTTACGCCTATAACATTCCAACCTCACACCCTTAATCAGAGTATCTGCTTCCCTCAACTGCACCCTTGTTTCACGGTTTTCCCTTTCCTCCCCTCTCCACCAACTCCTGTCTCCCAGCCATGGTAATTTCAGAAAAGACCTGTTCTCAGGTTCTGCTTTTAGTCTTTAGTTATTATTTTGCTTCTTTATATACCATAAAGGTAAAGGCCCTCCCGTTGATCGTCGATTTTGCTCGAGCGGGCCCAGTGACGTCTCCATTGGAGACTTTGTTGTTACTGTGTCTGGCATATCGAATACTCTCGGTAGCTTGCCGGGCTCTCCAAGAGGGGCGGAGGAATCGAACTCGGGTCGGCCATGTTGGCCGCTTGTAAGGCAAACACCCTACCGCTGTGCTATCTCTCCAGCCCTCCACCCCTCTCGGAGAGCCCGGCAAGCTACCGAGTGTATTCGATATGCCAGACACAGTAACAACAAAGTCTCCAACGGAGACGTTACTGGGCCCGCTCGAGCAAATCGACCATCAACGGGAGGGCCTTTACCTTACCTTACCTTATATACCATATATGAAAGAAATCTATCTGCATCTGCTCCACCTTTCTTTTTGACATCACTCAGCATGATACTCTCCAGTTCCATCCACAATGTGGAAAATTGTATGATTTTTGTCCTGTAATCTAGAGAGCAGCTTGGAATGCCTTCAAGAGCGTTGAAGAAATAACTAAGAGGACAAAGAACCTCCAGCTCTGAGCACATCTCTTTGATTCCACTGTTCTTTCTGCATTAACATGTGCCTCAGAGACCTGGGCCCTACGAAAACAAGATGAGAACGCCATTCGGGTCTCTCAAAGACGAATCGAAAGAGCTATGCTTGGAATATCATGATTCACTCAAATGAGAGATAGAATTCGGAGTTCTAATCTCCATCAACGCTCAAGAATCAGAGACGCTGTCTCATTTGCCAATGCATCAAAAATCAGATGGGCTGGACATGTAATGAGGTTACAGATGACCACTGGACTCGAGCCATTACTGACTGGATTTTATGGGATATCAAAAGATTGCATAGATGCCCACCTACAAGATGGTCAGACTTCTTCATCAAGATTCTGAATAATCAGTTTGAGGCTCTGCATCTTTCTAGAACGAGCAGATGCCATTGGGCTACGCTAGCACACAACAGGGATGAACGGAGATGCTACTGGCACCCGCTCGAGTAAATCGATGAATAATGGGGTATCAAGTGATCAAGTGATCAAGTGAATCTAGCTGAGTAGTTTTCCATTGTTTTCGGAGATTTTGACTTTCATGATAGTGCTACAATAAACATAGGAGTTCAAACTTCTTTTTCTGAGTAGAGCTTTTGTTCCTTTCAGATGGTTGTGAAGAAGTGGAATTGCTTGGTTATATTAAAACTTAATTCTTTGTTTTTGGAGAAGTGTCCAATGTTGTTTTCCAGAAAGGTGAAACCAGTCAACAATCCCACCAGCAATGGATTCTTAAACACTATTGTAAACTAATTCATAGACTATCGGTATATTACAAGTTGAAAATATTTGTTTTATATAACTCAAGAATTATGAGAGTCGTGATTACCTTTTGCAATTACCCTCTCCCACTCCAAGATCTGCTTCTATGCGTTTAATAAATCTGTTGTGACATCATTTAGTACTTTCTTATTTTACCAAAATGCGCTATCTTCAAGATTTATCTGTATTATTACATATGATAGCATTTACCTTATTAAGTTAAACAATATTCCATCATGCATATATTCTCATATTTTTATAAATGTATTCATTGGTTATTATGAATAGTTCTATAACTAACGTGGATCTGCAAATATGACTTGAAAGATCTTGATTTCAATTCCTCTTAAGCACAGATTTGATACTGCTCTGATTTATAGTTCATATTTCATATTGAAAAAATATTTTAAGACCTTCATATTATTTTCTTTAGAAGCTGCACGGTTTTGCATTTTTATAATAGTATAAAATGCATTAATTTTTCACATTCCTACTAATACTTAGCATTTTTCATTGTTAGTTATCCTAATAATTAATATTAGTATTAATTTCCCTGATTGCTAGTGATCTTGAGCATTTTTTTTATACCTACTAAGCTATTTCTATGTCATTTTTGCTGAAATGTCTTGTCATAGTATCTACCTGATTTTTTTATGGAATATATATGTTTTGTTATGATTTGCAGGATTTACATTTATAAATTGAATTTTAATCCCTTATCAGATTGAAAATATTTTAATCTTTTCCTTAGGAGGCCTTTCGCCTTTTTCCCCCTTTGTTATGCAGAAATTTTTTAGTTTAATGCAATCCAAAACATTTCATTTTGCTTTTCTTTCCTATGCTTTGATGTGAATTCCATACAATGATTAGCAAAGCAATTGTAATGAAACTTTCCCCCTAATATTTTAGTATCTTACTTATACATCATAAGACACCCCATATCACTTTTCCATAATAACCACACCATATTTGATGGGGTTCAGACAGTAGACAACAAATCATGGACATATATATATTTTGAGAGAGCCCAGCAAGCTACCGAATGTATCCCGCCTGCATGCTAGAGCCTGGCTAGCTCCCTGTGGTGTCTTCGATATGCCAAAAACAGTAACAATGATGGGTCTCATTCCCCTGACCCTGAAAGAGCCTCCAATACAGCAGCTTTGTGAAAGACGAGTAAGAAGAGGCTGTTAAAATCTCAGGGCTGGGATGAATGGAGACATTACTGGCACTTGCTTGAGTAAATCAATGAACAACGGGATGACAGTGATACAGTGATTTATACATATTATATTAAATTATGAAATCTATCATTAGTCGAGTTGTTTATGTGGTATGTTATAAGGGTTCAGTTTTATTTTTATCATATGTTTCCTAGTTTCCTCTATCCAAGTGATGAAGATACTACTCGTTGTTCTATGTGTATTCAAGGTACTCTTGATAAAAATCACTTGACTTTTTAGACGTATTTATTGCTGATATAAATAGAGTAATTTCTAACCTCAGTTATTCTCTATTCAGCTAAATGTCTGTTTTTTTTACAGCACATAGTGTTTATATTTTTGTACTAATATATTCTGAACACTGAAAATAAGAAGTCTGTTGTTTTGTTCTTTCACTCAAAGTGGTTTGACTATTCATGGTTTTTGATTTTTAGATTACATTTCTGTTGGAAAAATAGCAGTGAAATTTTCACAAACATTGCATTGACTCCAAGATTAATTTAGGTATATTTAGGACATTTTAACATATTAAATTTAACAAATCATGAGCCTGTAATGTGTTTCTACTTATCAATATTTTGTAGTGTTTAGTATATAAGACTTTTGCACCTTTGTTAAGTTTATTCCTAAAGTATATATATATATATATATATATATATATATGTATATATATATACATATATACATACATATGCATCTATATTTTTTTATTTTGGTGGGTTTATCTGTTAATTTCTATTTTCAAGTATCTTTGTTAGTCTTGCAGTTTATTAGTCTTGCTTTAAGTAAATTTAAAATTACGTTGTATTTCATTGAAGCTACTTATTTTTTTTTACAGACTTTTTATGTTTCTGTTTTGGGAGCATTTCCCCAGATCCTTTTATGCTTATTTTCATTGCTGTGTGTGTATGTGTGTATGTGTGTGTGTTTGTATATGCATGGAAGAAAAATATCACCTTTCTTAATCACTATGACCTGAGTACATACAAAAGAAGACTCACTCGATTATTCTAGCAAGAGATTTTGGACAGTTTTTCAATGTATATACTAGTTCCAGTTGCCATCTTGGTCTAAGTCACTTAGAGGCATCAAATGCTTGATTTCCCAAATAGTGAATTTAAGAAGTGCTTATACTAGGTATCAGAAAAAATGGTCAAAAGTAGAAGTTTATTTTGGCATATAATGTCCAAATGTTAATAAAGTAGAAAAACATAATGAATCTAAGTTGTTTCTGTCAGTACTCATCTATAAAAAGGTTTGTGGGTAGAAAAAAATTTAAGACACTCATCTAATCTAGACAGTACCAGTTCTTTTCCATGCTCTGATAGAATCAAGACCATGCATTCCGCTGGCAACACTTCTGAGAGCTCAGAACCTGTGCAATAGTCCAACTATTTTTTGTTTCTGGAAAACTTGAAACTTTGATGTCCATTTGTTAGCATGTTTTGTGCTAATCTGAGATATGGGTACTGGCATGTATTATCTTGTTAATTCAAACAAAGGGCTGGAGCGATAGCACAGCGGGTAGGGCGTTCGCCTTACAAGCGGCCAACATGGCCGGCCCGAGTTCGATTCCTCCGCCCCTCTTGGAGAGCCCGGCAAGCTACCGAGAATATTCGATATGCCAGACACAGTAACAACACAGTCTCCAATGGAGACGTTACTGGGCCCGCTCGAGCAAATCGACGATCAACGGGAGGGCCTTTACCTTTACCTTTACCAATTCAAACAATTATCTTCACCTTTTTTTTTTCTTAGTAACTCAGGAATATTGAAGCATGCTGGTTTTCAGCAGAGCTCTGGAAACGGGTAAGAGACGACTATTTTATATTTTATACTGAATATGATACTGAATAATTTATATCTATAGAATATTCCTTTGACACAAAGTAGATTTGTGGAATGAAATGCTAAATGTTTTATGTGGCTTTGAAATACACCTGGACACAAGATAAAGTTTTTTGAAGTAAGACAAAATATAAGAGCTAACATGAAATGTAAGGACTATAGTAACAGCTATTTTCTATCTGTTAAATACACAATAGAAGTAAAAAATGTGGGTTGAAAGCTCAAGGGAATTATTTTGTGAAGAAAATTAAAGAAGATAATGGTTGCATATCAAGACAAAAGTAAGGGGTCCAGAAAATGGATTAAGAAAATGTAATATTTTATGCTGTGACATGGATATCTCAGACAAATTTGATAAGAGTTGCTGCATTAGTATGGGTATAAAACATGATTACATTTGACTTGTGAATAAATGAAAAACACAGAAATGGAGACTGTTACGATGCAAACTGAAATAAGAGATGCTGCTTGAGGAAATGAAAGGTCAGCATATGGGAAATTAGATGTTCCTGTTGTGAAAATATTCAGAAGAACTTAATCTAGTGGGGGTATATCTAAGATATAATAGACATCAGTAATCGCTTTGGGATGTAAAAGTAAAAAGCATCACAAGATCTGCTGAGCACTTACCTAGTACCCATTCTCTTGTTCTTTGCGTAATTTCTATTTTTCATCATGATGCTGTCTCTAGTTAAAATCACTCACTTCTGTTCATTCCATTGCTCTTAGGTATGGTCCTGTGACCAATTTTAATTAATAACAATAAAATGAAGTCTTTGTTTGGGATTATAACAATATTATTAAAAGATAAAGCCATCTCTTTTTTAGGCACCATTTTTAGACTAAAAAATAGTCAAATTAGGCACAATATTTAACAATAATCAATTTTGACTCAAATATATACAAGATATACAAGATATTAAAAGCATGAATTGAAATTAAGATGCTGGATGAAAAGTAAAAGTCATGTGTGAAAATTCTAATGAATGAGAGTAATCAAAATATTGACAAACATTTTTAGAGAAAAAAATTTGGCATAGCCAAATTTACACCGAAATAAAATAGAAATGGCATCAAAGGAATAGAAATTATTCTCAAAAGTTTAGAAAATCATAATTTATAAAACTAATGGGCGAACAGGCACCTCTGTTAACTCTGAAACCTATAAAACATTGGATAATGCAAATTTTCCGGGAATGAAAAATAATGAAAGTGGTGAATGTGTTGCAAAAATTTTCTCTTAAAATATAAAAGTGGTCATAATTTTCTTGTTTTTTTTAACTTGGTTATTTATTTGGTTTGGTTATTATTCATTTTGTTATTTATTTATTAAGTTTGGGGGCCATACCTAGCTGTGCTCATGGTGTACTCCTGGCTCTCGCTAAGTAATAACTCCTGGTGAACTTGCAGGACCTTAATGGGTACTGAGGATTGAACTGGGATCAGCCTTGTGCAATGCACACATACTGCCATTGTACTTTTGTTCTAGAGCCAATGGTCACAATGTTCTAGAAGAGTTTAGGGAAAAATTAAGTTTAACGTTTATAGAATGGCAATTCTAAGAAGTGCTGTGGAGCAATATTTTGGGTGAAATGAATGGAGAAATCAAAGACAAAGGAAAGGAAATATAAAGCATTTTGGGATGAAGTACCAAGTGATGGTAGAGGATTCTTTGATCATAAAATTTCTAATAATTTATAAAATATTTTTAAATGTGGTGCTAGTATAAAAGTGTTTTTTTTTCCAATTTAAAGTCTCTTATATCAGGCAATATTTATCATAAAATGAAATTATGGCAAAACACATTTTATTTTGCATCATTTTTGTTCATTCATTTTTTTAGTCTAAAAAAGTTGCTTAAAAAAGAGATGGCTTTATCTTTTAATAATATTGTTATAATCCTAAACAAAGACTTCATTTTATTGTTATTACTTAAAATTGGTCACAGGACCATACCTAAGAGCAATGTAAATAATAAAAAGGAGTTCATTTTTTATTCTTTAAATTTCAGAGCTGTATGGACATAGAGAAACTTTAGTAGTTATAGGAGAATCGGAGGTCCTGATAAGAAAATTAAAGGACCATTCAGAGTCCAAGGCTTTCCCTGTGACGATAATCAGATACTGTCACTGTCACTGTCCTCCCATTAATTGTCACAATGGAGACATTACTGGGCCCGCTCAAGCAAATCAATAATCAGATAAATGTTCACAAATGAAGAGAACTCCTGTAGATAATTGAATAAATTGTTTATAACCTTCTGCCAAAACTAAATCTGTACTGTTTCCATTCTGGAAAAGCCCATGTTCTTTTAATCATGTAGCTCTCTTTCCCATCTTATCATGTCTCTGAGTTTCTTTTCATTAAAAACTATTTTGCTTTATTAAAGAGGAAGGAAGGAAGGGAGGAAGGAAGGAAGGAAGGAAGGAAGGAAGGAAGGAAGGAAGGAAGGGAGGGAGGGAGGGAGGGAGGGAAGGAGGAAGGAAGAATGGGAGGAAGGAAGAAAGGAAGGGAGGAAGGAAGAATGGGAGGAAGGAAGAAAGGAAGGGAGGAAGGAAGGGAGGGAGGGAGGAAGTGAGGGAGGGAGGGAGGGAGGAAGGAAGAAAAATAAGCAAATATTATGATTCATGTTTACATTGTCTTATTCTCTATAAGCCAAATACCTATAAATACTGATTATTTTATTTAAAGATTCTAAAGAGATTGCTTCTATTAGTAGATGAACTGAGACAAATTGAATGAATTCAGTTAGATAACACATATTATTCACCCACTTAGTGCTGTTGCTATCATATTAGGTATGCTAATTTACCCAATTAACCTTATATAATTGGTTTAAAGACCTTGTCTAATAAGATAGTATATTAATTCATAGATGAAATAAAAGAAGTCTCAAATCTAAAGTGATTTCTTAGAAAACTCATTATTATTACAAAAACACACTTTCCTTTTGGTTTTCTTTTTTTCCTTTACCACCATTTAAATTTGTTATTTAAAGAAAATAAAATTTAATAGTATTTCTTAGAATTTCGAAAAATGTTAATTTCTCTGTAGTGGGGTATATAGTTTTGTTATTCAAAGCAAGTAATGGAAAGTCATTATTCAAGATAAAACTGATTTATTTAGGTCTTCTCAATTAAATGCAAAGGATAATCTAGTTAGCTTTTAGGAATAGAAGCATAATAAATACAATAGTAAAGCAGTATATATTTGTGTATTAAAATTAAGGCACCATATGTAATTTTTGTGCTTCACTGCTCAGCATTTGCTGATGAAGAGAAAAGGAGCTAGTGAAAGATATTAACCAGGTAATTGGTTCTGGAAATATTGGCCTGGTGACAGAACAGAATACTGGATTAATCAACTCAGCACAATGCAAGCATTATGTACTAAAATGAAGCCAAAGCAAAAGCATGAGTAAACTAAAAAAATGTATGATTTCTTGTTTAATCAGAAATTTCTATCATATGATCACATGGGCAATTGAAAAATTTCATATAAAGACCCTCTCTATTGTTTTCCCACCAACATACATGCCCATTTCCACAAATTTGTCTAAAGTGCTACTTTGTCCCAGAAGAACTGATGTTCAGTTGTAATTTTGACCTGGAAACTTTGGAGTCATAATCAGATTTTCTCTTTCACTTGTTTCCTATATCCCAGTTTAAAATGATTGTTATTGTTTTGGCATCAACTTCTTGCAGTTTTCAGGGGCTACTCTTCCACTCTGTTCCTGGGGGTAGCTCTGATCAGTGCTATGGGGATCAATTGGTGTCGGAGATTGAACTTAGGGCCCTGTATGCGTGACCCATGCTCAGTTCATTGAGTTATATATCCAGACCTTGTTATTAATTTATAGGAGTGTTTCCCAAATGGTTCCCAGGAATTCTGGGGTTCCCACCACCAATATTTGACCAATCAAGCCAGTAGTTCAATGTAAGGACCCATCTACATAAGTATCTACTCCTAAAATTTCCTCACTCCTGTCATTAACTGTTTTTGGTCATATGTATTGCTATTTGACTATGTGATGTCATGTTTATTTTGTTTTCTTTTTCTATGTTTGTTTCCTAGTACATCCTATATTATCTATATCGTTCTGGTCTATTTCAGGCCAGAAATAGAATAATATAGAAATATCATTCTTTAATATGGTATTTCTTTTTTTCTCACTTCCATAATTATACTTTCAAAATTTAGCTCTAGATGATACCATTACTAAAACTATCTTTATGTTTCACCTATACAAGTATCTACTCCTGAAATGCCTCATTCTTTTAGATATTCTACTGAAATAAATAAATGCTTTCACTCTGCTAATGGCAATAAAATCTGTGTTTTTTAAATGTAGGAGTACTGCTATTTATTCAGCCTCTGATTAACTGATTGAATTGGGCATGACTCCATCTTACTTTTTTTTCATAGTTTTATTTATTTATTTATTTTTCGTCTTATATTTATTTATTGAATCACTGTGGGAAAAGTTACTAAGCTTTCAGGTTTAAGTCTCAGTCATACAATGAACAATCACCTTTCCCTTCACCAGTACTCACATTTCACCACCAAGAACCCCAATATACCCTCCCTCCCACCCCACCCAATGCCTGTGAGGCAGATGATTTCTACTTAACTCTTCTCTAAATTGATTACATTCATCGTTTTGCAAAAGAGCACTATTATTGTTTAGAATTTCCTCCTCAACAATCAGAATTTCTGAAAAGGCATTGTGAAATACTTTGTTTCCTATAGCTGGTTATGAGAATCATAAAATGTTGTCCAGCCGCTATTGTGGCCACGCAATTTTGGATTTCTGCAGAGCCAGATAATTTAGAGATTGGTTTCTGTGCGTCTGGTGTTATGGCTATGCCAGAGAGCTGCTTGTGGAGGGCAACTTTTGACCTTGGTAGGGCATGAAGGAAGAGCTGGTACCGCCCCTCTTCCCATGAGACTGCAGTTGCCCTGTCACTGCTGGCTCATACCTGGCATTCCAATAAGCTCTGAGGAGGTGGCCACCTTGCTGCCAAGGGAAAAAAGGCGGAAGGGAACAACACCCTTTCCCTCCTGGGGAGTCATGGTGCCATAGTTTAATGCATGGACCATTCACGTTTTTGCTGCAAGGTGCCAGGCTCTGGATTAAGTCCTTTTGCCTCTGGAGCCATGTCTGTGCCAGAGAGCCACTCATGGGGGGGGCAACTCGTGACCACAGTAGGGCATGAAGGACGAGCCAGTACTGACCCCCTTGCCATGAGACTACAGTTGTCCCATCACTGCCGGCTCATACCTGGCTTTCCAATAAGCTCTGAGGCAGCAACCACCTTGCTGCCGGTGGGGAGAAAGGAGGAAGGGAGCAACACCCTTTCCCTCCTGGGGAGGCATGGCGCCATAATTTAACACATGGTCCATTCACTTTTCTGCCGCAAGCTGTCAGGCTCTGGATTAAGCCTCTGGAGTCTCTGGGATCATGGCCATTAATCAGCTTAATCAGAAGCCAGAGAGGCCGTTTGTAGGCGGCGACTCGAGGTCTCGCTGGGATGGGGAGGAAAGGGTCGGTCTCACCCCCATCTGCTGAGGCCCCACATGTCTCGTCACTGTAGGCCCAAACCTGACTGTCCTGTGGCCTCTGGAGGATGACGGTCACCAGGCTGCTAAGGGAAACAGGCCAAGGCACGAAACCTATTCCCACCTGGAGTGGCCCAGCCCCAGTAACCTACTGCAGGGACAGGATGCATTTCTGCCAAAACCTTTTGGGTTCCGAGATTCATTTTTGAACAGGATCATGGCTGTTAAGCAGTTTGATCAGGAACCAGAGAGGCTATGCTTCCAATTATATAGCTGAGCCGGAGGTGGTTTGTGGGCGTGTCTCCCACATACCTATCTTATTGCCCTTTACTTTCTTGGTAAATTTTGCCCCAAGTTTCTGAGGTCTGGTCAAAGGCACAACAGCAATTTTGGGGTATCTGAAGGCATGACGGTGCTATCAGGCTGCTGATGCACTCACCTCACAGGTACAGATTGACCTGCTGGTGGCACCATACCCCCAATAAAATCCTTTTTAGAGCTTTAAAACTTTATCCCAAGTCTCAAAGATTATCTTCTATGCCAATCTTTTCTAGTAGCCTCATTCAAACTGTAGAAAACTCTACAATGAAGCCATGATGTATGATTTTCTATAAACTGTTGTAATTCCACATTTATGTGCTTATGTTTTATCTATGTGATTTATTGTTCCTTTTTTTTAAAAAATTATGTTTTGTTTTCAATGAGTAATTAATATATGTATAAGAAAGCGCTCAAGAGTACCCAGATTCCTATTTTCAGAGATTTACTTGATATGGCTTATCTGCCAGACACTGCTTTTCCCATCTTCCTTTGAAAGTCAGTGTGCCATGAGTCTAAGTCCTGTCTATTTAAGATGTGAACAGAAAAAAAGAAAAATATGCATTGTGAATGACAAGTCTTTAATACTAAAATACTTTCTCTCATCCTTTAGTTTTCTCCTTTTGATAGTGAAAAATGTAGATATGAGAATGGTAACCTTTCCTCCATGTTGATCAAGTCAGTGCCGCAGGTGGTGGCAGAAAAAGTGCAAGTCAGTTGCTATATGGATCAATTTACTGTTTGTACTAACTTGAATTTCATCTCTACATATAAGTTATAAGTTAAAAAATGTAAAAGAAAAAAATTCACTTAGTACATTGTGTTTTGAGGTCTCTTTCTTAGACTGCGTCAGTGGTTCTCAAAATGTTTTTTCTTTATATGTGCAATTTTTTTCCTGTGTGTACATTAGAATTTTAAATATGTAACACTTAAGTGACTGAGGTAGAACAACTATGATTTCTTAGTCATTATTTTGCTACATTTTTCTATTATTATAGGTCTTGGTGTGATTTTATTCTAGCAGTTATCTGTTGCTGATTAAGTTGTCCCAAATTCCAATATTACATAAAACTATTTATTATTTTGCAGTAGCTATTGTGCATGTTTCCAATGTTATTTAACTATGTTCTTAGATTCACAGCCTCTCACAGACTGGAATCAGAGCCATTTAAGATTCAGACATTTAAATATTTATATTGGTTTTATTCAAGATTCTCTTAGATTTGACGTTGATGTATACGATGTCTACTGAAACTCGATTGATGAGTGGTGTAGAAAGTATTGAATTCACTGTAGTCTATTGAATTGAGAATTTTAATTACTTGTTATTTACCAGGGTCTATCCCTAATTCCTCCTTGTTGTAAAGATGTTTCCATAATGTTTCCAACTTCATTAAATTAGACAAATAGGAGAGAACAAGACAAAGAAAGTGGATATGAACAAAAAAGTCTGGACAAACATCTAATCATTTTGAAATTATCTGTCTATAAGAAACAAATTATTAGGTCCAGTATACTTTTAAGGAAAAATTATTATACAGAGGTTGAACTATAAAAAGTAGGAATGATTAAGAACCATGTCAAAAATTTCCTAATACAATACTTGTTGAATATAAACATTCCTTTATTTTATTCACCTGGACTTATGTACATATGTATATTTATATATGTGTATATACATATATATTTGCCTCAGGGTAGTGGAAATAGCCACTGTAATTAATTATTATTATTAAGCAATATTTCAAATATTTTTTTTGTTTTATTATTCATAAAAGTACAAAACAAGCTTTTGTTTTTATGTTTCTAGATTTCCAGAGATATAATATATAAATAAATATATATGAATAAAAATAGGTATTGAAATATATGTGCATAAATGCATGTGAACGTATATTTTTAATAGTGACAAAAAGATACATAAAATGAGCCAGTATTTTTTAATTAATTTTCAAAACGTTTATTTTAATAAATCACCATGAGATAGAGCATTACAAAACTGTTTATGATTGCGTTTTAGTCATATAATATTCCAAAACCCATCCCTCCACCAGTCTAATTTCTCAGCACCAGTATCCCCACTCCTTCCCACCCCTTCAAGCTACGCCCCACTCCCAAATGGCAGGCACATGTGTCAATTTTTAAACTTCAGTATTCAACTCCTTAACCAACATTTCAGGTATTTCAAAAGAGTTCTTTAATTTTTTTAACTTTATTTAAACAGCATGGTTTAAAAATTTATGTATAACACAGTTGTTACAGACTTTTGATATTCCAATGTCAATCCCATCTTCTGATGACCTTCCCTCCACCAATGTGTCCATTTTCCCAAGCATACTCCAAGCCTTCCCTCTTAGTAGGCACACAAAAATTTGTTTTATATTACTTGTTACTACAAAATAGCTAAAGGAATTATCAAAAATACTACAGTGGAAGAAAATTTATCAAAATCATTGTATCTCACCACAGACTTAAGTCTTATCTGATTTACTAAGCTGTTTGTCTCTAGTTGATTCTTCTGTGTTACTGCTTTTGTTTGTTGAGTTCAGTTGGCTTCTATGTTACTTTCTCATCTAATTTGATGCACTTCTACTAAAATTTCAGTACTGTGAAATTCAGAGAGTGTGCTTCACCATGTATGTTGCCATGTGATCCAGAAACAGCAGAATCTTTAGAACTGTGGTGAGTCTGCAGAGGATCTTAGTGAAGACATGAAGTTAGACCCTAGGCAGTTGGTGTGGTAGAAATAGTGGGTTATGAATGCCACTTCTAGGGTTTAGGCAGGGAGAGAAGGGGCTTTGTCCATCCCTTTCCTATGGGCACCCTGCATTTTTCAGCTGGGGGATTGGTAGGGGGACTGTTGTTTCCATGAATTTCAGCTACTTGGCTTGCATCTCCATCTTCTTGGAGATTTATGTCATGAACCTGATGAGCAGGGCTATGGGTGAGTCACCCTGGGGCAGCTATGGGAAGCAGGTATGGCTGCTGGAATTTCCCCCGGAACTTTTTTTCTTTTGTCTCTTCCAACACAAAGACGTCCTCTCATTCCTCAGCAGTATTTTTCTACCCACATTGCATAACTATCTATCCTGTCACTGTCCTGTGCTCCCGTTGTTCATTGATTTGCTCGAGCAGGCCTAGTAACATCTCCACTGTGACACTTGTTATGTGTTTGGCATAGCGAATACATCACAGGTAGCTTGCCAGGCTTTGCCATGTGGGCAAGATACTCTCGGTAGCTTGCCAGGCTCTCTAAGAGGGGTGGAGGAATCAAACCTGGCTCAACCAGGCGGGCTGTGAGCAAGGCAACACCCTACAATTGTGCTATTGCTCCAGCCTGTAAATATCTATATATTCATTATTCAAAACTGTATCATCACCCCAAATATGACAAAAACTTTTTTTTTCAAATTTATGTGTCAATCTGGATTTGAGTGACTAAGAAAGATTCTACTTTACTTTCCTTACCAACTCCACTTAATTATATTTGTTTTGGTGCCCCCCAAATATTTGGCAAATGTGAAAATTTTCAACAATACATTGATAATTTAGCACAATTTAAACATACAGAATGCACAATCTTAGTTTGAATATAAAAAAGAACCCTAAACATCTAAAAAAAAACACTGCATTGAAACTTACTACTCTTTGTAATTATCACTTTATTTATTTTATAAACAACTTCTGGATTAAAAATAAAGTGATAATTACAAACAGTAGTAAGTTTAATGCAGTGGTTTTTTTTTTAGATGTTTAGGGTTCTTTTTTTATATTCAAGTTAAGATTGTGAATGTCCTGCCACAGTGGTAGGGTGGGATGGGGGAAAGAGGCATGGGAGGGATACTGGTACTGGTGGTGGTGGAGAATGGGCACTGGTGGAGGGATGGGTATTCGATCACTGTATAACTAAAACCCAAGCACAAAAATTTGTAAGTCTACAACTGTACCTCATGGTGTTTCACTAATAAAAATTTAAGGAAAAAAATAAGAGAGCAAATAAACTCTCAAAAAAAAAAAACAGTGCTATATGCTTATTTTCTCTGCATCTAGTCTTTTTTGTTTTCCCGGGGACCATATCTGGTGTTATTCAAGGATTACTGCTGCCTCTGTAACTCAGGAATTTCTGCTGATGGTGTTCAGCGGACCACTGATTAAAACTCGGTCAGTTGCATGCAAGGCAAGCAACCTACAAACTGTACTCTCTCCAGTCCAACATCTAGTCAGTCCAACATCAACTCATTATGATCTAGTGGTCCCATCTCACCATTGACAGTTATCTTCTATAGAATACCAATAGTTTCTGAGTGTTTTTTTATATTATTTTATCCTTTGATTTTGGTAGGGTTAAAGGTCATGCTCCCAGTAAAGTCTCAAGGCTCTGGGACCATTCCAGTTGTCCTCAGTCAACCACGTAGATGGTTAAATTCTGGAGTATGAGGATGTGCAGAGAGTCCTGAGGGGCTCTGGATTACCCAGGCAAATCCTGCGATGTTCTGGGCTCCAGCAAATACAGGTGGTATTGTTCAGAATATTGTGTTGTCAGAAGATTAAATCAAATTTCACCACTATATATATATATATATATATATATATATATATACATATACATATACATATGTGTGTGTGCAATTGATCTTAGTTCTTTAACCAAATGTGTCTACTTCCTGCAGTAGGTTACTGGTGCTGGGCCACCCCAGGTAGGAATGGGTTTCGTGCCTTGGCCTGTTCTCCCTGGCAGCTGGTGACCACCATCCTCCAGAGGCCATTGAACAGTCAAGTTTGGGCCCTCAGTTGCGAGACACACGGGGCCTCACGGGATGGTGCTATTGTAGAACAAATAGTAGTGAAATTTGAACCAATTGGGTAACTTCTTAAATAGGAATTATTGGTTTCAAAATTATACTAGATGAAATAATTATAACTAGAAATATTTGAATGTGAAATGTTGGCAGTTCATGGAAAATGCTTAAACACCTAAATTACTCAGCAAAGTTTATATTTGTACATTTTTCTTGAATGTAATTTCTAGTCACTTGTGTATTATAATCCCAAAGGAAAACTGAAAGCTAATTCTGAAGACTGAGACACTATAACCCCTGGCTACACAAGTCCAAAAACAAACAAACAAAAAATGTAATTCATTCAGATTCTTAGTTCTTTAACCAAATTTGTCTACTTCCTGCAGTAGGTTACTGGTGCTGGGCCACCCCAGGTAGGAATGGGTTTCGTGCCTTGGCCTGTTCTCCCTGGCAGCTGGTGACCACCATCCTCCAGAGGCCATTGAACAGTCAGGTTTGGGCCCTCAGTTGCGAGACACACGGGGCCTCACGGGATGGTGGTGGTGCCTGCCCTTTCCTCCCCATCCCAACAAGACCCCAAGTTACCACCCACGAACAGCCTCTCTGGCTCCTCATCAAAGTTGCTTAACAGCCATGATCCCAGAGACTCAGAAACAAATCTTGAAACCCAGCAGCTTTTGGCAGAAATGCGTCCAGACTGCGCAGTAGGTTACTGTCCCTGGGACGCCCCAAGGGGGAAAGGGTGCTGTCCCTCGACCTGCTCCCCCTTGGTGCCTCGGTGGCCGCAATCCACAATAGGGCATTGGACAGTCAGGTTTGGGCCCGCAGTGATGAGACATGCAGAGCCTCATGGGATGGGGGTGGAGCCGGCTCTTTTCTCCCCATCCCAATGAGATCTCTAGTCACTGCCCACCAACAACCTCTCTAGCTCCTGATCAAGCTGCTTAATGGCCATGATCCCAGAGACTCAGGAAAAAATGATGGAACCTAGCAGATTCCCTCCATATTTAATTGTTGAAATTAAATTAAATTAAATTCCCTCCATATTTAATTGTTAAAGAAATCCCTCCATATTTAATTGTTGAAATTTCGGAATTTTAAAATCGCATAGTCACTACTGCAGCCATGCGGCATCATATGTTATTCATAGCCAGTAATAGAAAACAAATTGTCTACTGTCACCTTTTTGGCAGATCTGAGTGTTGGGATAAAATCCCAAATAATAATTGTCGGTGTGATGTCAAAATGTTGAGTGTAATCAAAGTATATAGAGAGTAATTTGGAAATCATCTGTCCCACCGGTAGGGGGATGGTGTGGGATGGGGGTATACTGGGGGTTTTGGTGGTGTATGGTGAGCACTGATGAAGGTATGGGTGTTTCATTGTATGACTGAGACTTAAACCCGAAAGCTTTGTAGCTGCTCTCACGGTGATTCAATAAGTAAAATTATAAAAAATATATTGAAAAAAAGAAGACAGAGTTCATGTGCAATTCAATCAGCCTAATCAGTGGCTGAATAAATAGCAGTACTCCTACATATAAAAAATGGTATAAATAAAACTCATGTATTCAGATACCCTTACAGAAGAATTACATTTACTGTAGTAAATGTAATATGGTATGTGGTATGTAATGTGGTATGACTGACATTTCTAAGACTACTATTAGATAGTTTTAGGTTTCTGGATTAGAATTTCAAGTTTTGGTTTCTTCTACATTCCTGAAGCAAATTAATTACCACTTCTATAAGATATTAAACACTATGATTTTGATGATATATTATATTTCCTGATATTTTATTTGATATTTTTGTACTTATTTATTATTGAATATTTCTGTTTAATTTTTTTACATGTTTTTGTGTTTGTGCCCATACCCAGAGCTCTTCAGGACTTACTACTTGCTCTCTGATCAGGGTTCACTCTGGGAGATGCTTGTGTAGAACATTTATGATGCAAGGGATTAAATTCAAGTCATCCACTTGGAAAGCAAACTCCATATCTGTTGAACTATATCTCTGGTTCCTAACTTTTGTGCTATTGTAGAACAAATAGTAGTGAAATTTGAACCAATTGGGTAACTTCTTAAATAGGAATTATTGGTTTCAAAATTATCCTAGATGAAATAATTATAACTAGAAATATTTGAATGTGAAATGTTGGCAGTTCATGGAAAATGCTTAAACACCTAAATTACTCAGCAAAGTTTATATTTGTGCATTTTTCTTGAATGTAATTTCTAGTCACTTGTGTATTATAATCCCAAAGGAAAACTGAAAGCTAATTCTGAAGACTGAGACACTATAACCCCTGGCTACACAAGTCCAAAAACAAACAAACAAAAAATGTAATTCATTCAGATTCTTTGGGTAATCTATAACTTACTGATAATATAAACTAGTTTTAAAAAGAAGTTTGAGCATGTTTATTTTCTCAAGATTTCACAGAATGGGTAGCACTGGTGTAAAACAGCAGCTACATTGTACAGTTATTATAAGTGTAAAAGTTACACCATGTAGAATGGAAAGAATAAGGATGATACCAGTGAATAAGACAGGTAGATTAAAAAAGATAATATACACATACATATATACATATATAAACACACACACACATATATAATACAGGTGTATATATGCTCAGGGGTTATTCTTGGCTTTACACTCAGGAATGTCTCCTGGTGGTGCTCGGGGGACCATATGGGATGCTGGAATTGAACCTGGGTCAGCTGCATGAGAGGTAAATTCCCTAACTGCTGTACTATTGCTCCAACTCTGTGTGTGTGTGTGTGTGTGTGTGTAATATGTGTAATTTGAAAATAGTTTGTCTTTATAATAGCACAAAATCTAAGCATTTTCCAATAAAGTAAGCTTGAAGAAGAGTAGGTGTTAATATATTTCTCTTTAATACATCAACATAAACCTTGTGTGAAGACATACTGTTTTTTCAGCTCTATAAACTATTTTTAATTATGAAAAAGGATCATGTTTCTTTTATCTTTTGTGCATGTGAATGCTATGCTATGACAGAGTAGGCAAGGAAGGGAAATTTTGGATAAGGAGAAATTCAGCTAATTTAGCAACATGATATCATTTTATATTTGCTGTGTCTTTCTTGGCCTTAGGGATCATTTACAACAGCCATAGTTAAACCTTTAAACTTTTAAAAGTTTTAATCTCAAAAAAAAAGGGAAAAAGTCAGTGTTAACCTTCAGTGATTGAAGTAATGAATTTTCAGCCTAAAATTCTCATGGGCTTTCTTCCAAGAGATCAGTTCCCAGTGCTTTGGTCGGGTCAGTACTGCTAGGAAAAGATAAAAAAAGGTCTTTCTAATGATAAATTTAGTTCTGAATATCCGCTCCCACTGCAAGCTCAAATGTAAGAGAAATGGGCATTGTACCTCTTTCTATTGACTCATTGCATTCTCTGCAGTCATGTACTTTCTAAAGCAGGAGAAACTTGTCAAGATGATCCATGGTTCATACTTGGCTCACTTTTAAGGCACTGTTATAAGAAATAAGATTGTAACTCTCAGTCTATAGACTGGTAGGAACTAGCACAAAAGAATGTGACTCTAACCAACAAATTTTGGTTAATAAATTTAAGAATAATAGTTATTTTCATGATTGTCAATTGGGACATTTTCAAAAAGCATACAAAATAATCTATGCACTCAAAATAGAGCACTATTGTGATGTTTAAAAAGGAGTTTTAATGAGTTCCATGGCTAGAAACACTTTCCCTATCAGAGAAACTATCCAGCTACATTCAAAGTAAGAGAGAAATCCTCAGCTATATTCACCAACTAGTAAATTAAAAGCTTCTGTACTTGTTTTTTCTAAAAGAATGAAATTTTTATATTTCAAAATATTGTAGAATAGCATTAGCACGATCCTCCTGTTGTTCATCACTCTGCTCAACCGGGCCCAGTAACATCTCCATTGTATTGTTGTTGTTACTGTGTTTGGCATATCAAATACATCACAGGGGGCTTGCCAGGCTTTGCCGTGAGGCAAGATACTCTCGGTAGCTTGCCAGGCTCTCCAAGAGGCTATAGAGGAATCGAACTAGGGTCGGCCAGGTTGGCCACAGGCAAGGCAAATTCCCTACCCACTGTGCTATCACTCCAGCCCATTGTAGAATAACTTAATTTTTTTCTATTCGTAATTTTTGCTTCAGGGGGCTTGGGGCCATACCTGACACTGCTCAAGACTTAACCCCATCCTCTGAATTCAGGGCTCACTCTGGTTCTGGTTATCTGCAAGAATGGGGTAGTGCTATATGCAGTAGTGGGCATTGAAACAGGAGTGGCTTTATGAAAAACAAGTGCTTTAAGCCCTGCACTATATATCTATCCCCAAGAAGACCTTTATGTATTATAAAAAGCCTCCCCTAAACATAGTTATTAACTAATTTTTCAAATAGTCACAAAATGTAAAGGATACACAAGTGCAGGAAAGAGAGTACAGTAAGTTGCCTTGCATATAGTCAGGTAAAGGTAAAGGTAAAGGCCCTCCCGTTGATCGTCGATTTGCTCGAGCGGGCCCAGTAACGTCTCCATTGGAGACTTTGTTGTTACTGTGTCTGGCATATCGAATACTCTCCGTAGCTTGCCGGGCTCTCCGAGAGGGGCGGAGGAATCGAACTCGGGTCGGCCATGTTGGCTGCTTGTAAGGCAAATGCCCTACCGCTGTGCTATCGCTCCAGCCCTATACTATATCGCTCCAGCCCTATACTATAGTCAATCTATAGTAAACTTATCATACCCTGAGCACTGACAGGTGTGGCCCCTCCAAAGAAGAATCACTGTAACTGTCACTGTTCTCCCATTGTTCATAGATTTGCTGGAGCGGGCCCAGTAATGGTTTCCATTGTGAGACTTGTTGTTACTGTGTTTGGCATTTCAAATATGTCACGGGTAGCTTGCCAGGCTTTGCCATGCGGGCGAGATACTCTCAAGCCTGATATTCAAGGAGAAACATTGGATGATTTACTTTCCATTGATCACTTTGTATATAGGGAGATGTCGCATGACCACATAAGTGGCCACACAGTTTGGAGTAAAAGTCCTGGTTCCCGCATATTCTAGCTATGCTTCTAGAGGCTCATGGTCACCGGGGTTCCATCTGGAGGAGAAGGGATGTGGCACCTACCCCATCTGTGACTTCCCGGTGATCTCAGCTCTTTTTGGGACCTGGTGCATTCTCTGGGAGCTGTGGAGCTGCCCAGCGGCCTTTCTTCTCTGCTGCTGTGTGCTGTAAAGATAGCGCTGGGGGGCGGGTTGTGGGCATGACTTCCGGAATTAGAGGTTTCCTGGAAGCCGGGGCGAGACAGTTATATTTAAATGACCTTACTGGAACGTTTAATATCAGTAACATAAAAAGTAGTTAATATACTTTAGTAGTATATTTGTCTATCTATTTAAGTGTTTGAAAATCTGTAGAAACCAAAAATTTCCAAAATTGTTACTACACATGACTATAAGTTACTTGCTAGAGTACTCTAGTAAGAAAAATGTGTATAGAATGTTTTATGAGTTGGTTTTTATTTATTAGTGATTTTCATAGCACTATGAAAATACCTGTTGACATTAGTCATTAAAGAAAGCATTTAACACTTTCAAATATATTCAATCACAAATTTCAGACTACGCAACCAGATACTGAAGAAATGTGAAACATTTTGATACTCCGAAGAGATAAACATATATTTGCATTCAGTTAATTTACCTCTATTAAATCATATGCATTTTAATCACTAGTATACTTACTCTGTATAGTAAGTTCTTCTTAGAATAACAAAATTACATTATAAGGCCTAGTAAAGAAAATTTTTACATACTATTATAATACTTAAAATGCAGCTAACTTTCTTTTATTGCATTTCAGTGACCTGGTTCACCATGTGCCTTTCGCCATTTGTATTACTAAACTCCTCCCACATTGAAATTCTTGTTCTTTTTCTTGTTGTGTAGCCTTGTAATTATATTACTGACCCAGGGAAAAGTATTATATCATTCTAATCTCATATGCATGAGGTTGAAAGACCAATAGCATACTATTAGGAATATTTCTATATTAATTCTGTTCTGAGTGTTTCTGCCATCTATACAGTTTCAAAGTCTTTTTCATGGTTTGATATTATAAGGCTGGAAAATAACTATATTTGAATAGCGAAAGTAGCAATGTTCAGGAGCATACATAAGTACACAGGTGGTGCTGTAGCTTACTATTGTGCTTAGTAAAAGACATTATAAAATGACTATAATAATCATGCAAGCATAGGTGTTTTAAAGGTATTAAGTTTCTCTCCTTATCAAGAAAAAGAAACACAATGTAAGGTTCGTAGAAATAAATAAGGAGTAAAGGGAAAATATGTGTTCTTTGTTGTGGCCTCTGCAATAAACTAAGGATATATGTATATATACATATATATATACACATATATATCACCATTTAAGGTTTGAAATATTGGGAGTGAGAAGGGAGGGTGCTGAAACATGTTTTTCATAATATCTATTATTATTGTGTTTCTTATACTCTACTAATCCAATGACATAGAAAGGCTTATCAAGAATAAAATCAGACCATCTTCAGAAACTTAGTTTGTTAAGTTCCATTTTGTAGGGTTAAAGGTGAAGGTTGGGAATTATTTTTGAGATGAATAAAATATAAGTGATCCAAGAAGACTGAATTGGTTATAAAACTTAGGAAGAACCTAAGTCTTGCGACTCTTTAATCGGGTCCCACATGTTTAGTGTGAATGTCAGTAGTGCTTCATAAAATACATTAGTTCATCCAGCATGTCTATGTCAAAGATGCATTCTCCTTATCTTCCAGTGAGTTGTCTGGATATGGGGCCCATTCCAGAACTTTACTGTTCAGATTGCTCATTACTGCCTCTTTCTAAGGAGGGGTAATTCCACTTTGATGTTTTATGAATGAAACTATAAAATCAAAGTCTTGGAATAAAAGTCATCATGAAAAAATTTTTGTGTTTTGGGTTTTTTTTTATTTTTGTAAAATCCATGCTTCTGGTGCAAAAAAAATTTTAAACAAAACTGCAGTCAGTTCTCTCAAAAATGTATGCACATGAGCAAGAAGGTAGAATTGAAATTAAGGAAATATGTATTAATATTTTGAATATTTCTACTTCAACACAACATAATGTTCTTCTTGAAAAAAAAAAACAAAGAGGAGAGGGTTGTTGGGGTCACACTCTGTGCTGCTCAGTGAATAACCTGTTTCAATGCCCAGTAGTCATTCCTGACAGTGCTCAGGGTACCATATGTAGTATGTGGGTTGAATTAGCATCAAGGGCATGCACGGCAAGAGCCTTAGCTCTTTAATAATTCTTTAGTAGTTCTTTAATGCTTTTTGGCTCGGGGGCTGCACTCTCAGTGCCATGCATGTGTGAAGACCAGATAAGTAAGTAAATAAGCAAATTTATAAGATATAAATTAAAACTTATATCTTAAAATTAAGACATTGAATATTTTAATGTAAAAGTGAAGATTTAAGAATTAAAGAGAGAAGTGGTTTAGAGCAAAGTGCTAATAGTCATTTTACACATTATGCGAGATAGAACAAACACAACCAAAACAGAGGTAGAAGGATGAGAAAATAAGCTATTTTCATTGATGGTGGATAAAGAGATAATTAGGAGGTAAGTATTAAATATTGGTAATCTAGATAATGAAATTGTAAGCATAAAAACTGGGTACTGGAGACCAATGAAATAACTAGAGTACTTTGCATTCAGGAGCTTGGGTTTAATCCTTGTTGCCACATCAAATCACTGTCAAGATTGACCTCCATACCACAGTAGGGCTGACAAGAGACCCTGAACACCACTGGCTGACTTCCACCTGCACCCAAAATTTGTGATCTGGGCACTGTCAAGATCAGCCTAATAACAGATCCTGAGAACCACTGGCTGACCTCTACTTCCCTTCAAAATTTCGGTACTAGAGGAATTAATCAGCACAACTAAATTGCATACATCTAGAATTTCGTTAGAAAAAATTATTGAATATTAGGTATTCACTTTTCACAGAAAAGTGATGCATTGATTAATAGAAACTGTGCACAATAGAGACGATATATTTCTCTGGTGATAGCTTTTGTATAGTTTGCCTTCTGATCCTGGAGACATTTTGTATATTTCAAAAGGAGACTTACATAGCATGAAGAAAAACTACATACAAATATTAATTAATGATCTATGTATCTTGCAAATGCCCTACTGCTGTGCTATTGGTCCAGCCCTAAAAGCCTAACGAGGGCACAGAGAAATAACACAAAAGATAAGACATTGTCTTAAATCATTTCCCTCTGATGTAATTCTGGTGAATCTGTTACTTTATGTGGTCCCCTGAGCAACATTAATGTTGCCCCCCAAAACAAACAAAAACCACCCAAGAAAAGAGAAATAGATGAAAAGATCAACAGAAAAATGTAGTCAATTTAAAATTATTTCACGTGGAAAGAATTTTTGATCATCCTGAAATAAAGCATCTTGTCCTTCAATACACATACAGTTTAAAAAATTAATAGATGCGAGTGGAAAGCAATATATTTCTATTGAGAAAGGTAAAGTTTTAAAGTATAATCAAGCTGAAATATTATGGAAAGTGTTGTACTGCAACAATATTTTAGGATAATAGCTGAGATGTCAGTTAAGCAATTTGCAAATCGTATATGTCCCTGCTGTGTTTGCAAGATTACCTTGTGAATCATCAGGGTCTATAACTTTAAAGGCTTTTGATTTACATTTGCCTGAAATGCAAGGCCAGAAAGGACATTCAAGATAAGACAAACAACATGATGATCTAGTAGTTACAATGCCAGTAAAAAATAAACAAATAGTTTCTTCTTTCGAAAGGTGAAGCTGACACTTACTTTCCTTTTGCAACAATAACACTCTGTAAATATATAGACTCTTTATATAGATTGCGTTGAAACTTCATTTTTTTCTGAGGTTTTTTTCTTGCACTTTATATTGAAAGTGATGTTTGATGGGATCAGAAGGTTTCTTTATCTATCACATTTTTCAGCATTTTTATAATCTTCTACTCCTGTACTTTTACTGCACGATATTTCCCTTTTTTCCTATTACTGAAACTCAATTTTATTTTCTTTGTTTTCTATCTTTTATTTTCCCATTGGCACTTGATTTTCTTCTGTTCTTTTTCACATTTTCCATGCATTCCTACTTTTTCCTGATTAAAAAAGATAACTATATGAATATATATTGTATATTATAAAGTATCTATATAAATATGTATTGTATAAAGTATAAATATTTTTAATCTTTAGGAATACATTTTAAGTCTAATGAGTTGAACTTAAATTGATGAAAATAGGAATGTAAATTCCAAAGAGCCAACATTTTCTTAATGTAACACTATGCTTTTTTTGTGGATTAAAGACATTTGAAATACATAGTTATTCTTTGCATGCAAGCCAATTTTATTCAAATTAAAGAAGACCCACTTGATCCACTCATCATTTTGAATTGATATCAGAGTGAATATAGGTTCAAAACATAGGAAAATAGTCTAATGTGAATATCCTAATAAATCAAAGTTAAATATGTAAGAGTTATTCTAAGACTTTTGCAAATAAATATAGAAGAAAGAAAACATCTAGCAGTGGTAACGGAGACTGGTATTGACATACAAAAATTCATTTGCCATTAGGAAATAAACCAGATATATCGTGTGGGGTGTGCTTTGATGAAAAGGGACATGGGAGAGTAGGGAGGGAGGGAATAGAAGGAGACAAGGACAATCTTGTATAGAAGATCACTGTTGAATCTTTTAGCAACAAAGTGTATTTTTCTTTCAGCTTGCTTTCTCAATCCCTTTAAGGAAAAAAAATACATGTGGAAAAGATTTTACCAAACTTTTACATGTTCACAAATAATTTTATATATTTATACTTTTAAAAATATACCCTTATACCTTTCTAAAAATAGAACCATCTTTGCTTGAGTTTATATTATTAGTTTATATTTAATGTTATCCTATAATCACTGTCACTGTCACCGTCCTCCCATTGTTCATTGCTTTGCTTAATCAGGCCCAGTAACAATGTGAGACTTGTTACTGTGCTTGGCATATCGAATATGTCATGGGTAGTTTGCCATGCTGGCGAGATAGTCTTGGTAGCTTGCCGGGCTCTCCGAGTGGGATGGAGGAATCGAACTTGGGTTGACCATGTTGGCTGCGTGCAAGACAAATGCCCTACCCGCTTTGCTATCGCTCCAGCCACAGCTATCCTATAATGTAAACTAATTTTTCATTTTTTCTCAAACTTTTAATATTTTTTAAAAATAACACAGAAAAATAAAATCGGTTTTAAAAATATCATTAAATATGTCTAATGTATACATTTAAAACATAAAAGTCCTGTTGAGATAGAAAATTGAAAAGTTATTTTTATTTTTCAAATATTCGTATTTATTTGTATGTTACATAAGTTCTCCTTTATGTATTATTAGCATAAGTTTTACAAGTTACATTTAACACTTTTAGGTATATGAGAAGGAGCAGCTAATTGTCATTATACATTATTTGGGGTGAATGAAATTATTTTCAATAAGAATAAGTAGAAACTGAATCCATTATTGATGCTAAATCAGCATTCAAAAATTTTAATCATAAAAGTAAATAAAATGTTTACATCAATATGCAAAATGTACACTCAAAGGTTTACAATTAATATTTAATATCTGAGATCAGATGCCTAGCTACTTGTGGTTTGTGTGTGTGTATGTGTGTGTATAAAACTTACTATACAACAGTCCAAACAAACATATCTGAAATTCAATCTCTTTCTATTTTATTGACCAGTGATTGTGTTGCTTTAATTAATTTTTTCTTTTTGATGACACAAACCTTAAACTTAGCTCTCAATCTTTATGTTTAGAGTAGTATCAAATCTTTCAAATATTTAATTTATTAAAAATATTTCCAAGTGTACAACTAGATATAGTATTCTAAATCTCAAAATAGTCCTAAGAACACATCAAGCTCCAAAGCTGAAAATACAAGTAACAAAATAGAAGATAGGGATACTTTTAAAGTACTATATAGTATTCTACAGCAGTGCTTCTAATACTGTACACATTATCTTTTTAATCTTAGATTTCCTAGGAAGCAAATCTCAAAAAGGAGGACTACACAGTTAATGACTGTTACTATCCTGAGGATAAAACAAATTCATTGGTAAGGAGCAGTACTCATTGATTGCATGGATTACATAATTTGATTTCCTTTAGTTGACCTAAGTTCAACTGTAATGAACTAATTTTGTTCTAGCACTATAGCTGCTGGAAGAGGATTAAATATTGGTTCAATTGTTAAAAATGTTGCTAATGACAGGGAAAGAAAAAATAAATATCTCAAATTTAAAATTAATGCTACTTTAGGTTGTTATTACATGACTGAAAGTCAGTTCCTAAACAAATAATTGTGTGTGACAATAACCTTGCTCATCACACACATTGTGACAATCAGAATGATGATATAATATCAGAGTTCTCTCCATCAAAGCATTTGAAAGATAAAATTTTGCTAGAGGCAGCTGGTTGGTTGCAGGTTATGAGAGGGAAATCTTTATCTCCAAATTCAATTCAAATTTTTTTCAGGGGCTGGAGAAATAGTACAGCATTCAGGGCATTTGCCTTGCACACAGCTGACCCGGGTTTGGTCCTTGGAATTCTATATGGGTCCCTCTAGCACCACCAGAAGTGACCCCTGAGCATCGCTGGGAGTGACCCAAAAAGCCAAAACAACAACAACAACAAATTATTTTTCAGCAAATGATTCTTCTAAGTTGATAGATAAGATCCTGGATGACACTCGAAGAGTAAAAAGCAAGCATAATAAATAACCTATCATTATCTTTGTACAATAGCTATCTCCAGATTTCTTTGATCACAGATTTATCTGATCATTGAGATCAACTTTAATAGGTAGTGAGTATTATTAGTCTACCTGTAGTCTATAGTGTAAATATCATTTTGTTTTATCAGTAGACTTATCCTACCCCTTACACTAAGCTTTTCTTTTAGAACAGTATTGCACATAAAACTGACAAAGCATAAGAGAATTCATTTTGTAATTTTCTTATCTCTTAAGAATTTTATAATAATATTAGTTAGCATTTTAAGTGTAAGCAATACACTTATAATTATTAGATAAAAATAAGGATGTTGATAATTAATTATTTAATTTTTAGGCCCTAAGAAATTTTACTACCATTTTATGAAATTAATAAAGCAAAACCAAATATGCTCAACTGGATCTATTTAATGTAAAAATAGTAATATGATACTTGCCTTGTCTATTCTTTTTAAAAAAATATTTATTTTTATAAAGCTGTTCACAATGATGGATTACATTCAATATTTTGACACCAGTCCCACCACCATCACACCTTCCCACCACCATTATTTTGAATTTCTCACCACCACTCAAACCTGCCGAATAGGCAGATGGTAGATGATTTATTTGTATTGTCCGCTATGAATATCTTAGGATGTCAGCGGCCATGCACTCCCAGAAATCTAAAACTTTAGATAACTAGGGTCTGGAGAAATCTCCAGCAGGCTATTCTGTTCTGAGATTCTTTTGTGTGTCTCTTGCCTTGTATATTCTAATGAAAATCCATGACTATAGAGAACCAAAAAATCTAGAAAGTATAAATAAATGAAGCTAAGATTAAAATCATTTTAGTGACCTTAGTATGTTTAAGATAATTTGGAGATGACTTTTGAAAGAGAAGAAAATCACCTTATTGGAAGATTTTCCCAAACATTTCATATCTGCCCTAGAAATAACAATACCGTTCAAGAGTGAAGGACACAAAGCATTAAAATAAAATGCCATTAAATTATCAACTGATGTTTTAGATCCAAATAAAGTATCAAGGCTAGGAATATAATTTGTCATTAAATCATGTGTCTTACATTCATGAGAACAGAGTTCTATATGGAATAAAATTTAAAAGCAGAAACACATTGAAAAACAACAACAATTAAAAATAAAATTAGTGAATAGATAATTCAGCATTTAAAATTGTGAGCAGATTCTTAAAAAGTTTTAATTAAAGTATAAATAATTGTAGGTATGCTTCTTGGCCGACTTTGACTGTGAGTGTGGAAAGGTTGGACTGCAGCTGAATCTCACCAAGACAATGTTCATGAAAAATGAACTAGTCCCTGATGTTCCATTTGCTCTCAATGGAACGAACATCTCCGAATGCAGCAGCTATATGTACCTGTGTCAAGAACTCAATATGAGGAACGACTTGGCGCCAGAACCGTGCAGGAGGAAGATAGCAGCGAGGAATGCCTTCAAGAGCCTCAAAGAAGTTAAGAGATGAAGAACCTCTATCTCTGGGCACATCTCTAAGACTCCACCATTCTTTCTGCATTAACATAGACCTCAGAGACCTGGGCTCTATGATAACAGGATGAGAACGCTATTCGGATCTTCCAAAGAGGAATTGAAAGAGCTATGCTTGGCATATGACATTTCACTCAAATGAGAGAAGGAATCCTAAGTTCTGACCTCTGTCAACGATCAATAAATAGGAACACTGTCTTGTTTGCCAAGACGTCAAAAATAAGATGAGCTGGACATGTAATGTGATTTAGAGATGAATGCTGGACTAGAGCTATTACTGACTGGATTCCACAGGATATCAACAAGACATATGGCTGCCCACCTACGAGATGGTCAGACTTCTTCATCAAAACCCTGAACAAATGGTTTGAGGTTTTTAGTGTTTCGGAGCGAGCAGATGCCATTGGGCTACACTAGCACACAACAGGCATGCATGGAGACGTTACTGGTGCCTGCTTGAGCAAATCAATGACCAATGGGATGACAAGTGATATAAGTGAAGGTATACTTCTATTTATCTCTGTTCCTAATTCATACCAATTGAAAGGGTCACCCTCATATTTCTCAGCCTCAGAAGGCTATCATCAGGGTATTAGAGTATGACAGGTTGAGACAGTCTGGAGTGACTTCTAAAATTACCATTAATAACAAAAAAGTAAAAATAGAAACCATCACCCTCTCTTCCTTTCTATTACCCATGCTTCATCTCCCTCACCCTCACACTCCCTCTTCTCTTTCTCCTTCAACTGTTTTTCTCTTCTTTGCCTTCTTTCTTTCCTTCTCTCTCTTCTTATCTCCCCCCTCTCTATGTCAACATGTTTTTCTCTATCTTCATTTTTCATCATAATTGTATTGAAGAAAACTTTCAGGCATTGTAATTTGCAGTCTCCCAAAATTTTTATGATATTAAGTCATGCTCTAGCCAACCATTTTACAAGCTGAATCTAATGATAACAACTTAACCATTCTTATTTTATTCCATCCAAGTCACAAATTCCCCAATAGAAAAGAGACAGTATTCCCTGAATTGCAAGAACTACTTACCTATTCCAAAGGTCAATACCCTCTATGGAAACAATTGTCTCAGTGTCTGCATTTTCAAGAGCTATTCTTGGAATATCAGTACCTTATCTCAGTACCAGTGAGGTCAGTTTATTTATGAGAAATCAGACTTTATAGTCACAATGCCCATCTCATAAATGTGTCATTTTGTTTGGAAAATTACCTATTTAACAACCGTGAAGACTATATGTCATACATTTCTATATATTTAGAGTTGGTTGGACAATTATAAACACATTACTATTATTATAACATAACTTGTCAAAAAATTTTATATGTACTAAATCATTTAATCTTTGTACAAATCCTCCAGTGCAATTACCATTATTGTACTACACGTGAAGAACTTGAGACACAGAAAGACATAAGTTCATATATAATTATTTGGTAAATCCAGGAGAGAAATCATGGAAGTGTAGTAACTACTTAATTTAGTCTGTATGACAGTCCTAGGTATGTCATGAATTTTACTTTTTTCATGAATTATGTTTGATATAAAAAATATCACTGCGTTTTTCTCATTAAAATGATCATATAAGAAAGCTAGGTATGTCATGAATTTTACTTTTTTCATGAATTATGTTTGATATAAAAAATATCACTGCATGTTTCTCATTAAAATGACCATATAAGAAAGCTTGGAAATTTTGATAAAGAAAAAAGGTAGCCAAAAAATAACCAAAGATTTTTCAAAATATTAAATAATCTTAAATGGGCATGAAACAGTAATAACAATTTTACTTTCAATATTTTTATCTGTCCTAGATTTTTAAAACTTTTATATGACCTATATTTAATTATTTTCTTATATTCTAAAAAAGAACATTAAATTGCTGTATTATGCATTAAATTAAAGCATTAACTTTTATTTCTTCACATAAAGTTTTAGGACTTTAACTAATCTTGTTCATCTTTCCTCTCTTATTATAATCATGCCTACTTTTCCCTATTTCTTTTTACTTAGAAACTGAAAATTTTAAATTAGCAGTCTAGGTAATGAAAATTAGGTTGAAACTGTCTGGCTAAGAGTTCAACACAATGATTCTCTTCTTTCATCCTACACAGTTTTTCTGAAATTATGGTTGTTCTGAAATTACTTCTCCAAGTCTCTAGTTTGATGGTAGTTTAAAACATTGATTTTGGAATTAGAGAAATCTATTGTAAATATAGATTTTAGATTACCAAGAACCTCATTTTCTATTATTGAACTTTAAATAAAGGCATATAAAAGATTAATTTTACAAAATATACACATACATTTTAGCATGCATTAATGTTTTGTCTGACTAGGCTCTTCCTTAGAGAAGATCTACAGATTTGCAACAGGTATTTGAAAAAGTGCCCTTGATTATTTATTTTTTGATGTGATATTAAAACATTTATAAATGCTGGAAAGTGGTACTGAGTGTAAGGCACTTGCATCATATGGCAAATCTGTGTTCAAGCTGAGAACCACATATGGTTGCTTGAGCTCCTCTTGAGGTAACCACTGAGCACACAGTCAGAAGTAAGCCTTGGGAACAACTGGGTGGCATGGACCCCCAAAAAAATGTCTAGACTAACACGTTACATTTTCATGAATATATTTCTTATAGAAATATCTTTTTTTGATAGAAATTATTTCATAATTTGGAATATAACAATAAATAATTGTGAATATAATAATAATATAATATAATAAGATATTTTATGTCTTCCATTCATAGTCTCTTGATTTAACTTTTTTGCAAATCAATATATTGTTATAAGAAATAAAAAATAAATATTTCAGCATTCCTATTTTTGAAACTTAAGTTTATCCTCTGAAATGTTTAGTTTGGACCCACTTTTTTTTTTTAATTTTTTCCCTTTATTTTATTTTTTTTTTACAGTTGTAGATTTACAATTTTTTGTGCTTGGGTTTCAATTATACAATGATCAGATACCCATCCCTCCACCAGTGCCCATTTTCCACCACCATGGATAATATCCCTCCCACCCCCATCCCCCCATCCCCCCTGTCTCTGTGGCAGGGCAATCCCCTGTGTTCTCTCTCTCCTTTTGGGTGTTGTGGTCTGCAAATCATCGTTATCTCACAGATTTTCCTATGTATTATCTGAAATGCTTTTTACTATCTTAAGTGGCTTTATTATATTGCTAAGTTACATCTATTGGAAATATAATCATTTCCATTCTATAATGTTATTTTAATTGCTTTGCTAGAGCTATCTGTTAACTTGAACATAGGAATAGTTTAGGATAGTTTAAAATATTTCGGTTTTATTACCCACATTGATGTATTCTTTTAAGGAGTATATATAATCATTCAGCATTTTTCTAGTTTAAGATTTTGAAGATTGTCCTTTTTAGTCAATGGTTTTCAAAACGTTGAAATAAATATTTTAGACAATTTGCATATTAAAAACAAAGCTATTTATCTTTATTTGAAAACTAGGCAGATGAGACACACAAGCCATTAACCAGTTTAGATTCAAAGCATTATCAGTATGTTTATTTATAAAGATCATTAAATGATAATTTTTACATTTAAACGGTGTTATAACTCATTGGATGATGATGAAAAAACTATTACTTTTATAAGTTAAATGGAAATTTTAATTGAGAGGATAAAAGTAAACTTTTAAGTTTTATTTCAAACATAGGACAAATTAATAAAGGGAAGAAACAAATTCAGAAATTGTGAAAATTTTCCACAGAAATACACCATAAATTAATTACTTTATTGATATTAGACCACATACTATTTTTAATTTTATTAAATAAGTGAATGTTTTATTTATTTAGATACTATGCCTTAATATAGAACTTTGAATTTCACCCAAGATCTACTGTCCTAATAATTTGGTCAATGCTTATGATACCTGAATATTGAATTTCTCAAATGTGATTTATATTCTAAGAAAATATTTTACCATTTTACAATATAACATTACAAAACTTGTCCTAAAAAAGAGGGATCATATTTACTATTTTGGGGAACCTGGGAATATAAGGAATGCTTTTGCCACACCCAGTGCTATTGAGAGTTCATTCCTAGTTTCTGGTAGGTAAAAGGACATGGTGTCCGAGATTGAAACAGAAGTGGTCAAATGCCAGGCAAACACCTAACCTGTTTACTTTCTCATTGGCCCCACATACAGAACTATTTTATAGGCAGAATTCTCTAATATCAGAATTTCTAATTTCAAATTATTATTTGAAAGTGTCTTTATTTTATTTTATTTATTTATTTATTTATTTTTTATTAGTGAAACACCATGAGGTACAGTTGTAGATTTACAATTTTTTGTGCTTGGGTTTGATTATACAATGATCAGATACCCATCCCTCCACCAGTGCCCATTTTCCACGACCATGGATAATATCACCCCACCCCCATCCCCCTATCCCCCCCTGCCTCTGTGGCAGGGCAATCCCCTGTGTTCTCTCTCTTCTTTTGGGTGTTGTGGTCTGCAAAAGAGGCATTGAGTGGCAAACATGTTCAGTCCATAGTCCACTTTCGACATGCATCTCCCCTCCCTCCTGGGAGGGTCCACCAAACACCCTTTATTTGGTGTTCCCTTCTCTATCTGATCTGCCCTTTCCTCTAGAATGCCCAACTGGCCACTAAGCTATGGAATAATCCTCCTGGTGCTGATCTCAGCTATTCTTGGGTATTAATCTCATATTTTGTTACTTTATATCCCCCAGATGAATGCAATCTTTCTATGTCTATCCTTCTCTTTCTGACTCATTTCGCTTAGCATGATACTTTCCATGTTGTACCACTTGTATGTAAATTTCATGACTTCATCTTTTCTAAGAGCTACATAGTACTCCATTGTGTAGATGTACCAAAGTTTCTTTAACCAGTCATCTGTTCTTGGGCATTCAGGTTTCTTCCAGTTTGTGGCTATTGTAAAGAGTGCTGCAATGAACAAACAAGTGCAGATGTCACTTCGACTATACATTTTTGCCTCTCTGGGATATATTCCCAGGAGTGGTATTGCTGGGTCAAATGGGAGCTCAATTTCTAATTTTTTGAGAATCGTCCATACTGTTTTCCAGAAGGGCTGAACCAGTCGACATTCCCACCAACAGTGAAGGAGTGTCCCTTTCTCACCACATCCGCGCCAGCATCGGTTGCTTTTGTTCTTTTGAATGTGGGCCAGTCTCTGAGGTGTGAGATGGTATCTCATTGTGGTTTTGATCTGCATCTCCCTGATGATTAATGATGTAGAGCATTTTCTCATGTGCTTTTTTGCCATTCGGATTTCTTCTTTGAGAAAGTTTCTGTTCATTTCATTGCCCCATTTTTGGATGGGGTTGGATGTTTTCTTCTTGTGGAGTTTAACCAGTATTTTGTATATCCTGGATATCAACCCCTTGTCAGATGTGTATTCGGCGAATATCCTTTCCCATTCTGTAGACTGTCTTTGTATTTTGGTCACTGTTTCTTTGGAGGTGCAGAAGCTTCTTAGTTTAAGATAGTCCCATTTATCTATCTCTGTTTTCACTTGCTTGGCCAGTGGCGTGGCATCTTTGAAGATACCATTAGCTTCAATGTCGTGGAGGGTTTTGCCAACTTTGTCTTCAATGTACCTTATGGTTTCTGGTCTGATGTTGAGGTCTTTAATCCATTTTTATCTTACTTTTGTACACGGTGTTAGGCAGAGTTCTGAGCCCATTTTTTTGCATGTAGCCGTCCAGTGATGCCAGCACTATTTGTTAAAGAGGCATTCCTTACTCCACTTCACATTACTTGCACCTTTATCAAAGATTAGATGATCATATGATTGAGGGGAGATGTCAGTGTATTCAACCCTGTTCCATTGGTCTGCAGTTCTGCCTTTGTTCCAGTACCATGGTGTTTTAATTATTACTGCTTTGTAGTACAGTTTGAAGTTTGGGAGGTTGATTCCTCCCATTTTCTTTTTCCCAAAAATTGCTTTAGCTATTCGTGGGGGCTTATTGTTCCATATAAATTTCAGGAGTGTTTGCTCCATTTCTTTGAAGAATGTCGTGGGTATCCTTATAGGGATTGCATTGAATTTATACAATGCTTTTGGTAGTATTGCCATTTTTTTATCTTTTTATCTTTTCTTTTGTTGATATGATGGATTATGTTGATTGATTTCCGAATGTTGAACCATCCTTGCATCCCTGGGATGAATCCTACTTGGTCATGGTGTATGATCTTTTTGATGAGTAGTTGGATTCTATTTGCTAGTAGTTTGTTGAGGATCTTTGCATCTGTGTTCATCAGGGATATCGGTCTGTAATTCTTTTTCTTTGTGGTATCTCTGTCTGCTTTTGGTATCAGTGTGATATTTGCTTTGTAGAAACTGTTTGGAAGTGTTTTTGATATTTCCATTCCGTGGAAAAGCTTAAAGAGTATTGGTAGTAAGTCCTCTTTAAAGATTTGGAAGAATTCACTAGTGAATCCATCCGGACCAGGACTTTTGTGCTTGGGGAGACTTTTTATTACCATTTCAATTTCCTGCATGGTTATAGGTCTGTTCAGGTATTCCAGGTCTTCTTGGTTCAGCCTTGGGAGTCTGTAGGAGTCTAGGAATTTATCCATTTCCTCGAGGTTTTGATGTTCTGTGGCATACAGTTTCTCAAAGTACTCCCTGAGGATCCTTTGAATTTCTGTAGTTTCTGTTGTAATGACCCCCTTTTCATTTCTGATTCGGTTTATTAGGGTTTTCTCTCTCCCTTTCTTTGTGAGTTTTGCTAGAGGCTTATCAATCTTGTTAATTTTCTCGAAGAACCAGCTCTTGGTTTCATTGATCTTTCGGATTGTTTTTTGGGTTTCCATCTCGTTAATCTCTGCTCTGAGTTTTATTATTTCCTTTCTCCTGTTCGGGTTGTGCTCCTTTTTTTGGTCCTTCTCCAAGCTCTTAAGCTGTGAGGTTAGGTTACTTATGTGTGCTCGCTCCTCCTTCCTGAGGAATGCTTGTAGAGCTATAAACTTTCCTCTTAACACAGCTTTTGCTGTTTCCCATAAGTTTTGGTAACTCGTGTCCTCATTTTCATTCGTTTCTAGGAATATTTTGATTTCCTCTTTGATTTCCTGTCTAAGCCACTCGTTGTTCAGTAGAGCACTGTTTAATTTCCAGGTGTTTGATTTAGTTTTCTGTTTTTGTATGTGATTTACTTCTAATTTCAGCGCATTATGGTTTGAGAAGATTGTCGATACAATCTCTATCTTCTTAATTTTTTGGAGGCATGTTTTTGGCTAAAAGTGTCTTTATTTTATATAAGACATTAGTTCTTTCATCTTTTAAAACCTTCATTGAAGTAGAAGTGTATTGTACAAATTGCAGTTATTCATTACTGAATGTCAACATGGGCATATACTACATTAAGCTCACCACTGAAAATCCATATCAGTCCTTCTCAATTCCTTCTGTAGCCTGCCAGTTAGTCCATTTCCAAAGTAGGAATGAAATAATAAGATGTCATAATAAGATGTCATGATAGGATGCTCAGCCCCGATCCGAGTAGGCTTGGAGATCTCAGCCCCGGGACCCGCTTGCCTTTGTTCCTCTGCTGGTACCTTCAGGTGTTCGGAGAGTGGTCTCAGCATGGTGGTGGCTGGTCCTGGAGGTCTTTGGCTGCTGGAGCCCTGGTTGGGGCGGGGAGGAAAGCTCGACCCGCTCCCCTTCAAGGGGCCCCGGCGAGGACAGGCAGGCGCGGGGGCAGGAGAATAGAGAAGCATTATAAATAATATGGATATACAAATTTCTGTCATCCTCATCCTAAGTAACCTCATCTTTTAAATGAAAAAAGTAGAGAACATAATTTTTTTCAAAAAGAAAAGAAAAGATAAAAGATTAATGCAATTAAAAGTCACAACATAATTAAAGAATATCAGTTTGTAAATAGTGATTTTCTGAGAATTAATGGCAATAAATTAATGAGGTATTGGGTCAAATTAAAGCTTATGCAAGAAAATAATCACACTGTCAGGAGAGTTCTTAAAATTTTATTGGTTATGAATTATTCTAGAATGTGACTATAGAATATGTAATGTTTGTTATGAACAGATATGACAGCAACATACAAAGAACTGCATAATAAAAATTTACTGATAATGAAAGTCCCAAATAGTAGTCAGAGTCTGCTAACAGAAATGTAAGGCTTTTAGTTCAAAATCCTATCACAACGAAGTTTCCCTGGATTGAAACCTGGAATTGAGATTTTTAGAATAAATCTCTGAGATAATGTTTCATGACAGTAAGTACCATTTGTATTAACACATGTATATAAAAGTGTAAAGGAAACAAAATTGAGCAGAAACAGAAAAAGAAGTTAATTTATTATACAGTCTTGATAGCTTCCATTAATTCCACAGGTTGGCACTTAAGCAGACCTTCATAATTGTTCTGAAATAGCACCCAGTGATCCAAAATTTATACTTCATACCAATAAAAATTAAATTTGAGCTAATCTTGGAGTGTTACTTTCAACCATTATAACCTATTGTCAAACATTCTAAATGGTCTTGCTGGTTTAATTGTTCATTTGAGGGATGGAATATGAACCCCTTTCTTTATATGTTTCTAGCAGGGGTTTCTAACCTCTTGTTCATTGTCAGAGTTGGGCAAATAATTTTCAATAATTTTTCCTAAATATTGGATGCTAAAATATCTCACTTATTTATTGAGTATTTGAGTATGTTTCCCTAGTACACTAAATTGACTACTCTTTTATCCTATCATTTCCTTGATTGGAGAAAAACCCAGTGTTTAAAGGAGAAGCTAAAGATTATATCTCATCCAAATTCCTGCTGTGGCCCTTCTCATAGTTATTCCCACAGTGGCAAAACAACGCTTAAGAGAGCAGATAATGCCCCATAGGGACAATTAATTGGTGTCTTCTCCAAATAAGGGGCCATCCATTGAAGTAATAGTTTAATTTTATTAATTTATTGTTATTGTTGAGTCGTACTAACAATTCCCAGGACTTTCTCCTGGCTCTTTGATAAGAAATCACTCTTGGAAGCTCTTAGGAACCATGTGTGGTGCTGGGGATCAAACTCAGGTTGGCTGTGTGCAAGACAAGTACTTTAGATGCTATATTATATTTCTGGCTTGGAAGTTCGATTTAAACTCAGTTACTTTAGAAAAATATTTGGTTCACATTTTGGGGTTTGCAAGCATACTGACTATTACAAGAAAAATGATTTTATTGTATTTCATCTAAATAAATGAAATTGTAACAGTAGATATGCTTTGATTGGAATTCTAATTTCCTTTTCTTTTGAAAATTCATAATTAAGTCAGAAATCTGATCTTCATTTTTTCTACCCTCTCAATGAAAAAGAGTTTGAGTCTCTTGGTAAGTCTCCAAGACAACCCTATATACATCAATAGTTATAACTGTATCAGAAATTGAACACACAAAGTTTACTGAACTAGACAACTTATTTGTTGCTTTTAAATCAGTATTCTCATTTTAAAATGTTGCTAAGTGTAGCAATATTTTATCTTTATTACTTTCAATTTTGTTATAATTCATCATCAATGTTAAATAGAAATTATATATGCTTATTTACAACTAGAAATGGGGTCTTCATGTACAATCAAGATCCAAAGGTTTCATGTTTCAATAACTGCTCCATCATAGTTTTTTTCCCCTGGAAGGTGATGCTAAAACAAAGTTGGGCATATAGGATTTTTATTAATGAGAGAATTTGAGTTGAACACTTTTAGAAGAAAGTGAAAGGAAGCAGAACTGGGGAGATATGAACTATACAACAAATTCAATAGTGCCTTGCCAATCCCGTTGTAATCTTTAAATAATAATATATTCAGAGATGTTCTGATGTTAATCCATTTTTGTAGTACTGTCATACTTATCATGAAATAGCTATTATAGTTGTGTCAGCCCACAAAGCAATGTGATTATGGGCCAGGCTGAGATCATCTCTGATGAACCTTGTGAGCTGAAATTTTTCTGCCATCTGTACTTAGAACTGTGAGCAAAAATTCTTTGGTGAAAGAAGATCTATGTAGTACATTGGAAAATCTATCACATTTGTTATCAATAAAAATAGTATCATATTCAGCCATATGGAGAGCTATTTATTGATATTAAAACTTTGCCCATAGGGATACTTTGAGAAACTGCAAGTGATTTTTAATGTCGTTAATCCAATTTGACAAAGCCTAAAGTTTGGATGCTGAAAACTTCCTATATCAGAAAATTCAAGTAAAGGGACTGAGGTATTTCAACTTGTACATAGCTAAGGTTTAATAGCTACTATCTTCTATCTTTAACCAGCTTTAATAACAGTAGATTATTAAAATAATAATACAATTAATTGATTTTGATTACCTTCTATGTGTCAATCACTATTATAGACTATGACAATGAGAAAGATCTGTCTTTGTGGAATTTGATTAATGAGATAACAAGTTTAAAATGATAATGTGTAGATAGTTATTTAAAGGTCTACATAGAAAACTAGAACATTGGAGAAGAATAGAAGGAATAAAACTTTGATGAACATCTAAATAACTATGTTCTAAGTTTATGTAAAAATAGTTGCTGTAGCTATTTTCATGTTATAAAAATGTGACAAAAGAATTAGATTGCTTTTGCTCATAGGAATGAACTAGTTCACAGGAGTGTGAGCCTATTATTAAAACTCAGATAAGTTTTACTCTAACATCCTAGACTTACCTCTATAGACCTGCCATAAGTAATGGACATGATGGATTTGGAATAATGAAATAGTGTAAAGGTTTATAAATATTAGTTCAGGATGAGTGGACAAGTGGCTGAAATAATAGTATGGTAGGTGGGTCATTTGCCTTCATACAGCTGGCCCAGGTTCAATCTTCAGAACTCCACATATCTCCTGAGTTCTTCCAGGAGTGTCCCTAAGCCCAGAACTAGGAATAAATCCTGAGAAACACTGGATATGACCCAAACTTCCCACACCAAATAGACAATAAGGGATTTTCTGGGTACTGTGGGTACAACTGAAGACCCACAGAACAAGGTAAGCGGAACTGTCTGAGACCTTGGACTCCAGGCTCGGCGGACCCAGGGACAGAGCTTCTCTGCTTGCTCCCACCACCACAGGTGACAAAGGGATTCTAATCAGGAGCCCCACCCTACCCTGCCCTGTCTGCTTCCATCAACCACCCAGGGATCGAATTGTGCACAGGAGACCCACCCTACCCAGATAAATACCCCACTGGCAGACTTCCACTCTCGACACTACTTCCACTACCCAGCCGTCGCCACACTCCAGGACGCTTTCCGGACCCGCGCGGCCGCAAGCGGCCGCGCGACACATCATAAGACACTAAATACCCGTCTTCTGGAATTGTCGTACCATATTTGATAGGGTTCAAATATGGTAACACCTACAAGGGTGATTAGAGGTCACCCCAAAAGCCTCTATACCTCTCGGAAAGACTGGCAAGCTACCGAGAGTATTCCGCCCGCACGGAAGAGCCTGGCAAGCTATCCGCTGTGTATTCGATATGCCAAAACCAGTAACTACAACTGGTCTCATTCACCTGACCCTGAAGGCTTCACCGACATGGCAGCACTGAGAAGGATGAGAAAGGAGAGGCCGACAAAATCTCAAGGCCGACCTAGGCTGCCACAACGAAGGAAGACAAAAATGATCGTCTGTATTTTCAATGCACGTACGCTAGCATCAGATGCATCCATCGAGGACCTGATGGTACAAGCGCGAATGATCAAGTACGACATCATTGGTCTGACCGAGACAAGAAGACACGAATCTCACCATGCCGTTTTCGACACTGGAGAAGAATTGTTCCTCGGAACATGCGATAAAAGAGGTGTTGGAGGCGTCGGTGTCCTTATCAACACAAACTTGGCCAAGAGCATTGATTCATTCGAATGCCTAACAACCCGAATCGGACGTTTACATTTGAATAGATGTGGCTCACTGCCTGCAGTTTCTATCTTCGTTGTCTACGCACCAACATCTCATTATGATGAAAGAGAAATCGAGAAGTTCTACATGGAGCTAGAGAAATTCTATAAAGAAGACCACACCTTCTACAAGATCATTGTGGGAGATTTTAATGCCAAGATAGGATCGAGAAGATCAGCTGAAGAACTTCACATCGGAACCCATGGCCTAGAATGGAACGAACAGGGTGAGAGACTGTCTGAGTTCATCATGTCGACCAAGACCATTCATGGGAACTCACAGTTCCAGAAGGCAGAATCTAAACGATGGACATGGGAGTCTCCCGGTGGACGATTCCACAACGAAATAGACCACATCATATTCAATCGACGGTTTTGCCTGACTGATGTCGCTGTTGTCCCAAAATTTCGAACGGGATCGGACCACCGTCTCCTTCGTGCAAAATTCTACTTCACAGAGCGGGGAGAAAGGGCTGCAAAGTTCAAAAAGAGAACTCCCAGAACGACCACCAACTGGGAACTCTTTGGTACTATTGCGGCAACATGGGAAGATGCCATTGTTGACAACATTGACGAGGAATACGATCGACTGGTTCAGCACCTCCATGAATGTGCGAGGAACGCCAAGAGAGAGATAGCCACAAAAAGTCGCCTATCTTCGAAAACTCTTGAGCTAATTCGCCAGCGTGGTTTGGCGCATGCCTCAGGCAACCGCAAGCTAACGTCCGAGCTTGCAAAGCAGTGCAGAGATGCGATCAAGGAAGACCTCAAAGAGAGAAGAGCAGAAGTACTGGTAGATGCGGCAGAAGCTGGGAAAAGTATTCGTAACGCCCGCCTGTCCTTCGCCAACTCTAAGACCAAGATGACTGCCCTCCGACGTCCTGATGGATCCATCACATCCTCCAGAACGGCAATGGAGAAGATTATCCATGACTTCTACTCAAATCTCTTCGATAGCCATGTCCACTTGCCGACATACCAAATTCCACAGGATGGGTATGTCGTTCCCAACGTTCTCCCTTCCGAAATCCGACACGCCATTTCGTCAGTAAAGAAGCAAACAGCACCCGGCCCAGACAAGGTCAGACCTGAACACCTGCCTGCCGTCAGTACTCATCAATACACTGGCTCGGCTCTTCACTCGCTACCTGTCTGAATGCAAGGTTCCATCTCAATGGAAAACCAGCAGGACCGTACTACTGTTCAAGAAGGGAGACATCCATGACATTGGCAACTATCGCCCGATCTGCCTATTGTCTGTCATCTACAAGTTGTTCACTCGAGTCATCCTGAATAGGATTGGCAGAACACTAGATGAAGGACAACCATGTGAGCAAGCAGGGTTCCGCAAAGGATTCAGCACCATCGACCATATCCACACGATAACCAAACTCATTGAGGTTTCTCGGGAGTTCAAGATGCCGCTCTGCTTAACGTTCATTGATCTAAAGAAGGCCTTTGATTCTGTTGAGACGGAAGCGGTCATTGAAGCCCTAGCCAATCAGGGCATTCAAGCCCAATACATCAGGATCCTCCGTGAGCTGTATTGCGGATTCACTACCAGGATCTCACCATTCTACAAAGAAGTGATCGTTGATGTCAAGAGAGGAGTGCGGCAGGGTGATACCATTTCACCGAAACTCTTCAGTGCCACCCTCGAGAACATCATGCGACGACTGGAATGGGAAGGAATGGGAGTGAAGATAGATGGTCGGCAACTACACCACCTCCGCTTTGCTGATGACATTGTTTTAATAACACCAAACATCAGCCAAGCGGCACAAATGCTGGCCGACTTTGACCCTGAGTGTGGAAAGGTAGGACTACAGCTGAATCTTACGAAGACAATGTTTATGAGAAACAGCCTTGTTCCTGACGCCCCATTCGCTCTCAATGGAACGACCATCTCCGAATGCAACAGCTATGTGTACCTAGGTCGAGAGGTCAACATGACAAATGACCTGGCACCCGAGCTGCGCAGGAGGAAGAGAGCAGCTTGGAACGCCTTCAAGAACGTCGAAGAAATAGCTAAGAGGACGAAGAACCTCCGGCTCCGGGCACATCTCTTTGATTCCACTGTTCTTCCTGCATTAACATATGCCTCAGAGACCTGGGCCCTACGCAAACAAGATGAGAACGCCATTCAGGTCTCCCAAAGAAGAATAGAAAGAGCTATGCTTGGAATATCACGTTTCACTCAAATGAGAGAACGAATCCGGAGTTCTGACATCCGTCAACGATCAAGGATCAGGGACGCTGTCTCATTTGCCAAGGTGTCGAAAATCAGATGGGCTGGTCACGTAATGAGATTTAAAGACGACCGTTGGACTAGAGCTGTTACTGATTGGATTCCACGGGATGTCAAAAGACCGCGTGGCCGCCCACCTACCAGATGGTCAGACTTCTTTGTCAAGGTCATGAACGATCGGTTTGAGGCCCTCCATGTTCCCGGAGCGAAGAGATGCCATTGGGCTACACTAGCACGCGACAGGGACAAATGGAGACGTTACTGGCGCCCGCTCGAGCAAATCGACGACTAACGGGAAGTTAAGTGATTAAGTGGGATGTTAAAGCAAGGTGCATATAGTTTCCAATATACAAAAATTGTAAAATTGTTTCATGTGAAATTTTCTCTATTACATGGCAAGATACAGATAAACTTGTAACATTAGATGCAAACTTTAAATATGTGTTTATTTGTTGTATATACGTGTTGTATATTATTTGTATCTCCGTGTTTCTATATTATGTTACTGTGAGAGAAAAAAAAGAAATTGTGAAAGTCTGAAAAGTATAGAATGAGGAAATATCACCACTGTAATAATACATAAAGAGTAATTATAGACTATTTATTAAAAGTAGATACTAGAGATAAGAATTTTTGTAGCTACTAACATATCTTCACATTGAAGCAATTATTTTAAAAATTCTTAAATATTTTCTTTATGTTAATAAAGTATCAGTTTGTATACATATGTTAGGTTTAACTCTCTGATAAGAGAGAAAAACAAAAGTCAAATTATTTGCAAAAGAGGGTCGTGTGAGATTTGTTTTAATGAATAACTTAAAAAATTGGATTTCAATCAGAAATTGAATAATTCTACGTATTCTATGGCTTTGTATATAAAAAAAGAATGAGTAAAGTATCATATTTTTTAGTGATTTTGGGGATCCTAGATTTAACTTAGGACTTGCAGGTGTAATACATAAACTTGTAGGTGCAAGGCTTATGTTCTGTCATTTGGTCTAAGTAATTGTCTTATTAAATGGTATTTCTTGGGGCCTGAGAAAAAGAACATAGTTAAGGCACTCATTTTGCCCAAAGCTAATCCTGGTTTGATCCCCAGTACCACACATGGTCCCGGGATCAGGAGTTATTCCTAAACATAGATCCAGGAGTAAACTGGGTTTGGAGTTTACTCAACCCAATCCCCACTGAAAATGGTCTTTCTTGATTTGAAGAATAAACAAAACCTTAAAGACTAAGGTTTTGTCTTATTAACGCAACTATGTTTAATGTGCTTGATGGATGAAGAACTGAGTTTTCAGTGCTGTGGATTCTTTTGTGATGGCACCCAAATAAATTATTCTTACCATGCTGGTTTGAGGATGCCAGTTTTCTATGAGGTGATGGGAAAAGCCTGTGGTAAACAAAGAAAAGAAAACAGAGATGATGATGAGAGGGCATCTGCTTCCTGACCAATTTGGCTCACTGCTTCGTCACTAGAGAAATAAGCCATCACTTGAATAGTAAACATCTCCATGTGTATTTAGATGTGGCAGGTGTATCATTGTTCAAGAGTTTTCACCTACTACATAAATGAATATGAAATTAGTAATTAAGTCTTAGTAAACACGTTGAGTTTTTGCATTGTTAAGCGTATGATTGCCAATCATATCCTATACACAGAGTACAACAAGTTCACTCTTTTGGGCATGCCAGATGAAGGAGATTTTTGTTTAAAATTTTTCTAATGAGTTTTATTTATTTATATGTTTGCTTTCATAAGCTTATGGTTGGTTTGCTAGTTCACTCTTCCTGTTATGCGTTGTACTTTGTAGTTCACCTTGAGATAAATGCTTCCTATAAATTTTACGGGCTTAAATGAGTGCAACTGCTTTTCCCGATCTCTCTCATTCTCAGTGAATTGACTGTTTATTTCACTCTCTCAGCAGAGGTATAATGTAACCTTTGAATAATGGAAACTCCCCTACTGTCAGAGGATAGAAATAGTTACCCACTCTTTCAGGGAAATCAGTCACCTTTCTTTAAAATATGTATTTAAAGTCTTTTCAATGCAGCTTTATTAATGGAATTATGTGATGTTTGTGAATAAAAACACTTCCTTCTTTGTTTCAAAAGAGCCTGGTTTTTTAAAATTGAAGATATTGAAATCAAAATTGGTGTTTCTGCTTTACGTTTTGCCATCTTTTAAAATATGCATAGATACAAACGATCACATTAAAAATGTCAAATCCTGATGTATGTTTACCCTTGGGATCCTAATAGGCAAACAAGTGATCTAATTCACAAAATTCTATATATTTTAAACAGATCTAAATAAGTATTTAAAATTATATTTTATGCAGTCTATTATTCAGGAAGAAAATGTTTTGTAGATCTTTAACAATGATCTTAGAGCAAAGCTATCCAGCTAAAATAAAGCAGTTTATTTTATCTGAGGACTGGAGCGATAGCACAGTGGGTAGGGCATTTGCCTTGAATGCGGCTGACCCGGGTTCATTACTTTATCCCTCTCAGAGTGCCCAGCAAGCTACCAAAAGTATCCTGCCCACATAGCAGAGCCTGGTACACTCCCCGTTGCGTAGTTGATATGCCAAAAACAGTAACAAGTCTCACAATGGAGAGATTACTGTTGTGCCCACCCGAGCAAATCAATGAACAGGAGGACAGTACTATAGGACTGAACAGTCTATATTATCTGAACAGTCTCAAGTAAAATCACCTAGATAGAAACCAAAATTAATTTAAATATTTTCATAGCTAAGACTCCATGTTTTGTGATGAATTAAAACCGAGTTATTCTTGAGGATATTAGAATTTACAAAGACTAATACAGAATAGTTGTATACTTCCAAGACTTTTAAGAATTCTAATTTGATATATACCTACATGGGAAACAGTAATGATTATACAGTGGGATAATCCATATCCAATGTTAATGGCAATTACTCAATAGTATATGTCCAAAAATGTTTTCTGTCAGTGTTTTAATTTGTGTATGTTTGGAGGCAAGGATTTAGGCCACACCCAATTGTGCCTAGGGCTTAGTTCTGATTCTATGCTCAGAGAATTAGATGTGGTTCTAGAGATAAAATCCATGTTAGATGCATACAATGCAAACACCTTCCCTTCTGTGCTATATTTCTGGCTCTAAAAGTGCTTGTAAATAGTAATGAGTAAATGATTTATTTTCTGAAACTCACGCTTAGTATTATGTGAATCATTTTATTTCAACCACGAGGAATGTAAAATCATGATCACTGAGCAAGAAAAAAAAAATCAGCCAATGGACTAGAAAACAGTTGATAGGGCAATCAAATAAATAAACAAATAATTTATAAAAGAAGATCTCATAATATTTGTTCAATGAAGTATTTAAAGAATCTTTTTTCATAATCAAAAAGTACTAATAGGGGCTGGAGTGATAGCAGAGCAGGTAGGGCATTTGCCTTGTACACAGCCAATCCGGGTTTGATTCCCAGCACCCTATATGGTCCCCTGAGCACTGCCAGGAGTAATTTCTGAATGTAGAGCCAGGAGTAACCCCTATGCATCACTGGGTGAGATCCAAAAATAAAAAAAATACTAATGACATAGAAAGTTGTTACTTAAGCAGCAACTCTGTCCTATATTATAATGATGCTCACAAAGTTGAATGACAGGACCCAAAGATAACAATGTTGATTGGGTCCTGCAGTTCTTAAAACCACCAGGACCAAATATTGTGGTGCTTTTGGGACTTCAGGGTAATACCCTTTGGATCTCATTTTTCGAAAAACTTGTAATGTCAGGGATTGAATCAAGATTTCATATGTGCAAAAAATAATCCCTAATTCCTGTACTAGAAGTTTACCCTTATTTTGCTATTTATCCTAGTATTCCAAAATCCTGATATAGTGTGAAATCTAAACATTTAAGGAAATGAAGTTAATAGATGAATTTATGAATTTCTATAATGTGTTTTCAACTTACTGGAAACTAAGAATCAATATGAATTCTTAAAATTGTGATTCTCTATTATTATTATTAATAGGTTATTTTCTAAATAAGCGCATAAAATTCTTCATTTAATATTTAGTACCGAATGTTTTTTATTATTAAGAAAAATATTTGCTGAGTGGGTGAGGCAGCTTAATGGGCTAGAGTGATGCCTGGTTAATGAAGCCCGTCCTTCTAGATTCCTTCTCAGAGTTCTAGTACTGAAGCATTATAAGCATTATGCCCTCATCTGGAAGGCCAAAAACTCAAAGAAAGAGAGAAACATTTGTTTACAACAGATTTTAAACATTCACTCTTAATGTTTGCTGGAGCGATAGCACAGCGGTAGGGCGTTTGCCTTGCACGCAGCCAACATGGCCAACCCGAGTTCGATTCCTCCACCCCTCTCGGAGAGCCCGGCAAGCTACCCAGAGTATCTCGCCCGCACGGCAGAGCCTGGCAAGCTCCCCGTGACGTATTCGATATGCCAAACACAAGTAACAACAAAGTCTCCGATGGAGACATTACTGGGCCTGCTCGAGCAAATCGATGAACAACGGGAGGGCCTTTACCTTTTACCTTACTCTTAAATAATATTTCATTATTGCTTAGGTAAAATTATGCTAAGCTTAATGGTTTCAATGAATAAAGTTACTGCACCTGAGACCTAAGTGATAGAACAGCAGACAAAGTACTTGTCTAACACATGGTCAACTCAGGTTCAATCTTCAGCATCTCATATAGTCCCCAAGCACCACAGAAATAATTCCTTAGAAAGAGGAATAACTCCTGAGCGTCTCAAATTGTGGCCCCAAAACAAATAAACATAATTTATTTCACCTTCACCACCACCAATGTGCACAAACCTTCCACAACTGATTTTTTGTCACCCTTTGGTGAACAACTCTCTTCTCTCAGATGCTAATATCAGGTTTGCATTCATAAACCAAGAGTTTGTCCACATTGAATATACTTTGTTGCTTTATTATGTATTATTTTATATGATAGATGAGTCAGGTTACTTGATATTTATTTTTCTCCCTCTCATTTCACTTGGGACTGGAGCACAGCAGCAGGGCATTTGCCTTGTACTCAGCCAGCCCGGCTTAGCCAGGTTCGATTTCTCCACCCCTTTCGGAGAGCCTGGCAAGCTACCGAGAGTATCTCACCCATATGGCAAAGCCTGGCAAGTTACCCGTGGATGTATTCAATATGCCAAACACAGTAACAACAAGTCTCAAAATGGAGACGTTACTGGACCCACTCGAGCAAATCGATGAACAATGGGAGGACAGTGTGACAGCGTGTGGCATTTCACTTAAAAATGATGCTCACCATTTCTATCCAGAAATTACAACTTTAAGATTTCTTTTTAGAACATTAGAGTGTTCTATAGTATATATTGTAGTTATAATATATATGTATATATATCATACCTTCTTTACCCATTATTCTGTCCTACATCACATGGGCACTTTCCATATTCTGCTTATTATGCTGAGCAATTAAATTAACATAAATATGCAATCATTTTTAATTGTCTTTTATGCTTGAGACATAAGTCAAGAAATGGTCTGTCAGGGTAATAGGAAAGTCCTACTTTTAGTTTTTAATGACATCTCCATACTCTTTTCCTCAGAAACTGAGCTTGATGACATTCTTATCAATAGTAAAAGAGGGGTCTTTATTCACATACCTCACCCAAAACAGAGGTTGTTTAGAGTCTTTTTAATATACTTGATTCTCATTCTTAAACATGTGGTAAACTTCTATTACAAACTTCTGTTTGATCTTAGTAACCACACCAAGATCACTTTTATTTATGAAAGAAACCAAGGTTAGTATTTTTCTTATAACTTGCCCAACCCCAGATCTTTAGAAATTAGCTCTCATAATTTTTCTACAGGTATATAATTTTGGAAAGTCACATCTGGCAACACACAGGCCTTACTTCTGTCTCTCCTCTCAGGAATCAATCCTCCCAGTACTTAGGAGACCATATGTGATGCAGGGATCAAACCTAGACTGCTTCAAGCAAAACAATTGTCCCATCTGCTGTTCTGTCTCTGCAGCCACCACAGATATTTTTAGATTATTTTAATAGAAAGGTTAATAATTTTTTGCAAAAAATATTAATAGAATTCAAATTTTATTATTTGTTTAAACTCATATTTATTTTCTATTTACTCTTTCATTAGCATTTTTGTTATTGTACTTATTGTTTCTATAATACCCACAGAAACACAAAGTGGTGTGAACTGAAGATAACTCACTTATTGCATGTATTAAACTTATGTGAATTGGTATTGATAGTTGAACTTATTCACTCATATCTTTAAGACAGGCTGTCTACCATTTGTGCTATGCCTGAGTCACTATGTGTTTTATTAAGATATAAAAAGTAAATTAAAAAAATTCTTACTAAATGAATCAAACTGTTGCTTAGTTTCTATAATGATCATCAGTGCACAGTGTATAAATTATCAGTGTGCAAAAAAGATTTATCTAATTGTGTAAACATCCTTATTCAGTATAATGAAAGTATATTATGTCTAGTTTATATACTGGGTTATTTCTAGCATTGATTTCAATGGGCCAGAAGATGTTTCATTTGAATAGCTCAATATATTGTAGTATCTTATGCTGTTGGCTCAAAAAAAGAGATCACAAATTTATATAAGATATTTCATCAATTACTGTGACACATTTTTATTAATGTTCTGAGCCAAACTTCATTTAAACTAATACAGCAACATAAAGCATATGTATAACAACTTTAAATGGCAAGCACAGAAATGATTCTGAGGAGATGCTCTCCTTTATGTACATTTAACTACTACAAATAGATCGAGGTGACAGATTCAATTTAAAACCAATGTTTTTTCAAACATGTATTACCACTTCATGGATCAGTTATTTCAAATGACTAACAATACATTTTCAAAATGGTCAGTGCCCCAATTTTCACAAAATCTGTGATGGCATTCGACAGTATGTTACCACAAGCTATAGTCTTTCCTTAGATACTCTCTACCTTTCCTAATGTAGTCAGTATTTCCCTGTCAGTAAGGAAGTTAAGGGTTCAGTGATGTATGTTAATTTACTTCCTTGAACCAGAAAAAGAGAACCATCTCCAAGAGAAAGTAACATTAAGAAGTAAAAAAATATGTATACTAAAGGAATTCCTAATAAAAGATGTTTTCAAAACTCCTTGGAATACTAGTATGATCATTGTCAGACTTTAGCTACTAGAATGTCACAGAGCCTCATGTAGCTAAATTCATAGAGTCTGATATTAGGTCAGATATTCTAGTCCTGTTAATGTGATGCAAACAATCCGCATATTGCGGCATGTACAACAATTATTTATACTTTCATGTTCTGTGCCTTGGAGGAGCCAAATGGAATAGCCCCTCTGTGCTATAAATATTTGGGGCTTCAGATGAGAGGATTCAATTAGTTTGATGATATAAAACTTGGGAAGCTGAAATTATCTGGACAAATTTCCACTCAGAAGTCCAGTAAGTGGACTGCATGAGTGAAAACTAATCCTAATCGGGTCTATCAACTGGTATGCAGACATATGGCCACTCTGTATGACTTGGAAATCTAACATTTTGGCAGCTGTCTCCCCCAAAGCAAATGTTCTAGGAGGATCAAACAAACTTGACAGTATTTCATTGTCTATCCTCAGAAGTCACACAATGTCAGGTGAGCTGGACTGAAAAACAGGCATAAGTCCTACCAGATGCAAACAAAAAAGATAAAAAGCAACTGTCACAAATAAGTACTAAATATTTCATATTTTATTCTTAAGTGGAGGCATGAATCAATTTAAAAGAAAAAAATAGCTAATGAGTTAAAACAGGAATAAAAGCAAGACCTGATGAAAAGATAAGGAGGGCTTAGAATTTTATAGAGATAGCCTAGATAATTATCAGAGTACAGCACCATAGTCTAGATTAATAAAAATATGGTTTTTAGAAAACAAGATAACAATTGGAAAAGAGGAAAGATCAAAAGGATAATTATTAAATTCAAATTTAAAGATGAGACATATGAAAAATAAAATTATTAACAAATAGAGAAAGAGAAATGCACAGATGGTTTGTGCAATAGAGTTTAGAAGCGAAGTTTAAGTCATGTTATTCACAAATCAACATATTTGCAACTTGTATATGTGTCTTTAGTTTTCTCACTTTAGGCTTTAAGGACATTGAATAGCATATCTCTGGAGCAACAAATAATAATATATCTGCCCAAGAGAATCAGAGTTATATGATCTATGACATGAGAAAAAGGATGAGAGCGGTATTGGAGGTATATTCTATTGTTGAGAAAATCAAATGAAGCACAAAATTATTAATTTAATAATAGGAATGATATTTAAATAGGATATCATTGGATATGAGATAACACCTGGAAATTCTTCTTTGTTTTGAAAGAGCATTGTTGGCTTATCAATTCCAAAGCACTTTAAAATATATGGTAGACATCAATATCAGACCCGAATTCCATAAGATATGTGAAAGAAAATTTAGGCAAAACCCTCCATGATATTGAAACTCAAGATATTGTTTTAGACTAAACACCACTGACCAAGAAAGTTGAAGCAAAGATAAATGGGACTAAATGAAAATAAGAAGTTTTTGCACTTCAAGAGAAACGGTGTTCTAAGATACAAAGATAGCCCACAGAATGGAAAAATTATACCTAATAAAATTATACCTAATACCCATCTGATGAAAAGTTAATATCAAAATTATATTTTTACCCGAACTTTACAGAAAGATATCCAACCCCATAAAAAACTGAAGAAGGAATTTGAACAAAAACTTCCTTAAAGAAGAAATTCAAATGGTCAAAACACACATTAAAAAAAAAAAAACTTCTACATCACTAATCATTGTGGAGATTCAAATCAAAACAACAATGAACTATCATTTTGCACATACAGAGACTGGCACACATCCAAAAGAACAAAAGCAACTAATGTTGCCTTAGACGCAATGAGAAAGGGATTCTCATTCATTGTTTGTGGGAATGCCGACTTATCCAGCTTTTGTGGAAAACTATATGGATATTCCTCAAAAAACTAGAAATTGAGCTCCGATTTGACCCAGGAGTACCACTTCTGGGAATATATTCTGGGTGACCAAAATCACACAGCAGAAATGTCATCTACACTTAGATGCTCATTGCAGCACTATGCCTTCCAATTCTTATCACAGCATATTGATATAGTTAATTATGGTAGAGGATGTTTGAGTTAAAGGAGTTTAGATACAGAGAAAAATTTTCCCCGTTGGGAGGAAGATATTTGATAGGATATAGAAACATATAACAGAAACGAGTGGTGGAGAAAGATGAAGGAAAGGGTAGAGGAGGGGGGCAAACTATAATATCTAGAAATTTGGAGTTTGGGAAGATAATAGGAATTATTGACCAACATTGGGTCAAGTTGTAAGAGAGACAAAGTGTATCATGTAAGAAAATGTAAAATGCTATTGAGCAATGCTACTTTTCAGTTTTTAGCAACTTTTTCAGAATTTTTTAACATTTCAATAGTTAATTGTGTGATTATTAAGTAAATTTCCTCCTCAAATTTAGTAGACTTGTGGAAAATAGATTTAAATATGTTTTAATTCCCTCCCTTTCTCTCTCCATTTCTCTTTCTCCCTTCTTCCTCTTCTTCTTTCCTTGCTTCCTTCTCAAATGTATAAATATACATAAATATATTAGAAAGGATATGATATGTAATAAGCAGTCAATAAATGGCATATATTATCATACACTGTAAAGAAAATTTATTGTATTGATGACGTTAAAATAAACAGTTTAATAGAAGTTATGAAGAAAAAGTTTTTTGTTATAGTATGATCATTAGAAATATTCGGTGACCAGATTATGGCATATGTTGTTACATACTATTAAAATAATAACTCATTGTTTTAAAATTATTTTTTAATTAATAAAATCGACAAAATGCAAAAAAATGGAATCCTTAAAATGCATAGTTATGTAAAGATATAACATGGAATTTTTTGTGCATACAAATTAAAATTTGCAGCATTTTCTTTAACTTTCCAAACTATAAAAACTCATGAATTGAAAAAGGAGCACTAGACAAATTAAAAACAAACTTCCAAACTAGAACTTTCTGAATAGCTAATATTGACCATTAATAACATGACTAACTTATCTGTTTTATCCATTTCCTTTTCATCTTTTGTTCACTCTCTTAGGTCAGTTTAATTTGAATATTTTTATGAAGAATACTCCTGTAATAAATTTTTCTCTAAAAATTATGGATCTTATAGACTAACTTTAACTTATAATTAAACAAATATTTTCTCATTTGTTTCATTCTTTTGTGTTAGTTGTTCTTATAAAAATAAACATTTCTTCACACTGTTTTACTTTAGACACCACCAGATATATAATCAAGAGCCTGGAATGTTCTATGCATTTACTCAGAAAAATGAAATTAAAAGAAAAGAAAAAATAGACTATTAAGGTACTATTGAGAAAAAATAGTAAAATATATAGTAGGGAGAATCTATGACTAAGTATAACAGTTCCCAAACTCAATTGGTAAGTTAATAGATCAGACAAAATGTATAGACACATTTAAAATCTTTGAAAGATACATTGATGCAATAAATATTTTAACACAGAGATAAATTTAAATTGCATATAGATTAATCATGACTAATATATAGATATTGATATGAAAGCCATGGGGCATATAGAAATGAAGACAAAATAATTAAGTTTCTTTAATAGAAAAGTTCTACACAAAATTTGGCATTATTTGGAATCCAATGTATCTATTTTTGAATGGTACCCTGTAATTAGAAAATATCAATATAGTTTTGGACAAATATTAAGCAATTTAGAGTCTTCTTTTCCTTAGACAATTTTTTGACAAGTGTAGAAGTGAAGAACTAAAAGAACACTTAATTTTATTATAATCTGATCATTAGACTTACAATAAAAGGGGAAAAGCACTTTCAAAATATATTAAAACATTTTAAAAATATACTTAAAATGCTTAAATTTTCGGCAAGGATTTTCAAAAACCTTTTCAACCTTTGGAAATTAACCAAAATTTCAACATCTGAGGGACTTCAAATCAGTAAAAATATCAGGAGCTGGAGCAAAAGTACAGAGTGCAGAACCTTTGCTTGCACATGGCTGGCCAGGATTAGATCCTCGCACCATATATCGTCCCATGAATACAACCAGGAGTTATCCCCAAGCTTATAATCAATAGTGAATATTGTCAGGTATGTCCTAAAAACATACAAAAGATCAAACTTTGTAATATTAATACTGTTCTATTCCGTAACTCTTTCCAGTCTATACTAGATACTGGAAACTGCAGTTCCATAACTCCAGTAGCTATGAAAATAGAAGTCAAAGAAATAGTAGATGAGTAATGAATCAATTACATCTCTCCAAAAATTCATAGCTGAAAAAATGTCACCATTATACATTTCTGAAGCTTCTCTGCAAAAGCCAGATTAACAGAAAAGAGATATAGATAAATATGACTAAAACAAATTTGCTTTGGTAAGAAAAGTCCTATTTTCAGAATTTTTGTCAAAAAATTAGTCATTGACAATTGCTTAACAACATAATCGCATATCTGATGTCAACAAACAAGAGCTTGTCTGTTAAAAGCATGAAAGATATGATGGAAACAAATATCAGTTGGTTAATATCCATAAATATTATATAAAAAAAGGTTTAAGCAATAATAAAAGACACACTTTTCAAAAAGCATAAAGTTTCATGAATGAAAAGGAAAAAAATACTAAAATGCAATTTAAACTCTGCCTGACCTTATAATACCCTGTAAACAAGAAGTGAATGTTAAGGCATAGTTGTAAAATGAAATAACATTGAGTGTTTTCCCCAGCGCGCGCACACACACACACACACACACACACACACACACACACACACACACACACCCCAGAGAGAGAGAGAGAGAGAGAGAGAGAGAGAGAGGAGAGAGAGAGAGAGAGTCTTTGGAGACTTAATGGTTTAAGTTATTTAAGAAAATTTCTGTCAAAATATTACTGCTAAGTTAGTCAACCACAGACTTCATTAAATAATAAAAAATTATTGAAAAATATATTTTAGGAGGCAGTTATCACTAAAAAACAAAACAGAAAAAGAAGAGCAACAAACCGAAGAGGACATGAATTGTAATTTCCTTGTTGTTATATTTTAATATTTCAAACATCACATATAAATTAAAAAATGAGAAATATCACCTAAGGAACCTAGACACTTTATTTAAAAGATAGTATTTTAAATAGAAACTTGGAAATTTTAAATTATTGAATGAAATCTTCTTCAGATACGAGAGTACTTCTAACATAATAAAGCATATTAAGAAATGAATTATGAAAAGGCAAGAAAGTTATGTTGAAGATAACTTACAGTAACTAAAAATTCACTAGAATCATTCCAAAAAAAATTTGAACTGTTAGAAGAAAGCAATCAGCAAACATAAATATATGTCAATTGAAATTGTCCTGTCCAAATTGTAGAGAAGAAAACTAAGAAAACTAACCGAACAACTATGCTTAGAGATATTTAAGGCACTTCCAATTATAACTATATCAGTAATTAAAGCGAAAAAGATTTAATGGAATACTTTTGGTCAAAGCTTATTAAATTTGAATTAAAGCATCAGTTTATGCATCTAAGAAAATTAATGAGCTTCAGGTAACTAATGAATTTAAAGATCAAAAAAAATTTTAAAGCATATCATCACAGACAGAATGTCAAGTGCCACAGAAGGAATCTGAAAGTCAAAGGAATAAACATTATAATGAGGTTATCTAAACACAATAAGCCATTGATTCTTCATCTGGTACCTACTTAAATACCTAAAGACAGAAAGGTAACATATTCAAGCAAACAAAAAATAATGATATTTTAATCAAGACTTCTATATTCAGTAAAATTCTCTTAAATATATGAGAGTTTCAGTTCCAAGGTTTCTGAGGTTGTGCAGTAGCATATAGCCACAGGTAGTGGTGACGATAATGCTGTTATTTTGCTCCAAGTTGATTATCCTCAAGTGATTGTGGTGGTTAAAATAATGTCACCTTCTAATCAATCTGGAGATTCGGGGACATCCATTTTGATGTTTGAAAGCTAAAATCTAGACAGCTAACAGTCAAGATTGTATTCAGAGTTCAAAGGCTGAGAACTAGACACACCACCATCAGGAAAACATTATCCCAGTTCTCAAATGAGAACAAGAAACAGAATCCAACTTTCCTCCAGTAGTTTCTTAAATTCAGATCTTAAGTTAGATTGGATAATGGCCACCTACCACAATAGGGGAAAAAGTATGTTTTTCTCAGTGAACTTATTCAAATGTTTCACTCCATCTAAAACACCCTCACACATGCAGCCAGAAATAAAGTATTACCAGATGTCTTGACAAACGTGATGCAATCAAGTTGAGTAAAATACTTTTTCTGGTAAAAATGTAGTAGAATTTCTGGGATATAGAGTCCCATACTTCTTTGCATATGTAATTTAATATCCCACCATAAATGGAAATTTCTCATTTTTCTACATTCCTACTGATACCATTTTTTTTTGTCTCTTAACCACCCATCAACATGAACTGGATTTTTAATGTAAATATGACTTGTATTTGAAAAGATAATAACATTAAACAATATTTAATGTGCTTACCCAGAATTTCTGTTTTTTCTGTGGAGAAAAAATCTATTCAAATAACTTATTTAAATAACTTTGAAGTATATTATTTATTAAATATAAAGGAAATAGACATCAATTCTCATTTTCTTAGGTATTATCTTTTAAAATTATGCTCCTAAACTTATTACGCACGTGTCCTTCATTGTAAATATCTCACGACGTGAAGATGTATTATCCCCCCTTATCTGTGGAGATTGGCTTGCTATAGTGGTGTGCTTGGGTTCATGAGGCCACAGTTCCCAGTTTCTAACCAAGTCAATTGGTCCATAATATCATTTCAACTGCTACATATCAGCAACTGTGAATATTGAGTCAGGATCCAGGCAGCTACACGTTGATACTATAGCAGTTAAAAGGCATGGTCACTGAAGATCCCCTGATTCCATTGAGCTGCACTTAAATCAGAACTCCTGTTTATCTTAAACAGCATTGAAGGAATCCTCACAAGGTACTGTCATGAAATGCTAAGATTTAGAACTATAGGTACCAAATGTATGTTGTAAACAATAGCACCATATTGTTGCTCAGAAAAGCTAGAACTCGAATTTATACACTAGTTCTCACAAATTACTAAAAATAAAGGAAAAAGACAAAAGAAATTAGTCAAAAATAGGGACAGAAATTCAGTAAAATTTTCTAGTACATCAAAACTTTTAATGTTTCACTAGGTTAACTGCAGAGTAACAATTGGTTTGACATTCATTGAACTGAGGAAGTATTTGAAAGAATGATTCAATACACCTGAAGAAACAAATGATGGAAAATTAAATAGTTTATTGAAACATAATTGAAAGATCTAAAGAACGAAGTACAGAAAGGAGAAGGCAAAAACTAAATTAGTTGCTTTGAGTTAAGACACATATCATTATTAATAAATAAGAGGTAATATACAAGATATTTAAAAGAGTGAAAATAAATTCAAGATATTTAGTGAACAAAACAACAACCTCTAAATTCTAGGAATTCTTGAAGATGAGGAAAAGGCATTGTAGAGGACATAATAGCTGGAAACCCATTCAGAGGAAAAAGTCCTTGTTTCAATGATCCTTGAGGAGCAAGTTACCCCCATACACACCAAAAAAGGGCACAAATAAATAAGCTCAAACATGAAAACACCAAGACACCGTGTAACAAAAAATATTGAAAAGCTGAGAGATAGAAAGAACAGAGACACAGACACACACACACACACAGACACACACACACAGAAACACAAATGCAGATTAATTAAGCAACAGGCTGAAGCAAAGTTTCAAATACAAGAAAAACAATATAATTGTTTAGATATATTAGATTAAACAAATAAAACTTGACAAAGAATAATAGAATGATTTATTCACAGCACTGAATGGAAAAATATTCTAGCTAAGACTCTTCTCTTCTACAAGAGTGTCAAAGAATAAATTAAAAATTATTTAAGATAAATAAAAATGAAAATACACAAAAAAATACAAGACACACCATAAGTAGTATTAAGAGGGAAATTCGTAGCAATACAGGTTTACATCAGAAACCAGAAAAAGTTTGAGTGAAAGACTTAATCTCAGAACTTGATAAACCAGAAAAAATGTATAATTGATTCAAAGTAGAAGAAAGGAAATAATAAAAATTATCTCAGAAATCAATAAAACAATACAAAGTTTAAATTAAACCAGGAGTTGTTATTTTTGAAAGAGTAAACAAGGTTCATAACCCTTAGTTAGACTAGCCAAACAAAAAAGAGAACTATCAAATAAATCAGATCAGAGATGAAAGCAGACAAATTCCAAAGGATATCTCGTAAACATAAAAGATCATAAAACGATACTATGCACAACTCTATGCCTCTTAGCGGAAGAATGTAGAATAAATGGGTGTTTTTAGAATCATAAAGCCTTACCAAGATGAATTAGGAGGAAGTATAAAACATGAACAGGCCAATTAGAAGTAAGAGAATTAAAACGGTAACAAAAAATTATCTTAAAAGCTAAAGTCCTAATCCAGCTGGGTTCATTAATAAGTTCTACCAAACCTTAATGAAGCAATGAAGACTTACTGCCCATGTAATTCCAAATACAAAAAAAAAAAGAAGAAGCAACCCTAAAATCTTTCTTACCACCTTCTGTTAATCCATTATTACCTCAATACCAAAAGTAGGCATAGATCTCAATTGAAAAAGAAAGAACAGTACAGTCCAATAACAAAAAGTTTAGCAAGAAAAACTCAGTGAACTGACAACAAATCAAGCAATTATATGCAACATGATTAAGTGGGATCAATTTCAGGATGGAAAGATGGTTTATTATAAACAAATCAGTAAATGTAAGCACATCATGTCTGCAAAAGCTAAGAAAAAAAAATCATTTAATCAGGACAAAGAAAATAGCACAGGGTTAAGATGCTTTCCTTTTATCCTCTTAACTGCAGTTCTGTCTCCTGCATCTCATATGGTTTCCTGAGTACTACAAGGAGTGATCCATCAGCACAGAATCAGTAATAAGCCCTGAGCATTGAGTATGTGATACAACTCTCAGAATCATGTAATCATGTGAGAATACGCAAGAAAAAAACATTTGACAAGTTTCAACTAAATAAAACTGATTCAGTTGATGAAAGGAATTTCCACTCCAAACAATTTAGATTGTAAAGAAATGTGTGCAAATCTAAAGTTGTTTCAAGGATTTAACATAAGTAAATTTACTTGGAAAAAGGGGTATAAATCAAGTGGCAGAGTCTATGCCTAGCATATTGGAGTCCCTGATCTATATATACAATATCATATGAACTCCAAGTGCCACTGAGTATTATACTTTGAAACATTTCTCAGATTATTCTGATAACTACAAGCATAAGTAAGTAGAATAAATTCACATCGCTGATGAAATTCATTCCAGAGCTCTTAATATAATACAAAGGCTTTAAATTATGCACACAGAATTGACTCTTATTTTGAAATTATTTTTGATTTAAAGGTGATTTGCTCGAGCGGGCCCAGTAACGTCTCCATTGGAGACCTTGTTGTTACTGTGTCTGGCATATCGAATACTCTCGGTAGCTTGCCGAGTTCTCCGAGAGGGGCGGAGGAATCGAACTCGGGTCAGCCATGTTGGCTGCGTGCAAGGCAGACGCCCTACCCACTGTGAGCGATAGCACAGCGGGTAGGGCATTTGCCTTGCACGCAGCCAACATGGCCGACCCTAGTTCGATTCCTCCGCCCCTCTCGGAGAGCCCGGCAAGCTACCGAGAGTATCTCACCCGCACGGCAGAGCCTGGCAAGCTCCCCGTGACATATTCGATATGCCAGACACAGTAACAACAAAGTCTCCAATGGAGACGTTACTGGGCCTGCTCGAGCAAATCGATGATCAATGGGAGGGCCTTTACCTTTACCTTAAAGGTGATAGAGAGATGGTACAATAAGCTTCTTGCAAAGAGTGTAAGTTATCTCTGCATGAGCTTTATCTTTTACTATCTTTCTCTTTCCTCTCTCTCTCTGTGCTCTATGTGTGTATATATATATGTATATACATACATATATACATAAATATATCTATTCATAAGGACAAACTATAGACTAGGACTGGAAGGTTATTCTATATATTGTAACCAAAAAATGCAATATAAAGTTGAAACACTGAAACCAGATTCAATCTAGTCGATTCTGCCAGAAAACACTAATAATATTGTACTATAATGAGATAATAGTTCTCTTTATGAATATGCTTTCCCTATATATTTATATAGGTCAATGGAAAGAAATCCATTTTCAATTTCTCTTTTTTTGAGAAAAATGTACATGATAACATATTTTATTATATAATATTATTTTATTATATATGATAATATGTTTTATTATATAATACTTTATATAATAAAAATATATATGAGCTCTATTTATAAACCACAGATCCCCAAAATAGTATATTTTGAATTAAACATGGGTCATGTCTTTTTGTTTTCAAAAGGTGGGGAGGAACTGGCTACCTTTAGAATATAGGAAAAGCATTCAAAACACAATAAATTAGTTCCCACATGCTGACATGCAAAGCAAATGCATTTTAAAACTTTTATTTGCTAAATTGTATTTTTTCTATCACTTCATATATATTTTTAAGTGGCGTTTAGGAAGCAAGTTTGTTCTAGGTAAATAACTGGAAAGAATGAGAGATGAAGTTTTAAATTAACAAAGAAGCCACCATAAATCTCCTTAATAGTTGATTAAATGTCTGTTCTCTATAATAAAGACAAGGTGTACATGCTGGAGCTTTCCTAATTTTACCTCTTTCTAAAAATCCTGTCTCATATCTTGTCATGTTATTTTACTTTTCTTTCAAGCGAATTCCAAGTAATCATTTTACATTCTTAGTCCCGCATGGTTCAACTTACTAATATGAATGTTTCTGTACTATACTTCCTGTTATTCTGAAGAAGCTTCTTTTACCAGACTTACAGTATACCTCAGAGTAAAACAGTATTTTCAAGCCTTTGTGCAGTTTCACAAGTTTACGGAGTGCATCTACTCATAAAGGCAGAGCAAAATCACTCCCTCTGATTACTCCATCACACTTTGTAAACAGCCATAAATATGTAATTAGCACAGTATATACTATTTATTGATTACATTTCAGTTTGAAGCCTTAGCATGTAAGAAAAAAATTCTATATTTTAAAACTTCTCTGAATATTTTAAACACAAGTTCCCACTGAAGTTTTAGAGTAAAAATGATACTATCTGACAAGTTTAATTTATTTATTCTTTTATTTTCTTATAATTTTAAATATTTTTAGAACCTTCCCCAACAGTACTTAGGGATCCAGAATCACTCCTGGAAATATTTGGTCTTCTACGTGATCCAAACTGTAGTTTGGGACTTCAGATGAGGCACTACTGTGCCTACTGTCACTGCAGCCATTCGACCGTGCTTATCTGGGATGGGCGCCAATCTGGTGTTAGGGGTAACACGTGGACCTCAACAACTACAGGTATTCTTTATCTCCCACGCCCCTACCTTTAATTTTTGGTGTGTGGGGTTTTTTGTGTGTGTTTGTTTGCTTGTTTTAACATTAGTCCTCCTTGGCACGTTCTTCTTCCTTTCCTTTTACTCATTTCCACACACAAAAACTGTTAAACACTGTTCTCCAATTGTTCATCGATTTGCTCAAGCCGGCCCAGTAAGGTCTCCATTTTGAGACTTGTTGTTACTGTGTTTGGCTTATTGAATATGTCACAGGTAGCTTGATAGGCTTTTCCATGGGGGCAAGGTACTCTCAGTAGCTTGACAGGCTTTGCCCTGGGGGCGAGATACTCTGGGTACCTTGCCAGGCTCTCTGAGCGGGGAGGAGGAATTGAAGCTGGCTGGGCTGGACTGGCTGTGTGCAAGGCAAACACCCTGTTGCTGCGCTGTCGCTCCAGCCCTCACACACATTGCTCCATAAAAATATCATTACAACTAAGTTTTTTTTTTTCAAATTTCAAATAGTAAAATGTGTTATAAAATTTTTAAGTAAAATATTCAAAATTAAGAAGAAATTAAAAGTAGAAACTTATGTATAATTGAGGAACATAAATATATTGCTCATCAGGAACAAAAGTGCAATCATTGCAACTTCCCAAATTTACCGTTTGTTTTGAATTCAAATTAGATTTAGTGTTTCCCTCTTGCTTGTATGTCACTTTTATATGACTCCAAGCCACTTAAAGTAGCATAGACAGAATAAGGCTAAGTTCTGAATTTTTAAACTCATGATTATAGTTAAAAATAGTCAGAATTATTGAAATTGCTTGCATGAAATATGAGAATATTAAGAGAAATGAGATATGGTGTTTGGAAATATAAAAATATAATACAACGATAAACATATGGCTTTCAGTGCTATATGCCTGAAAAAGGAAATTATCTTAAAATTTTATGATCAAAAATAAGAAAAATTCTCTATTTTACATACTTGTGTGGATTTTATTTATTGATATGGAGTGTTTTACAATAATGTTATTAAAACACTTTATAAAATGTTCGCTATGTGCCGTATGAATATATGATTTGTTTTGTTTTACATTTTTAGAGACACGAAGGTAAAATGTACTTAAGGTTAATATATGTGGAAATATATAAAAATGGTAAAAAAAAAAGGGCTGGGTTCAAAAGCAACTAGGGGTGTCATTTTCAGATGACAGTACAGATTCGATACTGAAGGGGATAAGAAAGAAGGAAGCTAGAGTATGAAGTATCTAACACTAAAGCAGTTTTAAGTGTGGCCAGAGACTTAGACGTGCTCCATATAAACTCTTCACTAAAAGGGTTTTGCTTCCCTCAGGAATAAGCTTACACTGACCTGAATATTCATCGTTCTTAGAAGTTGCTTGGAGCAGCCTCAGGAGCAAAACTTCACATAAACACTAAGTGTATTTGGAAGGACAGCAGCAAGGGACCTTTGGTCAATTATTTTCCCTGAAGAACAGAGGTGAGTGGTACATTTTGGGTTTTGTTTTCTCAAGTCTCAGCAAGCTTAATAAGATACAAGACACTAAAATCATCATTTACAGAAGTGGAAATAGAGACTCAGTGAGGCTAAGTAATTTCTTTTCAATCTTACAGATAAATAGGTTGTATTGATTCAATTCCTATTGTAATGAGCTGCTAATGAGGGGTGTGAACTAAAGACCTGACTTGGTTCTATATGTACATGTTTGGGGTCAGAAAGACCCTTTGCTCATCGTCGTCCACAATGTTAGATGTTTTCCAGCCAGGATTCCTTTTCTATTGTGCTCTGGCCTTCACATTCTCATTTCAGTGTCTGCTTCTAAAAGTAACCCTTAACTAACTACAGTGATACTGGGAAACCAGGCAAAAGTAATACTAATCTTGATTAATCCACATTGTGTTTAACTATAATTTCTTAAATCTATTTCAAACAGAAAAAAAATCATTTTTTTCTTCAAACTACTGGGATGACTTCTTAGCAAAATAGCACTTTCTGCAGTTTATACAGCATATGTTCTTTCTTGCTATTAGGGATTAGGAATAGAAATAACAAGGACAGTGTTTTTTTAAAAAGTTGGCTAAACTCAAGGGAATTGAGCCAGGAACCATTTTTGTTTGCTTGTTTGTTTTTTAAATCATGGAAGATTAGCAAATTATAGACAATGAAAATGACAGCTCTCTCACTGCAAACACTAGAGCTGGTTCAGGGAGAGAGCCTTCCAGTAGATTTTTTATTGTGGAAGACAGAAATGAGAAGAGAAACACTGACAGAAGATTGGCTATTAGAAACAATAACAACAGAAAGGAGTAGAGAGAAACTACCATGGCACTTGCCATGAGTGAAATCTACCTAGTTTCAATCCCCACAACCCCTTATGATCCCTTTATCCCACCAAAAGTAATCCCCAAGAACAGAGCCAAGAGGAAGAAGCCCTGAGATCCACTGAATGTGATCAAAAAGCAAAAAAAAAAAAAAATTAAAGAATAACCAACAATCATCCAATAATCCTCCTGATTAAAAAAAGGGTTCTAGGAAATTGTTGACATAAGTATTCCTTATTCTTTAGGGGCATGAACCATTAAACCATGGAATACAGTCAATTTAAAAGCACACTCATTCTACAAAACTTAAAAGAAAAGTAAATATCACTTATAGTGGTGACTTTTTTTTCTCGAAACCTGAATGTAATGAAGTCTTTGAGAAAAACTAGGTTAATATTTTCTATCTTACTATAAAGATCACGGCAAAGCCTGGCAAGCTACCAGTGATGTATTCAATATGCTAAACACAGTAACAATATGTCTCATAATGGAGATGTTAACTGGATCGGCTAGAGCAAATCGATGAACAATGGAAGGACATTGCTACAGTGCTACTATAAAGATATTTGTTCAGTAGAAACTTCTAAAAATCATGCCATCAGTTCCTGTGGTCAAAGGTGGTTCTTCGATATTTTTTATGACCAGGAGTAACTTTTTATATAACTTTAGCTCTAAGTTTGAAGAGTAATGCCTCCTAAAATATTCCTGTACAGATTGTTTGCAACTTGTAGCCCTGGGCTGTCAAAATAACTTACAACCCATTTGACGATTGTGTTCTTTATTCTACTGGTAATTTTTAACAATTAATCTTAGTGTCATTCCTGAAACTTATCTAGCTGTGATTAAAAAAAAAGGGGGGGCCTTCTTTAAAAAATAAGGAGAAAAAAACTCTATTACTTATACTTAGGACTTAAGAAATCATTTTATTCTAGAGCAAAAGTTATTGAATTAATCTACATTTTTCCACAAAGAATATAAGATTATTGAAAATCAAAGTAGATTTGAGATTACTTTTTGCAATGACATGTGAAAACGTTTGTTTTTGGGAGTCATTAACATCTGTCTCTAGTACTGCAATACATTTTATGGCCTATAAGATGGCAATTAGTAAAATCTTGTTGGCTCTAGTTCTGCTATTTTCAGTATCACTCCATCATGTGTGTTTTTAATACTCTTGGTCAAAGTATAGTATCTGACAAATTATTCAGTTGGTGCAAGACAAAACAGTTTCAACTAGTGTAATAAAAAAAATAGGTGATTGTCTTAGTTTCTTTAAAACCATCAAACCCAACTCTTCCCCTTCATGGCCCAACCAAAGCTGGTCTTCTCCTCCCCACCCAGGTCAGTTTATCCGCTGCTTCTCGAATCTGGGACTTGGATTTCTCCCTGCAAGCACCCCAGGCATTCTCTCCGACGTTGGGAGACAAAGTAACTCTAAACCTCTGCCTCTTCCCCTTTGTCCCCAAACCTGAGCTGGTCTTCTCCCCCACCAAGTCTTTACTCCCACCACACACACCAGGTTCGCGTGGGGGTGGACCGCTTTAGAAGTGGGTGTGGCCTGACTTTCAGTGGGCCAACACTTACACGACCACAGGTAGTTTAGTCATACCGACAAATCTACTCCCCACAATTACACACCAACATGAAGTAACAACGTAAATCCCCACGGCATGCAGAGGAAGGTGAAAAGAGTCCAGAAGCCTCAGTAGGTTCTATTCACCTACGGGACCGCTCTGAGAAAGAATTAACATATGAAGTCATGAAGATGTTCAATGAACTCAATGAAACAGTCAGACAGATATCCAGTAAATTGAAAGAGGACATGAAAGAAACAATGGATCACACGATTGAGAAAATACAGGAAGAAATGAGAGCAGAAATTGGAAAGCTACGCACAGAAATGTCACAAATCAAAGATTTCATAGATGAAATAAAAAACTCAGTCTGTGCCCTAAAAAGTAGAATGACCACAGCTGAGGAAACAATCAGTGAGCTGGAAGATCAGCTGCACCAAGCCAACAGGCAACAACAAACAATGGCAAGGGACCTCAAAATAGCTCTAGAGAGAATCAGAGTCCTAGCAGATGATTCCAAGAGGAACAACATTAGAATCATGGGACTACCTGAAGCTCAGGGAAACAATCCCAATGAAAAAGCCACAGTTAAACAAATCATCGCTGAAAATTTCCCAGAGCTCCACAATGCAGCCATTCAGATTCAAGGAGCCTGAAGGGTGACAGCTAAGGGAGACCCTAACAAAAACACTCCAAGATATATCATAGTTAGAATGATTGATGCTGCAGATAGAGACAGAATACTGCAAGAAGCAAGGGCAAGGAAGGAAATCACATACAATGGAGCACCCATTAGATTGACAGGAGATCTATCAGAGGAAACCCTCCAAGTCCGAAGGCAGTGGCGAGTTATAGTGAAAAAACTAACTGAAATGAATGCTTCATCAAGAATACTCTATCCAGCTAAACTCTCAGTCAAAATTGAAGGAACAATTTTCTAGATAAACAACAGCTCAGGAACATCATAGACTCAAAACCAAACCTAAAACAAGGGCTAAAGTGGCTACTATAAGACAAGACAAACCCTACAAGCACAGCAGACACTTACAAAAAGATGACGCAAAACCCCATAACAGTAATCTCTCTCAATGTCAACGGTCTAAATTCACCATTTAAGAGACACAGAGTGGCAAAATGAATTCAGAGACAGAACCCAACATTCTGCTGCTTACAAGAAACTCATCTCAACAGTCAGAGCAAACACAGACTCAAAGTGAAAAGATGGAAAACAATCCTGCAAGCAAACAGCTCCCTCAAAAAAGCTGGGGTGGCCATACTAGTATTCGACAACATTAATTTCATGTTGAAAAAGATTAGAAGGGACAGTGAAGGACATTTTCTCTTCATCAAGAGATACGTACAACAGGAAGAAATCATACTCTTAAATGTATATGCACCTAATGAGGGAACAGCTAAATATTTAAAATGACTGCTAACAGATTTTCAGGAGGACATTGCTAGCAACACAATAGTAGTTGGAGACTTCAACATTGCCATATAAGCTCTGGATAGATAAACAAGAACAAAACGCAGCAAGGAAACATTGGCTTTCAAAGAAGAAATAGAAGAGAAAGGGCGTATAGACCTATACAGGGCTTTACACCCCAAAAAGAAAGAATACACATTCTTCTCCAGTGTGCATGGAACATTATCCAAAATAAACTATGTCCTCGGCCACTAAACATACCTGAATAGAATCAGGAAGATAGAAATAGTATCAACCATCTTTTCAGACCACGATGCACTGAGGATAGAAGTGAATTACACACAGACACTGAGAACCAAATCAAACACCAAGAATTAAACAACTCAATGCTGAACAACGAGTGGGTCAGGATGGAAGTCAAAGAAGAATTCAAAAGATACTTGGAAACAGATGAGAATGAAGACACGAGCTACCAGAACTTATGGGATGCAGCGAAAGCTGTATTAAGAAGAAAATTTATAGCTCTGCAAGCATTTCTCAGAATGGAAGAAAGGATGCACATAAACAACTTGACTTCACAGCTCAAGATCGTAGAAAAGGACCATCAGAAAGAGCCCAAATCAGGAAGAAGGAAACAGTGGATAAAACTTACTTACAGCAGAAATCAATGACATGAAACCAAAGAAATAATTCGAAAGATCGATAAAACCAAGAGCTGGTTCATCGAGAAAATAAACAAGATAGATAAACTACTAGCAACACTCACAAAGAAACAGAGAGAGAGAAACCTAATAAACTGAATCAGAAATGAGAAGGGGGATATTACAACAGAAACCAAAGAAATTCAAAAGATCATCAGAGGCTACTTTGAAAGTCTGTATGCCACAAACCTAGAAGAAATGGATAAATTCATGGATTCCTATCATATCCCAAATCTGAATCAAGAAGATCTAGATTACCTAAATAGACCTATTAACATCAAAGATATTGAAACTGTAATGAAAAGTCTTCTAAAAAACAAAAGCCCAGGTCCAGATGGATTCACTAGCGAATTTTCCCAAACATTTAAAGAGGACGTATTGCCAGTTCTTCTCAAGCTTTTCCAGGACATTGAAAAAACAGAAACTCTCCTGAACAGTTTCTATGAAGCCCATATCTCTCTAATACCAAAAGAAAGCAAAGACAACACAAGAAAAGAAAACTACAGGGCGATATCCCTTATGAACATGGATGAGAAGATTCTCAACAAAATACTAGCAAATAGAATTCAACTACTCATCAAAAATATCATACGCCATGACCAAGTGGGATTCATCCCAGCGATGCAAGTATGGTTTAACACTCGGAAATCAATCAAAGCAATCCATCATATCAACAAAGGAGAAGATAAAAATCATATGATAATATCAATAGATGCAGAGAAAGCATTTGACAAGATCCAGCACCCATTTATGATGAGAATTGGGATACAATTGGGATAGAGGGGACTTTCCTCAATATAGTTAAAGCCATGTACCACAAGCCTACAGCAAGCATCATCCTCAATGGGGAAAAACTGAGAGCCTTCCCCCTAAGATCAGGGATGAAACAAGGATGCCCACTCTCTCCACTGCTATTCAATATAGTACTGGAAGACTTGCAATAGCAATTAGATAAGAAAAAAATATTAAGGGCATCCAGGTAGGAAAGGAAGAAATCAAGCTCTCACTATTCGCAGATGATATGATACTATACTTAGAGGACCCTAAAACCTCTACCAAGAAACTCCTAGAAACAATAGGCTCATATAGTAAAGTTGCAGGCTATAAAATCAATACCCAAAAGTCCATGGCTTTCCTATATGCAAATAGTGAAAGAGAAGAAAATGACATGAAGAAAACAATCCCATTCACAAGTGTGCCCCAGAAAATTAAGTACCTGGGAAGCAGCTTAAATAAGGAAGTAAAGGACCTGTACAAAGAAAACTACATAATGTTACTTTAGGAAATAAAAGACAACACGAGGAAATGGAAAAATATCCCCTGTTCCTGGATCGGGAGAATTAACATTGTCAAAATGGCAATACTTCCCAAGGCACTGTACAAATTCAATGTGATCCCTATTAGGATACCCATAACGTTCTTCAAAGAAATGGAGCAAACAGAAATTTATATGAAACAATAAGCCCCCACGGAGAGCTGAAGCAATTCTTGGGAAAAAGCAAATGGGAGAAATCAACGTCCCTAACTTCAAACTCTACTATGGTCACGGTCACAGGCCTCCCATTGTTCATTGATTTGCTCGAGCGGGCCCAGTAACGTCTCCATCATGAGACTTGTTGTTACTGTGTTTGATATATCAAGTACGGTACAGGGAGCTTGCCAGGCTCTGCCGTGCAGGCGAGATACTCTTGGTAGCTTGCTGGGCTCTCCGAGAGGGGCGGAGGAATCGAACTCGGGTTGGCCATGTTGGCTGCGTGCAAGGCAAACGCCCTACTGCTGTGCTATCACCCCCACTACAAGGCAATAATAATTAAAATAGCATGTACTGGAAAAAAGGCAGAGCTGTAGACCAGTGGAACAGGATTGAATATACTGACATCTCCCCCCCATGCATACGATCATCTAATCTTTGATAAGGGGGCAAGAAAAGTGAAGTGGAGCAAGGAAAGCCTCTTTAACAAATTGTGCTGGTAAAACTGCATGGCTACATGCAAAAAAGTGGGCTCAGATCTCTGCCTAATGCCATGTACAAAAGTAAGATCAAAGTGGATTAAAGACCTCAACATCAGACCGGAATCCATAAGGTACATTGAAGAAAAATTTGGCAAACCCCTCTAAGACATTGAAGCTAATGGTGTCTTCAAAGATGTCACGCCACTGGCCAAGCAAGTGAAAACAGAAATAGACAAATCAGGCTATCTTAGACTAAGAAGCTTCTGCACCTCAAAAGAAACAGTGACCAAAATACAAAGCCAGTCTATAGAATGGGAAAGGATATTTGCTGAATACACATCTGACAAGGGGTTGACATCAAGGATATACAAAATACTGATTGAACTCCACAAGAAAAAAAATCCAACCCCATCAAAAAATGGAGTGATGAAATGAACAGAAACTTTCTCAAAGAAAAAATCGAATGGTTAAAAGGCACATGAGAAAATGCTCCTCATCATTAATCATCAGGGAGATGCAGATCAAAATCATAATGAGATATAATTTCACACCACAGAGACTGGCCCACATCCACAAGAACAAAAGCAACCAGTGCTGGTGCAGATGTGGCGAGAAAGGGACCCTCCTTCACTGCTGGTGGAGGGGAGGGATACTGAGATCCGTGGTGGTGGAAAATGGGCACTGGTGGAGTGATGGGTATTTGATTATTGCATAATTGAAACCCAAGCAAATATATATGTTGTATAATGCAGTTATAATATTTAGTGTTTTTGCAGAGAAGAAAATTAAATGCACAAAATTAATTTTCAGAAATCCATATAATCTGTAAGTGGCAGAATTATAATTTAAATAAATTTTTTCTTGCATCTCTCCAATATTTATTTTAATGATTTTGGAATCATTTGTGCATTATCAGCCTAACTTCCAGTAGAGGTGTATGTAAATTTGAGGTACATTGTTTCACTGACACTTTTTTCTTATAGTAAATTGTAAAACTCTAACTACATCAATATCCACAGGCTATAGATCTATTTTTCCGTCTTTACTTTATGATTATTTACTCATATTGTATATTCTTTGCTTTTGGTCATTTTAAAATAGAAAATTTTAATTCCTATGTACTTATAAAATGCAGACATGTATTTATTGTTGTACAATTTAACTTTTTATCAAAGTAGAAATTCTTAGTTAAAAAAAACCTGAAAAAAGAAAGTGCATCTTTTCTCCTTTAATATATCAGAAAGCATAAAGACTTTAGACATAAGTAATGACCAATAAATCTTTTTTATTTTTATTATTGCAAAACCATGAGGTACAGTTGTAGACTTACAAATTTTTGTGCTTGGGTTTCAATTATACAACAATCGAGTACCCATCCCTCCACCAGTGCCCATTTTTCACCAGCACTGATCGCAGTATCCCTCCCACCCCCCAACCCCCTATCCCACCCTGTCTCTGTGACAGGGCATTCCCCTCTGTTCTCTCTCTCCTTTTGGGTGTTTGCAAAAGAGGCATTGAGTGGCAATCATGTTTGGCAATCATGAATATAATTAATACAGAAAAAAACAGGATTTATTTTACTCATGAAATATTTTAGGTATGCTTATAGAAATTTATATATATATATAGGCAGCTAATAGAAATTACTATAGAATTATCAAATAAACCTTATCACATGTCTAATATATATATTAGCACTGTAGATTAGCGCTGTCCTGTTGTTCATTGATTTGCTCGAGCGGGCACCAGTAATGTTTCCAATTATGAGTTGTTCGTGTTTTTACTGTTTTTGGCATATTGAATACACGACGGAGAGCTTGCTAGGCTCTGCCGTGCAGGCGGGATACTCTCAGTAGCTTGCTGGGCTTTCCAAGAGGGAGATATATATATTTCATAAATATAAATTTAATACATACAAAATGTAAATGTAAATTGTTCATTTACTAATTACATAATATAGTGCATATGTGCATTAATAATTTTATACATATATTAGATGTTTATATAAATATAAACTTAAAGGTTTTATTTGCTAATTACATACAATTTTGAGTAATTTCTGAATGTCTCACTTTGTTTTTTTTTTTGTTTTTTTTTTTAGTGAACATATTATTTTGTAGTTTAGAAAACATAATTTACAAAGTTGTTGACAACAGGGTTTAAGGCATACAATATTTCCACCTCCAATAACACCACCATGGACCCAGGTTTCCATCTACTCCCCAAAGAGACTCTTTGACAAATGCATGTTTTTGCTTCAAAAGCGCCTAATACAGATTTTAGCCATTTAATAAAACATGGTTTTCAGAACAGAAAAATAGACATAGTAGCAATTTTGTCTTTGTTTTGTTTTATGGAAGTAACAATTATTTGTAAGAATGTAAGTGTTTATGCTGGGGTTACAATATTATAACACCATGCCCATCATCCGATTTTTTTCACCACTGTGCATGGGATCCTTCCCTATTGCACCTCTCAGCTAGGTAACCAAAATTCCCTTGTTAGAGCTTAAGAGTTTATTTTTGGACCTGCAAAGATTATGCCATGCGTACTGCCATGCGTACTGGAGTTTATTTTTGGACCTGCAAAGATTATGCCATGCGTACTGGAAACATCTCTGAAAATACATTTTTGAATTAATTTAAAAATAGTTCTAGGAGTTAGACAGATAGGTCCACAGGCTTGCTGAGCATAAGCTTTGCATGCAGGAACCCTAGATTCAATTCCCAGCATCCAATACTTGAGTGAACACTGCTGGGAGCAGCTCCTGAGTACCAACCCCCCAGAATCATTCTGGGTGTGGCCCAAAAGTCAAAAAATAGAAGTAAGTAGGGTTATCATTATTTGAATAGTTAGAAGGTTTTGGGTTCTCTAAATAGGAACAACATGCATTTATGTTTCACTGTTTTAGGATGTACTAGAGGCTATAGTGTTAAGTGAAATAAGTCAGAAAGACAAATACTGGATGATGTCACTCACACCTGGTTATAAAGAAACAAAACAAGGGAACATATAATGTTCAGTGAATGTCTCACTTTGAATTCTACTTTTTTCCTTAGACCCACAGACTTGTCATTGTAAAAATTTGTGTATGGAATGATTAGGTAAAGGGGAGGTCTTTTATATGTTTTTAATATTCTTGAATTTTCAGACTCTAAATTATTGCAACTATTTCGGAGAGCCCGGCAAGCTACCGAGAGTATTCGATATGCCAGACACAGTAACAACAAAGTCTCCAATGGAGACATTACTGGGCCCGCTAGAGCAAATCGACGATCAACGGGAGGGCCTTTACCTTACCTTTATTTTAAGGAAGGAAGTGGAATCTGATCAGAATGTTTCACAAGAACCATTAAGGGCAGCAATTAATTTTTCAGAATTGCACTTAAAAATGTATTCTTAGCAGTCATTACCCCCCCCAACAACCTTACAATATGAATGAAAGTTTTTCTATAAACATCAATTTTCTCTATCCAGCATTTTTGCCTCACTCAGCAAAACAGATATAAATTTACTAGAAAATTTTCTTGAATGGGGTATAGTCTTTCCTTTGCAAATGTCTGTGTATTGAATTTCTGTGTCATTTTCTATCACTATTTTTGAAGTGCAAGAATGTTTATTATGCAAGTTAAATTTTTAATTTTGAAGAAAGTCCAACGATGTAGAACATAATAAAATGCCTAGTTATATTCACTAGAGAATTCCCTAAATGGTGATTTCTCTGTGAAATATGAATTGTGAGTTTTTAACATAAACTTAAAGAAATTTGAACCTGGTAATATGAATAAAACTCTTAACTCTATTTTTACTCAAATATTTCAGAGAAGCGCAGTTTTTCTTTTCCAAAATGTTCAGAATCATATTTGTGAAAAGGTATACTAGTTAACTTCAGACATAGTCATATAAACAGAAGAGTTTTAAATAGGGGATTAAAATTTTAAAAAATTATTTTTATATTAAGAGAGTTTCTTCATATTGCTAGAACAATTCCAAGTAGTTTTCTGAAAATATGTTAACTAGTTTTTTCACTTTGTGGGGGCGAGGGAATATATAAAATATCATATGATCCTCCATAGTACAGAAAATTCCAGGCTTGAATGCTTCAAATTTTCTAAGTGAGAATAAATATAGTAATGAGGAGTCCTAAAAAAATAAATTAGAAAGAATAGACCCAGACAGGAAATATAAATATAGTGTTAGATTCCTTAGAAAGTCTATAACGTAAGAAATCTTGATAAATGCATTTAGTAAGTCTGAAAAATTTCATCTCACTTTATGGAATTTCAGAGTGCCATGCTTTAAGAAAAAAACAAAAAATGTATTGAAGACATTTGAAAACTTCATCTACAATTTTTGTCATTTTTTATGTGAAACAAAATCAATTATTTATTCATGAAGATCTACATTTTATCTTCTAGAGTGTGAAGGGTATGAGTTTCAGTGACTTATAAGAGGAATTTTTAGAATCTTTGAATGAGAGCTTATTTTTAAATGTAGTGTATGTACACTTCAGTACCTATCTGCAGTCATGAAACAAAATGGAAATTTCTTTTAACCGACAAATCTCACACCTAACAGAAAGCTGTGAGCAGGTAAAAGACTTCAATTATTGGAATTTCAAGATGAATAAGAACCGTGACTGCTCTTGAATAGCCTGAAGGTAGATGACAATATTTCAATCACTAGGATATCAATGAAAAAGAGAAGTAAAGATGGAAGCCATTAAATGAATGTTTGAGGTAGCACATAATGCTACCACAGAAATGAAAGATGGAAAAATGTAACAGAGGATTTCAGGCCAGTAAACTGCTCACACAACACACACACACACATACAGACACACACACACATAGACACATACACACACACACACATATAAAGAGCACATACCAAATTCCTGTCACTGTCATTGTAACTGTCCTCCCATTGTTCACCGATTTGCTTGAGCAGACCCTGTAACGTCTCCATTGTGACGCTTGTTGTTACTCTGTTTGGCATATCAAGCACATCAAGGTTAGCTTGCCAGTTTTTGTCGTGCAGGTGAGATATTCTCAATTTCTTGCCGGACTCTCTGAGGGGGACAGAGGAATCAAACTCCGGTTGGCCTTTCAGCTGCGTGCGAGGCAAACGCCCTACACACTGTGCTATCGCTCCAGCGCACCAATTTCCTAGCAGAGTTAAAAAAATATTAGAATAATAGTTATTTTGGAAGGGATATGAGCATTACATGTTTGCTTTATCTAAAGATAAAAGGAAACAGGAAATATAGTATTAAAACTTAGGATGTATTAGTATTATTCATAAATCATAAATTATTTCTTGTAACTGGAAGTCATAGAATTTTATAACTTTCAAAGGAATCTTAAAAAATATAGATTTATAATAAGAATGTTATGTCCTCATATTTATAAGTTGAAATGTGAGTTCATTACAATTCTCTCTCTTCCAAAATGTCACAGTGAAATCCTATAAAACAGATAAAACTGCATTGAAAAGTTGAGAGTTTAAGAGAAATGGGTAGTTAGCTACCAATAACTGATATATTTCTTAAGAACAACATGTGAGAGAGAGAAAAGGCTAGGAGAATAAGCCATAACAGAGGACACTGAAGATAAAATATATTTTGAATTGAGACAGTTACAATACAGCCTTTTCTTATTGATAGATACTGAAAAATATTAGGATGGAGATCAGATAATATAACAGCATATCTATATATACATATATACTATGATTTAATAACAAGTTCAAATAATTTTTTAATAATATGTCAGAGATGTCTAGTTTTTATCTTCCACTCTATGTAGAGAAATTATAAATATATGATAGCAAATGTATCTGTAAATGTAATTAATTTCTAGGAATCTGAACCATTTAAAGAGAAAAGAAATACCATCATTTTTATTAGGAGAATCCTATTCAAGTGAGATCATGGTCATGGTCCTCCCATTGTTCATCGATTTGATCGAGCAGGCCCAGTAACATTGTGAGACTTGTCACTGTGTTTGGCATATCGAATACGTCACGAGGAGCTTGCCTGGCTTTGCCGAGCTCACGAGATACTCTCGGTAGCTTGCCGGGCTCTCCGAGAGGGGCGGAGGAATCGAACTCAGGTCAGCCATGTTGACTGTGCTTAAGGCAAACGCCCTACCCACTGTGCTTTCGCTCCAGCCCTCAAGTGAGATATTAACTGATATTAATTATATCTAAAAGCAATAAAATTATGCGGGCTGGAGCAATAGCACAGCGGGTAGGGCGTTCGCCTTACAAGCGGCCAACATGGCCGACCCGAGTTCGATTCCTCCGCCCCTCTCGGAGAGCCCGGCAAGCTACCGAGAGTATTCGATATGCCAGACACAGTAACAACAAAGTCTCCAATGGAGACGTTACTGGGCCAGCTCGAGCAAATCAACGGGAGGGCCTTTACCTTACCTTTACCTTACGAAACGGAAATGTTTATAATCCTTAAAATATTACAATGACATCTCTCTTGGATGCTATCAGTGCCCTACATAAATTATTTCTCTCTTTGTGCACTATACCAGTAATAACATACATGTGTTCCCTTCTCTGGATAATGAACTTGGTTAACTGGTACTTCCCTTGACTGAGTAGACACAGTCCCTTTCATTACTCTTATTGCTAACCAACAAGTAGTTGTATAAAGGCCTGTTTCTCTATATAGGTAGGGTTAAAACTGGTTCAATCTGTGCTGCTCAGATAACTATTACAAATAGTCTATTTCATCCCATGTTCCTCATTCCTCTCCTCTGCAGAAGAGCCTTCCATATATATCTTAAGCAAGAGTCCCCATCCGAGGATACTTTAAGGAAATACACATTTTCCCCCATAGATAAAGTTTTAGTATTTTAATTTTACATACAAAGTACTATTTTCTTTTCTTTTTCTTCTTATATTTATTTATTGAATCACTGTGGGAAAAGTTACAAAGCTTTCAGGTTTAAGTCTTGGTCATAGAATGATCAAACAACTTTCCCTTCACCAGTATTCATTTTTTACCACCAAGAACCCCAATATATCCCCCCTCACACCCCTCCCAATGTCTGTGAGGCAGATGATTTCTAGTTAGTTTTTCTCTACATTGATTACATTCATTATTTTGACAAAAGATGCACCATTATTGTTTAGAATCCCCCCCCCCAACAATCAGAATTGCTGAAAAGGCATTGTGAAATGCTTTGTTTTCTATAGCTGGTTATGAGAATCATATAATGATTTTGGATTTCTGCAATGAACCAGATAATTACGATAATAATTAGTTTCTGTGCGTCTTGTGTTATGGCTGTGCCATAGAGCCATTTGTGTGGGGCAACTCGTGAACTTGGTAGAGCGTGAAGGACCAGCCGGTACCGCCCCCCCTTTCCATAAAACTGCAGTTGCCCTGTCACCACCAGCTCATACCTGGCTTTCCTACAATCTCTGATGCAGCGGCCACCTTGCTGCCGGGGATGGGGGGGGAAGGGGAGGGAGGTGGAAGGAAGCAAAACACCCTTTCCCTCCCAGAGAGTAATGGTGCCGTAGTTTAATGCATGGTCCATTCACTTTTCTGCCGCAAGCTGCCAGGATCTGGATTAAGTGCTTTTGCCTCTGGATCTATGACCATGCCAGAGAGCTGCTCATGGGGGGCAACTCATGACCTCGGTAGGGTGTGAAGGACGAGCCAGTATCGTCCCCCTTCCTATGAGACTGCAGTTGCCCTGTCACCGCCAGCTCATACCTGGCTTTCCTATAAACTCTGAGGCAGTGGCCACCTTTTATGCAGTCCAGATGCATTTCTGCCAAAAGCCGCTGGTTTTCAATATTTGTTTCTGAGTCTCTGGGATCATGGCCATTAAGCAGCTTGATCAGGAACTAGAGAGGCCGTTTGTAGGTGGCGACTCGGGGGTTTCGTTGGGATGGGGAGGAAAAGGCCGGTTCCACCTCCATCCGGTGAGGCCCCAGTGTCTCGTCATTGCTGGCCCAAACCTGACTGTCCAGTGGCCTCTGGAGGATGATCATCACCAGGCCGCCAGGGGGAATAGTCCAAGGCACAAAACCTATTCCCACCTGGGTTGGCCCAGTGCCAGTAACCTACTGCAGGAACAGGACGCATTTCTGCCAAAAGCCTTTGGGTTCCGAGATTCATTTCTGAGCCTCTGGGATCATGGCTTTTAAGCAGTTCGATCAGGAACCAGAGAGGACATACTTCCGATTATATAGCTGAGCTAGAGATGGTTTGTGGGTGTGTCTCCCACATACCTAACTTTTGGCCGTTTACTTTCTTGGTAAACTTTGCCCCAAGTTTTTGGGGTCTGGCCAAAGGCACAGCAGCAATTTGGGGGTATCTGAAAGTCTGATGGTGCCATCAGGCTGCTGATGTACTCGCCTCACAGGTACAGATTAGCCTGTTGACGGCACCAGGCCCTCCAAAGTACTATTTTCTTTATAACAATTTTTTAGCCTTTTATTTTTCATTTTGGGAGATTTGGCAAATACAAAAGTACTCTAGACTTCTTCCTGACTATGTGCTTAGGAATCACTCCTGGAACACTCAAGGGGTCATATGTGTTGCCAGGGTTGAAAATAAGGTTGACTTTATGCAAAGCAAGCATCTTAATTTGTATACTATCTCGTCAACCCAGTTTTTCAGAAAATTTTTTAGAAAAAAAAAGTCTAGATTCACTAAGAAAGACAAAATAATTTTCCACCGCATCTGTATAACCAATACAGAAATAAGAGTTCTACAAACAATTTAAATTTACAGTAGCCTGATATGAGTAGCAGTTAATAATTGTGTCCTTGAGGCCAGTGCTATAGTATAGCAGATACAGCACTTGCCTTGCAGACAGTCGAAAAAGGTGAAATAGGTTGGATCTCTGGCATCATATATGGTCTCTCGAGTTCATCCCGAAGTGAACCACGAGCTCAAACCAAGGGCAAGCCGCTTAGGGACTGCTTGGGTTTGTCCACTCAACAAACAAACAAAAACCTCTAAAAATGTTTGTGTATCATTGTTTCCATTTTAAATACTGACAGGTATAGATTACATATGTTGTAATTGATACGAAACAAACTTGGTTTATTTAGTTAATTTAGTTACTGACTCACAACTGTAAAAAAAGCCTTGTGTTAATCAGGTGACTTTTGGAAGCATCAAAAATGGGTGCTGGGGGCCAGAGAGATAGTACAGTGGGTAGAACAGTTGCCTTATATACGGTCTACCCGAGTTCAATTCCCGGCATGCCATATGGTCCCACAAGCACCACCAGGAATAATTCCTGAGTGTAGAGCTAGGAGTAACTGCTGAGCATCACTGGAGGTTACCCTCCCCCCAAAAAAAGCAAAAATTAAAAATAAAAAAGAATGGAAACTGGTTATCAACTAGTCATCAGAATAATTGTTTGTTCTAACTTCTAGTCTCATCCATGATCGCTGGCAAGAGGAAGACAGCATGGAGATGAAACAAATTGCAAATAACCAATGAGTTGGCAGCACTGTAGCACTATCCTTCTGTTGTTCATGTTTTGCTCCAGTGGGCACCAGTAACATTGTTACTTTTTTTTGTCACAGTGAATATTCCATGGAGAGTTTGCCAGGCTCTGCCATGCGGACAGGACACTCTCAATAGCTGGCTGGGCTCTCCAAGAGGGATGGAGAAATCAAACCTGGGTTGGCCGTGTGCAAGGCAAATGCCCAACCCACTGTGCTATCATGCTGATGTAAATTAGAAATCAGAAAAGAGAATACAGAAAGATTCTGGTTGGACAGTTGGAAGTTTGGGGAGAACAATATTTCTAGAGTGGAAACTCTTATTTTTTCGCAAAACTTATTTTATTCTATTTTTTAAAATTTTAATTTTTAATTGAATCATTGTGAGATACAGTTACAAGCTTTCATGTTTGATTTCCAATCATACAACGATCAAACACCCATCCCTCCACCGGTGCAACATTCCCCACCACCAATGTCTCCAGTATTAGCTTTGCGAAGCATTTTCTTCATGTGCCTTTTGGCCATTTGTATTTTTGAGGAAGCTATTTCTTCATTTCTTCTCCCCGGTTTTTGATGGGGTTGAGGTTTTCTTCTTGTACAGTTCGACTGGTGTCTTATATATCCTGGATATTAATCCGTTATTAGATGGGTATTGGGTAAATATTCGTTCCCATTCTGTGGGCTCTCTCTGTATTTTGGTCAGTATTTCTTTTGACGTGTAGAAGCTTCTTGGTTTGATGTAGTCCCATTTGTTTATGTTTTTTTCCACTCGCTTGGTCAGTGGTGTTTCATTCTTGAAGATGCTTTTAGCTTCAATGTCATGGTGGGTTCTGCCTACATTTTCCTCCATGTACCTTATGGATTATTGTCTGATGTTGAGGTCTTAATCCATTCTGATCTGACTTTGTTGTGCCTGACATCAGACAGAAGTCAGAGTTCATACTAATTTTTTTTGAAGGTAGCTATCCAGTTTTCCCAGCACCACTTGTTGAAGAGGTTTTCCTTGTTCCACTTCACATTTCTTGCTCCTTTGTCAACAATTAAGTGATCATATATTTGAGAGTCTGTGACAGAATATTCAACTCTGTTCCATTGGTCTGCAGGTCTGTTTCTAGTCCAGCACCATGTTGTTTTAATTACTACTGCTTTGTAGCACAGTTTGAAGTTGGGGAAGATTATGCCACCCATCTTCTTTTTCACAAGGATTGCTTTAGCTATTCGTGGGGGTCTATTGTTCCATATGAATTTCAGGAGTGTTTTGTCTATTTCTTTGAAAAATGCCATGGGTATCATGTTAGGGATCATATTAAATTTATATAGTGCTTTTGGGAATATTGCCATTTTGATAGTGCATAACTTATTTTAATTATGCATTCTAAATGGCTATTTTGGAATTGCATTTAATGTTACACATGTAATACATTAAAGAAATTTTATTTTTCTGAATTTAATAGGGAATTAGAAAAATATATTCCAGACCAAGACAAAAGTGGTTAAGGAAACTTCTTATTTATAGCAAATATGTTAGAAAAAAAGGTGGCTATGTATGTTTACTGCAGATAACTTAAGTCTAAGGAGTGTTTTCTTAGAACCGTTAATGTAGTTGAATGACTACAAGGTAATGGCTGGTGTTACAAGTGGCAACTGAAAGGGGGAGGGCTTGTGTTACAGAACATAACCATTAGAAACTTAATAGTTAAAATTCTGATACCATCAGAATTGAGTTCAACTGAAGGATTTCTGGATAGCTTCTGTGGGTTTGGTGGTGTGGAAAATGCTCCACCATCATCACTACCACATGTATATCAAAATTTGGTAAATATTTCACACATTTCACACATAAATCTTTTACATATATTTACAAGTTGAAAGATTAAAAAACTAGCAAATCTGTTTTTTTTCTCTTTTTACAGTAAAATTAACTTTTTTAGGATGGAGAAAGCAAAATAAGGTTAGCTTGAAGCTTGTAGTTTGGAGGATACTCCTGAGAGATGCTACATGACTGTATTGGTTTTACTTTTGGCCAACATACAACCTTAAAAGTACCTGTGAACTGATTAGCACAAGAATCATGTTTGGACAATATTGTTCGGTGCAAATTGTTCACTGTGTCCTCATCCACTTATGTCATCTCTACCCTCATTATCACTATAAATAACAATAACAAAAACATGTTCTTAGTGATGTTTAGTCACCATTCTTGTATGTATGTCATATATTTGTTGCATGATCTAAAATGTACAATTCAATTGTTTCTCTTTATTTATTTACATGAGCTTTTCTAATAAATATGCCATGTACTATCAGATTACCTGAACTCTACGAGTCATTAAGTTCCTAACTTCAGTATTTGAACCTTTCTCTATATATCATGTTGTTTAAAAATGCTTCAATATTTGTTTAAATTGTTCTTTTGCCAGTAAATATCTCTTTACTATTCAGTTTTTTCTATGTTTCTGAATAACATGCTCAAATTAATGCTGAAATTGCTGTAGCTTTCAAAGTCATGTTTCTCTATTTCTCAAAAAGGAGATAAATGACAGACTAAGAGCAACCAGTTGGATATTGGAATATGGCAAACTCATGTTCTAGGAAAATACCTCACCCACATGTACATAAAAAACAATTTACATAAGAAAAGCTTGGAAACACTTTCATAAAAAGGGTAGATTGCAGATTGGTGGGCTGGCGCGAGAGCACAGCGGGTAAGGCGTTTGCCTTGCACGTGGCCAACCCGGCCGACCCAAGTTCGATTCTTCCGCCCCTTTCGGAGTGGCGGGCAAGCTACAAAGAGTATCTCGCCCTCAAGGCAAAGCCTGGCAAGCTACCAGTGACATATTTGATAGGTCAAACACAGTAACAAGTGTCACAATGGAGATGTTACTGGACCTGCTCGAGCAAATCTATAAACAACGGGAAGACAGTGACAGTGACAGTGACAGTGCAGATTGGTGATGGCTGGTTGGTTAAAAAATTCAGTTGTGGGATGATTTTCTGAGGCATCATGTATGTTTTGGTCTGAGTATACAGGCTTTAAGGGGAAAGACAAATACTGAAACAATCTAAAAAGGCAGTCAAGAGGCTTGCCAATTGTAATTTTGATTTTAACACTTGATTCTTTTTGAGATGGTTTCAAACCCTTAGTTGTTTATTGTAATAATCTTGAGGGAAATGGAGTGTGGAGTCAGATATGACTACTTTCTGTCAAAGGAGGGTCTGATAAAAGAGTGAGGAAAGTAGAATAGATTGATAGAATACAACAAATTTCCTCAAAAAAATGTCCATTGTGTTTTATAAATCCTATCGTGAAGTTAACATTCTTTTCTAATGTGTATTTCAGAGATGAAGATTTTTGATCCTTGACTTTGGAATGCAGTAAGAAGTTGCAAAATTCTGAAACTGATGTGCCCAATTATTTCCTAAATCTGGTGTCAATTCTGAGATTATATGTCTATTTAAAGAGTTTTGACTGCAGAGGGGAAACAAAGAAGCAAAGGATCAAACACTAAATATCTGATCAATAGCTTCAGGGGAGAATAGTTTCTAGATATTAGTCAAAACATCTTTATATGGCAGCTTATTTTAAGTTGCAGTGTCTGTTTTTGCTTCTACCTTGGTAAAAACACATAAGGTATTTCTATAAGTCAGTGTGGTGATCTTTCTATGGTCTCTATATACCTCCCATCTCTAGTTTACATAGTCTTTAGAGAACAAATGCATCGGTTCTTAAGGGGAATCTAAAGAAAAAAAATGAAAATATTAGTTTGAAAAAGCCATTGCCAGACCTAAGGAAAGTTCAGAATTCATTCCAATTTACAGTTAAAAAAAACTGAAATGATTAAGATGACTGGAATCCAATCAGCACAAAAAAGTGTTAGTGGAATATTTTTTGTCTATTGTCATCCCAATTCTACTACACAACTATAGTAAAATTGATCTATTTGTAAAATGTTTATTTCTAATAAACTCAGCCAGTCATTTTGCATAAGCATAGAAAGATAATGAAGTCAGAGTTCTAATACATAGGGTCAAGTACTTTCTTTGAAAGCAATTCTAGTTCTATCCTAGTTTCATCCCTATGTCCCTGAACAGTGCCATGAGTGATCCATGAGCACAGAGTTAGCAGAATTCCCTGAGCACTGCTAACAAGATGTGATCCAAAAACCTATGCAAACTGCAAATAAAAAAGAATATGTATACATACATATGAAAATTAGAATATATCACTGTCACTGTCCTCCCGTTGTTCATCGATTTGCTCGAGCGGGCCCAGTAACATCTCCATTGGAGACTTTTTTGTTACTGTGTTTGGCATATCAAATACATCATGGGTAGTTTGCCAGGCTCTGCCATGCGGACGAATATATAACACATATATATACGTATATACATATACATATATATTCTAATTTGCTTTGCTAGAACTTTTCATTAAAGACATTTATTTTGAGCCCTTTTTGGGCTCTCCTGGCTCAGGAAATTTTTGATTCCTCATTCTCAGAAGTAATAACTATATACTGGCATTAATTCCAATTTTATTGAGGTTTCAAAAATATGCTGGGGTTTTTTATCTTGCCAAGGAGCTACCATCATTGCCTTCTTATTAGAGTAGTCCTCTGTAAGTAAGATACCAAGCTGCTCTCTAATGTAGATCCTATTTCCTGAAGTGATGTGCCATCAGACATTTAAGATAATACAACCAGTTTGAAAGTTATTTATTATGAGATTATAGTTACAGATGGCATAGATATAAATAAAACAAAAATAAATAAATATCTTTTCTAAATTTATGCAAACAAGTATATAGGCTATACTAAAGATTTTCACATTGTGATTAAGACAGATAAAAGTAAATGTTTCAATTGAAATCAGGAAAACAACAATCAATAAGATTGGTATTTTGTTTCAAGAATCATTTCTCTTCAAAAGTCCATCAGTACCTAGATATAAGAAATTTAATCTTGTGAATTTTAAGAAGCTGCTTTTTCTATAAAATTGAAAAATTTACCTTCATTTGCAAAATATGCCTATAATCTAAAATATTTGACAATATCTTCCTGTGAATTACTTTGAATCTTGGAATTTTACATGATGGCCTTTGAAATGTCAGAGGATATAGAATGTGTTAAATTAAAGATATAATTAGCACAAATTGGAAAAGAAATTTGCTCATTTTGTGGCATATAATTTTATGATAATAAATTAACCAGAAATTATAAAAATCTGAAAATTTCATATAATTATATTATATTCGTGTTAATGTTCCCATATACATTAAGAAGCTTAGTCATTTCTCCTTATGTGTCAATATTTCCCATAAAATTATAACATACGAAATAGTTTTAATTTATGGATACTTCTCTTTACTTAAGTAGAGAGAACAATTAATATGGTGTGTCTTAATAGTTGTATATCTTAGTAATATCTTCCACATTTATTTTTTGATCTTTTATTTCCATGAAGCATTATTATAGATATTAATAGGTCTTAAATAATTTTAATTAAAAAGTAGCCAGTTATTTATTTAGCCAATTGATAAAGATTTCAAAATAAATAAAAAACTTCAATTATATATAAAATCATCCTCTTTTACAAATCATGACAATATTTATTTAAATAATTAACAACCTGATGATAAAACTGACATGAAGCATATGGAGTTATTTTGATAGTAAAAAGTCACTAATTTCCAGGCAGACCACTTAAACATTTTTCAATCTTTTTGAAAAATGTGAGAATACTTAAGAATACTTTTCTTCTTTCAGAAAAGAAACGAAATTAAAGTCTGGTTTTACTGAAGTAGTATTAAAGATTAAATTTTATTCACTATTAAAATCTCTGTAACAGGCCGAAAGAGACTCAAGAGAGACCTGTACTTAAGCAATGTTTCTTTATCTCAAGCATCACCAGGTGAAGACATGCGTACTAGTTAGACTAGTTAGGGCCATAACCGCTACCAAGTCTCTGTCAGGCTGGCTGGACCACTAACACTAAGCCCAGAATTACCCAGTGTGGTCTTGGGTTCCTTGAGAACCAATATGTGTAGTATTTATAAAGAGAGATAAAAGTCATAATAGTTCACTTGGTTATGTTTAACTTGAGTTCACATAAAATTTCTTTTCCAATAATTTTTTTTTCTCACAAACGACACTTTTCTTTTACATTCTTTTACATTCTTTCCCACAATATTTCTTCATTCCAGTTTCACAAAAATAAATTCACTTATTTTCTTTAACAGAATTTTCTTTTCTCTTCCTACAATTATATTCATTGTTGATACCATTTTTATTTAAAGCATTTAGTTTCTTCCGTTGGCTGGAGTGAAAGCACAGCAGTAGGGCATTTGTCTTGCACACAGCCAGCCAGGCCAAGCTGGGTTCGATTCCTCCACCCCTTTCGGAGACCCTGGCAAGCTACCGAGAGTATTTCGCCTGCATGGCAAAGCCTGGCAAGCTACCCGTGATGTATTTGTATGCCAAACACAGTAACAAGAAGTCTCAAAATGAAGACGTTACTGGGCCCGCTTGAGCAAAATTGATGAATAACAGAATCAGAAAGACAGTGTGACAGTGTGACAGTTTCTTCCTTTATATTGATAATTGTTTTTGTATTTTCCATTAGGTATAATTTCATAGAATTCTTAGAATGCATAACCTTTTAAACTTCAATTTATAATTTCAGAATTTTATGAAATTATTAGACTTGTCCTACAAGCTAATTTATTCACATGCTTCATTTAGCATAAGTCCTAGCAACTGTATTTTATAGGTTTGAATCCCCAGTTTCAAAAGTAAAAAACCTATGAAGATTTCAGGAAAATTATACATGGTCACAGTCCTCCCTTGGTTCATCGATTTGCTCAAGAGGGCCCAGTAACGTCACCATTGTTACTGTATTGGGCATATTAAATGCATCACTGGTGCGATACTCTCGGTAGCTTGCCAGGCTCTCCGAGAGGGGCTGAGGAATCGAACTTGGGTCAGCCATGTTGGCCGCTTGTAAGGCAAACGCCCTACCACTGTGCTATCACTCCAGCCCTTCAGGAAAATTGCTAAGCAAACTAGATTCCCATTATTAACCTCAGTCAAGCTCTAGTATATTAATCTTTAGTATAAATTAGAGAAAGGTGTTGAAAAGATAAAGGTAAGGTAAAGGTAAAGGCCCTCCCGTTGTTCATCAATTTGCTCGAGCGGGCCCAGTAACGTCTCCATTGGAGACTTTTGTTGTTACCGTGTTTGGCGTATCGAATACGTCACGGGGAGCTTGCCAGGCTCTGCCGTGCGGGCGAGATACTCTTGGTAGCTTGCCGGGCTCTCCGAGAGGGGTGGAGGAATCGAACTCGGGTCGGCCATGTTGGCTGCGTGCAAGGCAAACATCCTACTGCTGTGTTATATGGGCTGGAGTGATAGCTCAGTGGGTACAGTGTTTGCCTTGCACACAGCCAATATGGCTGACCCAAGTTCAATTCCTCCACCCTGCTCTGAGAGCCCGGCAAGATACCTAGAGTATCTCAACTGCACGGCAAAGCCTGGCAAGCTACCCGTGGCATATCCGATATGCCGAACACAGTAACAAGTCTCACGATGGAGACGTTATTGAGCCCACTCGAGCAAATCGATGAACAACGGGAGGACAGTGATATATATATGAGTAACTAAGAAAATTTCTTATTGAAATTCAATATTATAATGCTAGTATAGTATTCTGGTGTTCTGCAATAGTATAATTCTTTTTTCTTTTTTTTTTGTTTCATTTATTGTTTTGGTGCCACAGCTGAAGCACTCCTATCTCTGTGCTCAGAGGTCAATACTGGAAGGCTTGGGGGATCATAAATCATGCCAGATATCAAACTGAAGAGAGCTATCATGGTGACTGCCTTACTTGCTGTATTATTCCTCCACCCCTCAAAGTGTATAATCTTACATCAGTCAAATTGGAATCATACCTGAAAAATTATATTGCCTAAAATTAATCTATCTCATTACTTAATTTAACATTACTCACTCTAAGTACTAAAAATCTATGAGAAACTCAGCTTTTGCCTAACACCAAAGGGCAGTAGTGAAGCTTATCATCTATTCAGTAATATATTTAGGCCACACCCAGTTTCTGTAATGACAACAAGATCACAAGATTTTCATTATTTTCTTCTCATGAATATTACTAAAAATAGTAAAAAGAAATGAACAAGGTCTAAGTTCATTAGAAAATAGTCTTTATTGCTGTTTGTTGATTCAAATCAGTTCAATTCATCTTGTGTTCCTTAATTTTACAATTATCAGTTAGCAAGGCTTTGGCACTTAAAATCCCCTAAAATCTTTAGAGGTGTTTGTGGTTTGACCACAAAATTAAGAGCATAATCTTTTCCAAGACATAATTTTTGTCCTATAAAGAAATGTCCTAGGACTAGTCCATCATATTTTTACATTATTTATTTCCACTTTCCTTTTGTTATTTTATCAGTTTAATATTTTATAAATAAATTTAGGATGAGAATTTACACCATTATTATAACCAATGTAGAAGTGATCCAAATTAATTGATTAAAACAAATAAGCAAACTTATTTGTTTGTTTATTTAATCAAATGATCTGAAGAAGCTGACTCCAAGTGTAAAACAGGACAAAGAAAAACTCAGTTTTAGTTAAGATTTGGATGTTTTCTATCAGAATTTTGTTTCTAAGAATATTTTTAATTGATAGCATATTTTTCAAATTTACTAGAGTGATAGACATATAAGTGGCTAGACATAGATAAAAGATTAATCTGTTATTGGTCTCAAGATACAAACCTAAAACTTTTACCACTCTACAAATGTCCTAAACAGAACACTCTACATCTCATTGAAAGATTTTCTAGATGAAGGGAAATGGAGTTATTGAAAATGTAACCCGAAGTGAATTTTTCAAATTGCAATGACTATGACTAGGACTATGACATAACAATGACTATATAGAATTCATTGTTATGTAGGAGCTGTTTCTTTGACCTGTGGGGAATGAAAAAAGAGGTATATGGACAGGAAATAGAGGATACACGGTTGATAGAGAACAAAGGACCCTTATATACATAGAGCACTTACATCTAAATAAACTTGAGTGGATATCAGATTTCTATAGTACATCTGACTGACTTGCCAAATTGTAACTATAAAGGGACTAGTCTACTGTCAATCAAGAGAGTCTATCAGTTGAAAGAGATGATGACTGGTCAAAGAAAAGCTTTATTAACAACCAGATGGTACTTGGAATGGTAGACTCAGGTCCTACAAAATATCTTATTTGCATATAATTCCAAAAGAAACAATTAATATAGAAAATAAACCAGGACTCTCAAACAGCTTCTATGAGGCACATATCTCCCTAATATTAAAAGCAAACAAAGATACCACCAACAAGGAAAACCATAGGTCAATATCCCTGATGAACACGGATGCAAAGATTCTCAACAAAATATTAGCAAATAGAATCCAACAACTCATCAAAAAGATCATACACCATGACCAAGTGGAATTCAACCCGGGGATGCAAGAATGGTTTAACATTTGGAAATCGATCAACATAATTCATCATATCAACAAAAGTAAAGATAAAAAACATAGGATCATATCAATAGATGCAGAGAAAGCTTTTGACGAGATTCAGCACCCGTTCAAGATGAAAACTCTCACCAAAATGGATTTTGAAGAAACTTTCCTCGAGATAGTCAAAGCCATCTAATGGCAAAGCCATGGCAAGCATTATCCTCAATGGGGAAAACCTAAGGGCGTCTAAGATCAGGGACGAGACAAGGATGCCCACTATCACCACTTCTGTTAAACATAGTTCTGGAAGTACTTGCAATAGCAATTAGGCAATAAAAAGACATTAAAGGCATCCGGATAGGAAAGGAAGAAATCAAGCTCTCACTATTCACAGATGATATAATACAATATCTCGAGAATCACAAATCCTCTACCAAGAAACTCCTAGAAACAATAGACATGTACAGTGAAGTCGCAGGCTATAAAATTAATGCCCAAAAATCTGTGGCCTTACTATACGCAAATAATGACAGAGAGGAAAATGACATGAAAAAAATAATGCTGTTCACAATTGTGCCCCAGAAAATCAAATACCTCGGAATCAGCCTAACTAAAGAACCTCTACAATGAAAACTACAAAAGCTATTCCATGAACTAAAAGAGGACATGAGGAAATGGAAACATATCCCCTGCTCATGGATAGGAAGAATTAACAAGGAATAATTAACAAAATAACAATACTCCCGAAAGCATTATACAGATTCAATGCAATCCCTATAAGGATACCCATGAAATTCTTCAAAGAAACTGGTCAAGCACTCCTGAAATTCATATGGAACAACAAACACCCACGAATAGCTAAAACAATTCTTGGGAAAAAGATGTGAGGAGGCATCACACTCCCCAAACTCAAACTCTACTATAAAGCGGTAATAATTAAAACAGCATGGTACTGGAACAAAGGCAGGGCTGCAGACCAATGGAACAAGGTGGAATATCCTTACACACAACCCCAAATGCATGAACATCTAATCTTTGATAAGGGAGCAAGAAATATGAAATGGAACAAGGAAAGCCTCTTCAACAAATGGTGCTGGCATAACTGGACAACCATGCAAAAAAAAATGAACTTAGACCTCAAATTTACACTTTGCACAAAAGTCAGATCCAAATGGATTAAAGGTCTCAACATCAGGCCAAAATTCATAAGACACATTGAAGACAAGGTTGGCAAAACCCTCCACGATATTGAGTCTAACTGTATCTTCAAAGACGACACTCCAATGACCAAACAATTGGAAACAGATATAAACAAATGAGACTATCTTAAATTAAGACGCTCTGTACCTCAAAAGATACAGTGAACAGAATACAAAGACAATATAGAGAATGAGAAAGGATAGTTACCCAATACCCCTCTGATAAGGGATTGGTATCAAGGATATACAAAGCACTGGTTGAACTCTACAAGAAGAAAACATCCAACCCTATCAGAAAATGGGGAAACGAAATGAACGGAAACTTTTCCAAAGAAGAAAACTGAATGGCTAAAAGATAGATGAGAAAATTCTATACATCACTAATCATCACGGAGATGCAGATCAAAGTAACAATGAGATATCATCTCACAGCAGAGAGAAAGGCCCATATCCAAAAAGAACAAAAGCAACCTGTGTTGGCGTGGATGTTGCGAGAAAGGGATTCCCCTTGACTTCTGGTGGGAGCGCCGACTGGTTCAGCCCTTTTGGAAAACAGTATGGACGATTCTCAAAAAATTACAAACTGAGCTCCCATTTGACCCAGCAAAACAACTCCTGGGAATTTATCCCTGAGAGGCAAAAAAAAGTACAGTCAAAATGACATTTGCACTTCTATGTTCATTGCTGCACTATTCACAATAGCCAAAATCTGAAAAAAACCTGAGTTCCAAGAACAGATGATGGTTAAAGAAACTTGGTACCTCTACACAATGGAGTACTATAGAGCTGTTAGAAAAGATGAATTCATGAAATTTACATACAAGTGGTACTACATGGAAAGTATTATGCTAAGTGAAATGAATCAGAAAGAGAGGGACAAACATAGAAAGATTGCATTCATCTTGGGAATAAAAAGTAACAAAATAGGAGTCTAACACCCAAGAAGAGCCAAGATAAATATCAGGAGGTTTACTCCATGGATTGGAGGCCAGCCGCACATGCTAAGGGAAAAGGCAGATCAGATAGAGAAGGAAGCACCAAATAAAGAGTGTTAGGAGGATCCTCACAGGATGAGAGATGCATACTGAAAGTAGACTATAGACTGAACATGATTGCCACTCAATGCCTCTTTTGAAAACCACATATCCAAAAGGAGGGAGAAAACTAAAGGGAATATCCTGCCCTAGGTGTGGGTTGGGATGAGGGTATGTGGTCTGGGAGTGATACTGGGTGCATTGGAAGTGGAGAATGGGCACTGGTGGAGGGATGGGTACTCAATCATTGTATAAATGAAACCCAAGCACAAAAAATTGTAAGTCTATAACTGTACCATCTCTGAATAGAACAGCTATGTGTACCTAGGTCGAGAAGTCAACATGACAAACGACCTGGCACCCGAGCTGCGCAGGAGGAAGAGAGCCGCTTGGAACGCCTTCAAGAATGTCGAAGAAATAGCTAAGAGGATGAAGAACCTCCGGCTCCGGGCACATCTCTTTGATTCCACTGTTCTTCCTGCATTAACATATGCCTCAGAGACCTGGGCCCCACGCAAACAGATGAGAACGCTATTCAGGTCTCCCAAAGAAGAATAGAAAGAGCTATGCTTGGAATATCACGTTTCACTCAAATGAGAGAAAGAATCCAGAGTTCCGACATCCTTCGACGATCAAGAATCAGGGACGCTGTCTCATTTGCCAAGGTGTCAAAAATCAGATGGGCTGGTCACATAATGAGATTTAAAGACCACCGCTGGACTAGAGCTGTTACTGACTGGATTCCACGGGATGTCAAAAGACCACATGGCCGCCCACCTACCAGATGGTCAGACCTCTTCGTCAAGATCATGAACGATCGGTTTGAGGCTCTTCATGTTCCCAGAGCGAACAGATGCCATTGGGCTACCCTAGCACGCGACAGGGACAAATGGAGACGTTACTGGCACCCGCTCGAGCAAATCGACGACTAACGGGAAGTTAAGTGATTAAGTGAAGTGATAACTGTACCTCATGGTGTGTCACTTTTAAAAATAATTTAAAAAAGGAAAGAAACCAGAAAATGTTTTTCAGAAGAACATGTTGCAGGATGATAGCTGCCAGAAAGGTCAATGAAATCATTTTAAATCAAGTTTTAAAAAAACGGTTTTTTTGCTTGTCTTTTAAGAAACACACCTGTTGGTACTCAGGGCATACTCTTGATGTTGTGCTTAGTAATCACTACTGGTGAGGTTCAGAGGACCATATGAGGTACTGAGGATAGAACTGAGTAGGTCACCTGCAAAGCAAGTTCCTTAACTATTTTACTGTTCCTCGGGTTCCAGTAAATAAGATTTTAAAAATGAGTTTTCTTTAGAGCTGGGGACAGGATAGAATGTAGGAAGGACATTGCAGAAGGGTCACTGACACTGGTGGTGGATTTGTTGTGGGAATATTGTATGCCTAAAACTATTAAGGGTTTTGCAAATCATAGCTCTTAAATATTTTTTAATAAAAATAAAAAATAAAATAATCTCACTATAAACAAAGTAGGTTAACTCATTATTGAAAGTTATTCAAAGCAACTGGTTTGGTATTTTATAACTGTCTACTCATACGGTGCATTAATCCTGATTTCTTTGCAGAGCCTACAATTTTGTACTTAACTAAAAAGCATTTATAAAACAAACAGACTTTGTTTTTAGTGTATCAACTAAATAATGATGATAATAAAATCTTGTTGCTAATAAAAAACAATTTTTATATACATTGTGTCCATATTTCATGGAAGACTCCTCTGGTCTGGGCTCAGAAGAGTCTTTGAAATGGCCACACAGTCTGAAGCAATTTCCGTAACATAAATTTCATATTAATTTAAAGTAAGTCTTTTGCTCAATGGAATTTTGAGTTAGAATGATTAAATGGAAGTGAAATGTGCTCATATATTGCAAATAGCTGAAATTCTATACAGCTTCCAATTGTGATATATATATGTGTAGTTATTCAGGTTATTATATATATGTGTGTGTATATATACATATAGATATACATATATGTGTAGTTATTCAGGTAATAACCCCTAGTTATTCAGGTTCACACAAAAGGGTGAGAAAAAGATCCTGTCTCTTGGGTGTTAGGCAATGATTGACAAATCTTTACATGGAAAGAAATTGTTTTACAGGAAAGTTATGAAATATTTCACATTTCATACCAGGTTGCCTTGGCTAGAATCCTAGGGGAAAAAAAAAACTCTTATAAGAGAGATAATTAAATGTTTATATTTTGCTAAGGATAAAAAGAGAATATTCCAAATAAAAATTCATTATTTAATTTTCAAACAAATCTTAAAATATATTTTCTGAAATGTACTTTTAGGTACATATTTTCAGAAATTAAAGATTGGCAACAATGTAAGGTTGATATGATTCACTGTAGATTACGTGCTCTTGCATTTGTGAAATCCTGAGTGTGATCTTCTGCACCACAAAAAATAATATATTTAATTACATAGCAGTACTTTAATAAAATATTAACAGTAAAAGCCTATGTAAGAATAAATCCTCTCCACAACCCATTATTATTAACCTATTTTAGGTGTTCAAACTACTTTTTCTCCTGGGAGCTAGAGTGATACTACAGTGTGTAGGGTAATTGCTTTGCTTGCTACTGAGATTTGACACCTGGCATCTTATATGGTCCCTTGAATGATTTCTGAGTATAGAAAGGAGTAAGAGCTGAGCATTGCCAGGTGTAGCCCCCCAACAACAAAAAAATTTTTCCGGGAGCCTTTCTTGAAACACTGTGATTTACAGAGTTGTTTCCGGAATACAACATTCCAACACCAACCTCATCACGAATGTCTGCAGATTCCCTCCCAAGTCACAGCCTTCCCTTAGCAAAATTATTTCTCATTACTTGGTCCAATAAAACTTAAAGGAATGGCAGATAGAATTATCAGAAAATAAATCAATAATAGTCTATTTGTGATGAATCACTCTGTTTTTAACCCACTAGAGGAAAACCATACGTGCCATTAGTGAGTGGCATACTCAATGCCACATAATGGGAGGTTTCTCTTGTCCTAAAAAGGAGCTCTTTTAACACTTCTTGAAAAACTGGATTCAAGGCTAAGAATTCCCTAAGTCTGGTCATGAACCTTTGTGAAGTTCCTTGAAAATGTGAATAATAGTCTAGCTGGGTACAGTATTCATGGTGAGGTGTTTGTTTCATTGAGTTTTAGTGCTGTGTCCTTCTATATTCCTCTGGCTTGTAGAGTTTCATTTGATAGATCCACTGTGCCACTAGTGGACTTTCCTTTGCATATAACTTATTTTTTGATCTTGCTGAATTCTATATTCTGTATCTATCTGTGTATTTTGTTATTTTGAGTGTAATGTGCCTTGGAGTTTTCCTAATTGTGTCTATTTTCACTGGAATCCTTTGGGCCTTTTGGATCTCGGTACCTATAATCTTCAACCCTGGGAAGTTTTTACTGATAATTTCTTTAACTATTGTTTCATCAACACGTTTGTCTTTCTGTTATTCACTTATTTTCAGGCTATTTACAGCTCCTGCTGTTTCCTTCCCATCTTGGAGCTCCTTGATCTTTTGCTCAGTTTCTGTTATTCTGTTGTCCAGATATTCTTTTGATTTTTTGTATCGCCTACTGTGTTTTTCACTTATCTCTTTTCTGATGGGCAGATTTTTTATTTTTACATTTTAATTCTTTTTTATTTTTACATTTTAAATTATACTTTCATGTGTTTTGCTGACTACCATGCTATCATTTCTATGAACTCATTCTTAGTTTCATCAGAACTTCACTAAAGACACTATCTAAAACTGATTTATTGATGTTCTTTAAATATTCTGTAATATCATTTTTTCTCATTGATGAAATGAAGTCCACTTGGGAATTCTCAGTATTTCTACCACTGGTTTTTTAATGTTCTTCTGCTGTGGAGTGAGTCTTTGTATTAACTCTGCCTGGAAGATACCAAGGGATTAAACTGCATGTTGTTCTCTGTCTTCTCTGACCATCTTCACAGAACAATAGGAAGAATAACTGAGAACAGCTTGTAATTTATGTAGTATGTCTGTCACACAACTGCTTCAAGAACTGTGATATGCGCCCTGAACATGGCACACATTGGGAGTGACGGCTGCTGGGACCCACCCAGAAGGAAGGGTACTGTCTCTCATCTGGACTAGGCCCAGTGATGTTAGCCAGATGCAAGACTCACCTAAGATGATGGAGTAGAAAGTAAAAGTTCTGTTAAAACTTTTTTTCTTTTTGGGCCACACATGGCTCAGCACAGGGGTTACTCCTGACTCTACACTCAGGAATTACTCCTGTGGGTGCTCAGGGGACCATATGGGATGCTGAGAATCGAACCTGGGTTGTCCGCATGCAAGGCAAATGCCTTACCCACTGTGCTGTCAGTCCAGTCCCTAAAACTATTTTTTTAATATTAAATATAACCTCACAATTGATAAATTTGTTTTCATTGTAAAGCACACCATAGGTGGAAAGATCAACTCAGTGTGTGCCTTCTCTCTCCTTTCTATGTTTTGGAGACTATAATATAATAGCTCTGTATAATTATCACACTGGCATTTGCCTTTTATTAACTCAGGTAACTGATAGTTTTCTTATACTTGAAAAAAATTATTTTGCATAAATTTTAATTATACATTCTGACAATTACCAATTAATCATAATGCATTTTAAAAGTCTTTCTTAGATCACACCACTCACATCACTTTTCCTTTATTTAGATTATTCCTTTTAAATTGAGAACAAGAACTACATCTTTAATTCTGCCAAGGAACATAAAAAATCTCAGACTCTACGAAATTCTAGGGCTGAACCATCTGCTGAAAGTTTAGTTCTGCTAGTTCTTTAAATTGATAATTTAAGAAACATACGTCGCAGTAAAGTGTTTGATTATATATGCCAAAGTAACGTTAAATAAGAAGAGCATCTTTTAGATACAGAAAATTAAACTATTACTATCAGTTATAGATTTTACTAAGAGTGTAACATACATTTTTATGGAGTACGTTGTCACCATTTTGGAGTCTATTAGAGCCTATAAGGGCTGAATAGCAGAGAGAATGATTTGTTATATTAAAAGAAGTCAACATTCACTGAGTACTAAGATAGTATATTGTGCTCAATTGTGCTCATAAAATGGTGAGTTATTTTCCAGATGAAAAATTTCTAGCTCCAAAATAGAAAATACTTGTTCAAGGAATCAAAAGACACAATAACTAGAAAAATAACTTGATTATAAGAAGCAAATCACAACCTTTGTATTTGTTTAGATTTTCTTTTGCAATATGAAAAAATTTTAACAGATATTATAAGAGCTTTGAAATTCTCATATAAATGAGCTAGCTTATTATAATATCATCTCAGCTAGCATTTGGATTGTGCGACAAAATTGTCTTTGCAGTATATGTCATTTTAAAAATAGTACAAATTATCTTTAGTTAAAAGAGTACATAATCTAAAAATGGAACTTCTATGAATTTGTGTTAAATGTGTAACCAGCCTCACCTGGTGTTGTGTGTATCCTAAATGACTATGGTCATAGAGTATACTCCTTTACTAAAAAATAGTTTAGTCCCTGAAATTTACAGCACTGTCAATGACAAGGTTTCATAAATACAACATCCCCACAACGCATCCTCTCCACTAAAGTGTTCATTTCTCTCCTCTATTTTTTCAGGGTCTCTCCTCCCCCATATAATTACTCCCCTGTCTTCAATTTCACCTCTGTGGTAACTAAACTCATTTCAATACAGCATATTGTGTTTGTGTCTGTGTCTGTGTGTGTCTGTGTGTCTTTGTGTGATGGGGAAGGACAGAACAGGGAGCAGCATAAGGGACTGGTGGCACATCCGTCAGAGCTCACTCCTGGCTCTGCACTCAGGTATCAATCCCTGGGGGGAATTTATTATGGGGTGAGTTTAATATGCGATGCTATAATTTGAACCCTGGTCAATATTGTGCAATGCATACTCCCTACCTGCTGCATTATCACTACTCATATAAAGCATGACTTTGAAACCCATCCTTCTCTCACTGTATGTTTATATAGGTGTGTATATAATTCTGTATCTGCATTTTTTCTGCAAGTTTTCCCATTTTTGCTCCAGCCATGTGCAACTGGTGGTATATCAAAGGCTTGGAAGTTACTGTTTTCCTTTGATACTATTTAAATTTCACTTTTAGTGTTTTCATGTTGATAACCCTGTCAAAAGAAATTATCTTTTATATAAATTCACAAAATCAGATGACAAACAGCTAATTTAAACTTGACATTTCATTTTCTATTAGAATACAGATACATATAGGTTTCTAGAGGTTCCAAATAATAAATTTTAAAAGGATCAGTGTTACAAATATATATAATAAAGGGAACATTCAACTCAAATTAATGTGCCAAACATATGTCTTTGTAAAAAAATAATAAAATTCCAAATTATAATGATGTTTAAAAAGTAGAGGGTATAATTTTCAAGTATACACGTTTTAATAGAAATTCCTCCAAATGTTTCTTAATTACAAAGTTAACTAACTTCTGGTAAAAATTCAAATGCTATAGATAACTTTAAAATATCATTTGTTATTCAGTCATTATGTTAAAAAATGAATTCTATTCTATTACAATTTAAAAATAATGTTGTTGATTTACATTGGTTTACAATACCAATTGTAAACATTGGTTTACAATACCAAGAGAAGAAAGGAGTAAATAATTTCATCTCTTTTAAAAAATGTTCAAGCCTCGCTGCATATATCTCCAAACTTCTATTGACATAAAATTATCAAAATCAGCCCAATTACTTTTTTCTCCCACTGTCTCCTTCTTTTCTTTATATGAATTTCACATTTTTCACAGGCTCTAAGGATTATTTTTGTTGTGTTTTGCCAAATAATTTTCTTAGTTATTTATATTCCTCATATGATTCTAAATATTCTGTAACTGCCTTTCACTTGCATCCTGTTTCATTTGAACAGAAGCAATGCAATAAGAACTATAAAGAATTGTTTCCCAGATAGTAATTTTGTTCCTTGAAATGCCATCTACTGTTAGATTAATTACTCTTATGATATTCCTTTTTCTTCATATTTGTGTCTAGCTATATCAACTCCAAAATGAATGATTGTCCAGTGACAATTTGCAAAATAATTTTTAAAAAATGATTATATTTTTATTGCAAAGCTGAAACCACCAGTATATTACATTATGACCTTTAAAAACAACAGAGACAAATGGAAAACACAGAAAAAAAATTGGTAGGAATATAGAAAATTTTTACTAAAAATAATTAAAGAAAAAGTTATTGTGTTAAAAATGTCAAGTCTTTAAAAATTATTTTATGTTGCCATAGTGTCCTGTTTTGGGATGTTATTATGTGCTTTTAATGAGACCCTAGAGATTTGCCACTTTTATTCTTTGATAAAGTCTACAACATATTTTGTATCAAAAGTTAATCTTAAAAGTTAAACAACTTTTTCTTTTGCATTATTTCAAACATTTTTTAATTGAATAGAACAACAATCATTTGGAACAATACTGAATATTTTCCTTGGTAGAAATAAAATAGCAGGGGCTGGAGCAATAGCACAGCAGGTAGGGGGCTTGCCTTGCACACTACCAACCCAGGTTCGATTTCTAGCATCCTGTATGGTTCCCCTGAGCATCACCAGGAGTAATTCCTGAGTGCAGAGCCAGGAGTAACGCCTGTGTATCACCAGGTGTGACCCAAAAAGAAAAAAACAATAGTAGACTTTTTCCAATAATGCAAACCAACACATATTAATACTTTTAATAATCAGTTTTATGGCAATTTATTTTATTGTATTTAAAACTAAATACACACTATTTAAATGCACACTATTTAAGCCATTCCAAGCATAGCTCTTTCTATTCTTCTTTGGGAGACCTGAATAACATTCTCATCCTATTTGCGTAGGACCCAGGTCTCTGAGGCATATGTTAATGCAGGAAGAACAGTGGAATCAAAGAGATGTGCCCGGAGCCGGAGGTTCTTCATCCTCTTAGCTATTTCTTCGACGTTCTTGAAGGCGTTCCAAGCGGCTCTCTTCCTCCTGTGCAGCTCAGGTGCCAGGTCATTTGTCATGTTGACTTCTTGACCTAGGTGCACATAGCTTTTGCATTCGGAGATGGTCATTCTGTTGAGAGCGAATGGGGCATCAGGAACAAGCCTGTTTCTCATAAACATTGTCTTCCTAAGATTCAGCTGTAGTCCTACCTTTCCACACTCACGGTCAAAGTCGGCCAGCATTTGTGCCACTTGGCTGATGTTTGGTGTTATTAAAACAATGTCATCAGCAAAGCAGAGGTGGTGTAGTTGCCGACCATCTATCTTCACTCCCATTCCTTCCCATTCCAGTCGTCACATGATGTTCTCAAGGGTGGCACTGAAGAGTTTCGGTGAAATGGTATCACCCTGCTGAACCCCTCTCTTGACATCAAGGATCACTTCTTTGTAGAATGGTGAGATCCTGGTAGTGAATCCGCAATACAGCTCACGGATTATCTTGATGTATTGGGCTTAGAATATCACGTTTCACTCAAATGAGACAAAGAATCCGGAGTTCTGACATCCGTCGACGATCAAGAATCAGGGACGCTGTCTCATTTGCCAAGGTGTCAAAAATCAGATGGGCTGGTCACGTAATGAGATTTAAAGATGACTGCTGGACTAGAGCTGTTACTGACTGGATTCCACGGGATGTCAAAAGACCGCGTGGCCGCCCACCTACCAGATGGTCAGACTTCTTTGTCAAGATCATGAACGATCGGTTTGAGGCTCTTCATGTTCCCAGATCGAACAGATGCCACTGGGCTACACTAGCACGTGACAGGGACAAATGGAGACGTTACTGGCGACTGCTCGAGCAAATCAACAACTAACGGGAAGTTAAGTGATTAAGTGATTTAAACCATTATGAGGGTTTTTAAGAATCATTGTCTCCCAAACTTTGCTCAGTCTATAAGAGATCTGAAACTTTTGTATTATCCAATATGCATAAAGAGTGGAGGGACATTTCTAATGGTGAAGAGAGACTATTAAGATAGAGTGATTTGAAAATATTTCAAGAAAGCTTTCCTTTATTTAGAATGAGTAAATAATAATGGATATAATACATTGCTCCAACATGCTGGGGTCAAAGGACTGGCCAGGAGTCCAGCCAATGGCAGCTCACCTCATTCCACCCCTTTCACACTGTAGAAGGGGATGGCGGCGGCCCTTTGAGGGATAGTGAGTACTCAGAGCTGTGAGAAAAGACATGTACTCCCGGAGTCTCTGTAGACAGAAGACTCGCTTTATTGCAAGAATGCTCAGGTGGTTTATGCAGCTCAAGATACAGGGAACAAACGTTTTATGGGGGTTTCCAGCACACATTTGCACAAAGATTTAATGGGATGTTGCCATCTACCATTCCTTCTTGGTTGGGGCTCTGTTTACTCAGTTGTCCTCTGTACCACCAAGGTGACTTGCTGCTGGAGGGGAGAAGGGAGAAGAGCGAGGCTGCTGCTGGGAAATCAAAAGGGGAAGCTATGGGGGAGGGCCACCTACTGCTCATGATATTCTGGTCAAGCCTCAGGGGCTCCATCCTTATCCCTAGTGGGGAAACTGTGCCCCTCAACTGTGCCTCCCAATAGGGTTTGGAAGTGGAATAAGGGAGCAGCCTAATCAAACAGTTGCTCAGAAAGTAATTTTCCTTGAAATCAGCAGATTCTATCTCATCAGGTATTCTTAGAAAAGAGTTGTACGCTGATTCACCTGAGAGACGGTTCAAGTTCAAGAGTGAAAATTTGAGAGATTTCTTAATATCTCTGCTTTTCAGGGGTCAGGTACCATTCAACATTGTCAAAACAGAGACTTTTTTTCTAAATGAGGTAGAATAATAAAGTCCCAGTGACTAATAGGAAATTAGACATTAAGTTACAGAACTCTGCAGAAGACATTGTTAAGTTCAAGTTGTACTCCTCCGGCTAATACTCAGTTGTTATAATAAAGAGCATCAGGACTCAGTTAGTACACAATTTTTATTCTCTCAGGGTATTTTATGAATTTTTTTTGCTGTATTTTTGTCTCAGAAGTAAACTGTTCCCAATAAACATGTTTAATGTTCTTAGATAATATTATGTTTAAAAATGTACCTATACATATTATCTGTCTGTCTGTCTGTCTGGATATTTAACTTTCAGTTTAGTATCCCAGTGGAGAAAAGTTCCTCAAGCTGCAAGTTTAGAACAAAGACAGTGAATCTGGGTCATTCTGTTCCCATAGTGTTCCATCCAGTGTCTAAAGTATCTTACAAAGCAATAGAAAACATTAAACATTTACACAGCTTATGATCAGAATTGCTTATCTTTGATTTTCTGGACAGAAATTATTAGTAAAATAGAAATTATATTAGAAAGATAGAAATATCTCTATCCTTAGCTCATCCTTCCCTTGGTTTCAGTTTCCTACACACCGCCTCTCCCCCACACACCACATTAGAGTGTTTTTTGGATTTAGTATTATTCTATATGCCAGACACAGTAACAACAAAGTCTCCAATGGAGACGTTACTGGGCCTGCTCGAGCAAATCGATGATCAACGGGAGGGCCTTTACTTTTACTTTACTTAGTGTTATTTGGGGGTTGTTTTGGGCCGCATGCAGCGATGCTCAGGGATTACTGCTTGGTCTATATTCAGAAATTACTCCTGGGGATTCTCAGGTGATCAAAACCCACCGGTTGTGTGCAAGGCAAACACCCTACCTCTATTTGTGCTGCTCCCTGCCCAACAGTTTGATAATTAATTTATTAAAGACGAGTTTGTGGAGCAGATTGAAGAAATTTTATATGCCATGACCTCATAAAACTGAGTATTGTTTATGATCACGATGACAATTTATACCATGTTTTGTTTTTAAGAAGGCTCTGGTGAGTGTGGGAAGTAAATACCAAAAAAAGGAAACAAAAAAACAAATTATATTTAAACCCTAATAAAACAATTTTATTTCTCTAGGAGTACATTTAACCATAGAAAATAATTTTCTGCACAAAGTCCACTAATTTATGATAAGGCACTATTTTCTTTGGAATAGAAGTAAGTAGAAACTATCCATGTTAAAGATGGAGTTTAATTCCATAAGATATTTAAATATACTTTTAAAATACATTAGAACCTGTGAGGCGAGTGCATCAGCAGTCTGATGGCACCTTCAGACTTCCAGATACCCCAAAATTGCTGCTGTTCCTTTGGCCAGATTCCAAAACCTTGGGGCAAAGTTTATCAAGAAAGGAAACGGCCAAAAGTTAGGCATGTGGGAAACACACCCACAATCCACCTCTGGCTCAGCTATATAATTGGAGGTATGGCCTCTCTGGTTCCTGATTGAACTGCTTAACGGCCATGATCACAGAGACTCAGAAACAAATCTCGAAACCCAGCTGCTTCTGGCAGAAATGAGACCGGTCCCTGCAGTAGGTTACTGGTGCTGGGCCAACCCAAGTGGGAATAGGTTTTGTGCCTTGGCCTGTTCCCTGTGGCAGCCTGGTGGCCTCCATCCTCCAGAGGCCACTGGACAGTAAGGTTTGGACTCGCAGTGACGAGACACGCAGGGCCTCACAGAATGGGGCTGGAGCCGATCCTGTCCTCCCCACCCCAATGAGACCTCAAGCCATCGCCCACGAATGGCCTCTCTGGCTCCTGATCAAGCTGCTTAACGGCCATGATCCCAGAGACTCAAGAGCAAATCTCGGAACCCAGCAGGTTTTGGCAGAAATCCCTCCAGATTTAAGTGTTAAAATTTTGGAATTTCAAAATCACGTGGCCACTACTGCAGCCACACTGCATCATATGTTATTCATAACCAGCGATAGAAAACAAATTGTCTATGGTTACCTTTTTCAGCAGATCTGAGTGTTGGGGTAAAATCTCAAATAATAATGGTGGGTCTGGTGTCAAAATATTGAATGGATCAAAGTAGAGAGAGAGTAATGTGGAAATCATCTGCCCCACAGGTAGTGGGATGGTGTGGGATGGGGGTACACTGGGGTTTTTGGTGGTGGAGAATGGGCACTGGTGAAGGTATGGGTGTTTCATTGTATGACCGAGACTTAGACCCGAAAACTTTTTAACTACTCTCACGGTGATTCAATAAATAAAATTATAAATAATAAAAAAGTAAGGTAGAGTTCATGCACAATTCAATCAGCTAATCACTGGCTGAATAAATAGCAGTAGTACTACATAAAAAAGTAGAATTTGGGTTAGGTGAGATTTTTTAGACTCTGTGCTTTTTCATTTTTTATTTTTTTAGCTTTTTGGTTCATATCCACCAATACTCATGGATTACTCCTGGCTCTGCACTCAGGAATTCCTCCTGGCTGTGCTCAGGGGACCATATGAAATGCTGGGAATCAAAACCAACCAGTTTGGCCACTTGCAAGGCAAACGCCCTACCCACTGTACTATCACTCCAGCCCCCTCTGTGCTTTTTTATTTATAGTACTCAAAAGAAAAATAAATTTACTTGTATCCTTGTATATTCATGATGGGCATTATCTTTACAAAGTGGAATGCCTATACAAATTAGACTCCTATTTCCTAGTTTTGGTGAAACTTATTCAGAAAGATGTGTATATGGAAGTTGGGTCGCAGGGATAAGTGTGTGTTCAAGAGAGAACACTGGCTTCACCAGCATGAAAATAAACAAGCACAGAAAGAGAAACAAAGAAGTGAGAAGCATGTTCAATGGAAAACACAGGCTTGAAGAGCAAGCCATCTCTGAGTGCATTTTAAAAGATGAATAATAGTTCCTTAAGAAATCCAATTCTGGAATCAGAGAGACAGTACGTGGAGTAAGGATCTTTCTATGCTCATTCCCAATCCTGATTAGATTCTCAACAACACATATGGTCCCCAGAGCATCACCAGGAGTGATCTCTGAGCACAGAGAGAGGAGTAAATCTTGATGACAGCTGATATTGGACCAACATGAAAATGAATAGAAAATTAGTTCTGAGTCATAAACTAATAAGAGAACATACCGACCAATAAACTCAACTGTGGGTTGTACTGATCAACAAATTTTGTAATGTGTGTCAATACATAAGTTCAACACAAACAAATAATTTTCATTCCTATACATCAGCTTCCCAAACGTTTCTGGCCTGCTGCCTCCTCCATTCCAGGGGGAAAAATATTCAGTGCTCTCTGTAATCATCCTTAATTTCGTGAATAAATAGAACTCCCTCCAACTGTTCCTGAAGATACCACTGTACCCCAATTCTCAGTGTCCCCAGGAGATGGCATCACCCATTTTGTTTTCTTCTTCATATGGACTGATAAACAGAACCAGTACTGATATATGAAATCATTTAATTTGTTAAGTTATATAAAATTCAGGTTTATAAGAGAAGTAGAGTTGAAGTCCTACCCCACCCCCCGCCAACCCCTGATAAAAAATATTTGCCTCAGACACCAAAGGCATCTGGAAATAAATTAATTTTTAAATGTGAAATATAGGGGCTGTGGAGATAGTTCAAAGAACTCATATGCACGTTTTGCATGTAAGAAGCCCAGATTCAATCTCTCCCACTACATGGTCTTCCACACCTCCCCAACACCTGTACTTGAAATGTACAAAGCATAAAAACTTCATGTGTAAGTTCATAAGAGTTACAAACTTGAATGTTCCTATATGCAATTTGAAGGAAGCTATGCTGAAAAACTTAGGGAATTCCAAAATAGTTTTATTTGGGGGTAGGTTTTATCCCTGAAAGAGCCCTTCAAGCCTGGGTTCCTCTCCTCGTGATTCTTAGACAACGTGCTAGGAGTTTATGCGAAGAAATTCCTTGGGTGACATCTGGTCCTTCCTGGGAACTGAACAAGAGGCACTACATTCAGGGTATGTACTTTAGCTGCTGTGCTATACTGGTCGCTCCATCTTAACTTTTTACATCTCTGAAGATTGAAATATTCAAAAAGACTTCAAATATTCTGGTCTAAATCTGAAAGAGAAATTCTACCTATGTTTTTCTGAAACTTTTCTCCTCTTTTCATCAATTTTTGTGTCCACAAAAAAAGCTGAAATACAAAATTTCTCCATGGGTTATTTCTGTATTCATAAAGCCTAAGGATTATCCTTGATGGTCCTGTTAGAATCAATGTTCTTTTCCCTCTATCAGCAGAATCAAGTTATTATATTGAAATTAATTTACGTCATCTTTCTTTTTGCTATTCACTGAGATACATCTTGTCACCCATATTTCACAGTTTGACATCTTGTCAAAGCCATTTTCCTGCAAATCTTTTGAAACCAATTTCACAAGTCAAATGACTGGTCTATATACTAAGAATAAAAATCTCACCAGTCAGCTAAAATGTTGCTGTTGTCATTTTAAATGAAGTTGTTGTATAAGAGAAAAACACCCAACTGACAGAGTCACATATACAAGTACAAGACAGGTTTAAATGAATGCAGCTTTAGATAAAAAATGGGACTGATTGCACACTTAGATGAAGCTAATTTTATAAACCATTAAAATAATTCCATATGATAGAAATTATATCTTTGCAATAATTTGTTGTCACATCTGTCACTTTGTAGAGTTAGGAGGAGAACTGTGAGTGGAATGTTACAGAAAGATCAGTGGGCTGTCATTATAGACAAAAAATGCAGAGGCAGCACTCTATGTTGTCCCATCAGTTGGAAGGAAAACTTGTTTCACTAGCATCAGAGTCTCGTCTCTGGTGGACTATATATATATATATATATATATATATATATATATATATATATATGTGTGTGTGTATATGTGTGTATACACACATACTTTATATGTGTGTGCATGTGTGTATATATTGTGCATGTATATATACACACTTGTGTGTGGTTCTGTATATATGTGCGTATACTTTTTCATATTAAATAAAAATGGCCTACATTCCAAAGAATATTTAAATAAATGTTATAATATTGTATCGCATCTTTTTCTTAGACAGGGTTACATAACGAGCTGTACTGAGGGGTCCTGAGCTCTGGTGCAGGAGACGATGATAAAATAGAACCAGGGTCAACAACACACCAGGAATATACCTTTATCCCTGTACTAGCACTTCTAATACCTCTATTGTATTCTTAAAACTGTAATCAATACACAAATGGGGGCAATCACTCTAAATATAATTTTTTACTTAATTGTCTTAAGGACTCATCACTGAACTCAGTGGAGGTTATTTGCCTCATTTAATACAAATGAAAACTGAACATGCTATATTGAATGGTTTATTTAAAAAACAAAAACAATAGAAAAGCTGATTACTCGAGGCTTGAGTCTTCAATTAAATAAGTTAATGGCAAGACTGCATTATATATTTGAAGGAGAGTCCATTTCTCACCACATCCACACCAACACCAGCTGCTTTTATTCTTTTAAAAGGGGGCCAGTCTCTGTCAAGTGAGATGATATCTCATTGTTGTTTTGATCTGCATCTCCCTAATGATTAGTGATGTAGAGCATTTTCTTATGTGCTTTCAGCCATTCGGATTTTTTCTTTGGAAAAGTTTCTGTTCATTTAATCACCCCATTTTTGATGGGGTTAGATGTTTTCTTCTTGTAGAGTTCAATCAATGCCTTGTATATCTTAATATCAATCATTTATTAGATAGGAATTAGGTAAATGTTGTTTCCCATTGTGTAGATTGTCTTTGTATTCTGGTTATTTTATCTTTTGAGGTGCTGAGGCTTCCTAATTTAAGATAGTCCCATTTGTTTATCTCTGTTTCCACTTGGTTGATCAGTGGCGTGTCATATTTGAAGATACTGTTAGTTTCAATATTGTGGAGGGTTTTGCCGACCTTGTCTTCAGTGTACATTATGGATTTTGTTCAGATGTTGAGATCTTCGATCCATTTTGATCTGACTTTTGTGCATGGTATTAAGTCAAGGTCTAAGCCATTTTTCTTGCATGTGGTTTTCCAGTTATGCCAGTATCATATGTTATGAGACTTTTCTTGTTCCACTCCACATTTCTTGCTCCCTTATCAAAGATTAGATGTTCACACATTTGGGGTTGTGTGTATAGATAATCCACCCTGTTCCATTGGTCTGCGTCCCTGCCTTTTTTCCAGTACCATGTTGTTTCAATTATTACTGCTGTGTAGTAGAGTTGAGGTTAGGGAGAGTGATGCCTCCCCACGTCTTTTTCCCAAGAATTGCTTTAGCTATTTGTAGTTTGTTGTTCCATATGAATTTCAGGAGTGCTTGATCTTTCTTCAAAGAAATTCATGGGTATCCTTATAGGGATCATGTTGAATCTGTTTAATGCTTTCGGGAGTATTGCCATTTTGTCAATGTTAATTCTTCCTAACCATGTGCAGGGCATGTTTCCATTTCCTCATGTCCTCTTTTATTTCATGGAGTAGCGTTTTGTAGTTTTCTTTATGGAGGTCCTATACCTCTTTAGTTAGGCTGATTCCAAGGTATTTTCTGGGGCACAATTGTGAACAGGATCATTTTTTTTCATGTAACTTTCCTCTCTCTCGTTAATTGCATATAGGAAGGCCATTTATTTTTGGGAATTGATTTTATAGCCTGTGAATTTACTATACATGTCTATTGTTTCTAGGAGTTTCTTGGTAGAGGATTTAGGATTCTCAAGATATAGTATCATATCATCTGTGAATAGTGAGAACTTGATTTCTTCCTTTCCTATCTGGATGCCTTTAATGTCTTTTTATTGCCTAATTGATATCGCAAGTACTTCCAGCACTATGTGAAACAGAAGTGGTGATAGTGGGCATCCTTGCCTTGTCCCTGATCTTAGAGGAAAGGCCCTTAGTTTTTCCACATTGAGGATAATGCTTGCCATGGGTTTGTCATAGATGGCTTTGACTATCTTGAGGAAAGTTCCTTCAAAACCCATTTTGGTGAGAGACTGCTGGTGGTAATGCTGACTGGTACAGCCCTTTTGGAAAACAGTATGGACGAGTCTCAGAAAATTAGAAATTGAGTTTCCATTCGACCCAGCAATACCACTCCTGGGAACATATCCCAGAGAGACAAAAAGTATAGTCGAAGTGACATCTGCACTTGTTTGTTCATTGCAGCACTGTTTACAATAGCTAGAATCTGGAAAAAACCTGAGTGCCCAAGAACAGATGACTGGTTAAAGAAACTTTGGTACATCTACACAAGGGACTACTATGTAGCTGTTAGAAAAGATAAAGTCATGAAATTTACATACAAGTGGTACTACATTTAAAGTATCATGCTAAGTGAAATGGGTCAGAAAGAGAGGAACAGACATAGAAAGCTTGCATTCTTCTGGGGAACATAAAGTAACAAAATAGGAGACTAACACCTATTTATGTCAGAGATTAGTACCAGGAATTTTACACTATGGCTTGGAGGCCAGCCACACATGCTAAGGGAAAAGGCAGCTCAGATAGAGGGGAACACCAAGTAAAGAGTGTTGGAAGGATACCCCCAGGATGAGAGATGTATGCTGAAAGTAGACTATAGACCAAACATGAAGGCCACTCAATGTCTCTTTTGCAAACCGCAGCACTTAAAAAGGAGAGAGAGAACAAAAGGTAATTCCCTGCCACAGGGGTGGGGTGGGATGGGGGTTGGGGGGGTGGGAGGGATGCTGGGAGCATTGGAGTTGAGGAATGGGCACTGGTGGAGGGATGGGTACTCAATCATTAAAAGGTAAAAAGGCCCTCCCGTTGATCATCGATTTGCTCGAGCGGGCCCAGTAACGTCTCCATTGGAGACTTTGTTGTTACTGTGTCTGGCATATCGAATACTCTCGGTAGCTTGCAGGGCTCTCTGAGAGGGGCGGAGGAATCGAACTCGGGTCGGCCATGTTGGCCACGTGTAAGGCGAACGCCCTACCCGCTGTGCTATCATTGTATAACTGAAACCCAAGCACAAATATTTGTAAGTCTACAACTGTACCTCATTGTATTTCACTAATAAAAAAAGAGTATTATATATTTGATAAGTATATACTTGATTTTTTATTTCTTAAATTTCTTATGTTAGCATAAATTTTATTGAGTACAAGAAAGAAGGATAGAGAGAAAGAAAGAGAGGAAAGGGAGGGATGGAGGGAGTGGAAGAAAGTAAGGAAGGAACAAAGGAAGAGAAGAATGAAGAAAGAAAGGAAGGAAGGAAGAAAGAGAGGATGGAAGGAAGGAAGGAAGGAAGGAAGGAAGGAAGGAAGGAAGGAAGGAAGGAAGGAAGGGAAAGACAAAAAGAGAAAAAAGAAAGAGGAAATCAGGGAGGGAGGGAGGAAGGAAGGAAGGAACAATTCAATAAATCTATACTATGAATCATTTGATAAGCATCATTTTATTTTTTTACTCATACAAAATAATATCCAATGTTGATATATATGTATGTTTTTTAACAATCATGTTTTCCTTCTATATTTTGTTGAAACATTTTAAATGTTTTAGTAATAATAAACTATGAAATATTTCATAGTAATTGATATGAACATATGATGCTGGTCCTTATTTTGTTAATGTGTTTAATCACATTGGTTTATATAAAATTTGCACAACATATTCTACTTTACTCTTATAGGTTATTATTTAAGTAATATATAGCTTGCTTATATATTATATAATATATATTTTACTTATTTTTAAAAGTTTATCATAAGAATGAACTTTAAATTCTATCTATTACTGATAGAAAATTCTTTGCTTTGCTTTAAGCTTTTAAGATTCTAATGTTTTGCTTTAAGCTATTAAAAATAGTTTCATATCACATATAAGACATGGTGGGTCCTTATTTTATCTTAGATTAAACTTTCATATAATATGAAGAATCACTTTTTACGTACTTGTTAGAAGTCAACTATAAAACTATCTGGGTCTGGGTTTTTATTGCAGTGTATTTTAGTAATCTATTGCTGTGAACCAATGTGAATACTTACAGAATGTATTTGTAATTGAGAATAAAATACGTTCTTTTAAAAGTGTACAGCTTAAAGCAACAACTCATCTTTTATTTTGCCCTAGAGAGGATTATTTGAATTTCAGAGTAATATAGAGAAAATTTCCAATAAAATCAGCTCTTAAGATAGAAAGAGGAGTCAGCATCCATTTTTTATATAAGTACAGAAAATTCACTTCTTTATTCTTTGCCTAAAAGATATACTTTGTACTTGTAGAATATATGACATGACTCTCAACATAGTATAAATTGTAAGAACACACATAGGGCATAACACACATGTCATTGACTCCAAAGTAAGTAACATCCCATTTGGAATCTTCGTGTGTATATTCATACTAAAACAATAATGAAAAATATTAGTGTCTGCATAAGGTTTTTTATAATGATACTAAACTTTTATCAAACTGCAAATTTTATTTTACAATTTGGTAAAGTTTTATCAAATTTCCAAATGATTTTTATTATTTTCAAGAAATCTTTCTCCCTAGGAATCACATAAAAATTTGTGGGGAATAATTGGAAGTTAATTTTTCTTTTATGCCCAACTTGCAATTCTGCATGCTCAATTTTATAAATATTTAACACTAGCGAAAAATCTACCGTAAAAACAAAAAAGTTAATCAAAGAATGTGAAGATAGCTGTGAATTACTAGTCAGCATTACCCCGCTCTTATTGCCATAAACTAATATAAAATCATTTTGTATTACAGAATATATACTAATTTTCGAACCTCTTATTTCACACTTTCAGTAAGTTTTATGGCTGTACTTTTATAATATAAAAATAGAAACATTATGTCAGTTGAAACCAAACTGTCAACCAGTGATTTTATCTTTTCTGTCAAAATGCCTTATGGCCAATTAATTACATTGTGAAAATGCTTGCTACAAAGAATTCACAGTGAATCTACCAGAAAAAAAAGTTCAATGTTTGATTAAAAGTTTTCTTCTCAATACCACAATTGTAAGTTGAAGAAAATCTATTTTTGTCTCTAAGCTTTATAGATTAAAAACTCTAGAACTATTTATGACTCAAAGAATCTTTATCTTTTGAATATAATTTTCTTAATAGAATGAGACTTTATGTCCTTGGAAACGCCTCTTTATTTATTGTATATACAACCTAAATGAAAATATATGATCAATATACATTTCTATCATTTTTATCTTTGCCTATTTATATAAATATTACATTACCTACATGTATCTGTTACATTTTGGTTACCAGGAATCATGCCTAGGACTCACACATGCAAGATATATGCTTTAATTCAGCAAGCCACCTCCCTGGCCCTTCTATTTGATTACTTTCATCTACCTATTTACTGTATTACTTTTAAACATATTTGCACTTATTTATTTATTTATATATAATTTCCCTTATTTATTTATTTATTTATTTTATTAGTGAATCACCGTGAGGTACAGTTACAGACTTACAAATTTTAATGCTTGCGTTTCAGTTATACAATGATCGAGTACCCATCCCTCCACCAGTGCCCATTGTCCACCACCAGTGATCCCAGCATCCCTCCCCCCCCCCACCCCATCCCCTCCACCTCATCCCACCTCTGTGGCAGGGCATTCCCTTGCGCTCTCTCTCTCTCCTTTTGGTGTTTTGCTTTGCAATAGAGGTCTTAAGGGGCCATCAGAACATATTATGTTTTAAAATCCCTTGAATAGTAAGATATCTTATGGACAATTGAAGTTGCCTTTTTGTCACAGCCAGTTTCTTTACTGAGCTGCTAGCTTTATTAGGATATCCATACTGCTAAGTATTTTTTATATATCTTGAAAACAAGGCAATCCAATGTGTGTCATTGGATTTTAAGTTTACAATTACTTTATATCTGTTGAATAGTCACCAATGTTTATATACTATCTTTTTAAAATTCTGTTGGGTCCTTATTATGAAAAATAAATTGACAGTATAATGCAGGAAGATGCAAAAATAAAGTATCTGAGGAAAAAATATGTAACTTTCTACCAAGAGCAATGAATCATCTACCAAACTTTACTAAGATTTACTAAGTGCTAGATTTTTTTCTACAATGTTTTTATAACTGCCTAGATTCTAAGTTCTTTCAGTTGTAATTATAAATGTAATAAAAAATAATCACACTAAAGGCAAAGACGTAAAAGTAAACTGGGTGGTAATGAGCCTGTTCTGTGCATTCATATCACTTTTAAGTAGAAAATGTGGCTTACTGATGATAATGCTGCCGGTATTTTGTTCTAATTGTTTATTCATTTTTAAATAGTTGCATATTTTTATCAATTTGCTAAACTATACTAAAGAATGAACTATTTAGTCCAAGCAAGGGCAAAATGACATATGAAATATAAGATAATAGGAAAAGGTTATTGTATGGTGTAATCTGTGGTGATTTACCACATTAAAGCAAATTTGACTGGCACCTTTGACTTCTATACAACAAGGTGAGTTGAAAATAATGAGATAGATGGATGCTGTGGCATGTCCAGGTTGCAAGTCAGCCTTGAAATTCCTGAATGTGGAAATAGTCTGTCCATTTATTAAACACAAAAATATTCGCCCCTATCCAGGCTCTCTGACTCTGGAGACATGAACCATTATTTCCCCCATTAACAAGTACTTTCATAATAATTAGCAGGTATATACATTAAAAGAAAAGACTGGGATATTGGCAAAGTTGTTATTAGATGGTGATACACAATCAACTAACATCTTTGAAATATATTGTTAAAGTCATGGTACTTTCCTATTCTATTCTTGCATGCATGTGGGCTTTCTGTGCCACAAAGTGTTTTTTTTTGCCTGGGTTCACATGTGCTGCCTTCAATATAAACCAACCTAGACTATCCTGACCTTAGGTTTATTGTTAAGGGAACAATTTCCCAAAATAGATTGGTTTGTTAATCCTCTATTTTCCAAACAATATTTTAGCGATTATGAATGTAAATGGAAAAATTGAACTTTGTTATTCTGTTTAGCCTTCTAAATGATCTAAAACTGTATTCACCCACTTTGATTGTTAAGCGAACGTGAGGTATGATTCATCTCTTCTGCATTCCGTATCTCTTCAAACCTTAAGCATTGGCTCTTTTACACATTAGCCACTACAGTCTCTTTACCATTTTAGAAGAGCCCTGTTATACCACCAGCCAGAAATCTTTACATTTACCTATTTTTCAATCACTCATGCAGAATTCTAATCTCCCACTCACTACCCTATAACCTTGAGCGCAAGTCGGCAATATTTCTTAAGGTGCCATGTAGAGAGATTTAAATCTAATGTGACCATGAAGAATGATGCATGTACTACCAATCTAAATGCTGGGCTTCATACTACAGTTTGAAGAAAGATATTTTGCATTGTTGCAATGAATTTTGATACTTCTTGGAGGAAGAAATAAGATGTAAGAGAGGAAATATGTTATATAAAATATTACAATCGGCAGTTCACATTTATCTGCGTTCATGATTAACTTAATGTTATATAAAACTTGACCATGTTATTGAAGTCTGCTTTAATTTTATTCAATGTCAATTTGCATACTTCATTTTATTCTACTTGTTTTAATTCATAATAAATATACAGCATAGAAATATTCTTCATTTTTGTCATAAAATTCGAAATGAAAAATTAGAACTGCTTACACTGATTTACAAAAATAGTAAATTGACTGGGAGAGAAATTTGAAAGTACTAGAGCACTGGCCTGAAGACCCTGAGTACAGCTGGGGTTTCTCAGTGTTCCCCAGAGAGGTTGAGTCTGAGCTGTAGTGCATTGGCGGCCTGAGCACAGAACCATCTAGCCTGCAAGTCTGAGTAGTGCCAGATGAAATTAACTTGGCCCATGAACACTGCCTAGAAACGTCGTATCAAGGCAAATGAATTCATGTAAAAAAATAGAGAATAGTTAATTATTTAAAAATATCCCTCTTCTGCAATAAGCAATGTTTTTGTGATTTAAAAATGTCTAGGATGGAACTGCGGGACATAGTACAATGGATACAGTGGGTACTTGCTTGGCTTGCATGTGCTCAGATTTGATCCTTGCAACTGCACAGATCCCCTAGAGCTAAGTGGAGTGATCTCGATTGTCCGCCTCCAGCTGGTTTGTGCCATGCCGAACTCCTATTGGTTGTTATCATCTGGGGCTTCATGTCTCATCTCTATCGAAGGACTTGCTGATCACAGGTGTCCACATCCTTCTGTCTGTCAGGGTTTCTAGTTAACTCCTAATCCTGAGATATGCCTCAAGGCCACGATCAAGGCTGTACAAAGTTTGCACTAAGCAAGCTTTGGGTGCAAAACTTTTACTACTTAGCAAAGGTGATGCTTATGCTATGCTGAATAATACCTATTTCCTCTGGAAGTAGTGTGGAGGGCCCCACAGAAGCACAACTTGGCATGGCCCCAACACCACCACCTCCCCAAAAGCCTAAGACTAAGAAAACTTTATTTTCTGAATATTTTATTTAAAACAGGTTCTTAGGAACTGGAAAGACAGTACAGAGGTTATGGTATATGTTTGCATAAAGTCAGAAGCTACAATAATAGTTGACAAACTGATACCACATCTGGTCTCCTGAGATTTGCCACCCATTGACCCTGAGCAGAGAGCCAGGTGTTACCCCACAGCATTATCAGGTGTGCCTCCCTCACCAAAAGACAACAAAGATGACAACAAAACCCCGCAATTGCTATACTTGGGGCAAAGAGATATTATGGGGATGTGGTGCTTGCCTTGCTTAGAGATGACTCTGTTTCAGTGCTCTGAACCTCATACCGTTTCCTCATCTCCACTGGGTATGATCCTAAATGCAGAACCAGGAGTAAGCCCTGAGCACCATCAGGTTACAAAACAAAATTAAAACAAAATAAAAAGGCTTTTTATGATTCTTTCCTGTCTTTGAAAATAAACAATTTCAACTTTTTCTTAGAATTGAAAACTAACAAATGTTTAGATACTTTATACTAATACAAATCTGTATAATGGGAAGGTACTCCTGCCCATTAAAGGAGCTCTTTTAAAAGCTTCTGTCAAAACTGGTTTCAAGATTATGAATGCCATAAGCTTAATACCATGAAGCGCTGTGTAGTTCCTCCAAATCAGAGTGCAAACTTAGCTGAGAAGTACTCTTATTGAGATGTTCAATTCTTTGAGATTTTTAAAAAAAATTTTTTAATGAATCACCATGAGACAACGTTACAGATTTACAATTTTCGTGATTAGGTTTCAGTCATATTATGATTGAGTACCCATCCCTCCCCCAGTACCCATTCTCCATGACCAATATTCCCAGAAGCCCTCCCCGAAACTCCCCTCCCTTGCCTCTGTGGCAGGCACATTCCCTTTTACTCTCTCTTGGGTTTTATGGTTCACAATATGGGTACTAGGCCCTCCCGTTGATCATCGATTTGCTCGAGCGGGCCCAGTAACGTCTCCATTAGAGACTTTGTTGTTACTGTGTCTGGCATATCGAATACTCTCGGTAGCTTGCCGGGCTCTCCGAGAGGGGCGGAGGAATCGAACTCAGGTCGGCCATGTTGGCTGCGTGCAAGGCAAACGCCCTACCCGCTGTGCTAGCCATCATATTTGGTTCATAGTCTACCTTCAGCACACATCTCCCATCCTGAGCGAGCCCTCCAAGCATCATTACTTGATGGTCCCTTCTCCATCTCAACTGCCTTTGTGCCCATCATGTGAGGCTGGCTTCCAAGCCATGGAGCCATCCTCCTTGCCCTTATCTCTACTATCCTTGGGTTTTAGTCTCCCATTCTATTACATTATATTCCACAAATAAGTGTAGTCATTCTATGTCCTTCTCTCTCTCTGACTCATTTCACTTAGCATGATACTCTCCATGTTGATCCACTTATATGCAAATTTCATGCCTTCTCCTTTTCCAACAGCCACGTAGTATTTCATTGTGTAGATGTACTAGACATCCCACACCAGGAGACTGGCATACATCCAAAAGAACAAAAACAACCGGTGTTGGCATGAATGTGAGGAAAAGGGAACTCTCCTTCACTGCTAGTGGGAATGCTGACTGGTTCAGCCATTTTGGAAAACAAATGGACACTTCTCAAAAAATTAGAAATTGAGCTCCCATTTGACCCAGCAATACCACTTCTGGGAATATATTCCAGAGATGAAAAAAAAGTACAATAGAAATGACACCTGCACTTATATCTTTATTGCAGCTCTATTTACAATAGCCAGAATCTGGGGAAAACCCGAGTGCCCAAGAACAGATGACTGGTTAAAGAAACTCACTGAGGTTTTTGTACTTTTTATACTGCTCTGCTTTTGGAGTCTCATTTGATAGGTCTATGTAAATCTAATGGACTTTCCTTTGTATTTAAATTCTTTTTTAACTATTTCTGCATTAAATATTCTGTCTCAATCTGTGCATTTTGTCATTTTGAGTTTAATGTGTCTTAGAGTTTTCCTGATTGGGTCTATTTTCACTGGGATTCTTTAGTACTCTTGGATCTCGGAGCCCATAATCCTTAATTCTGGGAGTTCTTATTGATGAGTCCTTTAGCTATTGTTTCTTCATTACATTTGCCTTTCTGTTCTTCAGCGACTTCAGTGATTCTTATATTGCTCATCTTGAACTCATCATGTGGTTCCCTAGCATGCTGTTCATTTCTTTTCAGACTATTTTCCACCTTCTAATCTTTCCTTGCAGTTTCCTCCTTCTCATCTTAGTGCTCCTTGATCTTTTGCTTAGCTTCTGTTATTCTGCTGTTCAGAGCTTTTATTGATTTTTTTTATTATCACATACATGTTATTCATTTTTCCCTTTTCTGACTGCAGTAGTCTTTTTCTTTTGGCCTCTTCTGTGCTTTGCTGACTACCTGTGCTATCATTTCTTTGAACTCCTTGAATGCCCTCATCATAGTTTCACTAAAGACACCAGGATTTACTGGTGTTTTTATTTCTTTGGTGATTTTGTTTTTGATCATTGAGCTTGGTGGACTTATACATATTTTCCCCACTGATGTTTCAGTGTTTTTGTTGTGCTAGGGGATATTTGTAATTACCTTACCCTCCAGAAGACACTAAAGAATTACACTGCATATTGTTCTCTGCCTTCTTTGCCCATCTTCACAGAATGACAGGAGTAATAACTGTAAGATGTAGGCAGTTTATTGAGTAGTTTACTATTATTTGCTTTATCAATGGAGTCAGTTAATTGGACATATCTCGGAGTCAATATTACGGAGTACTGCCTACATTTTCCACATTGTATTTTGTGTACTCAATTAACTTTTGTATATTAAGTGGGACAAGTTCAGACAATTTTTGCTTGCTTGCTTACTTGCTTTTTTCCTTCCTTCCTTCCTTCCTTTTTTCTTTTTTTCCTTCTTTTTCCTTCATTTTTTGTTCCATTTTTTATTTTCTTTTTTACTTTTCTTTCCCTGATCTCTTTCTTTCTTGCTTGCTTACATTCTTCCTTTCTTCCTTTCTTTGCTTTCTCTTTTCCTTGGCCTTTGCGTCTTTAGCCATTTTTTTAGTTTCTTCCTCTACACGTTCACATTCACTTTTTATGTAGTGATCAGGTTTCCCTTTATTCCTCTAGATTAAGATCATCATGTTATTTACCTCTGAGTTTCTGAGCATATATCTTCTATTATCTTCAATGTATGTGAGTCTGAGTTCATTATATAACATCCATTATTACTCTCTTCCTTCACATATTTGCATCTTTTAGACTATAACTCCAAGTAGGTTTGTTTTACTTTTTTATATAAAATTATTTAGTGATGCTTGCAGAACCAATTAAGTAGGCTTGAACTTCTTTAGCAATTTTTTACACCTTTGAGTTTGATTCATACCCTTGCTAGATAAGAGTATGTTTGTTATGAATGCTTATTTCTTTTTTAATTTTAATTTTATTATAATTTTATAAAGTAGCTCACAATATTTTATTACATTTAATATTAGAACACCAATCCAACCACCATTACAACTTCCCACCACCACATTTGGATGTTTCCTTCCTGAAACCCAACCCCTGCCACAAAGCAGAATCAAAATTATTTATTTATTTATTTATTTATATTGTTTGTTATGAATAAACCAATGAAAATGCTCCAAGAAACTTTCCTTTGCGGAGAATTGTGAAGATCATTGTATTTCACCAAGGGTCATTAAGCCATTCTGTAAGAGATTACTAATATGTTGTTAAGGGTTGGGACTTGTGTGCTGATATATACATATATATGTATACAGATATACATACATATATATGTGTGCATATATGTATATATATGTAAAAATATATTTCCCTCTAAGATTGGTTGGGCTGGAGCGATAGCACAGCGGTAGGGCGTTTGCCTTGCACGCAGCAAATATGGCCGACCCGAGTTCGATTCCTCCGCCCCTCTCGGAGAGCCCGGCAAGCTACCGAGAGTATCTCGCCCACACGGCAAAGCCTGGCAAGCTCCCCGTGACGTATTTGATATGCCAAACACAGTAACAAGAAGTCTCACGATGGAGACGTTACTGGGCCCACTTGAGCAAATCGATGAACAGGAGGACCGTGACTACCCATGACTAAGATTGGTTGCCTTCTACTTTAAACCCCATCAAATGTAGGGCACTACGTATGGAGTATGAGTGGTGTGAGATTGTGGCCTCAAATGCGGTCCCACAGTCCAAGGATAAGTTTACTCGTGGGTGAGGCTCGGTCAAAGCATGTGGAGAGTAGCCGGGAGCATGGCAGAGGTTGAGTTCTGGAGGTTTTTGGCTTCCAGGGCTGGGGAGGGGTGGGGAACTCACCCACCCACCTCCAGGGTGCCCAAAATGAACCATCCTGTTGTGAGGTCCAGTGGCATGGCAATGCCATTGTCGTGTTATGCTTTCTTCCAAGAGCAAAGGAAAATGAGTCTCTGGATCATAGCCATTGATGAGATTATCCAGAGGTGGCTTGTGGATGTGACTACCAAGTTACTGGAAATGTGGGGGTACTTGGGTGGATATCTCCCATGCTGCTTCTGTTGAACCTGGAGTTTTCAGTCACCAGGCCCAAATACCTGGGCTTTCTGTACATTCACTCGTGGTTAAGGTTTGACCCGAGCGTGTGGAGAGCAGCCGGGAGCATGGTGGAAGTTGATTTCTGGAAGTTCTCAGATTATGAGGCTGGGTCCCATGGGACACCTTCCTCTGAGGCACTCCGAATGAAATAGCCTGGCGTGGGGTTCAGCATCATGACTATGACAGTGTCTAAATGACACTGTGACATTTTACCTAAATGCCTGTTTCTTCCAATGTATTAACTATACTATTCCATTTAATTCTAGCCCATAAAGTTTTTATTAGATAGATTTGTTGTGAGTCTTATGAGAGGACATTTTTTGGATTCATTTTTGTACATCTTTGCTTTACTCTAGTTTTGCATATGACATGCTAAAGAATACAAGAAATTTAACTTCATTAATATAGCATAGAATAATCCCAAGAAGAATCTCAAACATACAAGTGTTTTTTAAATTCCTTGATGAAGACTTCAAAGTGATGGTGGCAAAAACATTGATTGACAAAAGGAGGCCAGTAGAAAAAAATCTTAAACAAGGAAAAAGAAAATATAATAAAACTTCAGTGGGAATGCAGTAGGTAACCTATAAAATGCAATATAAGTTCTTAGCAACAGAATAACAGATGCTGAGAAATAAATTGATAGACTGGTATGATTTAGAATAAGGTATATAAAGCCATGAGAAAGAACAAAAAGAAACAACAGACAGTTGTTTTCAGTACTGTTTCTGTTTGCTTTTGTCATTTTAATTATAGTGTTTCTCGGGTGATTTTACTTTGGAACTCATTGAGCTTCTTGGATCTGGATATGTCTTGATTCTCAGTTGGGAAAAATTCTCTGTCATTATTTATTCTGCAAATAATACTTCTCCATTTCTATTTTCTGTCTTTCTGGAATCACTGTTATATAAATGTTATTCATCTTGATGTGTTCTGATCTCTAATGGTTTCTTCATTTTTCTTAATTCATATTTCTTTCTGTTCTTTCTCATGGCTTTGTGTACATTATTCTAAATCATAGCAATCTATCAATTTATTTCTCAGCTTGTTATTCTGCTTCTAAGAATTTACATTGCATTTGGAATATTGTGCTAGACAATATTCCCATCAGCAGTAGATAAGAATTCCTTTCTCACCACATACCCACCAACATAGATTGTTACAACTGTTTTTATAATGTGCCATTCTCATTTGTGGGAAATAGTATCTCATTTTTGTTTTTATTTGGATTTCTCTGATGATAAGAGCATTTTTTCATGTGCTGACTGGCCATCCTCCTCTCTTCCTTTGAGAAATATCTATTCATTTTCTCTCCCTATTTGTTTATAGGGTTTTCAATTTTCTTTTTATTGATTTTATGATTATTTGATGTTTTATGGATAGCAAACCTTTTTCCTGATGTGTTGACTGCAAATATTTTTCCCATTCAGTTAACTGTCTTTTAGTTTTAGTTTGTCTTTTATTTTGACATGAAGAAACTCTTTAACTTTATAATTTTATGTAGTACCATTTGTTTATTTTTGATTTTGTTTCTTTTTTGAGTAGTCTCAGATGACTGAAGGCACCTTGGGGGTCCAAATCTTCAAATTTTCTGCCAATATTTTCCTCAACATACTTTACAGTTTCTGGTCAGATCTAAAGGTCTTCGTTCCACTTTGAATTTGATTTTGTTTGAGGTTTAAGATATAAACCCATTATTAGTTTCTTACACGTATTTATCTAACTTTCTCAGCACCATTAATTTAAGATGCTATCTTTGACCTCAAATCAGGCACAAGACAAGGATGTCCAGTATCTGCACTTCTATTCAACTAGTATTGGAAGTTATGGTTATTGCAATCAGGCAAGAAAAAAAAAGCATTCAAATTTGGAAAATAAGAACTCAAACTCTTCCTTGTTCCTTTTGACATGATCATATACACAGAAGACCCTAAATAGTTCACAGAAAAGCTCCTAGAGACAATAAACCAATACAGCAAAATGACCAGGTAGAAAGTCATTACACAGAAATCAGTCACAATATAATATATAAAGAATAAGGCAGAGGAGAAAGCAATCAAGTAGTCTATCCCATTTAAAATAGTATCCATAAACGTCAAGTATTTAGAAACCAGCTTAACAAAACACAGGGGAGATCTATAACATGATAATTTTAAATCACTTAAAAGATAGAGGGAGACCTCAGAAAGTGGAAAAATGTCCCATGCACATGGATTAAAATAATTAATATTATGGCAAACACAGTAACAAGTGTCACAATGGAGATGTTACTGGGCCCGCTCGAGCAAATCAATTAACAACGGGAGGACTGCGACCATGGACCGCAACTAAAATTATCCTACCTAAGCTATTACATACATTCAAAGCAATCCCCTTCCAAATTCAGATGACCTTCTGCCAGGATCTAGAAAAAAATAAAAAGTTTATATGGAATTAGAAAAAAATAAGTATAGTTAGAATCATACTGAAAGACAAGATAATGGAAAATATTTTATCACCTAATTGAAAACTGTACTATAAAGATGTAATGATAAAAAATATATGGTACTAGAATAAAGCTAGACCCTCTGATCAATGGGTCAGAATTTACTACCCTCTGGCAGAACTCCATATATGTGGACAGTTAATTTTTTATAAGATTCCAATTTCTGTCTCTTGTCTTTCGTTTCTCAGTGCAAAAATTTGTTACATAACAGTTTCTGTTGCATTTCCACCTTTCCTGGGTTACAGTCTTTCGCATTCAAATTTTCTGCTGCTCCTTGTTCCATAAAATTATCTCCTAGAGAAGGTGGCTGAGTTCTTCTGCAAACTTTCACAGTAGGGATCCACACAAAATCACTCAATCACTTGATATCCCATTAATCATCAATTTGCTCAAGCGGGCTCCAGTAACGTCTACATTCATCCCTGTTGCGTGCTAGCATAGTCCAGTAGCATCTGCTCGTTCTAGGAACATGAAGACCTCAAACTGATCATTTAGGGTCTTGATGAAGAAGTCTGACCATCTTGTAGGTGGGCAGCCATGCGGTCTTTTGACGTCCCATGGAATCCAGTCAGTAATAGCTCTAGTCTAGCTGTGGCCTTCAAATCTCATTACATGTCCAGCCACTCTGATTTTTGATGTTTTGGTGAACACGACAGTGTCCCTTATTCTTGAGCATTGATGAAGGACAGAACTCCAGATTCTTTCTCTCATTTGAATGAAGCATGATACTCCAAGCATAGCTCTTTCGATTCCTTTTTGAGAGACCCGAATACCATTCTCATCCTGTTTTCAGAGGAACCAGGTCTCTGAGGCATATGTTAATGCAGGAAGAACAGTGGAATCAAAGAGATGTGCCCGGAGCCAAAGGTTCTTTGCTTTCTTAGTTATTTCTTCAACGCTCTTGAGGGTGTTCCAAACCACTCTCTTCCTCCTGCGCAACTCTGGTGCCAGATCATTCGTCATGTTGACTTCTCGACCTGGGTACATATAACTTTTGCATTTGGACATGGTCGTTCATTTGAGAGCAAATGGAACGTCAGGAACAAGACTGTTTCTCATGAACATTGTCTTTGTGAGATTCAGCTGTAATCCAACCTTTCCACACTCACAGTAAAAGTCGGTCAGCATTTGTGCCTCTTGGCTGATGTTTGGTGTTATTAGAACGATGTCACCAGCAAAGCAGAGGTGATGTAGTTGCCAACTGTCTATCTTCACTCCCATTCCTTCCCATTCCAGTCATCACATGACGTTCTCAAGGGTGGCACTTAAGAGTTTCTGTGAAATAATATCACCCTGCCGAACCCCTCTCTATTTTTTTCTTTTTGGATCACACCTGGCAATGCACAAGGGTTACTCCTGCCTCTGCACTCAGGAGTTACTCCTGGCGGTGCTCAGGGGACCATATGAGATGCTGGGAATCAAACCTGGGTCGGCCGCGTGCAAGGCAAATGCCCGTCCTGCTGTGCTATCTCTCCAGCCCCGAACCCCTCTCTTGACGTCAATGATCACCTCTCTGTAGAATGGTGAGATCCTGGTAGTGAATCCATAATACAGCTCACGCACGATCCTGATGTAGTGAGTTTATACGCCCTTTTTTGCTAGGGCTTCTATGACTGCTTCTGTCTCAACAGAATCAAAGACCTTCTTTAAATCAATGAATGTTAGACAGAGCGGTATCTTGAACTCCCGAGAAACCTCAATGAGCTTGGTTATTGTATTGATATGGTTGATGGTGCTAAATCCTTTTTGGAACCCGGCTTGCTCACATGGTTGTTCTTCATCTAGTGTTCTTCCCATTCTATTTAGGATCACTTGAGTGAACAGCTTGTAGATGACCGACAATAAGCAGATCGGGGGATAGTTGCCAATGTCGTGGATGTCTCCCTTCTTGTGTAGTAGTACAGTCCTGCTGGTTTTCCATTGGGACAGAACCTTGCATTCAGACAGGTAGCATGTGAAGAGCCAACCCAGTGTATTGATAAGTACTGACGGTAGGTTCTTCAGGTGTTCAGGTCTGACCTTGCCTGGGCCAGGTGCTCCTTGTTTCTTTACCAACGAGATGGCGTGTAGGATTTCGGAAGGGAGAATGTTGGGAACAACATATCCATCCTGCGGAATTTGATACGTGGGCAGGTGGACGTGGCTATTAAAGAGATCTTTATTATAGATGCAAAATATGTGGCCATTATAGATACAAAATACTACAGCTTACTTTTTAATTATTTTTTTGGGTGCAGTTAAGGTAGTTTTCTGTATGTAATCCTCTTTGAAAGTACTTTCTTTTTTTTTTTTTTCACTGTTTTGTTTTGTTTTATTAGTGAAACACCATGAGGTACTGTTGTAGACTTACAAATTTTTGTCCTTGGGTTTCTATTATACAATGAATGAGTACCCATCCCTCCACCAGTGCCCATTTTCTACCACCAATAATCCCAGTATCCCTCCCAACACCCCCCATCCCTCCCATTCCACCCTGACACCCTCCCTCCCTTTTGGGTGTTGTGGTTTGCAATAGAGGTATTGAGTGGCTAACTGTTCCCCTTTCTGCTATCTTGACACTGCCTTTCAATCAATTTTAGGTATTTTAAATATTCCAAACAATGTTACAATTGCACATTTATATGTACATTTTTGTGTATACTCCCATCAACCAAGAAGGTAAGATTTACTTCTATTTGGAAATAAGTGAGTTATAAAATTGAAGTTAAACACAGCATGAAAATTCTGTAAGCATTTCATCATTAAATTTTTAATCATTATTATCCTTAGGATACAGGTTAGGCTTACCTGACTAAGTTAACACTCAAAATTACTATTAGAGTGTCCTGTTTCCCCTGGTCATGATGGGACCTTTGTGGTTTGGGAGCCACACCCTTTGATGCTCAGTGGTCTGATACTCATAGCTCTGAGCTCAGGGGTCACTTACTGTAGGGCTTGGGGATTATACAGGGTGCCAGGGCTTGACCCTTTGTGAAAGATAAACACCTTACCATTTGTACTGTCTGTTCAGCCCCCATCACGTATTCTTTTGTGTACTTATTATAAGTTATTGATTTTGGGTTTCCATTAGGCTTCAATATGGGATATGTGTCTAATAGTTGGGTTGATATTTTCTTAATTTTGAACATTTTCTAAAACTTTATGTTTTTTAATTACCTCACCCCTATGCTTTATATTTTATTATACCAATTATCTTTTAGTTAATTTTATCTTTTTGTATGTGCTCTTCATGGATGCTTATTTCATAATTAATTCACAGTGTTTAATGTGAAATTACCCTCCCAAGTGAGATATTTTTTAAAATATGTCTTCTTGTTGGTGGTGTTGGTGTCATTTCTTTCTATTCAAGAAAAGAAAATGTCATTTTTTGCAAAGTCAGTTTATTGTGATGAACTCCTTCAGTTTTTGCTTATCTAGGAAATTCTCAATCTTTTCTTCAATGATAACGTTGCTGAGTAAAGATTTCTTGGTTGAATGTTTTTGTTTTTTTGTTTTTTTCAGTGCTTTGAATAAGTTATGTCAATCTGTTTACATCTTTTCTTGAAAAGTTGCTCAAATTCTGACTGTATTCTTTTTAATTTATTTCTTTATTCTTTTCTAGACCTTGTCTTTAACTTTGCCCATTTTAATCATACTTTTTCTTTGTGTGTATCCCTTTAAGTGTACAATATTTTAAACATGCTTGTCTATTTTCTTAACCAAATTAGTTAAAGTTGACCATTATTCGAATAGTTTATATGTACCTCTCTTCTATTTCTGGCTCCACTAATATCTACACTAATGTAGATATCGCTAATCTTCATGTTACCTATGGATTTATTCATATGGCTGTGCTTTTCAATTCTCTTTTTGCTTTGTTGTTCTGGAAAGAAGAGTTCATTATCTTATCTTTAGGTTACCTATCTTCTCTTCTAAATCTTTCAATCTGATGTTGGAGCCAATGCATCTTAATTTAATCCTATTATGTACTCATCAATTATAAAATTTGTTTGTGTTTTCTTTTTTTTTAAATTTCTTACTCCATTTATTCTTCACCCTAGATAAAGTGCTTATTTATAAAAAAAATTCTATAGATTCCTCATTAGGTACTGTATCTAGGTCTATTTCTTTATACTGTTTTCCAGAAGTTCTATCAAGCTTTTATTTTAGAACATTCTCCTGTTCTCATAACTTGCCTGATTGTCTGTACTGGTTCATATGTAATAATATATACTAATATATCTTCCTGTCATATTAAAATGGTTTTGAACTGCTATGGCCATTTTACTGAGAAAATATTGTCTTCTTACGCCAAATCTATTCTTTAAAAAGTGGTTAAATTTAAACAAATGAGAATAAAATTAGCTTTAAATCATTTCTTATCCTCCCCATTTTATCAGTCAGTAATTTTTTTGAAATTTAAAATATACCTGGGGCATTTATTATTTCCAGTGCAGCTGATTTGTTTCAAGACAGTGTTTTTCTTCGCTTGATCATTGTGATATATTAATGACAACACCTTTCCCCAGTCAAAAATGTTTAACATATATTAGAACATTAGCACTGCTCTGATCAGAACTAACAATCTTCATCGCATGAAGTTTAAGTCAGAGTCATCAGAATATTCACATGTGATCTTATGGTATTTGTCAGCCCCATGCTTTACCTCTTCTTATTGCTTCCTGTCAGATAGATACATTGATGCTTCCAAATTGATCTCTGTGTTGTCCTTCAAGCACAGCAGGCATATACCATCCTAATAGAATTGGCTCTTAAAATTCCCTTTGATTGGAAACATAGGGCTGAAACATTTCACCACTCTTTTTAAGCTTCCTTTTTTCTCTATTGTTTTGTGATAACTTTGTTAAGTGTCTCATTTAGCATTTAGGACATTTTTCAATACCCTTGTTCCTCAGTATTCGTGTTCATTGCTTTATTATTTTATATGTTGCCTTATATCACTACAAAGGAGCATACATTCAATTTATTTATGTTTATTAGCTGTGTTCTGACATGGCAATCAATCTTCACAAGGTGTTCTTTGTCATTATTTATTGTACCTAGAATAATAAATAGCAAGTAGTCAATAAACACCTATTAATATGCCACTTGTTTAGTGCCTTTTCAGATAGAAACAATATCATTTGTTATCTAATGCTAACAAAATATTTGATTTTTTCTTTCAATATTCCATGGATAAATAAATTTTGGTTTCAAGTACAAAATCCTGAACTGTCACAATCTCTTACATTCTGATTCCTACCTTGTTATATGGCTCCTTTTACTGTTCTCTCCAAACATATTTTGAATTATTTGTGGTTTTCCATACTAAATCTTGTTAGTTCACACATTCTTATATATAGAAAGCTAAATAGATGTAGTTATAATATATATGAATATTCATAAATATAAAAGTGTGTGTAGATATATGCATATTTCTTTGGGAGCAATAGCACAGCGCATAAGTCATTTGCTTTGCATGCGGCTGACCTGGTCGGCCCAGATTCGATTCCTCCGCCCCTCTCGGAGAGCCCGGCAAGCTACCGAGAATATCTCGCCTGCACGGCAAAGCCTGGCAACCTACCTGTGGGAGGTATTCGATATGCCAAACACAGTAACAAGTCTCACAATGTTACTGGGTCCAATTGAGCAAATCGATGAACAATGGGAGGACAGTGCTATGGTGCATTGACAAATTCCTATGTATTTAATGCAATTATTGTAGTGATAATATATTATAAAATGGATGATTATCAATCGTAAATTAAAGGATTTTAATGAAACTAAGTTTTTAGAACATGTAGCACAGGTTAAAAAACAGAATATATTGGGGGGTCAGAAAGATAGTATAGCATATAAGGCTCTTGCCCTGCACATGCCAACCTGACTTCAATTCCCAGTCTCTTCTCTGTCGCTCTTGGATATTATTATTTTCAATCTATTATTTCTGAAGGTCTGCTTCCAGGGCTGGGTCCTTTGGGACAGGGTGGACTCTCACCAGCCCACCTCTGGGGCACACCGAGTGAAAACAGCCTGGTGCAGAGTCCGGTGGCATGGTTATCGGAGCTTCATTATTTTCTGCCTTCCGGGAGAAGCAGCGGTGAGTTCTGGAGAGTGGCCAGTGAGAAAATCATCTGGTGCCAGCAGGGAGTGGCTCATGGGTGTGACCCCTGGGTCTTTAGAGACTGGGGGAAGCAGGCAGAGGATCTCTGCTCCCAGGTGCCATTGACCCCAGAGTTTAAGGTCACAATATTCCATATTTCCTGGGTTCATTCATGTGTGAAGCTCAGTCCGAGCTTCCAGAAAGTGGCCTAGAGTGGGAAGAGAGCATTAATGAGGACACCATAACCATGCCACTGGACTCCACACTAGGTTGTTTACACTCGGGGTGCCCCAGAGGGGTGCAGATGAGAGCCTTCCACATCTCAAGGGACCCAGCCCAACCTCCACTACCCAACCATCGCCACGCCCCAGGCCACTCTCTGGACCACAAAGCAGCTGGGCGACACATCGTAAGATGCTCCCTACCCGTTTTCCATAATTACCACACCATATTCGTTTGGGTTCAGAGAGTAGGCAACAAATCATACAGAAAAAAAATGTATATATATATACATACATACATATGTCTCTCAGAGAGCCCAGCAAGCTACTGAGAGTATCCTGCCACACAGTCATGGCCTGGCAAGCTCTCCGTGGCATATTCGATACGCCAAATGCAGTAACTATAACAGGTCTCATTCCCCTGACTCTGAAAGAGCCTCCAATCCTCCAGTCGTTGGGAAAGATGAGTAAGGAGAGACTGCTAAAGTCTCAGGGCTGGAATGAATAGAGACATTACTGGTGTCCACTCAAGTAAATTGAGGAACAATAGGATGACAGTGATACAGTGATCTGTTATTCCTATCCATTCTTGATGCTAAAAGGGTACTAAATACTTAAGAACACTCTTTTTTAGCAAACAATATAGTTTTTATTAAATTTTTATTAGTGAGACATCTTGAGGTACAGTTGTAGACTTACAAATTTTTGTGCTTGGGTTTCAATTATACAATGATCAAATACCCATCCCTCCACCAGTGCCCATTTCCCACCACCACGGATCCCAGTAACCCTCCCATCCCCCATCTCCCCCCCCCCCCCATTCCACCCTGCCTCTGTGGCAGGGCATTCCCTTTTAAACAATATAGTTTTAATTAAATATTTTTCACTTGAAATTGTGATTCTTTATTGTTAACAATAATTGCTTTATGTTGGAGAAGATAAAGTGAGACAGACAGCACATCACTTACCTTGCATGCCCACTACACAGGTCCTATCTCGGCACCATGGACGGTCCCAAAGTTACTTCCAGGAGTGATTCCTGAGTGCAGAGACAGGAGTAAGTCCTATGCACAGATGGATGTGGCAAAATCCAAATAAATTAAAACACTCAAATACACAAATAAAAATAAGATAAAATGGTCTTACTAACTTATATGCCTCTTATGTATTTTCATCTACTTCTTTCATTAATGGTTCACCTGAAAATATTCCAGTATAGCTAATTGACTTTTTGTTTTAACTAATTATGTTTGATTTTAGGAAAACTCCTGGTGATTCTCAGAACTTACTCCTGCTCTGTATTCAGGGATCAGTCCAAAAGTGTTCAGAATATCATAATCAATGCCAGAAATTAAACTGGAGTCAGCCATATATAGGCCAAGGACCTAAATACCTTTACTATGTTTCTTGCTTTAGTTATATTTATTGAAACACTGTGTTTTTCAATAGCTTCACTTTATCTGTATATACTTTCAGTGTTACTACACTATCTACAGTACCAGAGTTGCAAAATATCTCCATCATTCCTCAAAGATCATTAGCTTAACTTCTTACTCCTAGGCATCATTGGTTGTCAGCTCTCTTAGTACATCAGAGTTTATTTTCACTGGAGATTGGACATGGAGTAAATTTTCTTTGCGTCTTTATTCTCTACATACTGGCTTTTTCTTAAATTGTTTTTATTTATGCTTTCATTATATATATGAATATATATAATGCTCATATTTTTTACGGGAGTTACACCTGGTGATGCTCAGGGGTCACTTCTTGCTCTGCAGTCAGAAATTACTCCCCATGGTGCTCAGATTCTTGCTCTGCAGTCAGAAATTACTCCCCATGGTGCTCAGACCATCATATGGAATGCCAGGGATTGAACCCCCGTCAGGTACCTGCAAGACAATTATCTTACATGATGTATAATAACTCCAGTTCTATATTTTCTTATTAAAAATAGTAGTGTCTCTGTGGCCTGGAGAGAGTACAGGGAGTGATGTGGTTGCATTTCACACAGTCAATCTCAGTTCAATTCCTGGCAATATGTATAATCCTTTGAGCACTTCTGGAAAGAATAAGAATGTTACCAGAGCTCAAAGCCAAGATGAAGTCTGGGAGGACTGCTGTTGTTGTTCAATAATGTCCACCCCACCTCAGCATATAATCTTCTACTTCTTAATGATGTATTATTAGATCACAGTCTTAACCATCATCTTCTCAAAACAAGATCTGCAGCTGACTATTTTTTCATCTCCCAGTGTGTATACTCTTTTCTAGACTATCTGTGTTAGGAATTAAATTTGCTTCCTTTATTTGTGCTTCTTAATAGTGATTTTAGTCCCAGTCTTGCTCTCTGTCATTTTGTACACAAAGTTTTGGATGGTTCTTTGTTTCCCTTGTTTACCCTAGAGCTTAATTTTTGTCTGGTTTTGGTCTTTGTGCCATATCCAGTGATTTCAGGAGTTATTCCAGTCTCTACATTCAGGAATTTCTCCTGATAGTGCTCAGGAGACTATATGAGATGCCAGGGATTGAACCTGGGTCAGATTATGCAAGGCAAACACCTACTCAATGTACTATCTATCACTTTGGCTCCAGAGCTTAATTTCCTACACTATGTGTGCTGCTCCATGGTTGCTTAAATGAATGTTGCTTAAATGCTTAAAGGCATGTGTGAAAATCGCAACAGTAAAAGATTTCTCAATGCACAGCAGTCAAAACTTAATTCATAATCAACCAAATTCATAATCAGAGATGTTTGTAAGTCCTTGCCTATGTAAACTCTCTGAGGTAAAAAAGAGACTGTCAAATGGAAATATGCCTTGCCCTTCAGAATAGGGTACAATTTTCTTTATTTCAATGATCAAATTATCTCTAAAACTTTCATCTTATCATACTATCATGAACATTTCCATGTTTACAAAAGAAGTCTAGCTCAACTATGCAAGCATGCACTCTCCAACATTTGAAATTTGACTTTGTGACCTTGGGTAAGTTGCTTATTATCTTTTACTCTTACTCAAATATTTGTAAAATGAGAAATAATAACAAACCTGCCTGATTTAATTGTTATGTAAATTAGGTGAGTACAGAGCCTGGTACAAAAATAGACAAAAACAACAATAATTATTATCAGAAGCAATTACGTGGAAAGGAATACAAGTAAATCTGCCGGTTGTATCTATTTTTAAATGTCACCTCTTAAAAACTAATTTGCTCATAGACATTTGTTTTCCTTGGGTGCAAAGAAGGTAAAAGGAATGTTTCATCTGTCTGGATTCTTAACACACCTGTCCCAAATTAATTAGAAGAGATAAACCCTTCACTACATTAATAAAATCAAGTCACATATTAGAAATTCTAGTGACCTTATTAATGCATTACAAATCTTTTCTTGATAAAAGCAAAAGAGTGTCTATTTTATGGAATAAAAGTATATTTTGAAATACAACTGTAGAGATCTTTACAACATACAGTCCAAGAGAAGGACCACATGGAGGGCGGGAACCACAGATCCCGGAGGAAAAAAAAAATAACAGGTTCCAAAAAGAGCCGAGATCACCGGGAAGTCCCAGATGGGGTAGGTACCGCATCCCGCCTTCCCCAGATGGAACCCCGGTGACCAGAAGCCTCTACAAGCACAGCTCGAGTATGCGGGAACTAAGACTTTTTCTCAAATCTGCCGGGACTACAGCTCCCAGGTAACCTCTGATTCCGGAAGTCACACCCACAGCCCGCCCCCCAGCGCCATCTTTACAACATACAGCCCAAGAGAAGGACCACATGGAGGGCGGGAACCACAGATCCCGGACATCTCTCTATATACAAAGTGATCAATGGGAAGTAAACCACCTAACCTTTCTCCCTGAAAATCAGAGTTAAGTTTGGAGCACGGCCACAGTCCCAGAAACACAAGGACTTAATGCAGAACCCAGCAGCTTGGAGCAGAAAAGTGAAAGGACTATGCATTAATCCAGGCCATCAAGTCTGCCCGAGGGGAAAGGGTGTTGCTCCCTTCTGCCCTCCTCCCTCTGGAAAGAAAGATGGCGGCCACATGGGAGCCTTGTGGACAGCAGGTATGAGCTGGGGGTGTGGGGGCGACTAAAACCTCATGGGAAGGGGGGTGTTCTTGTCCGTCCTTCACGTCCTACCAAGGCCACCAGTTGCCCCCCGCGAGCGGCTCTCCAGCATGGCCACAGCCCCAGAAGCACAAGGACTTAATGCAGAACCCGGCAGCTTGGAGCAGAAAAGTGAACAGACTATGCGTTAATCCAGGCCATCAAGTCTGCTGGAGGGGAAAGGGTGTTGCCCCATTCACCCTCTCCTCTCTGGAAAGAAAGATGGCGGCCGCATGGGAGCCTTGTGGACAGCAGGTATGAGCTGGGGCTGTGGGGGCGACTAAAACCTCATGGGAAGGAGGGCGTTTCGGTCCGCCCTTCACGCCCTACCGAGGCCACCAGTTGCCCCCCACGAGCGGCTCTCCAGCACGGCCATGACTCCAGAACACAGAAACCAATTTCTTAACTATCTGACTTTCAGTAGAAATACTTCCAGGGTCTATAGGTAAAATAGCAGAAATCCAAAACCAACATTTAATTCTTGAACCCAGCTGTAGAAAGCAAATCACTTCACAATGCTTTTTCAGCATGTCTGATTTGGGGGGGTAAACTCTAAATAATAGTGGTGAATCTTTTATTGAAACAGTGAATCTAATCAAAGCAGATAGAGTGTTAACTAGAATTCATCTGCCTCACAACGACTGGGAGGTGTGGGGGGTGGGGTTTTATTGGCGTTCTTCATGGTAAAAAATAAGTATTGGTAAAGGGAAATGTGTTTGATATTTGCATGACTGAGACCTAAACCTGAAAGCTTTGTAATCTTTCCCACAGTGATTCAATAAATAAATAAAAAAAATACAACTGTAGAAACATATTTTTGTATTTTCAAGAGATGTCTATTTTCTTTTTGAACACTAATTTTTATTTAGCACCCAGGAAAAAACTCATTGCTCTAATATACTTAAACTTTTGGTTTTGTTACGCATACTCTAATTTTTATACACTCTGCACAAATTGTAGCCACTTCATCAATGTCTTATTATATTTTTTCTCTTAACATTGCAATGACAGTGATTAATTTCTAAAGATGGGTAAACGAAAGCTTACCTTGAAAGTGATTAGAAGAGAAATGTAAACTGTTTGAGAACTTGCAATTTATTTGTACAGTAATGTACCCCACTCAATTTATGAATATAGTCGTCTTAACATCTAAGTCTTCCTATAGATTGAAGTCTAAATACAATAATATGCTCTAGGGTATTTTGATAAATTAGTTATCATACCCAAATATATTTTTAATTTTTTAAAATATTGTTTATTAGTGGCTGAATTTGTAACAGTTAATGAATTCTCAAGTAAGATAGCACTGTAGTACTGTCATTCCGTTGTTCATCTATTTGCTCGAGCAGGGACCAGTAACATTTTCATTTGTCCTAGCCCTGAAATTTTAACAGCTTCTCCTCTCATCCTTCCCAACTCTACCATGTTTGAGATTCTGTCAGGGCCAGGGGAATGAGACTCGTTATTGTTACTGTTTTTGGCATATCAAATATGCCTTTCCAGGCTCTGCTGTGCAGATGTGATACTCTCAGTAGCTTGCCGGGCTCTCCTAGAGGGATGGAAATTATGTATATATATATATGTATATATATACACATATATATATATATTTCCCTCCATGATTTGTTGCCTACTGTCTGAACCCCATCAAATATTGTGTGTTAATTATGGAAAAAGAGTTGGGTGTGTCTTATGATGTGTTGTGCCACCGTAAAAGCAGCCATATACTCCATAAATATGTTCATTTTATGCTCCTTTCCGGGAGAAGCAACCATGAGTTCTGAATGATGGCTGATTAGATTATCTGGTGCAAGCAGGAGGTGGCTTACAGGTGTGATCCCTGGGTCATCGGAGACTGGGGCAAACAGGCAAAGGATCTCTGCTCCCGGGTTCTGTTGAGTCCAGAGTTCAAGGTCACAAAGTTCTGCATTACCTGGGTTCCTGGGACTTCACTCATGTGTGGAGAGTGGCCTGGAGTGTGGCGGCAATTTGGTTGTGGAGGTCAGTTGCCGGGATTAGGTTCTTTGGTGCGGGGAAGGCTCTCTCTCACCTGCCCCCCTCTAGGGCTCCCATAGTGAAAAGCCTCAAGTAAGATAGTCAATATAAATTGAGACAGTACTGTGTTCTTTAAATAATTTTCTTCTAAACTGTTTACTCATCATTGTTTGATCATACTAAATCTCACCATAATAAAGTCAGATTTGGACTATTTCATCAGGAACTTATCAAGTCATGAACAAAATTAGTAATTTATTTACCTAGTTTAAGGATATTTTTCTTAGTTATTTTAGTGTGACAAAACTTGTAGAATTAATACATTTCATAAATATTGTCTTGAATAGAACTTGGTTTTATAAATAGTGTCTTCATTACAATTTTGAAAAAGAAAACAATAAAATACCCAGAATTTCCCCTTATATTTTCTTTTTACTTTCTACAGGTTAACCCAAATGTGGGGCTGGAGCGATAGCACAGCGGGTAGGGCGTTTGCCTTACACGCGGCCAACATGGCCGACCCGAGTTCGATTCCTCCGTCCCTCTCGGAGAGCCTGGCAAGCTACCGAGAGTATTCGATATGCCAGACACAGTAACAACAAAGTCTCCAATGGAGACGTTACTGGGCCCGCTCGAGCAAATCGACGATCAACGGGAGGGCCTTTACCTTTACCTTTTACCTTAACCCAAATGTATGTTAAATAATACCACGTAATAATATTCTTAGCTTTTATTTTTGTTTTATGGAAACTACAACAAAAAGAGCAATAGTGTTGAGGGCTAGAACAATAGCACAGCGGGTAAGTCGTTTGCCTTGTATGCAGTCGACCCAGGTTCAATTCCCAGCATCCCATATAGTCCCCCGAGCACTGCCAGGGGTAATTTCTGAGTGCAGATTCAGGAGTAACCCCTGTGCATCGCCGGGTGTGACCCAAAAAGAAAAGAAAAAGAACAATAGTGTTGAACCACAAAATGATTTTTAGTTTAAACTCTATCCTGTGTCATGTCTGCCACAATTTGAGCATGAGGTATACAAATATAAACTGCAATCAGAACAAATGTTTTTATTAACAGTGTATAATAATCCTAAGCTTTCTAAAGAATATCAAATTAAAACCAAGCATAAACTATATGATATAAAAAATATTTCAAACATTTAGTCAGGCATCTGGATAATGAAATGTCCAGGTATAACATGTGTTAGAAATAAAATCTGAAAAATGCAGAAGCTATATTCAGCAACTCAATTAAAAATAATCATATACTAGAGTCACTGAATGAAATGGACACCAAGCAGCGGGAGTACTGTGTGACAGGAATGAAGAGTTAAACTGCAGTAACATATGGACACTAATAGTAGTAGACACATCTCGGGCACTGTGATGATGGTGGAGATGCAGTATCTGAATATCAAAATTATGAATGCTAACACGACCACAATTTAGGTAACATAGTTACAATATTATAAACTGTATCACCAGTTACAAACCATATTACCTACAGTGTAATGAGTAATTGACCATTTCAAAGTGCATAAAGTGCATTTATCGTTAGTTGTTAAATACTTAAGATGGTTATTCTTGTATTTGCTGAAACAATACTCTGGATAGTGATGTTATTGGCAAAGAATATCTGAGACACCTGCTGGGTGAACCAATGTGGGGGAAATATTGACCCTTTCTATTCTTATAATGGAAGATACACTTGATTATAAATAATTAGGGAATTTTAGGACTAAATATTTATTACTTATATGTCCTTGATCATGGATAACACACTTGCAGAAAACACAGAACAGTTTGTAGGCAGAGAATATGGGAGGTTTTTCCTTTATTATGGTCTAAGTGTGAGAACATATAATGTGATATTGTATGATTCAAGCATTCAAGCCCAATACAACAAGATCCTCCGTGAGCTGTATTGCGGATTCACTACCAGGATATCACCATTCTACAAAGAAGTGATTGTTGATGTCAAGAGAGGGGTTCGGCAGGGTGATACCATTTCACCGAAACTCTTCAGTGCCACCCTCGAGAACATCATGCGACGACTGGAATGGGAAGGAATGGGAGTGAAGATAGATGGTCGGCAACTACACCACCTCCGCTTTGCTGATGACATTGTTTTAATAACACCAAACATCAGCCAAGCGGCACAAATGCTGGCCGACTTTGACCGTGAGTGTGGAAAGGTAGGACTACAGCTGAATCTTACGAAGACAATGTTTATGAGAAACAGCCTCGTTCCTGATGCCCCATTCTCTCTCAACGGAACGACCATCTCCGAATGCAACAGCTATGTGTACCTAGGTCGAGAAGTCAACATGACAAATGACCTGGCACCCGAGCTGCACAGGAGGAAGAGAGCAGCTTGGAACGCCTTCAAGAACGTCGAAGAAATAGCTAAGAAGACGAAGAACCTCCGGCTCCGGGCACATCTCTTTGATTCCACTGTTCTTCCTGCATTAACATATGCCTCAGAGACCTGGGCCCTAAGCAAACAAGATGAGAACGCTATTCAGGTCTCCCAAAGAAGAATAGAAAGAGCTATGCTTGGAATATCACGTTTCATTCAAATGAGAGAAAGAATCCAGAGTTCCGACATCCTTCGACGATCAAGAATCAGGGACACTGTCTCATTTGCCAAGGTGTCAAAAATCAGATGGGCTGGTCACGTAATGAGATTTAAAGATGACCACTGGGCTAGAGCTGTTACTGACTGGATTCCACGGGATGTCAAAAGACCGCATGGCCACCCACCTACCAGATGGTCAGACTTCTTCGTGAAGATCATGAACGATCGGTTTGAGGCTCTTCATGTTCCCAGAGCGAACAGATGCCATTGGGCTACACTAGCACGTGACAGGGACAAATGGAGACGTTACTGGCACCCGCTGGAGCAAATCAACGACTACGGGAAGTTAAGTGATTAAGTGATCTTAATAGTTTTAAGGTAACTCACTCACATACTGTGATACTCTTAATTCAGTTATTAATAACATAGTCCACTTATTATTAATTGTTCATATCCCAAATTGCGTTGTAGAATTTTTCTCAATTACTTATTTTATTTTATGTGTCTCCCTCTTCCTTCTGAAGATGTCTGATTTTTTTCCTTTTTAATATTGACTTCTCTTTCCCCTTTAATAAAGCTATTTTATTTCACTAATTTTACAAGTTAATAGTTCATGTTAAAGAGAAAAAGAAAAAGACTCAGAGACTATAAAAACCAGATCCCGGAACTGTGCAGCCGCATTCACGGCCACGTGCCATCTTATTATGACATCTTATTATCTCATTCCTACTTTGGACAAACTGGCAGGTTACCAAATGTAGCCTGCCCACAGGGCAGAGTCTGGCAAACTCCCCTTGGTGTACCCAATATGCCAAATACCAGTAACAATGATGGGTCTCATTCTCCTAAAGAGCCTTGAATATAATCTCAGGGCTAGGATGAAGGAGACGTTACTGGGGCCTGCTCGAGGTAATCGACGAATAACAGGATGATTTGTGATTTTGATTGTATGATACAAATATTAAAAACATAATCTATACAGAAAGATAAGAAAAATGGAATTCTTCATATAAAAACTGAAAATGTCAAAAATAGAATCAACATGAATCAACTATGAAAATTAGTAACAATTGGTACAATCTCTAGCACACTTATTCTAGAAGCCTGATCAAATATTGATAAAAGTAAGATTTGTCAAATTTTAACATTTTGTTTTCCAAGGACTCAGTTGCCTTCACTGATGAATAATCAATAAACTTATGGTACTTTGAGAATTACCAGGAGAAATCCCTGAACACAGAACCAAGGGTAAGCACCACCTGGATGGCCCCAAACCCAAAACAAAAGGAAAACTCAACGGCCACAATCAAAAAAAAAATTTATCCTGCCATTCTCTAAAGTCAGACAAAAAGAGAAGATTTTAGAAACTCATTAAAAAGAAAACGTCATTACTCATTCTTTATGATAGTTCTGAGTTTGTGTATAATGGTATGGTTATTTGAGCTTAAATAAGCCTTAACTTAGAGAAGAAACAGTTTTTTCTGGATACATTTGGTGTACAATTGTTTATCAAATTTGTAATTGCCCAAGGTGGCTGTTAACATTTGGGGAAAACATAGTGTAATCAATAAACTTAAAAGAAAAAGTTGGCAAGTGAGATTTACATAGGACTTTGAAAAGTATTATTGGAAACTAGAAGACCATACATATGTTTAAAACTGTGTGCATGCCAGAATTCTGTGTAACTTTGGAAAAATTTGACAGGCCCTAATTCTGAACTTGATGATATGTACAAATAGAACATAAAAACTAAGGCAAAGTTTCAATTACTTACTTGAATATTCAAATGTGTTATCACACACACACACACACACACACACACATACACACAATTCCTTAGCTAAGTCTGGAACTTTTATTATACCCAATTAAATAAAGCAATATAAACAAATTAAGACAAACATAAAAGTAAAACAACACAAAATGGAAAAAATAAAGTACTGTCAGGCTGGAGAGATAGTACATCAAGTAAGATGCTTGCCTTTCACATGACCTGCTGGGTTCAATTCACAGTATACCATATGGTCACGTGAGAACCAAGAGGAGTGATTTCCTAAGTACAAAGACAGGAGTAATCTCTGAAAATGAACAAAAAACAAAAAACAAAAAAAAGGAAAGAAAGAAAGAAAGAAAGAAAGAAAGAAAGAAAGAAAGAAAAGAAAAAATAGTACTATCAAATTATTGAACAAATAGCAACTTACTTGACCAGGCAAGACAGAGAATATGGACCCTGTAGTCGAAAAAGTTCATTAGACCATCCACCATCAACAACAATAAAAACAAACCATGACAAAAACAAATGCTGAAAATAAAGAGGAAACTTATTTTCACATTTTCATTATATTTTTTTAAAACATCCAATTTATACAACAACAAAACATACATAGAAAAAAATTACCCTGGAACATATACAGAAGGAAAAATTAAAGATAAGAAAGCTAAACTTTGGCCTTTAACATGAAAATGTATTTAGATAAAGAGCTAAAAGAGATTTAAATATTATAGGGAAGAAACTAAAAATGAACTTGTACTGAAAAATACAGTAATTGTAATAAAAAATTCAGAAATTGTCAATAACATATTTCAGCAGGTATAAAAATAATTAGCAAAGTTGGAAAAAGGGAAAATTAGATCATTTCAGTCTAAGAAATAAAAAAGTGAAGGAAAATAACTTGTCATATTTGAAGCTCAAGCAATAGCATAATGGGGTTTCATAAAGAAAGTTAAAATGAAAAAAATTATTTCCATATTTCAATTATATTAAAAAGTAATGTCAAAAATATTCTCAAAATGAATAAAAACATTTATTTATGTGCTGAAAATACCTTACCAAACTTCAGCTAGAATAAACTTAATGACATCCACACCAACATAGAGACCATAATTAAAGTATTGCAAGGCAGAGACAAAGGGAATATTAAAACCACAGAGAAAGCTACTCATTCTATTTTTTAAAAATATTCAGTAACATTGCCAGTAGGTTTATCTTCAGGAACCATAATGATTAGAAGACAATAGTGTGATATCATCATTCTTAGAAAAACAAGGACTTTAGGTAAATATTCATAACCTAAAAATTATTCTTCTAAAATGAAAGACGATTAAGACATTTACAGGTAATCCAAAAGCTGAAAATGTATATCACTAGCAAACTGGATCTGCAAAAATAATAAATGAAGATTTCACTTGAATGAAATGACACTAGAATACAAGTCGAGAGTTTATGAATAAAGACACTGATAATGATAATTACATAGGTAAATACATATAAAAGAAAACATACTCATAGTTTTTATTTGCAGTCCTTTACAGCAATATTTTTGAAATGAACTGAAAAAGACAGATATCAATCTGAGAACATAATAAAGATGTTATTTTTATAATATTTTCTACTATAAGTATAAACATTATTACTGTTAAGTTCATCTTAATCAAAATAGATGTCTAAAATTAAGACAGTAATTATAACTTTATTTTAAAAATTGTTATAGTTGAGGCCATTAAACAAAGGAAACAGACAAAACTGCTGAACGCTAAGGGGAATATTTTGTAATAGTTAATCTATTCAGTAGGTGTGCATCTTATAATAAATTTCCACAACTGATAAAGTAACAACTGATAAAACTATAAAGGAAACATTTAAATGAACAATAATAGTTGGAAACCTAAACACCCTAATACAATAATTGAAAGAACAAGATAACAGATGATCAAAAAGTAAATTGAAGGCTTGAATATCATCACAAGCTAGGTAAACATAATCAATATATGTGGAATATGCCACCAAATAGCAGCACTCTCTTCCCAGATGCACATAGAACATTATGTTCCCATGCTTAATATTACATTAGACCACAAAAGATGTCTGAATAAATGTATATGGTTGAAAATATATAAAGTATGTTTCTTCAACTATAATGGAATAAACTAGAACAAAAACAGAATGTGGAAGTATATATATGTAAAAAATAAGCAATGGAATAAAGATGAAATCATGATGGACATATAAATTATTTCACATGGGTCATAGAGATAGTACAGTGCATAGGGTGTATGCTTTACACAGGGCTGACCAGGGTTCAGTTTCCATGACCTCATATAGTAGCCTGGGCACTCAGTACCAGGAATGATTCCTGAGCACAGAGCCAGGAGTAAGCCCTAACCAACTTGGGTATAGCAAAAAAAAAAACAATAGGTAAAATTTCTTAAGCATTTCTAGAATACCCTGTGAATTTTTTGATTAAGGGTGTTGACCACAACCCACTACGCTCAGAGTTGCTCCTATCTGTGAATTGTGAGGTCCAGGGTAAAAACCTAGATCTAACCATCTGCAAGAAAAGAAACTTGTGCCCTGTAGTAGCTCTCACAACATGTAGTAGTAACACACAACAAACTTGAAAAAATATGATTTTTAGCAATGAAAATAATGAATAACAGAATCACCTGAAATAAGAATTTAATATCTAGCTATCTTCTTTTTTCCCTTAAGAAAATCTAGTTAATACTCTTAAATAGAAAAATAAATAAAAATAAATAAAATGCATGCAACCCACTTTTATTTTAGAATGAATATTGTCCTGCTTATAAATTAGTTAAATGTAAAGATGAAGAAATGAAAAAATGCATATATAATTTAACCAGACAGTCTGAAAATTTGGTTAAAATTTTATTATTAGAAAATATTAAAAACATACATTCTTCTAATTTAATCATTATTCAAAGAATTTTAATTCTAATCAGCATCATTACAAAAACTCACCAGAAAATCTAGACAGAATTTGATGAAGATATTAAAAATTCTAAGGTTCTAATTTATTGAATACTAAAGAATGTAAACTTTATTAACTTTCAGAAGTTGACAAAGGGTCTAGTCTTTATTTTAAACAATGAAATTTTTAAAATTTAAATTCACAGAAGTAATTATTAAATAAAATTAGCTTTATGTTTTTATTCATTTACTCAATCACCGCTGAATTTTAGTAGTGTCAACTTTTATGAAACGTGCAGTTAGAATAACATGATCATAGGAATATTAAAATCAAATACCAGATAAAATGGGTAAATCTATTTTATGTTGACTACTTGTTTAAATAATATGTTGGGATATTTAAATAAATCTTATTTTAATATCAATTTATTTTATTATAACAACTATATATTTTATCATTACAAATGTTTACTGGAGCATGCTCCAAATGGACAGAATTAAGATATAAAATGCAATCTCATTCTTTAGAAAAATTATTGTTGTGATATATATTTATAACGTACTCAGGTTTCTCATATTCTCAGTTATCTCCTAATAATTATCAATGATACTTTGTAGTATTCCTCTGAACATTGACAATCATTTGGATTTAAAGACAGAAACTATTTGCAACAGGTGAATTACTGTTTATGTTCTATCTAAGAATTTTCAAAGTTCAAATTTTGTTTTTGTTTTGTTTTTAGTTTTGGGGTCATACCTCATGGTATGACACCTTTTGGCTCAGGGATCACTTGTGGAGGCTATAGTGACCATATGTGGTGCTGGGGATTGAGCCAGGCTAGCCGATGCAAGACAAGTGCTGGACCCACTATACTATCTCTCTGGCCCTGTTTAAATATTTTGAGCCTCAACTTTGATTACTTCAAAACGTTTCTTCTATTACTTTACGTATCTTTGTTTATCCTCTTTGACAAATAATACATCCCCAAATTCAGAGCCCGGCAAGCTACCGAGAGTATTCGATATGTCAAACACAATAACAACAAAGTCTTCAATGGAGACGTTACTGGGCCCGCTCGAGCAAATCGACGATCAATGGGAGGGCCTTTACCTTTACCTTTACCTTATAAATTGCAATTAACTTTTCAGTTTTTTCATTATCATATGAATGGAATATTAAAAACATTCGTTGTTGCTCTTAAGATGTTCTACAAGCCTCTCCCTTTAGACTTCTGGCTTCAAAAAGCAGAAAGCTGCTAACATTCATATTGGACCTTAGTTAATGAGATATTCTTTCCATTTTGGAGAATGTAATTACTTTTACTTCTGTGAGTTTTTAATATCAGGCTTATAAAACACTGCATGAAGTTTGAGAGTATTTAAACTGTACATATGTGCACATATGAGTTTAAAGGGAAATTTCTGGATCAGCTATGGAAATACTTTCTTGCTGCAAGAAGTGCTGTTTGCTGATAGTGTCTAGCTATTTTTAAATCCTCATGTCTAACATACATTTTCATAATTTTATGTTTTATTTTTGCATTCTATTTTATATATTTTATGACAAATCTTTGTAACACTCTGTCTAATGTATTGCATCAAGAACTGATCTAGGGAACTGTAACGATTGTAAAGTAGGTAAGGCACTTGCCTGACAAGCATTCAACCTAGGTTTGATAATTGGTATCCCATATAGTTCCCTGAGCACTGCCAGAAGTAATTTTTGAGTGCCAAGTCAGGAGTAACTCCTGAGCATTGGTGAATGTGACCCAAATATTTTTAAAAAATCATTTGGGTTTTGCTGTCATAGTATTTTGTAACTATATAATAACCACAAATAATCATTTGATTCTAAATAAAGAAAAGGACTCTATGATGACTCAGGCATTATCAACCAACAGAAGTTCCAAAAGAGTAAAAGCTTAGCTTTGCCATATAAGTTCTTCCTTAATATTACAGTGCTAATTCCAGGGTTTTTAGTCTGGTTGACTATTTTCAAATTTTGGATATGTTATACCATATAACACCATATGACATATAGCTGATTTCTATAAATATATTAGCATATATTAGTATAAGTAAACATGAACTTTAACATAATAAATATATTCTATTGGGATATCTTTCATTCCTTCTCTCAAATTATAAATCTGAGAATAATCCTGAGCACCCCAAAAGACTTCAGTAGTGACACCCAAATACAATTGTTCTGTAAAAATGATGCACTATAACTTGGTCAGAAGATTAATGATATTTTAGTTTATAAGACTTTTATACATATTAGTGAATCAAGAGGATAGCTACTTACAACTGAAATAATAGAAATGTTTAGATAACATGGTTGAGTAGTGAGGTTGCCAAGAACTGCAGCTTAGCTAAATCTAAATAAATAAATTTTAGGTCTAGTAAGACTCTCATAAATTTCATTGACATATTTAATTATTATCATTTATCAATTTTCATTATGTACTAGGATTTATAACATATATTGTAGTAAATTTCAGCCTTTGGCATTGTTCCATTGAGTTTTACCTTCCTTTGACATTATCTAACTCTGATTTCTTTAACTCTCTCCCTCACCCTGATTAATATTGCCATCAATGAACATAAATGTCTCTATATTCTAGAAAAAGAAATCAAAGAAGGGAAATGACTTCTCAATTTTTTCATGCAGCTGGTTTGTGACAGAGCAAGTATTTGAAATTGTAAGTGTGATTGGATGAACATACCATGAAATAAAACTAAATTATTTTATTTAATCTTTTTCTTTTTGCTTCATATTGCTTAATCTTAAATTTATATTGAAATGAGAAACTCTTGGTAACTTGAGAGATTATACAATGAGGGATGTGTTTGCCTTGTGTTTTGCCAACTGGAGGTTGTTCCCAGAATCATATGTGTTACCCCAATCAGCCAGAACTGATCCCTGAGCACAGAGACAGGAGTAAGTCATAAAACTGCTGGATATGAGTCAAACACCAATCCCCCCAAAACAGTAGGCCCTCAGTTCCAATCAAAATTTGGGGGTTGGTACTGAGTTTACTAAAACTTTTATTTGGGAAAGCACACTTCTGGAAATTACGTACCTATTTTATGTCTGAGGTATTAAAATTAGACTCTCAAAGGAAATAAAGCTCTATGAAATAAAGTTTAAAAAAAATTGTAGATGTGCCTCGGTTATATGTACCTCTCAGAGAGCCTGGCAAGCTACCGAGAGTATGCTGCCCGCACAGCAGAGTCTGGCAAGCTCCCTGTGGCATATTCAATAATATTAAATTAAAATATAAAAATATTAACAATAAATGGTGTCATTCCCCTGACCCTGAAAGAGCCTCCAATACGTCAGCGTTGGAAAAGACAAGTAATGAGAGGCTTTTAACATCTCAGGGCTGGGATGAAAGGAGACATTGTTGGCGCCTGCTCAAGTAAATCGATGAACAACAGTATGACAGTGATACAGTTACGGTGAAGTCATATGAAAATGGAAGCCACTGGAATAATGTGTAATTAGCACATTGGTAATAATTTTTTTAACACTTACTACTCTGGGAATAGAAAATAGGGTAGGCAAGATTTGAAAGATGAAGCCTTGTATTCACAATTCATGTTCCGTGTAGCTGATTGTAGTGAGAAACATCTGGGGTAAATCATCAAACACAATTTCACGGTCATAGAATGGATAATAAAACAGTTCAAAGTACACATAGGACAAGTAAGTCTCATCTACCATGTATGACAGTCTTCTTTCCATCTTAGATGTCTCAGGTTTTTCTTCTTGTTTTTATTTCTTACTACAGATTTATACCAAATCTTTAAAATTCTCTTAAAGTTCATCCCTGACTCAAAGAAACAGAATTGTAGCTGATGAGTAATATACACACTTGTAGATATGAGATTTTCTGCTTCTGTAAGTATAAGAAAATGACTGAAATAGCAGTGGAGACCATGAGCAGAGAATAATTTGAGTTTTTAAATGAATAAAAAAAATCTCTTGAATGTGGGAAATAACTCAGAGAGCTGGAACTCATGCTGGGCAAGTACCAGGGTCCCCCCATCCACAGCTGGGGGTAGCCCTGGAGAACCCAGAGTACTGCCACACATGGTCCTGGTGATGAGCAGCACTGTAAGGTTAGACCAGCACCTCTCTGCATCCAAGTGTTGAACAGGTCCTGGCAGAGGTGGAGTTTGTGTCATCTGGAGTGACTGCTCCCTGAACTTTGCTGGAGAACATTTCCCCAAATAATAAAACAAAATATTTCTATTCACTGAAAAAATGAATAGCAAGACAATAGTAAATTTCAATTAATTCACTAAAGCAGACTGCAGTATTCTTGATGCAGAGTAAATTTTCACTTCCCTAAAGAGGAACAGATAAAGAATCAAATCTTAGAGTTCTTTTTTCATTATCCTTTAGCATCAAAACAGAACCAGTCAGGGGATAAATGGTGAAATGCTGAAGATAAGATTATTCTTATTCAACCCTGAGAAATTCCAGAATCAATCTTAAACGTTCTTTTCCATGATGATCCCAGAAATTTAAAAAGTTATAAATTTCCTTATGGGACCAATTCTTCTCAGGGTTCATTCTTCTCAGAAAAGAGGATTCTCAGAGCAGAGGCCTGGAAAAGAAACAAAATCTAGGGAACCTCTTAGAGTCTCTTGATAGAGATCAATCATGAGAGTTAAACCATGAGGAGTATTATAGTATTTGGTAATATCAGATGTGCTTGAGGAAGTATTTGTTGACATTAGTTTCCCTTTCTATAATGCACTTTGATTCTACTTTTACCATATTCAAATCTCCAGTTTTCTGTGTAGAAACTCACCTGAAAGCAAATGAGGTGCCAGAGAATATGAATTTTTTGAGCATTAATTTATTAATTATTTTTTCTTTTATCCATTTCTTGCTTACACTTCTTATCAAGTCTCATGAGATTCTAAAATCGCAGTGCAGCCTTGTATGGTATTGGAATGGGAATATTGAGGGCAGATCACAGGAGGGAAAAGTTTTGAGCAAAGCAGAGTATTGTGAAGCCATTAATATGGGGACTGACTTCAGCTAGGCCTGTCTGTTTCCTACTCTTTGTCTGCAGCTTGGACCTTTTATATCAGCAGCCAAATGGGAAAGTTTCTTATCCAGTTGCATCTTTCCAGAACAATTTCAGTTATAACTCTGCAATGCTATGGTACAAAGTATGCACTTAGTGAAAGCTAAGCATGTATTCTCCTGTTCAAAGATCTTGCAGAAGATGCTACTTGCTCCGTCTGATACTGCCTCTGCTGGTTTATCTATCCCAACTCCTCTGAGCCAACACTATTACATCTTTACTTCCTTACTTCACATTTTCTTGGACACAACTATTATTGTCTTTCCCCCAGCACACACTCAATCACAAGAGCTGGTTGTTCCCAACTGGACCTTTTTACTTTCTCTATGCCCTTCTTCCAGATCTTGTATTCTCGAACTCTCATGAGATTAACCTAATACACATACTTGACCACTTCCGTTTCCACTGAAGTGTTTGATTGACATCTCCTTTGTTACCACCGATCTAATATTTGACTGGCAGTCTCTATTTAAATTCTGGCTGTATCTAACTTTATCCCAGTTATAATGAGCACTTACTCAGAGAGTTTATACATCGGTCATCTCTGAGGTGTGACCTTTTCATCCCAACCATCTTACTGTACTACACATTTGACTGACCTGCTATCTTCTGGTGGTGAAATTCCATCACAGATTTATTCAAAAATAAATTTTTTTATCTATTCAAAAATAAATGAACATTTAGTTTCAACTTTTTGTTACTCCCTGGAGATACCTTCAAAATTGGTCTTGTGTTTTTCTCACATTGATGACAAGGAAATTTTTGAAATATAAATTATGTAACATTTTCCAGTGCTGGTCATCAGATCTAAACCATTATATATTAAAGTACATATTCTAAATACCTAACATGATATAAAACACAGAGACAAATTTAAATCTAAGTATTTCTAGATGTAGGAGGAGAAAGATTATAAGGTCAGATCATTTTTATAATAATGAACACCAGAAAATTAAAACAAAGATAAGAACATATAAAAAAAATAAAAGAGTTGGTTGGAGATAAAGCAAGGAGAAATAGTATTGAAAATTGAAAAGATAGTTCAAAGAAAGTAGGATAAACAACTAACTTATGCTAATTTTGTTTCAAAATAATAATATTTGTACTTTTGTTTTTTATTTTAAAAATCACTAAGACTTAAACAAGCTCTGTTTATTCCCTATTTTCAATTAGATTTTACTCTAACTCTAGAGTCAAATGAAAACTTAAGACACCTGGCAACCTGGCAGAATTCTGATTAAGTTAAAAGGAATTTGTCCTATATTTTACCCTTATGTTCTGACAATGTGTTAATCATTAAAAAAATTCTAATAAATTGAAGGAGAAAACAGCAGGAAACTAGTCAAGGTAGAAGATAAGCCTTTGATTAGAAACAGTTATTTCTAAAATTAATCACATATGACATTAAATGCTGGCTTCATCACTATTTTATTCTATAACCTATATTTCATATTAAGAACTGAAATTTTCCTCTAAAAATTATAATGGGTTCAACTGTTCTATGATTTTAAAACAAAGCAATTTAGTTCAAAAGTTTACAAAGTTAGGAAAATTTTAGAATATATCTTGTCCATTTTAAAAAATAAAAGTTAATTTAAGTTTTTATTGGAAATTTTATTAGAATATCTATGTTTTATTTAGCAAATTGCTGTTTAGGTAATACAATCAGTATCTGACTAAACATAGAATACTATATATACTATCTCATTTGTTGATTGGAACACAAATATCTAGTTTAAAATAAAATAGGTTTGAATTAATTGAATAATTTTTAACCCCTAGAAGAATGAAATATTATTTAAAAATTTAAACTGATAAAACTGTATCACTGTCATCTCATTGTTCATCAATTTCCTCGAGCAGGAACCAGTAACGTCTCTATTCTTCCTAGCTCTGAAATTTTAGCAAGTGCCACATTGGGGCTCTTTCAGGGTCAGGGGAATGAGACTCTTCGTTGTTACTGGGTTTAGGCATATCAAATACACCACGAGGAGTTTACCAGACTGCTGTGTGTGCAGGATTCTCTCAGTAGCTTGCCGATTTCTCCGAGAGGGAGAACTAGACAATAAGAGGTCGTACTTCCAGGAGCTCAGTTTTATAGTCTCTGGATCTTGGCCATTGATGGGATTACATGGGTGCTGGGGGTAGCTGGTGGGTGTAACTGCCTAGCTACTGGAAGATGGGGGATCTGGGTAGAGGAGGCTTGGAGATCTCAGCCCCGGGTCCGGCACACCAGGGTTCCTCTGCCAGTTCCTTCATGCCTGAGGCTCGTCCGAGTATGTGGAGAGTGGTCTTGAGAATGGCTGTGGCTGGGTACCGGAGGTCTTCAGCTGCTGGAGCTCTGCTCAGGGAGGGGAGGGAAAATCAACCCGCCCCCCCCCTCTAGGGGCCCCAGTGAGGACAGCCAGGTGTGGGAATAGAACTGAAAAAAAAAAAAATTCAAGTTATTTAGCATGAAAAAAATCAGAAATTACCTACAGTATTGAAAATTACTTTTTAAATTTTCTAGCTATTTATGTATTATATTAGTTTGATGTAGTTTTTATTTCATATCGTATTTTGTTAGATAATAATTTGGTTTACTTTAGTCTTCACTTTTAAAAATTAGTATAGTTTCATACTAAGCCAAAATTGTAAGATTTAATTTATTGTTTATTACATATATTTGTTTTATTTAAAATGACTGAACAAAATTTTTTTAAACCATAAAAGTATAATTTTCTATAAAACTAAGGTGAAAATGATAGATAATTATCTGTGAATATTTATAGAAAAAATAAGAAAGTGTATGCCAAAAATTGAATTCACCCTGTGATAATGAATATATTCAGTTAAATAAATATTTATTGTTTAAATACACTTAATTTTGAAATTCAAAGGGAACTAAATCTAATCAATATTTATTATTTTTTAAATGTAAGAGTACTGCTATTTATTCATCCATTGATTAATCTAATTAAATTGGACCTAAGCTCCACATTACTTTTTGTTTTATTCAGAATGCTAATTTTATTTAATTATTTTTTTAATCACCGTGAGATATAGTTACAAAACTTTCCTGTTTGAGTTTCAGTCACACAATGATCAATCACCCAATCCTCCACCAGTGCACATCCTCCACCACCAAAAACCCCAGTATACCCCCATCCTACTCCTTCCCCTACCTCTATGCCAATCTCCCCCATACTCTCTTTTGTATTGCCTATTATGAAAGCATAAGATGTCGCACAGCTGCAAGAGTGGCCACGATTTCCTGGAACTCCAAAATTCCAGATAATTAGGGTCTGGAGAAATCTCTGTAGTGAGCTGCTCAGTTCCAAGATTCTTTTGTGTGTCTCTGAATCATGTTTGCCAAGGAGCATAAGTAGCAGCCAGAGGCAGTTTTGGGGCATGACCTCCAGTGTCCCACGAGACAAGGGGATGAGAAGGACCAGCCCATCCCCTGGGCCTTGAGGCCTGGAGTTTGCAGTCACTGAACCCACATACCTGCACTTCTCATTGGGTTCTGGAAGTTATTAAGAGGCAGGTGGAGGGACATTGCCTGCCTGGGTCTGAAGCTCCCTGGTGAAGTTGGCCCGGTTTAAAGTCTGACAGCATCTCTGCAGCAAGCTGCTTGGTTTGGAGATTCTTTTGTGTGTCTCTGGATCATGGCCATTAAGTAGATTAAGTAGCAGCCTGAGACAGTTTGTGGATAGACCTCCAGGGTCCCAACATGAGGGCGGGGGCGGTGCGCAATGAGACCCATCCCCTATCGCACTTGATGCCTGGAGTTTCCCATCAATAAACCTGCACTAAATCTTGGAACTGAGCAGCTCACTACAGAGATTTCTCCAGATCCTAATTATCTGGAATTTTGGAGTTCTAGGAACACGTGGCCACTCTTACAGCTGTGCGACATCTTATGCTTTCATAATAGGCGATACAAAATAGAGTATGGGGGAGACTGGCATAGAGGTAGGGGAAGGAGCAGGATGGGGTATACTGGGGTTTTTGGTGGTGGAGGATGTGCACTGGTGGATGTGAGGTATATGTGGATTGTGGGGAAATTCAATGCACTTCTCATTGGGTTTTGGAACTTGATGGCGACTGGGGATTTTAGGAGGGATGACATCCACCCCCATCTGATGCACCCCAGTGAAGTCGGCCTGATTTGAAGTCCAGAGGCATCTCTGCAGCATTTCGGTTTGAAGATTTTGTGTGTGTGTGTGTGTGTGTTTTTCTGGATCAGGGCCCTTTTTTCCATCTTTTCCAGAGATATAAAATATTAACATATGCCCTGCAGAGGGCACCCACTCATCCTCAGTGTGCTACACCACTACCCTAACTATAGTTTTTGATCACTTTTGAGATTTATGGGCTTATGACATAAGGCCAATAAATGAGCTTGTTAGCAGAACCGGAGGTGGTTTGTGGGTGTGGCTCCCACATACCTAACTTTTGGTTGTTTAATTTCTTAGTAAACTTGGCCCCAAGGTGTTGGGGTCCAGCCAAAGGCACTGTGACAATTTTGGGGTATCAAAAGGTCTGAAGGTACCATCAGGCTGCTGATGCACTTGCCCTGCAGGTACATGTTGACCTGCTGGCAGCACCATGCACCCCAATATTTAAATTATTAAGGTGAAAGCACCACCAAAGAATGTGGTAAAGTGTTATATGTGAAATTCTATCAGCAACAGTGTTGTAAATCACAGTGTGGAAATTATATATATGTATATGTTATTTGTAGTTATAAATATATATAATATAAATGTGTGTGTTTGTACCCTCATAGGTGGGTGTGAGGTATATGTGGATTGTGGGCAAATTGGTGAAAGGAAGTGGACACTGGTGAAGATATCTGTGTTGAAACAATGTATACCCCAAACCAAATCAAAATAATTTGGTAATTTCATAGTGAATTTTAAATGAGAATATATTTATAATAACTATGTTATATTTATAGAATATTGTTTAAATACATTTAATTCTGAAACACTGTTCTCTTAACTGTGTATTTTCTACATGTATTTTCATTTACACTTTATGATTATCAAGAGAGAAAGTCACAAGAGAGGGCAAAGCAAATAAATGTTAACACGTAAAAGGCAGGCCACATCACTACTACTTCTTCCAAAGGGATTAATTTTAAATCCCTTTTTAAAATTGAGTTGTTAATAGTATGATTAATATTTCTGAGAGGGCCGTAAGTATATGTCAAAAAAAGGTCATCTCACAGTCATTTTTAAATTAAATTATGCAGTCTTTGATGCATGACTGAACTTCTATGTAGATTATAAAATAAATAAATTACAAAACCTTCAATTGTCTATGTATGACTCCCTAGCTTTCTGGTCTGCTGCATTTTACCTACATTTCATGATTCTTTCAGAAATATAACTTATTGGCTTTTTATTCATTCACATCTCCAAATTTTCTTAATAGATTTAATATTCAAGTTGAAATCAACTGTTTTTGCGTCATTATCTTTTGTTCACTATGCTATAAAAATCATTCCCATTATGTCTATGCCACTTTATTTAAATTAATATTGTCTATTATTTTGAGCAATGTAACCAATTTTTTAACCAAATAAACACATGCTTATGTAATAATAAATTAAGAGCATTTCTACTTAAAATAAAATACATTTTAAATATTTTTCTGAATTAAAAAAAAATACCTTCAGATCAGGGACCAGAATGAAACAATGAATACAACACATAATTGCAATAATAGTGAAACATATCATTAAAAATAGAGAGAAGAGGGGCCAAAAAGAAAACATAATAGTTAGGAGACTTGCCTTTGTTCTAGCTAACCTGAATTCTATGACCTGTAATCCCACCAGAGTGATCCCTTGACAAAGAGCCAGGAATAATTTCTGAGCTCAGCCAGATATGCCTCTCCCCACAAAATCACTCAATTTGTTTAGTAATTAAATACACTTTGGTGATAATAAGCTTATAATTTGTTAATACTAAGAATAGCAATTATATGCTTATAATTTGATAAATAATTTTCGATGAAAGCAGACATCAGTAACTTTGTACTTTCTTGGTTTTATTGATCTCAGTAGTTTAGTTTCACTTCAGAAATCACATGTGTACTCTCACTGTATCTCATCCTCTATAAATTTAGATTCCTTTGTATTTATTCCATGCAATGACTCAAATTTTCTTCTGCAGAAGCAATTACCCAGTTGCACAGGCAAGAGAGAAGATCCTAAGTATGATCGCAATTTTTCTGCATGTTCTGACACATTTTATTATTTATCTGATGTATAGGAACATAGACTTATTGACAATAGCATTCAGAAGTATGGCTTTCTCTTTTGTTACATAAGTCTCCTTCATTACATAACAAATCTCCTTCATTATATAAAAGAGAACGGTGTTCTCTCCTTTTACAAAGGTTTTAGTAGTATGTCTCTTTGAATGAGTTTTTAGCATCTATTCATGTCTTTTTATCCATAAGACTTTGATAATATTATTTCAGGTTTTTTGTCAATATATGTGTATATATTATTGATTCCTTTATCTCAATTTACTGGATTTCAGTTGGAGCAGAACACACTTTTCTAAAATAGAGCCTTTGTTAAATTGTGGTAAGAAGCTTGACACGAGATATAGAGTCAACACATTTTTTTGAATGTAGGAGTGTTGCTATTTATTCAGCCATTGATTAGGCTGATTGAATTGGGCGTGAACTCCACTTTAATTTTTTTTCTGTTTTATAAATTTACTTACTGAATCACCGTGATAGCAGTTACAAAGCTTTCAGGTTTAAGTCTCAGTCATATAATGATGAAACACCTGTCCCTTCACCGGTGCCCATTATCCACCACCAAAAATCCCAGTATATGCCTCATCTCACACCTTCTCCCTACCTGTGGGGCAGATAATTTCCACATTATTTTCCCTATACTTTGATTTCATTCAATATTTCGACCCCAGACCCACCATTATTATTTGGGATTTTACCCCAACACTCAGATCTGCTGAAAAGGCAACCATAGACAATTCGTTTTTTGTTACTGGGCTGGAGCGATAGCACAGCGGGTAGGGCGTTCGCCTTACAAGCGGCCAACATGGCCGACCCGAGTTCGATTCCTCCACCCCTCTCGGAGAGCCCGGCAAGCTACCGAGAGTATTCGATATGCCAGACACAGTAACAACAAAGTCTCCAATGGAGACGTTACTGGGCCCGCTCTAGCAAATCGACGATCAACGGGAGGGCCTTTACCTTTTTACCTTTACTGGTTATGAATAACATATGATATTGTGCAGCTGCAGTATTGGCAGTGGGATTTTGAAATTCCCAAATTTTTTAGTATATTAATTTATTGAATCATTGTGAGAAAAGTTACAAAGCTTTCAAGATTAAGTCTCAGTCATACAATAATCAAACAACTTTTCCTTCACCAGTAGTTATTTTTCACCACCAAGAAACCCAATATACGCCACCTTCCACCCCTCCCAATGCCTGTGAGGCAGATAATTTCTACTGAACTCATTCTCTACTTTCATGACATTCATCATTTCTACAAAAGATGCACCATTATTGGAAATTCCAAAATTTTAACAATTAAATCTGGAGGGACTTCTGCCAAAACCTGTTGGTTTCTGAGTTTTGTTCCTGAGTCTCTGGGATCATGGCCATTTAGCAGCTTGATCAGGAGCTAGACAGGCCGTTCATGGGTGTCAACTTGGGGTCTCGTTTGGGCGGGGAGAAAAGGGTTGGCACCAACCTCATCCTGTGAGGCCCCACGTGTCTCGTCACTGCAGGCCCAAACCTGACTGTCCAATGGCCTCTGGAGAATTGCAGTCACGTGCCGCCAAGGGGGAGCAGGTTGGAGGGACAGCACCCTTTCCCCCTGGGGTGGCCCAGTGCCAGTAACCTACTCCGGGGACCGGACGCTTTTCTGCCAAAAGCCACTGGATTTCGAGATTTGTTTCTGAATCTCCGGAATCATGGCCATTAAGCAGTTTGATCAGGAACCAGAGAGACCTTGCCTCCAATTATATAGCTGAGCCGGAGGTGGTTTGTGGGCTTGTCTCCCACATACCTAACTTTTTTCCATTTATTTTCTTGGTAAACTTGGCCCCAAGTTGTTGCGGTCTGGCCAAAGCACAGCAACAATTTTAGCGTATCTAGAATGTCTGAAGGTACCATCAGGCTGCAGGTGCACTCACCTCACAAGTACAGTTTGACCTGCTGGAGGCACCATACCCCCTGAGCCAACACATTTTTAACTGTGCAATACAGTACTGCTCTCTATAAAATTAATATTGTATAAAAGATCTCTGAAACTTAAAAATCTTATATAAATGAAAGTTTATAGCTATTGAAATCAACTCTCCATGTGCCCAGACATCCAATGCATAGCAACCACCATTTAATAATCTTACTAAGAGTCAGTATTTTGAGACGAAATTAAGTATCTTATAATATTTTAAATACTTGTCCTTTTTCATTTATGTTTTTTTCTTTTTGTTTTTGGGCAACATTTAGAGTTGTTAAGCCTTACTCATAACTGTGCTCACCAATCACTCTCGAAGGGGCTCTAAGGACCACCCATTTAGGTTTGGAACCCAGGACAAGAGCATGTAAGGCAAGCACCTTGCCTGCTGTACTTTATCTCCAGCCCTAATAATTGTCCTTTTGTTATAGATATATTTCATTCAGCATCATGTACTCCTTGTTGATTGAGTTCATGCAACTTATAGCAAGTTACAGAATTTTCTTTTATGTTGTTGTTGATTTTGTTTTTGTACTGGGGCACACCTGGTGATGCTCGGGGACTACTCCTGGCTCTGTACACAGGAATCACTCCTGAACAACTCAGGGATGTTGAAGATTGAACCTGGGTGGGCTCTATGCAAGGCAAATGCCCTACCAGCTATACTATTGCTCTGGCCCCTGGACTTCCTTTTTTAAGTTATAATATTCCTTTGTTTATATATACCACATATTTCTTCATACTGTTATTCCATTCTATTAATCCACTGATAAACATTAGTTTCATTTCTGCCGCCTGGCTACTGAGACTAGCTCTGTAATAAACAATGGAGAGGAGATGTTTCAAGGGTTTCATTTCAATTACTTTGAATATGTTCAAAAGTCGGCTAGATGAACTACATTTTTAAAATGTTTTTGATTGATCCCCATACTTTAAAAAAGTAATATAAACACTATTATACTTTACCACTAACAATTTTCAAGGGTTCCAATTTTGCTACATAATCTATAACACTTGGCTATCCTGGCAGATGTTTTCTGATATTTAATGATCTCATCATTGTTTTGCTTTTCTGTTTCCTAATTACAAGTGAAAAGGAGTCTTTTTACCATATATAACTTGTCCATTTATAGGATTTTATTGGGTAAATATTTATTTAAGCTCTTGGTTCCATGTTTAAGTAGCTTGATTATCTATTTATTGACATTGTAAGTATCTCTCAAACATTTCAGAATTTAATTTATTTTAGGAATATATGACTTTCTTTTTTTTTTGTAGGAGTACTGCTATTTATTCAGCCACTGATTAGCTGATTGAATTGGGCATGAACTCCACCTTAATTTTTCTTTATTTTTTTATTTTTGATATTTATTTATTGAATCACTCTGGGAAAAGTTACTAAGCTTTCAGGTTTAAGTCTCAGTCATACAATGATCAAACACCTCTACCTTCACCAGTACTCATTTTTCACCACCAAGAACCCCAGTATACCCCCCCTTCCATCCCTCCAATGCCTGTGATGCAGATGATTTCTACTTAACTCTTCTCTACATTGATTACATTAATTATTTTGACAAAAGATGCACCATTATTGTTTAGAATTTCCCCCCCCAAACAATCAGAATTGCTGAAAAGGCATTGTGAAATATTTTGTTTTCTATAGCTGGTTATGAGAATCATATAATATCACGTGGCCACAATTTTGGATTTCTGCAAAGAGCCAGATAATTACAAGATGGGTTTCTGTGTGTCTGATGTTATGGCCATGCTGGAGAACCGCTCCTGTGGGGTAACTCGTGACCCGGTACAGCGTGAAGGACGTGCTGGTACTGGCCCCCCTTCCCATGAGACTGCAGTTGCCCCGTCACCGTCGGCTCGTACATGGCTTTCCTATAAGCTCTGAGGCGGCGGCCACCTTGCTGCCAGGGGGGAAAAAGGCAGAAGGGAGCAACAGAGCAACACTCTTTTCCTCCTGGGGAGGCATGGCGCCATAGTTTAACTCACGGTCCATTCACTTTTCTTCTGCAAGCTGCTGGGCTCTGGACTAAGTCCTTTTGCCTCTGGAGCTATGGCTGTGCCGAGAGCTGCTTGTGGGGGGCAACTCATGACCTCGGTAGGGCATGAACGATGAGCCGGTACCATCCCCCTTCCCATGAGACTGCAGTTGCCCCTTCACCACTGGTTCATACCTGGCTTTCCAATAAGCTCTAAGGTGGCTGCTACCTTGCTGATGGGGGTGGGGGGAGAAGGCGGAAGGGAGAAACACCCTTTCCCTCCCGGGAAGGCATGATGCTGTAGTTTAACACATGGTCCATTCACTTTTCTGCTGCAAGTTGCCGGGTCTGGATTAAGTCCTTTTGTCTCTGGAGTCATGGACATGCCAGAGAGCCGCTTGTGGGGGACAACTCATGACCTCGATAGGGCGTGAAGGACAAGCCGTTACCACCCTCTTTCCCATGAGACTGCAGTTGCCTTGCCACCGCCAGCTCATATTTGGCTTTCCAATAAGCTCTGAGGTGGTGGCCACCGTGCTGCCAGGGGGGAAAAAGGTGGAAGGGAGCAACATGCTTTCCCTCCCGGGGAGGCATGGCGCCATAGTTTAACGCATGGTCCATTCACTTTTCTGCCGCAAGCTACCGGGCTCTGGATTAAATCCTTTTGCCTCAGGAGCCATGGCCGTGACAGAGAGCTGCTTGTTGGGGGCAACTTGTGACCTCAGTAGGGCATGAAGGATGAGCTGGTACCGCCCCCCTTCCCATGAGACTACAGTTGCCTTGTCACCGCCGCCTCATATCTGGCTTTCCAATAAGCTCTGAGCTGGCGGCCACCCTGTATGCATTCCAGATACATTTCTGCCAAAAGCCACTGGGTTTCGAGATTGGTTCCTGAGTCTCTGGTATCATGGCCATTAATCAGCTCGATCAGGAGCCAGAGAGGCCGTTTGTAGGCAACGACTCGGGGTCTCGTTGGGATGGGGAGAAAGAGTCGGCTCCACCCCCATGTGGTGAGGCCCTGTGTGTCTCATCACTGCAGGCCCAAACCTGACTGTCCAGTGGCCTCTAGAGGATGGCGGTCACCATGCCCCCAGGGGAACAGGCCAAGGCACGAAACCTATTCCCACCTGGAGTGGCCCAGCGCCAGTAACCTACTGCAGGAACAGGACGCATTTCTGCCAAAAGCCTTTGGGTTCCGAGATTCGTTTCTGAGACTCTGGGATAATGACCATTAAGCAGTTCGATCAGGCACTAGAAAGGCCATGCCTCCAATTATATAGCTGAGCCGGAGGTGGTTTGTGGGTGTGTCTCCCACATACCTAAGTTTTGGCCGTTTACTTTCTTGGTAAACTTTGCCCCAAGTTTTTGGGGTCTGGCCAAAAGCACAGCAGCAATTTTGGGTATCTGAAAGTCTAACGTTGCTATCAGTCTGCTGATGCACTCACCTCACAGGTACAGACTGACCTGCTGGCGGCACCATACCCCCTAGGAATATATGACTTTCAAATAACTTTCAATATCTTAGCTTGTCTTTAATTTCTGTTTTTTTTTCTGCTATACAAAACCATTTTGCTAGGAAGTCTACCTTGTATACTTTTGAGCTGTGCTTGTTCTTTTTGGGTCATAGTTTTTAAAAATCCATTGTCTATAGCAATGTCATAACTCTGTCCTTTTTTTACTCTCAGAAGTTTTCTAGTTTCAGATTCTACATTACAATCATTTCCTTTTGAGTTGAGTTTTATGTATTGTATAATTTAATTTTTTGTATGTGGATCTAGATTTTAATGGAGCATGTGTTGAAGAGAGCAGACTCTTAATTTTTAATTTGATAAAAATAATAAAACTGTCACTGTCACTATCCTCCCATTGTTCATTGATTTGCTCGAGCGGGCCCAGTAACATTGTGAGACTTGTTACTGTGTTTGGCATATTGAATACGTCACAGGTAACTTGCAAGGTGAGATACTCTTGGTAGCTTTCCAGGCTCTCCGAGAGGGGCAGAGGAATCGAAGGCGGAGAAATCAAACTCTGGTTGGCAGACCTGGTCGTGTGCAAGGCAAATACCCACTGTGTTATCGCTCCAGCCCAAAAATAATAAAACAGTGAGGGATAAATTTAATCAAGAAAGTTAAAAAATTGTACATTGAAACCACAATATTGATAAAAGATAATATACATGATGAAATACAATTCCTGATTTCATAAAATATTACTAAACTGCAATAGTTAAAAACAGATTAATATTGACTTGGCATAAGAATAATGTAGATTATTAGAACAGACTAGACATTTCAGAAATAGGTCCATATAAGCGTACATATGTTCAACTTTCATAAAGAATATAAAAATAATTTATTAATTTCAATTTCTTATATAAATTCACTGTCACTGTCCTGTTGTTCATCGATTTTCTCGAGTGGGCCCAGTAATGTCTTCATTGTGGGACTTTCTTGTTACTGTGTTTGGCATATCGAATATATCGAATACGCCACAGAGAGATTGCCAGGCTTTGCCATGCAGGCGAGATACTCTCGGTAGCTTGCTGGGCTCTCTTAGAGGGGCGGAGGAATGGAGCCCGGCTCTGCAGGGCTGGCTGTGCACAAGGCAAATGCCCTAAGGCTGTGCTATTGTTCCAGTCCTAGGGAGAGCCCGGCAAGCTACTGAGAGTATCTCACCTGCACGTCAAGGCCTGGCAAGCTACCCATGACATAACATATTTGATATGCCAAACACAGTAACAAGTCTCACTATGGAAACATTAGTGGGCCCGCTGGAGCAAATCGATGAACAATGGGAGGACAGTGACAGTGACAGTGACTTAATTTGACATCTAAAGTTTTTGATGAGTCTTTTGAATTTTCAAAAAAGACAATTTGTCAAAAATTCTGAAAGTAATCATTACATCATTTTGCTTTCAGAATTTTGACAATTTATCTTTTCCTGGACATCTTTTTTCCTCAATAGTTAATCAGCTGTTGGCCGGTTAGCACAGTTGGTTAGAGCGTGGTGCTAATAGTTAATCTAGGCCAGTGTTTTCCAAAATGGATGATACCACTCCTAGGGAGAGTACTGAAATAATCAAAGAGGAGGAGAGTAGTAGCCTCAGTGTAATTTAGGGGAAGTTTCTATTCACTGAAAACAGTCAGATTTTAAGGGAAGCATTGATATTTTCTTTTTCCAGAAATGCAGTGCTAAACCAAATAAATTTAGGAACCTCTGGTTTAAACATAGAATTCCCATTATATTTTCAATTATTTAGTACTCATTTTAAATAAGTCATTGAAATGTAACCTTTAAAAAAATTTTTTTTCACAAGTGATGCATGTCACTTCCGTATTTACACTATCTTCTTTATACTTATGCATGGCATTATATTCATCATTTATCAACATGATAATTTATTTCCTTGCCTAATTTTGTGTTAACTTATATTTATATTTCTAAATATTATTTTGTTTATATCTTAGGGTGAAGCCACATCCACCAAGGGCTTTTATTATTTTGTTTATATCTTAAGGTGAAGCCACTTCCTCCTAAGGCTTCACCTCCTGCAAAGGCAGATACGCTACAGCAGCCGCATCCTCCAAACTCCTGTCTGGCTCACTTTTGTTTTCTTCTTATTATTAGGAGTGATAGCACAGAGGCTAATGTTTTTGCCTTGCATGGAGCCGACCCAGGTTCAATTCCTCCATCCCTCTCAGAGAGCCTGGCAAGCTACTGAGAGTATCCCACCTGCATGTCAGAACCTGGCAAGCTCCTTGTGGCATATTCGATTTGCCAAAAACAGTAACAACAAGTCTCACAATGTAGACTTTACTGATGCTCACTTGAACAAATTTATAAACAACAGGAAGACAATGCTAGAGTGCTATATCTTTAAGTATCACATTTGAATGAAAATGAATGTTTGATTTGTGATGACTCATATATACTACTCATGAACCAAAGGAAATCCCTAAATTTAAATTTTTTTTCTATTTTTTGTGCTTTTTTATCTATTTTTCATTTCATTTCATCATTTCATCATCCTGGTATTCGTCGATTGCCTCAAGCAGGCCCCAGTAACGTCTCTTGCATTCTAACCCTGAGATTATATTCAAGGCTCTTTAGGAGAATGAGACCCATCATTGTTACTGGTATTTGGCATATTTGGTAGGCCACGGGGAGTTTGCCAGACTCTGCCCTGTGGGCAGGCTACATTCGATAGCCTGCAAGTTTGTCCAAAGTAGGAATGAGATAATAAGATGTCATAAAAAGATGTCCTGATAAGATGTCTCGTGGCCGCAAATGCGGCTGCGCAGTTCCGGGAGCTGGATTTTATAGTCTCTGAGTCTTGGCCGTTGATGGGATTACACGGCGCCAGGGGGCCAGGTGGTGGGTGTGACCCCCGCCTACTGGAATTTGGAGGATCTGGGTGGAGGATGCTCGACTCCAATCCGAGTAGGCTGGGAGATCTCAGCCCAAGAACCCACGTGGATTTGTCCCTCTGCCAGTACCTTCATGTGTGCGGAGAGTGGTCTCAGCACTATAGGAATGACTAATACCATGCGATTTCAGTTTTGGAATTGCAATACTAAAATATTTATGTGTATCTGTATATTTCTTACATAAAAGTATATGAATTTATTTTGAAATTGACAAGGTTATTCATCATTAGATTATTTTCAATTGCCAATTTATACTAAACACTTTAACTGATTTTTGTTTCTTATGTTTATACACACTAATGCACTGTGGCACTGTCCTCCTATTGTTTATTGATTTGCTCGAGTGGGCACCAGTAATATCTCACAATGAATTGTGAGACTTGTTGTTACTTGTTTTTGGCATATAAATATGTCACAGATAGCTGCCAGGCATTGCCGTGCAGGTAAGATACTCTTAGTAGCTTGCCAGGCTCTCTGAGAGGGGCAGAGGAATCGAACCTGGGTCGACCATGTACAAGGCCAACACCCTACCCGCTGTGCTATCGCTCCAGCCCATACACACTAATATATATGTATTTTCTAGAAAATATGAATTGAAGTTTGAATTCAAAAATGACAATTTAATTTTAATTTGTTGATTAATTATAAATGAATTTTCATATTTGTATTCAAAATCTGAAAATCTAGATTTCCAATGGAGACTTCACAAATTATATATATATACTGAAGTATATAAAATAAAGTGAATAATGACTCATCATTCAATATTTTAATAATAAAGGCCCTCCTGTTGTTTATTGATTTGCTCAAGCGGGCCCAGTAACATCTCCATTAGAGACTTTGTTGTTACTGTGTTTGGCATATCGTATACGTCACGGGGAGCTTGCCAGGCTCTCCCGTGCAGGTGAGATACTCTTGGTAGCTTGCCGGGCTCTCCGAGAGGGGCGGAGGAATCAAACTTGGGTCGGCCATGTTGGCTGCGTGCAAGGCAAATGCCCTACCGCTGTGCTTAATAATGAACCTTATTACCTGAGGCAACTTACATTGTTTTATATTTTTTTGTTTATTTCAGGATTACATTTGGCAATATGTTACTCTTCATCATTCATTATTTTAATAATGAACATTATTACCTGAGGCAACCTACAGTTTTTATATTTTTTGTTTGTTTATTTTGGGATTACACTTGGCACTACCACTTGGTGGTATTTGGGGAGACCATAAGATGCCTGGAATCTTACTCAGGCAAAGCATGTGCACATATCATTGTGTTATCTCTCTAGCAAAATCATAACCTTAAATAAAAATGGTGTCTTTGATTCATATAATTCACATTAAATTATAATATTTTAATCAGTAATTCATGGGCATAATAAATTCAAATTAAAACTCTTCAAGGCAACAATTTCCTAAACTAAAAAATATTTCAAATCTAATGGATATATACAATTACCTAGGAATGGTTGAAGTTGAGCAATTCTATTTATACACAGCTAACCCCAGTTTGTTTTCTGATACCACCTAGGGTGCCCTGAGCACTCACAAATGTGATATCTTATTACAGAACTTGGCAGAATCCCTGAGTACCCTTTTCCCCAAATGTATGTGTCTTGTGAATAAGATATATTATGTGTTGGGTATAAACTGGTGATAAAGTTCTCCAAACCTTTTATTATTAATATAAATACTTAATAAAATTCTTGTAAGCTTAATTATTATTATATAGGAAAGTAAAATGTCCATGAAAATAATTTATTTGTATTGATCCAAAAGCTCCTTTTAGAAAACCAATTCCTGAGTGGCTGTTTATACATGTGTATATACACAAATTTGTTTTAAAATATTTTATAGGAGCCTCTCAGTACTGCCCAGAAGGCCAAGGATCACTCTCAGCAGTATTGAACCCTAGAGTTCTGGCATGTCAATTAGATACTATGAGCATCTGACACAGTAGGTTCAATGTAATACTGGTCATAGATTTGTACTGCTAGTTAGTTACCAGGATGAGATATATTGAGGACCTAAACTTGAGAATCAGCAGTTATGTTGTAAAATAAAGAGACATGAATAGAAATCAATAAAGTGAATAATTATATGTGATAACTTAGAAAATTGCCAAAGCTACTTTTCAATTTTCTGGCTGTATCAGTTTATTCACAAGGATGAAATACATAAGAAAAATAGTGGCTTCTTTACAGGATACAGCAATATGTTTGATTTGGGCATATAATTGACCAATTTATAGTGTATTGTAGACTATTGATTTAAAAAATTTTGCAAGTAATGATTTAGCAAAATTTGACATCAGAGGCGGCTGCACGGGAGCCTCGTGGACAGCAGGTTTGAGCCGGGGGGGGGGCGGCGGCAGGGACCTCATGGGAAGGGGGGCGCTCTGGGCCGTCCCTCACGCCCGACCGAGGTCGCCAGCTGCCCCCCACGAGCGGCTCTCCGGCAGGACCATGGCCTCGGAGGCACAAGGACTTAGCACAGAGAGCCACCCACTTGGAGCAGAAAAGCAAATGGACTATGTGTTAAACCACGCCAGCATGCCTGCCCGGAGGGGAAAGGGTGTTGACCCACTTGCCCGCTCCTCTCTGGAAAGAAAGATGGCGGCCGCACAGGAGCCTTGTGGACAGCAGGTTTGAGCCGGGGGCGGGGGGCGGCAGGGGCCTCATGGGAAGGGGGGCGCTCTGGGCCGTCCTTCATGCCCTACCGAGGTCACCAGCTGCCCCCCACGAGCGGCTCTCTGGCACGGCCACAACTCCAGAACACAGAAACCAATCTTGTAACTATCTAACTTTTAATAGAAATACTTCCAGGGTTAATAAGTAAAATAGCAGAAATCCAAAATCGCGCGACATCATTTTATTCTTAAACCCAGCTGTAGAAAGCAAATCATTCCACAACGCTGTTTCAGCATATCTAATTGGGCGGGGGGTCGTAAACTCTAAACAATAATTGTGCATCTTCTATCGAAACAATGTATCTAGTCAAAGTAGATAGAGTATTAACTAGAACTCATCTGCCTCACAGGAATTGTGAGGGGTGGGAGGTGGGGTTCTATTGGGGTTCGCGGTTAAAAATAAGTATTGGTAAAGGGAAATGTGTTTGATACTTACATGACTGAGACCTAAACCCAAAAGCTCTGTAACTTTTCCCACAGTGATTCAATAAAGAAATAAATTACTTAAAAAAAAAAGAAAAAACAGTAGTCAAAATAAAAATGTATGGCAAGTCAAAAAAAAATTTGACATCAGAATAAAATTTTTGCTTATAGTCTTTTAAAGAAACAAAACCACTCTGGTTACTCCTTTTCATCACTTTTTTAACTATTTCTCAGACTTACAGAATTATTTTCAATGTCTTTTTGAAGAACTTGCAGGCAAAATCATTAGCAACCTTTTCTCTACAGTTGATTTTTTTTCTCACGGGAACTCCAAAAGATAATCAGAACAGAATGATACTCTATATTTTACATATCTGAATCCCAATTTCTATAACCCTCTTTTCCAGTCACTTCTCTAAGTACAATTAACACCATAGAAGTTAATTACCTTAATTATTCAGTTTCCTGAATATTATCTTTTACTTTTCAAACAGCGAATGACATGAAGTCCTTTTAAGTTCCTTTTAACCTGTTTTTTTTTTTTCTGACTAAAAACTTTTTGCAGTTGCTGTACCTCAAATCAGATTTTATTGGCTTTCTAGTACATATAAAGGGCTGGAGCGATAGCACAGCGGTAGGGCATTTGCCTTGCATGCGGCCAGCCCAGCACAGGCGGGTTCCATTCCTCCGCCCCTCTAAGAGAGCCCAGCAAGCTACCGAGAGTATCTCGCCCGCACAGCAAAGCCTAGCAAGCTACCCGTGACGTATTCAATATGCCAAACACAGTAACAACAAGTCTCACGATGAAGACATTACTGGTGCCCACTCAAACAAATCGACGAACAACGGGAGGACAGTGCTGCAGTGCTACTACATGTAAGTACTGAAAGGACTCATGTTTAACTTATTATGTTTAATAAAGTGTGTAGACATTTATTATATAAGTAACTGGGTTGAAAATCAATTCAGTACTTCTATATAGATCAAAGTTAAGCTACTGGAGTTTTATTAGCTTTTTCATTTTCATATGCTACTGTACTGTATCAATATATACTAGGACCAATATATGGCATCATAAAACACACACAGATTTTGTTATTTTTTTTATTCATTTATTGAATCGCTGTGGGAAAAGTTACAAAGCTTTCATGTTTAGGTCTCTGTCATGCAAACATCAATCACATTTCCCTTTACCAATACTTATTTTTCACCACGAAGAACCCCAAACCCCCCCCCCAATCCCCCCCAATGTCTGTGGGGTAGATGAATTCTAGTTAAAACTCTGTCTACTTTGACTAGCTTCATTGTTTTGATAAAAGTTGCACCATTATTATTTAGACTTTACCCCCCCCCAAAATCAGCCATGCTGAAAAAGCATTGTGAAATGATTTGCTTTCTACAGCTGGGTTCAAGAATTAAATGATGTCGCATGGCCGCGATCACGGCAGCGCAGTTTTGGATTTCTGCTATGTTATTTATTAACCCTGCAAGTATTTCTACTGAGAGTCAGATAATTAAGAGATTGGTCTCTGTGCTTCTGGGACCGTGGCCGTGCCGGAGAGCCACTCATGGGGGGCAATCGGTGACCACGGTAGGGCGTGAAGGACAGGCCGGAGCGCCCCCAGTCCCATGAGGTACCCATCGCACCCCCACCCCCGGCTCAGACCTGCTCTCCACAAGGCTCCCATGCGGCCACCATCCTTCTTTCCAGAGTGTAGAGGGCGGAAGGGAGCAACACCCTTTCCCCTCTGGGCAGGCAAGATGGCGCGGATTAATGCGTAGTCAGTTCGCTTTTCTGCTCCAAGCTGCTGGTTTTCTGTATTAAGTCCTTGTGCTTCTGGGGCCATGGCCGTGCCGGAGAGCCGCTCATGGGGGGAAACTGGTGACCTCAGTAGGGCGTGAAGGACGGGCCGGAACGCCCCCGCCCCCCCCGTCCCATGAGGTCAGATTTTGTTATTTAATTTTATGTATAGTATGATTTATTTGCATATCTTCTACAAACTTGTGATGAACTTGTCAATTTTTCAAAACAGTATGAGGCCTTTAAGAATATTTTAGTAAATTTAATTAGCAATGTTAAATGATAAATATTAAATCCTCTGATACATGATATATCTCATCATATATTAGGGCTGTTCAAAATTTTATCAAATATATATTTATAGATGTTTGAAGAAAGAAGTTTTTTAAAATAATTCTGAAAATTGTTTTACCTATTTTATGTAGTTTCTTAATTTTGTATTTCAGTAGTTTGTAACTTACATACAGATATGGTAGACCTTTGTTTTGACCATGTGTACTGTGCTTTTTTTTTGTATAGGGGAATGCAAACTCAGAAGTACTTGCTGTTTATTCCTGGCTATGTTTTTGAGATAGCACAGCGGGTAGGGCGTTCGCCTTACAAGTGGCCAACATGGCCGACCCAAGTTCGATTCCTCCGCCCCTCTCGGAGAGCCCGGCAAGCTACCGAGAGTATTAGATATGCCAAACACAGTAACAACAAGGTCTCCAATGGAGATGTTACTGGGCCCGCTCGAGCAAATTGACGATCAACGGGAGGGCCTTTACCTTTACCTTTATGTTTTTGAGAATCATTTCTTTAGGACCTTGGGTGACCATAGGGAATGGTGAGTATCAAGCCTTGGTCAGCAATATACAAGGCAAGTGCCCTACCCACTCTACTATCAATCTGGCTCCTATGTTTTTCTAGGATACTTCGATTCTTATAAATTTATTTATTTTAGATAAATTTAGATGAAGCTATGTGGATAATATAGAATTGTTCAAAGGTATACTTTTTTTTCATTTTTGTATATGAAGTTTTGTTTCTTGCTTTTTCACCTGTTACCTTTGCTTATTATTCATCTTACAGTAATACATTTTAAATATAGGAAAGGGGTGTGTCAATATTTTATAAATATTAGTTTTGTTTAGGTCATGAAAATATTGAGACTTCTTTTGTTTTTAATCTTTTTCTGGGTTGTATCAGGATTCTTCTGTCATCCAAATAGGTAGAAAACTTTTCAATTTTATTTTATTTTTTCCAAGAACTTGAGTAAAATTATCACTTCAAAGTAATCACTTATTATTAAAAACACAAATTTAGTATAAAGTCATTATGGCTGGTTACTCAGAGTAGAGTTTTTATGAAAATAAATACAGGGGCTGGGATGATGTACAGTGGAATTAGGCACTTGTATTGTACATGACTGACCCAGACTGCTATGTGGCCAACCAGGTAGATAGAGTGAACACTCAAAATTCTCAGCAATAATAAAAATAACAGCAGTAAAAATGGAGAGAATATCTGAAAAATATTTCTCCAAGAAATACAGATGACCAACAGGCTCATGATCATAAAAAAAAAAAAAGTTCATCTTGGTGTTGGAGAAGTAACTCAGGGTTGAGGAGTCACATGTGTTGCCTCCACAGTGACCCAAGTTCTAACTTTCACACCAGCACAACAGTCCCCTGAGCATCACCAGGTGGTTCTTTATTACCTCTATGTTAGTCCTGGTGGTTCCAGTACCATGGGCCCACAACAAACCAACCAACTTAATTGTCTTAGTTTCATTAGAAGTAGATTTTGAATCTCCTAAGCACTGCATGGGAGACATCCTAAAAATTCATATTTAGCAATAGCACAGCGGGTAGTGTGTTTGCCTTATGTGTGGCCGATCTGAGTTCGATTCCCAGCATCTCATATGGTTCCCTCAGCACCACCAGGATTAATTCCTGAGTGCAGAGCCAAGAGTAACCCCTGTGTATTGCTGAATGTAACCCAAAAAGCTAAAAAAAATAGAAAAATAATAAACAAATTTACAAATAATAAACAAAGAGAACAGTGCAGTCTCCTGACCCCGTGCCTGGCACATCGAACAACTATTCTTGGAATAGTTGAAATTTGACCCCGATGATTTACAATCTCTAATCCCTGAAACCTGTGATATTTCATGACAATGTTGAATTTATAGTTGTTATTAAGTTAAGGGGCAGGAGACTGTGCAGTCTCCTGCCCCCGTGCCTGGCTGTCCTCGCCGGGGCCCCTTGGAGGGGAGCGGGTTGAGCTTTCCTCCCCACCCCGACCAGGGCTCCAGCAGTCGAAGACCTCCAGGACCAGCCACCACCATGCTGAGACCACTCTCCGCACACCTGAAGGTACCGACAGAGGAACAAAGGCAAGAGGGCCCCGGGGCTGAGATCTCCAAGCCTACTCGAATTGGGGCTGGGCATCCTCCACCCAGATCCTCCGAATTCCAGTAGGCGGGGGTCACACCCACCAACTGGCCCCCTGGCGCCAAGTAATCCCATCAATGGCCAAGATTAAGAGACTTTAAAACCCAGCATTCGCAGCCATGCGACATCTTATTATGACATCTTATTATCTCATTCCTACTTTGGGCAAACTGGCAGGCTACCAAATGTAACCTGCCCACATGACAGAGTCTGGCAAACTCCCAGTGGCGTACCCAATATGCCAAATACCACTAACAATGATGGGTCTCATTCTCCTTAAGAGCCTTGAATATAGCACTTTGTTAAAAATCTCAGGGCTAAGATGAAGGAAACGTTACTGGGGCCTGCTCGAGGCTATCGACGAATAATAGGATTCATCGTGAATAACCAAACAAATAAATAAATAAATAAATATGTGTGTATGTGTGTGTTTTCATTTCTATGTGTATGTGACAATATTTATGTTACTCTAATGTACTAAATATATGCATCTTCCCTATTATTTTACAGAACTCAAACCCTTTTATCTAGACAAATATGATTCTTGAAAAGTATGTTCTTTTAAAATAAATGAGACAATGGAAATTGTTAGCATTGGATAATAGCAAACCCTTGGCCTTTCTTACGAAACTGAGAATAATAAACAGGGGCAGGAGTGGGTACTTGGAAAGAAATAACTAGAAGTAACCTAAGAACATGATGAAGAAACAGACACTTTTTGAGGTGCTACATAATGTAACTGTACCTCAAAATCATAACTTTAACACTGCCGTAACCATGTTACCTAAAGTATAATAATAATTTAAAGAATACATTGACTCCTTTTTAAAATGAAGTTGAATAGGATGGTAAAGTTGACCCAAATGGAAAAGCATATATCTTGTATGTTCAAGGCCTCTATGTTCAATACTCAGCACCGCATGGGCCCCCGAACATCACTTCTCAGCATCCAGGATCATTCCCATATCCATAAATACTACTGGGTGTATCTCTCCAAACAATAGATAAAGTTAAGAAAAAAATATATATATACATTTACATATACATATATTTAATGTTATTACTAATGTCATAGCACAGTGGGTAAGGCGTTTGACTTGCACACGGCCAACCGGGTCAGCCCTGGTTCGATTCCTCCACCCCTCTCAGGGAGTCCGGCAAGCAATCAAAAGTATCTCGCCTGCACGGCAAAGCCTGACAAGCTACCGTGATGTATTCGATATGCCAAACACAGTAACAAGTCCCACAATGGAGACATTACTGGGCCACTCAAGCAAATAGATAAACAACGGGAGGACAGCACTACAGTGCTACAATGCTACTAATGTCAAAGTAGGACAATTGAATTTTCACTTATAATATACTGAGAGTTATAAAGGATCATGATTGCTCATCTTATTGTGTTCTCTAGATTTAAAATTAGTTTTGCATACACTATCTTATTTGACATACTTAAGAGTTTGGAAGATATGTTGTCTTCACTATGTCAGGGAAAATTTCTTATTGAAAGTATTTTATGTTATTTAAAAATTTTTATGGACTTTAAATTATATATGCTTCTTCCTATTATTTTTCAAGGTACATGCCTGTCTTATGTTTCTCAAACTCTAGTCAAAAATTACATAGAACTAAACACTTAATACAGTGTTAACTCTGAGCTTTTTATTGCTTAAATGTCACTTGTCCATTACACTTAAGGATAGATAATTAATTAGTAAAAATAAGTGTTTATTCTTTGTACATGCCATAATTTATTCTAGTTAAAATGAAATATTGTTCTCAATCTATTATGGTAATTAGAAACATGATTCTGATTAGGTATGCTATATAATTCAGTAAAATACATTTAGCTTAATCTAATGTAAATCTAAAAATGTACAGCCACATTTTAGTCAAGTAATTGGCTTAGGCAATAAACAACTCTTTATATGACTGACATTCTTCAAAACAGTCTTTACTCATCAGTAGATAATTACAGTACTATATTTACCCACTGATTATTCCACTGAAGAGCAGTGTTACACACACTGAATATTATACTACATGTATAATCATTATATGTACATATTATGAAGTTTAATAGTCATTATGCATAATTATTATCTATAATGGGCATTTATGCATGCATCATGCAATATAATTTTTGATTATATGTTGATTATCAAATACAATCATAATATATTATAAATCTATGTATGTATATATACTTATCTTTATTATTGACATACAGAAAAAGCTTTTATACATGAGCACTTTATGAATTAAGCAGTGTTCATTGTGTTTATCTCATGGTATTCCTTTGACATTTTAAAATGATTTTTTCTTTAAGCGCATTTTTAATTTCATAAAATAGCAGGTGTTATATAAACCAGGAATTATTTTTCACTTAGGGGCTGATGATAGACTCATGACCTGGGTCAATACTTGAAACCATGTGGTCACTTGAGCATCTCCAGGTATAAAGCTGGAGGCCACCAAGTACCCCAAGGCTCTCGCAGTATCACACCTTCAGAACTTAGAATTCAACTGTTTAAACTGATTGACAGAGAGTTGCAGAGTGTCCACAGATTCACTGAGCATTGCTTAGTAGACAAAAATTAATTATTTTATTATTTAAGATAAAATTGTGTTATATTAAGAAAAAATTTTACAAGGTATTTAGTTGGGCAGGAGACAGCAGCATTTTTCTGTATGTCAATAATAAATATAAATACAAATAAACTAAATGACTTTAAAATTCTTCATTGGAATACAAATAGATTTCCCCAGAAGACTTTATGGCAACTTGTAAGAAATAACCAGTTATTAACCTTATATTTATTTTGAAATGTGTAAGAAAATAATTAACTACTGATGTATATAATCGAGGTCATAACATGTATGAAGTTAAGCAATCATCTTAGAAACCAGTTTGGTCTTGGAATTGACAAAATGCCTGAAATAAGTTTTTCTTATAAAATATGAAAAACTTTCTATAATCATTTAGAAAATAGAAACACAGTTTATGAAAAGAATTGATTTGAGTACCAAGTCTGCTTTTATAAATCGTAAGAAAGCAAATCAATTTGAGTCTCTGAGGCAATTTTGTTTGAGTCTCATTAACTGTCTCATAAGATCATATTAGCACTGTAGCACTGTCATCCTGTTGTTCACTGCTTTGCTCGAGCGGGCACCAGTAAAGTCTCCATTGTGAAACTTGTTGTTACTGTTTTTGGCATATTGAATAGGCCACAGGGATCTTTCCAGGCTCTGCCGTGCAGGCGGGGTATTCTCGGGCGCTTGCCGGGCTCTCTGAGAGGGACGGAAGAATCAAACCCGGGTCGGCCGTGTGCAAGGCAAACGCCCTACCTACTGTGCTATTGCTCCAGCTCAAGGACATATTAAATATAGGAAATACTAAAGAATATATTCTGTCACCAGTAGCAAGCAGCAAATGCATAATCTACATTTACTGAGTTATTTTCAATAGAATTTATTAATGTTGGTGCATCACAAGAATTTCCTTAGAATAAAGATATAAAATAGGCTTTGACTAGAAGAGCGTTTAGGAGAAACAACCAAAATAATATTGTATAGTTTAACTTACCAACTTTCCTGAAGTATCTAGTCTGAAACAAACTAAAACAAAATGTCAGGATCAGAGAGATGCTTTAAAGATTTCATGCTTTACATGAAAAAGCCCCGGTTTTAATCCCTAAATACTGACATGAGTGATTTTTCTTCCCCCCAACATTGCTCCAGGAGTAGCTCCTCAGATCTACAATTCTATGCAACTTTAAGAATTTAAAAATAACTCCAGCAAAGGCTCCAAGCAATAGTACAGTGGGTAGGATGCTTGCCTTGCTTGCTGCCTAGGTTATATCCCTGGTAAACCATAAGGTCCCTTGAGAGCTAACAGGAGTGATCCCTAAACACCAGTGGTTGTTGCCAATAGATTAAATTAAATTAAATAACTCCTGGAGATTGTAAAATTTTATATTTTAAATCACTTACATTTTATTTATTTTCATTATCTATAATAAAAATATCACTGTATCACTGTATCACTGTTATCCCGTTGTTCACCAATTTACTTGAGCAGGCACCAGTAATGTCTCTTTTCCTCCCAGTCCTGAGATTTTAGCAGCCTCTCCTTATTCGTCTTTCTCAACAATCGGAGGATCTTTCAGGATCAGGGTAATGAGATCAATATAAAAAAAATAAAATGTTTAAATATAATATTGAAAATGAGAAAATTGTGTAATAAGATTGGTACATATATGTACATATATAAATATATATAAGATTTTATGTAAATATGTAAATATTTATATAAATACTAATCCCAATGCAACAGTTATGTGTACCTAGGTCTAGAAGTCAATATGACAAATGACCTGACACCTGAGTTGCGCAGGAGGAAGAAAGGGGCTTGGAATGCCTTCAAAAGCGTTGAAGAAATAGCTAAGAGGATGAAGAACCTCCAGCTCGGGCACATTCTTCGACTCTACTGTTCTTCCTGCATTAATATAGTCCTCAGAGACCTAGGCCCTATGAAAACAGGATGAGAACGCTATTCGGGTTTCCCAAAGAGGAATCAAAAGAGTTATGCTTGGAGTATCATGCTTCACTCAAATAAGAGAAAGAATCCGGAGTTCCAATCTCTGTCGACAATCCAGAATCAGGGACGTTGTATTGTTTGTCAAGGAGTCGAAAATCAGATGGGCTGGACACGTAATGCAATTTGGAAATGACCGCTGGACTAGAGCTGTTACTGACTAGATTCTATGGGATGTCAAAAGATCGTGTGGCTACCCACCTACGAGATGGTCAGACTTCTTCCTCAAGACCCTAAACGATCGGTTTGAGGCTCTGGAGTGAGCAGACTCCGTTGGGCTACACTAGCAGTTGACAGGGATGAATGGAGACATTGCTGGCACCCACTCGAGCAAACCGATGAGTGTTGGAATGTCAAGTGATCAAGTGATCAAATAATTTATATATATATAATATCAAGGTAGATTACAATAATTTGTTTATAAGACCAAGTTAAAGGGTCTTAGCAGAAACACAATCTCTTAACATCTGAAATTTGACATACTGAGTGATATAGAACAGATTATAAATTGAGTTGTTAAATTTGAAGACTTTAAAGCAATCTTTAATCCAGTTACTTCATAAAGAGTTTAATTATCTAGCAGTAATTTTTTTGGCAATAAATTACGACTTGACTTCTTCCTATGAATTGCCCTTAATTCAAAAGTTATGAAGCTTTGGGGTTTAATTCATTTTCACAGAGGGACAGCATGCATGTTGAGAGTGAATGATATTAAAGGACTGAGTCATTTAAATTTCCTCCATCAAAGCTTTTTAAGATACTACATGGAATACTAAAGGATTTTAAAATATAAAGCCATAATTGTCACGATTTTCATACAAATATAAAACTGATAAGAGAAAAATTGTATTAATTTACTAATTGAAAAGCTAGCAAAATGTTAAAAATCATTTTAAGTAAGAATCCTAAAAGTAGACAGATATATAAGGAATCAAGAACACTTTTGCAATAGATTTAACAGACAATAGCTTCTTATAGGTAAGATACTTTTCAAGTCTATTTGACAGAATTCATTTGCATCAGTATAAAACCATCTATTTTTCTGTAATCTAAAGAACATTAAAATGTCTCACAGATGAAGGAATGTGTGTCGTTCATTAGAATCCCACAATAATATTCACTCAACAAATCTTAGCATAATGTTTACATTTTTGATCATTTTTGCTGAAAAGATCTAGAAGCAGGGCCAAAGAGATGGAGTTTCCATTATAGTCAGCCAATCCCAGTTTATTCTCTTGCACTGCACATGGTCTCTATGAGAACTGTCAGGAGTGATCCTGGAGCACTGCAGGGTGAGGCCCAATCTTTTCGTGCCCAAAATAATTTAGAAGCAATGTAATATGAAAATTTTAAGACATTACAATAACTTAATAAATAACATTAACTATAAGGCAATTTAGAAGCAAAAAAGGAAAATGCAACCAACATTGTGCCCACAATATATGGCATTTTTTTGTTAATCTGTCTTTATTAGTTTAATATTCCTAAAATCTTTTTTTTAATTAGTTTTCCTCAAAAGATACAGAAATGCCTTTTACTGTTGAACCTGTGAATATGATCTTTGGTTTTTGCAGACAAGTTCATGTTAACATGAGGCCATCTGGGATTAGAATGGGATTTTAACCCAGTCATGTCTAGTGTCCTAAGAAAGAGGTAGACAGAGAAAGAGGACCAGGTGAGGATAGCGAGAAAGGAATTATGTGTTCCCATCCAAGCTCCCGAGAACTGCCAGCATTCCAGAAGTTAGGATAAATCCAAGTGATAAATCCTAGATAAACTCTGTATTATGTTCCTAGAATTTTTAGAAACAGCATGGCTGTATCTATACTTTGATTTCAGATTTATACCCTCCATAGCTATAAAGGAAGTTTTTGTTGACTGAACTATTTACTTTGTGTTAACTTGTTGCAAATTTCCTATGAAACAAAGTATTGAATTTTCACTTTATAGCTTTTAGATTATAAATTTTAAAATTTATATAATTACCACTTTATAGCTTAAAGTGGTGGATAAATTTATTAAAAAACTGTCAAACATTGTATAGTTTCTCAGGTATTTTAATCTAAATTTTTTTTTGTTCTCTATGCCCTCACACATTTGCGGTCAATGATATTTTGAACGGTATTTATCATTTTAACTTTTATAAAATATCACACGATTTTTATATTACTAGTAAGTCATTATCATAACAAGATTTTCTTAAAATGATTTTATTTCAGATTCATTAAAATAAGTCAGATGGTAAAGGCATTTAATAATAGCATATATGTTAGTCATATTTTTCTTAATATAACATATGGAGACCCATATAGTATAGAAGCAAATCTAACATAGTATTTACACATATTGAATTTTAATGCTGTATTCATGTATGCATTAAGTTTATATTAATGTCAATAAGTAATGTTACTTCAATAAAGATATAAAAAACAGTAGATATTTAGGTTTTATTTATTTCCTAAAACTTAGTATTTTATATAATAAAATAAATAAGCCTTTAAGGATTTCAATATCACATATACAAAAAGAAATTGTTTTGGAAAACAAAATAAAATAGGAGATATGAAAGAAGACATAATATCCAAAATTTATTTCTTTATCTGTATTTTATCCAAATTCTTTAAAATAGTTTAAATGATCTTTGTGATGTGCTAGTACTTTATTAGTCAAAATATTTGTACATTTCCATAAAGAAAATTAGACATTAGTTAGCAGTCAAGGGCTAGAAAAGTAGGTTATGGTCATCCTTCACACATTCTTCTTTCCCCACATTTTTGCAACTTCAGTTCTATGGAGTCCAAGCATTTGTTTTTTCTTGGTCCCATTTCTGCCTTTTTTAAAAAATAATATCCCATGTATGAATGAGTTAATAAGGTATTTGTTTCAGTTAATATTTCTAGTTTATTGCTGCTAATATTTTTACACCCCATGGCATATTCAATACCAAAAACAGTAACAAGCCTCACAATGGAGAGTTACTGGTGCCCGCTGGAGCAAATCAATGAACAACAGGAGGACAGTACTAATATTTCTACTTCCAATTTCATCTGTTACCACAAAAGGCCAGGTTGTATATTTTCTAATAGCTGCAAAATAACACATTGTGACATATTGATTCATTAAACTATTGCACAACTGGGGTTTTGCATAACTCGTCTATTATAAATAACACTAAAATTAGCATTGATTATACATATATATTTATATATATCATAACTATTTTTGTGTTATATGGATAATATTAAGCGAGACATTTCTTGATAAATGTTATACCTACTTTCTAAATCTTTAAAAAGTTTTAAAACTTTTTAAACTTTTTAAAACTTTAAAAGATATCCATACTTTAAATACTTTATAAATAACCATCATTTTAAATATTTTGTGCTGGAGCGATAGCACAGTGGTAGGAAGTTTGTTTTGCATGCAGCTGACTGGGTCGACCAGGGTTTGATTCCTCTGCCCCTCTCAGAGAGCCCGGCAAGCTAACCAAGAGTATTTCGCCCACACGGCAAAGTCTGGCAAGCTACCTGTGACGTATTCGATATGCTAAACACAGTTACAACAAGTGTCTCAGTGGAGATGTTACTGGGCCCACTCGAGAAAATCAATAAACAACAGGAGGACAGTGCTACAGTGCTTTAAATATTTTGAGAAATATCCATATATTTTTTGAATACTTTGAGAAATATCCATATGTTTTTTCATTTGCATGGACCAGTTTACATCCCATTCAACATTGTACAAGGTTTTCATTTTTTAAATATCCTCAGCAGTACTTTTTTATGCAGATTTTTTTCATATAGTTCAGCCTCTCAGGTGCAATGTGATATATACTTGTGGTTGTCTTATATTTTTCTTATTATATGATAGTAAACTTTTTCATTAATCTCGTGGTTATATGCATGCTTTATTATCTCTCTTTATTTTTGAATAATACATTTTATTTGTTTTTGTAATGTTTTATTTTTTATTTTATTTCATGAGTTCTTTGTTAATTTTGGATACTAAGCCTTTAGTGTATGATCTCTGAATATTTTCTATCATTCAGTAGACTGTGCATTTGTTTGAATTATAATGACCTTTGAGGGACTAAAACTTTTTTTAGTTTAATATAGTTAGTTATGTTTGTTATTGCTTTCATTTTTTGTACCTGGAGTCATAATTGAAGACATGACTGAAGTCCAAATCAGGGAATTTTTTTGAATTTTTATTTGTTTGAGGGACACATATGGTAGTAATCAGGGTTTACTCCTGGCTCCACACGCAGAAATCACCCTTTGTCAGGACTGTATGGGATGTTGGTGATTTAACCTGAGTTGGCCATGCACAAGACAAGTGCCCTATGCAATGCTCTATCACTCTAGCAGCTAAGTCACAGAAAGTTTTATCTATTTATTTATTTGTTTCATGACCTCCACTAAACACATTTTTTAAAACATTTTCACATCATTTTGTGCAAGATAGGAGATATGACTCAGTTTCATTCTTATAAATACAGAACTCTCATTTCCCAATAATTTCCCAATCTTTTTTATTTTGCAGTGCTACGTTTTAATCAAACAATGTTCAAGTACCCATCCCTCCACCAGTGCCTATTCTCCATCAGTGTTCCCAGCGTCCCTCACACCACCCCCACCCCCACTTTTTCCCACCCCTTACACATTCCCTCTTTCTCTCCTTTTGAGTGTTGTTGTTTGCCATATATGCACTAAGCAGTCATCATATTTGGTCAGTAGTCTACTTTTGGCACACATCTACCATCACGAGTGAACCCTCCAATTATCATTTACTTAGTGGTCTCTTCTCCATCCCATCTGCCTTTTCCCCCAGCACATGAGATTGACTTGCAAGCTGTGGGGCAATCCTCCTGGCCCTTATGTCTACTATCTTTCAGTATTATTCTCCTATTATGGTACTTTATATTACACAGACGGGTGCAGTTTTTCTGTGTCTGTCCCGCTTTTTCTGACTCATTTCACTTAGCACGATATGCTCCATGTTAATCCACTTATATGCAAATTTCATGGTTTCACCTTTTCTAACAGCTGCATAGTAGTCCATTGTGTAGATATACCAAAGTTTCTTTAACCAGTCATCTGTTCTCTGGCACTCAGGTTTTTTCCAGATTCTGGCTATTATAAATAGTACTGCAATAAACATATAAGTGCAGATATCATTTCTACTGTCCTTTTTTTGCATCTCCAGAATATATTCCCAGAAGTGGTATTGCTAGGTCAAATGGGAGCTTAATTTATATTTTTTTGAGAAACGAGTCGACATTCCCAACAAAAGTGAAGGAGTGTCCCTTTCTCGCCACATCCGTGCCAGCATCGGTTGCTTTTGTTCTTATGAATGTGGGCCAGTCACTGAGGTGTGAGATGGTATCTCATTGTGGTTTTGATCTGCATCTCTCTGATGATTAATGATGTAGAGCACTTTCTCTTGTGCTTTTTTGCCATTCGGATTTCTTCTTTGAGAAAGTTTCTGTTCATTTCATTGCCCCATTTTTGGATGGGGATGGATGTTTTCTTCTTGTGGAGTTTAACCAATATTTTGTATATCCTGGATATCAACCCCTTGTCAGATGTGTATTCGGGAAATATCCTTTCCCATTCTGTAGACTGTCTTTGTATTTCGGTCACTGTTTCTTTGGAGGTGCAGAAGCTTTTTAGTTTAAGATAGTCCCATTTATCTATCTCTGTTTTCACTTGCTCGGCCAGTGGTGAGACATCTTTGAAGATACCATTAGCCTCAATGTCATGGAGGGTTTTGCCAACTTTGCTTCAATGCACCTTATGGTTTCTGGTCTGATGTTGAGGTCTTTAATCCATTTTGATCTTACTTTTGTACATGGTGTTAGGCAGAGTTCTGAGCCCATTTTTTTGCATGTAGCCGTCCAGTTCTGCCAGCACACTTTGTTAAAGAGGCTTTCCTTACTCCATTTCACATTACTTGCACCTTTATCAAAGATTAGATGATCATATGATTGAGGGGAGATGTCAGTGTATTCAACCCTATTCCACTGGTCTGCAGTTCTGCCTTTGTTCCAGTACCATGCTGTTTTGATTATTACTGTTTTGTAGTACAGTTTGAAGTTCGGGAGGTTGATTCCTCCCATTTTCTTTTTCCCAAGAATTGCTTTAGCTATTCGTGGGGGCTTATTGTTCCATATAAATTTCAAGAGTGTTTGCTCCATTTCTTTGAAGAATGTCATGAGTATCCTTATAGGGATTGCATTGAATTTATACAATGCTTTCAGTAGTATTGCCATTTTGAGAATGTTAAGTCTCCCGACCCATGAGCAGGGGATATTTTTCCATTTCCTCATGTCCTCTTTTATTTCCTGAAGTAGCGTTTTGTAGTTTTCTTTGTACAGGTCCTTTACTTCCTTAGTTAAGCTGATTCCTAGGTACTTGATTTTCTGGGGCACAATTGTGAACGGGATTGTTTTTTTCATGTCGCTTTCTTCTTTCTCACAGTTTGCGTATAGGAAAGCCATGGACTTTTGGGTATTGATTTTGTAGCCTGCAACTTTATTATACAAGTCTATTGTTTCTAGGAGTTTTTTGGTTGGAGGTTATTGGGTTCTCTAAGTATAGTATCATATCATCTGCAAATAGTGAGAGCTTGATTTCTTCCTTTCCTACCTGAATGCCCTTAATATCTTTTTTTTTGCCTAATCGCTATTGCAAGTACTTCCAGTACTATATTGAACAGCAGTGGAGATAGTGGGCATCCTTGTCTCATTCCTGATCTTAGAGGGAAGGCTCTCAGTTTTTCCCCATTGAGGATGATGCTTGCTGTAGGCTTGTGGTAGATGGCTTTAATTATGTTGAGGAAAGTCCCCTCTATACCCATTTTGGCTAGGGTTTTCATCATAAAGGGGTGCTGGATCTTGTAAAAATGCTTTCTCTGCATCTATTGATATAATCATATGCTTTTTATCTTTTATTTTGTTGATATTATGGATTATGTTGATTGATTATGAATGTTAAACCATCCTTGCATCCCTGGGATGAATCCTACCTGGTCATGGTGTATGATCTTTTTGATGACTAGTTGGATTCTATTTGCTAAGAGTTTGTTGAGGATCTTTGCATCTCTGTTCATCAGGGATATCGGTCTGTAATTCTCTTTCTTTGTGGTATCTCTGTCTGCTTTTGGTATCAGTGTGATATTTGCTTTGTAGAAACTGTTCGGAAGTGTTTTTGATATTTCAATTTCGTGGAAAAGCATAAAGTGGATTGGGAGTAAATCCTCCTTAAAGATTTGGAAGAATCCACTAGTTCTGGCTCCATCTGGGCCAGGACTTTTATGCTTGGGGAGAATTTTTATTACCATTTCAATTTCCTTGATGGTGATAGGTCTGTTCAGGTATTCCAGGTCTTCTTGGTTCAGCCTAGGGAGTCTGTAGGAATCTAGGAATTTATCCATTTCCTCCAGGTTTTGTTGTTCTGTGGCATAAAGCTTCTCAAAGTATTCCCTGAGGATCCTTTGAATTTCTGTAGTTTCTGTTGTAATGACCCCCTTTTCATTTCTGATTCGGTTTATTAGGGTTTTCTCTCTCCCCTTCTTTGTGAGTTTTGCTAGAGGCTTATCAATCTTGTTAATTTTCTCGATGAACCAGCTCTTGGTTTCATTGATCTTTCGGATCGTTTTTTGGGTTTCCATCTCATTAATCTATGCTCTGAGTTTTATTATTTCCTTTCTTCTGTTCGGGTTGTGCTCCTTTTTTTTTGTCCTTCTCCAAGCTCTTAAGCTGTGAGGTTAGGTTACTTATGTGTGCTCGCTCCTCCTTCCTGAGGAATGCTTGTAGAGCTATAAACTTTCCACTTAAGACAGCTTTTGCTGTGTCCCATAAGTTTTGGTAACTCGTGTCCTCATTTTCATTCGTTTCTAGGAATCTTTTGATTTCCTCTTTGATTTCCATTCTAAGCCACTCGTTCAATAGCGCACTGTTTAATTTCCAGGTGTTTGATTTAGTTTTCTGTTTCTTATGTGTGATTTACTTCTAATTTCAGCGCATTATGGTCTGAGAAGATTGTTGATACAATCTCTATCTTCTTAATTTTATGGAGGCATGTTTTGTGGCTCAGCATGTGGTCTATCTTGGAGAATGTTCCATGTACGCTTGAGAAGAATGTGTATTCAGCTTTTTGTGGATGAAGTGTCCTGTATATATCTACTAAGTTCCTTTCTTCCATTGTTTCCCTCAGATGAAGTATGTCCTTGCTAAGCTTGAGTGTGGTTGATCTATCAAGAGGTGACAAAGCGGTGTTGAAGTCTCCCACTAGTATTGTGTTGCTATTGATGTCTTTTTCCAAATCTATGAGTAGTTGTTTTAAGTACTTTGCTGGTCTCTCATTAGGTGCATATACATTTATTATTGGAAGTTCTTCCTGTTGTACAGATCCTTTGATCAATAAGAAATGGCCTTCACTGTCTCTTATCACCTTCTTCACTCTGAAATCGATGTGGTCTGATATTAGGATGGCTACCCCAGCTTTTTTATGGGAGCTGTTTGCCTGTAGGATTGTTTTCCAGCCTTTGACTCTGAGTCTGTGTTTGCTTTGACTATTGAGATGTGTTTCTTGCAGGCAGCAGAATGTTGGGTTCAATTTTCTAATCCATCCTGCCACTCTATGTCTTTTAATTGGTGAGTTTAGCCCATTGACATTGAGAGAGACATTATTGTTATGGGATTTTGCCCCATTGTTCTGTTGAAATTTGGTGTATTTGAGGGGCCTTTCTTGCCTTAAATTAGCCCATTTAGTTGTTCTTCTAACCATGGTTTTGAGTCTATGAAGTTCCTGAGCTGTTGTTTGTCTGTGAAACTGTGTGTTGTTCCTTCTATTATGAATGTGAGTCTCTCTGGGTAAAGTATTTTTGGAGAGGCATTTATTTCATTGAGTTTTTTCACTATGTCCCACCACTGTTTTCGGGCCATGAGGGTTTCATCAGAAAAATCAGCTGTGAATTTTAAGGATGCGCCTTTGTAAGAGATTTCTTTCTTCGATCTTGCTGCTTTCAGAATTTTGTCTCTGCCTAAGGATTTGGTCATTTTGATCAGAATGTGTCTTGGCGTATTTTTATTCGGATTTCTTCTAGCTGGTACCCTTCGGGCCTCCTGAATGTGCTCACAAGTTTTCTTCAACTCTGGAAACGTTGTAGCAATGATGTCTTTGACAGTTTCTTCTTCATCAAGATTTTCTTCCTTTCCCTCTGGGACTCCAATAATTCTTATGTTACCCCTCTTGGCTTCGTCACGATCTTCTCTTGCCATCTGTCCCCGAATAGTGAGTCTCTTTTCCATTTTCTGCTCTTTCCTGGAGAGTCTCTGAACTTCATCTTTGAGCTCACTGATTCTGTTCTCAGCAGCTGTTACTCTGCTGCTGAGGCCTTCCACTGAGTTTTTTAATTCACCTACCAGGTTTTTCAGGTCTGACATTTCCGAATGCATTTTCCTCATTTCTGCCTTCAAATCCTCTTGTCTTTTATCGGCATCGCTTTCCATTGTTTCTTTTAGTTCCCTAAGCATCCTAAGTAGCTTCCTTTTGAATTCCTTGTCAGAGCGGTTGTCTAACACTACAGTACTGTTGATGTCTTCTGGGCTAGCCTCTTCAATAAGAAAGTTTGGTGGACTTTTGTGTTGCTTTACCATTGTGACAAGTGTGGTTTAATCCTTCACGTTCACTGTTACTATTCTCCTTTATATGCAGTGTGAGTTGAGATAGGCTTATGAGTTATTGGCTACTCGAGTTTCTAGTGGCTGAGCTAAAATAGAGAAGATTCCATCTCAGAAGGTAGATTATGGTTCCTAGGGCATATGTAGTGGGAAAATATTTTGTGGCCGCCTTAGCGGCCACGGCTCTGGAAAGTGTCCCTGAGCTGGTCCCGCGCAGATCAGGGGAAAAAATGGCTGTCCTATGAGATCGAGCTAGCTGCGCATGCCCAGAGAAAGTCCCAGGCCTTGGGGGCGGGCTGTACCTGAATGGAATGGGAGAGAGTTCGTAGAGACCTTCAGCTTTGTTGCTGGGAGGTGGGCTCGGTTCCCGTCCCATGCAGATCCTAATTTCCCAATCTTTATGGATGATGTTATTGCATAACTAGACACTTTGGGTCTAGTTCTGAGTTCATGTGTACAGAAAGTAAAGTTATCACACTCATCATTGAATCTCTTTAGTGTTATAGCTTGTTTTATTTAAGAGCTCAAGTTGGTGTTTTTCTAGCTTGCTGGACCATAGCAGAAACAGAAATTTCTGCATTCTGTACAGTATCTCTTCATGTACACACACATTGCCTTTGATCTCTGACTCTAGTCATTATCTAGGGACCTGGGATTATGTACATTCTGTTTCTCCACATCTTGCTTGTTTCTGCTATGTTACTGTCTTCTCAACAATCTGGTCACACATTTCCAATCAGACTGAATATCAACTAACGAAATCCCCATCCACCATAACTTTTTCTTTTCCCCTCTAATAGCTTGAGCTCTGTCCCTTAGTTATTATTACTATTTTATTAGTTTATGGACTGACCAATTAGATCATGTACGAAGAACTCACTGAAGTCTTCTATTAACCAATTTCACATGCTTTGCTTCCATGCTTGGTTCTTTCCTCATGAGGTATTCCTGATCCGGCCCCTCCCACCTCATTTTCTTTGTAACAAGGAGACATTTTTTTTTAATTTTAGACTCTTGCTTCTTTGTTGTTTATGTGAACTAGGGCTTATTTCTAGGTCTCTCATTTCTTGTTTGTTCTATCTTTAAGAAAGTTTATTCTAACACAAATCTGTTTTCTTAGCCTAGGACTGTAGCAAAGTTTAACATCATGAGAATTGGAAGCATAAATTCTTCATTCTTTTATCTCAGGAGGGATTCACCTATAAGAGGTCTTCTGTACTTCACAAAGTTTCAGTGATGTTTATTCTATTCCCTGGAAGAATGTCATGGAATTTTGATCTATGTTGAGTATGTTGTGCTAGAAACTTCCTTCTGGTAAATTGTTTCTGCATTGCAAATGTTCTGATAGCTTACGTTTTCATTTTGTATCTATCCAGGATTTTATTTTCCTTCACTGTCCTTTTTGACTCACCATTTATTTGCATGCTTTTTAGTCTCTATATATTCCTGGGAGTTTTAAATTGTTTAGGCACTTAAGGTTATATGTTTACAATAGTGTCAACATTTGTGGTTCTGATATACAGTTATGGCACCTCAAGAAATACCATCCATCAGTGTCTTCATATTACCTTCCACCGATGTCTTTATATTAGTTATAGTCTGCCTCTTTATTTCCCCTGCACCATTGCCTTTTCCCAGCTTTATTTTGTAGCTTATTTCTAGGTTTATATCATTGTGATTTGATGCAGTAAGATACTTAATGTTATTTTCATTATGATGAATTTATCAACACTAGTTTGAACTATTTCTCCATTGATCCTCTAGAATATTTATAAAATATCTCCACTGATTACCTCAGTTAAGTAAGCAACATTATTTCCACTGCCTTGGCATCTCTACTAGATAGTTACCTGTTGGGGTCTCAGCAGCCAGCCTGAGACTTTCACCAAATCCCCTGCCCTGGAAATAAGAGCTGGCCCTGTTTACAGGGTCCCAGTGGCTTGCTCCAGGACTCCACACATGTAGGCACTCTGGTTGAGGATGAGTGATGTGACAGTTATCATTTACCTGTTCTGATTCACCCGGCCCTAAGAGCAGGATATGTAGATCATTAACTGGCTGTACAGGTTTTGTCTTTAAACATCTGTGTGAGTTTCTCTTTATTCTCCTCAGTATATTCAAAGCTCTATGAGGACCTGGCCAGGGGTCCTGTCAGGGTAAGTTACCAGCTTAGATGTTGGACAGAGTTTTGATTTTTCATGCTTGATCATGTCTATGAAACCAAGGCCATGCATGATTGACTGATGCTGAAGTTTTGTGATAGTGAAAGACTGCTACCAGTCTTAGATCTAGCAGAGCTGGTAACCAAGGTTCATAGACACGGGTGCCTGGAAGCATCTAATAGTGATAGTTTGGATATGCTTACCTTGTGACTAGCGATTTTCTTTCCTAAGTACTGGAAGCAGTTGAATTTTGAGAATTGTACCATCCTATGCAATGGTTAGAGATCCTATGCCAAGATGTTTTTCAAGAAATTAGAGAAAGGACATGAGACCAAGCTCTTGATAGAGTGTGTGTCCAATGAAATGTATGAAATGTGCCCCTTGATGGTGTGTTTATTGAAAGGTATCAGGAATCAGAACTGGCTGTCAATGGGCCAGTAAGAGAATGTAATACAATAGCTTTCTCTTCTAGCTGTCCATGCTTTTGAAGATCTGCTGAGTGCTAGCTTGAGTGCCAGTGGGTGGGGAGAAGTAGAAGTTTATCTGTTTGTGTGCCAGAGACAAACATTGTTTTATTTTTTCTTTTAAAGTTTTTTGTCTTTTAACTTTATTTACTTATTTAATTTTTATTGAATCTATGAGATAGACTCTTACAAAATTGCTCATGATTAGATTTCGGCCATACAGAATCCCAACACCCATCCCTCTACCAGCACTAGTGTTTTCAGGTTCCCTTCCATCACCCCCCACTTCCCACCCCCTGATTGCTTCTTCTCTCTCTCTCTCTCTCTCTCTCTCTCTCTCTCTCTCTCTCTCTCTCTCAATAGTCTCTCAGTCCCAGCTGGCTCAGCTTTGGTAAGGAGTAGGTATAATTTTAGTTAGAGGTTTTCCCTCTGTGTTTCCCATAGCATGTGATATCAATGTTTACAGGATGCTGGTATGAGCTAAGAATTAAATATTGGACATGGGTATAATAAGAATGTGATTTTTATTTGCTTTAAAATGTTGATTTTTCAAAAAGCCAATGAGCTTCAGAGAAGCAATTTATTTTATGTGAACAATAGTTCAAAAAAGGTTGCAAATGTCTGGTTATGGAGAGTTGGTTCCCAATATGTAGACACTCTAGCTTAATCTTTGAATTGTGTCCCCAAATGGGGTCAAGTAACAAAGTGCAGCCCATGAAAAAAAATTTCAACAATAAAATACTTCAAAACATGAAACAACCTAAAATTAATTAAAACCAAGCACTGCACTGTAGCACTGTCCTCCCCGTTGTTCATCGATTTGCTCAAGCAGGCCCAGTAACGTCTCCATCGTTAGACCCGTTGTTACTGTGTTTGGCATATTGAATAGATCACGGGTAGCTTGCCAGGCTTTGCCATGTGGGCGAGATACTATCAGTAGCTTGCCAGGCTCTCCAAGAGGGGGTGGAGGAATCGAACTGGGGTCGGCCAGGTCGGCTGTGTGCAAGGCAAATGCCCTACCTGCTGTGCTATTGCTCCAGCCCTGTTTAGTAAACCAGACTTGCTCCTCATAGTAGTCATCTGTGTTGCATTTCTCAATTGAAATGATGTTGCAATGCAGAAACAAATTAAGATGCCCTTTGTGTACACAGTGATGCTATAAAATTGGTGTACCAGTGACTCTCACTCATTTCCTAAGGTGGTTTTGTGGTTTTCCCTCCCACTGCAACACTGTGGCTTAAAATCTGGAATTCTTTCTCAGATCAGGATCATGATCATCCTGTTGTTCGTCGATTGCCTCAAGCAGGCACCAGTAACGTCTCCTTCTTCCTAGCCCTGAGATTTTAAAAGAGCCATATTTAATCCTCTTTCAGGGCTAGGAGAATGAGACCTATCATTGTTACTGGTACTTGGCATATTGAGTACGACACGGGAAGTTTGCCAGACTCTGCTATTCGGGCAGGATACTTTCAGTAGCCTGCTGGGTTCTCCAAAGTAAAAACGAGATAATAAGATGTCGCTTCCGGGAGCTGGGTTTTATAGTCTCTGGGTCTTGGCCGTTGATGGGACCACCTGATGCCAGCAGCAGCTGGTGGGTGTAACGCCTACCTACTGGAAGATGGGGGATCTGTGTGGAGAAGGCCCAGTCCCAATCCGAGCAGGCTTGGAGATCTCAGCCCCGGGACCCGCATGCCTGGGTTCCTCTGCCGGTTCCTTCATGTATGAGGCTTGTCCGGACGTGTGGAGAGTGGTCTCAGCATGGCTGTGGCTGGGTCTGGAGGTCTTCAGCTGCCAGGGCTCTGCTCTGGGCAGGTAGGGAAACTCAAGCCGACCCCCTCCAAGGGGCCCTGGTGAGGACAGCCAGGTGCTGGGGCAGGAGACTTTCTCAGATGGGTTGGGCAATTTACAGACTGATGTCACTTTAGTTCCAAAGCAAGTTAATCTGCTGGCTGAGGACTGAATTTTATTATCTGTATTTTCCTAGACTTTTGTAAACTCGCTTCCTGATCATCCTCAGTTCCGGGATTTCATCTCTAATAAGCTTGATTAGAATATTGGGGTACCAGGTGTTCTTCTTACCCTCTTCACCCACTCCTTAGGGCAGATTTTCACACTTTCAGTAATGTCTTTTCCAATTACAGCTTGTTTCCTGGTGGAAATTGTTTTCTTTTGTTTTTTAGCTTTATTTTTATTTTGTGAGGGCATCTATTTCTTGAGTGGATTCTCTCTATTTGATCCCTTGACAAAGAAACGTTATGCAGTAGGGGTTTAGATGATTTTCTCTGTAAATTAAACAAAATTTTTAATGCACATTTTCAGCTTTCACAGGGTGACACAAGCATTATTATATTGTTCTTTTTTCTCCTGTAGTTATTTCTATGATGCAAAGTTTACAATGCAATGTTATTTCTGAGATTTTTAAATGCACAATTCTGATTGGAAAATAAGTATAAGTATAAATTTGGGGTTCTAGTATACAGAGAATATTGTTATATAATTATGGCAGTAAAAAAACTAAATTAAAATTATACATAATCTTACCAGTTTTTTGTATATTTGATGTATTTTAACACACAGACTTTTGGTATGTTCTTTATATATGGGGCTGGAGTGATAGCACAGAGGGTAGGTCTTTTGCCTTGCATGCAGCCAACTCGAGTTTCATTCCTCCACCCCTCCTGGAGAGCCCAACAAGTTACCCGCCTGCATGGCAGAGCCTGGAAAACTCCACATGGCGTATTCGATACGCCAAGCACAATAACAACAAGTCTCACAATGGAGACGTTACTGGTGCCCACACGAGCAAATCAATGAGCAATGGGAGGACAGGGCTACAGTGTTTATGTTTGAAATCTATAAATATGCACACATACATGTATATACATGCTTTTCTTTGCATGCATTATTCACATACCATTATTTTATTTTAAATCTGTGTCTAAAAAGTATAAAAAGTATGGGTACTTGATCATTGTATAACTGAAACCCAAGAACAAAAATCTGTAAGTCTATAACTGTACCTCATGGTGTTTCACTAATAAATAAATAAATGAATAAATAAAATAATAAATCTGTGTCTAAAAAGTATTCGAAAGTTTGTTTTACAGTACATTATTTTACTTCAATTCTATTGGTTTAATGGCAAATTTTATTTTACTGAAAGAGCCTGTAATCATTGTACTATATCTATATCAAAGCACACTAATAATAAGTGATGGAATTTAACATTTTCCTGAGTTAAAAAATGATTTATTGAAAATAGAATTTTTCATACTCTCAAAATATTTTATATTCTTAAAGACTATAAAACAAAAGTGGTATCTCCAGTTGTTAACTACTTTGCTCTTATGTGGTTATCTTTCTGTATGTGTATAGAAGCATATATTATATATACTGATTTAATATATAGGTATATGTATACATGCAAATATATTAGTAAAGTAATAAGGTCACATATTTTTCAAATGTGACAAGTTATAATCAAAATGTAACATTCATTTTACATCTGAAATATTACTGGTTTTGTTTTCATAGATACTGCTGATTAAATCTATATGAATGGAATATGTTTCCTTCACTACTTTTTCATCTGTCAGTAGGCATGATTTTTGGATTAATCTAAACTGTATCTACTATTGTCTTGCAAGCACTTCAGAATGATAAGTTGATTTCTAAACTCTTAGAAAGATGTTTAAGTATACACATTTCCCTTTGATAATAAAGCACATTTAATTTTATCTTTAAAACCAGAAGCCTGATGTTTCAGCACAGCACAGTATAATGTTATACATTATTATTATTATAGAAAGAACTAATACACATTGAGCAGTGAATTCAGATAAGGTAAAGGTAAAGGTAAAGGCCCTCCCGTTGATCGTCGATTTGCTCGAGCGGGCCCAGTAACGTCTCCATTGGAGACTTTGTTGTTACTGTGTCTGGCATATCAAATACTCTCGGTAGCTTGCCGGGCTCTCCGAGAGGGGCGGAGGAATCGAACTTGGGTCGGCCATGTTGGCTGCGTGCAAGGCAGACGCCCTACCCACTGTGCTATCGCTCCAGCTCAATTCAGATAACTAAAAATATATTTATTAATGAACAACTAAATATAAACATAAGAATGAATCTCTTTTATTGTTGACTCGCTTAGAATAAAGCTGCAGTGTAGCACTGTCCTCCCATGGTTTATTGATTTGCTCGAGCAGGCCCAGTAACGTCTCCATTGTGAGACTTGCTGTTACTGTGTTTGGCATATTGAATACACCACGGGGAGCTTGCCAGGCTTTGCCATGCAGGCGAGATACTCTCGATAGCTTGCCAGGATCTCTGAGAGGAGTGGAGAAATGAAACCTGGTTTGGCCAGGCCGGCTGTGTGCAAGGCAAAGGCCTTACTGCTGTGCTATTGCTCTAGCCCTAGGAAAGCAAAATTCTTGTCTCCCCCATGCCTTTTCCAATAATTTTTCAAAATTATCAAAGGAACAAATTTGTATACATACATAGGCCTCTCTATCTCCCTAATTATCAAGGTCACAGAGTTTCTTTTGTATTCACTCACTTTGAGAGATTTCATGCCCATAAGTTATTTTGCAATGGAACATTAGCTGCAATATTGGTACACTCCCATAATATAAACCTAAATATTCAGTAGGACTGAAATCAAAGTTTTATGTTAAACTTATTATCAGATGTTTTGCTAAATCAGCAAACTTTAAATCAAAGTTTATATTTCAAAATTTTCCTACAAGATGATAGGAAAGGCAATATGAATAATAGGGGTAGGTGAATGGGTTTTTTTCCATTCTTTGAGAAAAGAATATTATGGCTCTAAGTTTATAAAAATTATTCACTTGAAAGAAAAATAATGATGTATTCTAAAGATTGAATTTTGAGTAAATGGAAGAAAATAAATTTGTTCTCGTTAAAAATAGAGAAAAATCACTTGTTTTCTGGTGTTTGAAAAATTATCAAATGTGGTTATAAAATGGGAAAAACATGTCCATATTATTCAGTGTATCTCTCCTGAAAGCACAGTAAATACTACTGGATTAATCATATTTGTAATATTGATTCCTTGTCACTTTAATTAAGCAATATACTATAACATTAAATTCAAATTATGTAACTTATTTCTGCATATTCCAACATGTCTGTCCTTTATAATTTGTGTTTAAGCAGTTTGCTTTAAATTATTTTGTATCTAATATTACACTAGGTCTGATAGGTGGTATAATAAGTTGGTGGTATATAAGTTCAATCATATATATGTATAATTTTATGAAATATTTTAAATCTTTTCCTCTTCAAGAATCGTGATGCCTTGTAGTAAAAACAAAAACCTATCTTCATGTTATTTTTAATAATTATCATTAAAGTATCAGAGTGAATTTTAACTCCCTGTATTTATTTGTAGTGAGTTTCTGAATATTGGAATGTATATTATGGAATGGAGTTTTCTATTAAGACATAGAAAACTATTCTGTTGTGTGCTTCAAAGGCTGTTCATCCACATGCTCTTGTAGCTACACTGCATATATGTTATTAACATGTACTTATAACCTTTGTCACATCCACACAGTGTTGTTCTTCTAGGTATACTTTCAACGCTGGCATAGTAGGATTTTATTATTAAACTAATCCAGGTTCTTTCCTTACTCATTTTACCTATTAATTATCTCTCAAAAGCAAATAAATCAATCTGTCTTTAATTAGCAGGTCCATTCAGAAACACCAAAATATGAAACTTTTTCTTGTGTCCTATATACAGAACTATTAACCCCTTTCATTCAACCAAAAAAAATCAGTTATATATTTGCCTTATGTTTTAAACCAATTTGACCCTATGATTTTATTAATATGCTGGTTATACCTTCTACTTTTTTTTTAAGTTTTCCTACTATGCTCTTCAGTTCTGTGACTTCTGCTTGAAGTATATTTTAGTTTAGTTTGGGGGAATTATTTTTTGTTTTTCTTTCTCGTTAAATTTCTTTTTTGTTGTCTTTAGTGGACAAACTGATCATTAATTTCTAAATTTCTCCTCAGGTACCTGTGGTATTTTCCAGGTTTTCTTTTTTTAAAATACCTTATCTATGAACACAAGTAAATTCTTACACTTCTCATTGTTTTGTGCATTCTTTGGATGTCAGTGGTGTGGGGCTAGTTTTATATAGAAATAGGTTTTATTGTATTCGTTCCATTCACAGATTCTCCTAAGAAATAGCACTGTTGCTGGATTTTGTTATATCAAGTTTATTGGGTCAGGTGAAACGTTCTCCTTCTGCCTACATTGGCTATTCTCTGCCGCCTCTGATGGGATGTGTTGGCATTAGGGCATGGTTGGAGAGTTGCCTTGACATCTCTTCTTTTCCAATGACCCTTGAGAATCTGATTTCACACTCTTTCATGGAACCATATGGATGGCTCTGTAGCACTTATAATTGCTACCTTTAACTAAGTAGGAAAATCAGAGTTTTCACTATTTCTCAAAAACATAGCAATGCATTACTCAATATAAAATTTATATTTATTATTAGTTAACATGTTTTTACTTATTCCTGGTTTCCTCTGCCGGTTCCTTTATGAATGAGGCTTGAAGGAACATGGAGTATGCAAGTTTGAAGTTATGTGGGGCCCAGGGTTGACATTTCGAAGTCTGCTCCGATCGGGACCCAGATCCCTCATTTTCCAGTAGCTTGGCAGTCACACCCACAAACTGCCCCCGGCCACCATGTAATTCCATCAATGTCCAGGATCCAAAGACTATAAAACAAAGCTCCTGGAAGAGAGTAACGCAGTATTTACATCACAGCAGAGCCTGTCAAGCTACACATGACATATTCGATATGCCAAAAATAGCAAAAATAAGGGACCTCATTCCCCTGACCCTGAAAGAGCCTCCAATATGGCAGAGTTGGGAAGGAGAAGAAAGGAGAGGCTGCTAAAAATCTCAGGGCTGGGACAAATGGAGACGTTATTGGTGCCCACTCGAGCAAATCGATGAACAATGGGATGACAGTGATACAGTGGTGCAGTGCTACAATTTTTTTACTTAAAAATTAGTACTAGGAGTCATTACTTAAGCCTTTCAAGTGCATTATAATCATACTTTTAAAAATAATTTTAGAACCTACTATCTTTTTTTTTTTTTTGCTTTTTGGGTCACACCTGGCGATGCTCAGGCGTTACTCCTGGCTCACTCAGGAGACACTCCTGGCGGTGCTTGGGGGACTATATGGGATGCTGGGAATCGAACCTGTATCGGCCATGTTGGCTGCATGCAAGGCAAACACCCTACCTGCTGTGCTATCTCTCCAGCCCCAGAACCTACTATCTTTTAAAGGGCCCAGTGATAGCGTAGCGGGTCAGGCATTTGCCTTGCGCATGGCCGGCCTGCATTTGATTCCTCTGCCCCTCTCAGAGAGCCCCGCAAGCAACTGAGAATATTCTGCCCACACGGCAAAGCCTGGCAAGCTCTTTGTGGCATATCCAATATGCCGAAAATAGTAACAACAAGTCTCACAACGGAGACATTACTGGTGCCCGCTCGAGCAAATTGATGAACAACGGGGGGATATGCTACAGTGCTATCTTTTAAAAATTATCTTTTAAAAATTATCTTAGTATATCTCATTATATATCTCATAATCTTAGTATATCTCATAAGCCAATAATGACTATGCATAACCAACTTCTTTTTCTTTTGTCATTAAAGCTTTTAAAATATTATTAAACTTCCCTCTATATCTTATACTTTAAAATGCCTTTTATCCTTATTGCCTATGGAAGTTCAATTTTACTAGAAGACATTATAAAGACAAATGAGTTCATATTTTCTGATAATTTGGCATTAGCTATCATCTAGGACCTTAATGTTTTACATTTTTTCACAAATACCATCTCAAATTAAATTAATTTTGGGCTGGGGAGGTGTACAGTGATAGAGTGTTTGTTTTGCACATGTGAGAAGTACTATGTTCAATTCGCACCAACATAAAATAAATAAATAAAGATGGAAGTCTGTCCCCTTATTCATGATAACTTTTTCTAGTAGCGAATGCTCTCAATTTTATATACATAATTCAGTATTGCTTAATACAATCTAATATTGTGTATGACAGATGTATAAAATACATTAGAGGGTTCTGAGTGCTTGGTAAGGTGCTTGTCTTACACAAGGCTGCACTGGGTTCAGTCCACCACCCTGTATGGTTCCCTGAACACACAATCAGGAGTGAACCCTGAGTGCAGAGACAGAAGTAAGCCCTGAGCACCACTGGATATGGCTTCTCCCAAAAATATATATTTTGCTTGGGTGCCATATAATTGATATTTATGTAATATATCACTGTGTCACTGTCATCCCGTCGATTTACTTGAGTGGGCGCCTGTTGTGTAAACTCAAAAAAGACACAGCACAGCTGCGACAGCAGCTCTGTCTCTCCCGCTGCCAGTGTTCAGTAGTCTCACACCAATTTCCCCACCCCGGGAGGTCGATGGTGATGGGCAGGAGAAGGAAGGAAACGAGGGCCAGGCTGGTTGGTCTTAGATGCAGTTTATTCCAATCCTCTCTCCATCCATCCACTCCTGTCTCTGTCCTCTGCCTCCCTCTTTGCTTCTTCCTTCCCCATGCAACTCCATTCTCCTTCTCTATCCCCCTTCATCCTCCCTCTCAGGAGTCTGGATTCTGACTTCTCATTCTCTCAGCCCAATTTTACAGTCTAGTTAAATCCCCAAGCATAAGGGGTTGGGGTAACAATTGCTCATAGGTGTGATCACAATCAATAGGGGTAGAATTCTTTCCCTCGGGGACATCCACTCCTAGGACAGATCCTCATTATCAGGTAAATCCACACTAGAGCAGATTCCCATGGGTGTGTTTCTCCTCTCCTTGTCCAACAAACATATAAGCATATAAAATATAAATCATTTTGTATTAATACAGTAAGAAATATCTTAAACTTGTAGAATTGCCTTCCTAGAGCCATCTCAATCTCAGACTACTGTGCTCAGGCCAGATAGTCTTTCCTATCCCTAGCAGGATCCTAGTCTCATTGTTACTTTTGAATCATGACGGCATTTGTCTGTGATAAAACTCTTAACTTATAGTTAAGAATCGCGCCACTTTGACCTGGCCCCTTTCAATGCCAGGGTGGCTCACCGCTTGCCTGTCAGGACCCTGCTTTGGGGGTGTTAAGAACTAAGGGCAACTGAGGCTTAAGTTAAGAAAGCAGATGTCTGGGAGTGAATAATATTCAAAGCCAATTAAATCCTAAATTACAAAGCATAATGTTAATGGTCTTCCTGTATCTATACAAAAAGGTCATTGCTTTAAAGTAAACTGTTCATAAGGCGTAAGGAGAGGAGAAAGGCAATATTTCACTCATACATATAAAATCATAGATTTCTGAGGAATCTAACCTTACAAGTTAACAGAGTCTGATTAGGGGTAAAGCTGATTAACTGGATGGGGTGGAGAGCAGAGGGAAGAATTTACAGATAAAAACAATGGAATGGAAGTGCCTCAGGTGCACTGTGATGGGTGTAACCTGATAAACCTAAAGTCTAGGTGGAGAAAGGGAGAAAGGACAAAGCAATGTCATCCTACAGCCAGTAATGTGTCTATTCCTCCCAGCCCAGAGTTTTTTGTTGCTTTTCCTTACTCATCATTCCCAAAGATTGGAGACTCTTTCTGGGTCAGGTGAATGAGACCTGTTATCATTACTGTTTTGGGCATATTGAATACACCACGGGGAGCTTGTCAGGCTCTCTAAGATATGATATATATGGTCTGGAGCGATAGCACAGCGGGTAGGGCGTTTGCCTTGCACGCGGCCAACATGGCCGACCCAAGTTCGATTCCTCCGCCCCTCTCGGAGAGCCCGGCAAGCTACCGAGAGTATTCGATATGCCAGACACAGTAACAACAAAGTCTCCAATGGAGACGTTACTGGGCCCGCTCGAGCAAATCGATGATCAACGGGAGGGCCTTTTACCTTTACCTTTATATATATATATATATATATATAATTTGTTGCCTAATGTCTGAACCCCATCAAATATGGTGCAGTAATTATGGAAAATGAGTAGGTAGTGTCTTATGAAAAGTGGCCTGGAGTGTGGTGGCGGTTGGGCGGTTGGGTAGTGGAGATCAGCTACTGGGACTGGGTCCCTTGGGGCAGGGAGCGCTCTCACCCGCCCCACTCTGGGGCACCCAGAGTGAAAACAGCCTGGCGCTGCTATATATTAATATTATATAAATTACATATTACGTAATATATATTTGAAGGAATTAGTATACTCTATAAGGGCCAGATAGTAAAACATCAAACAAACAAACATACATACACAGATTTTTCTTACAGCAGTTTACTTTATAAAATATTTAGTATATAAAGCACATCTAGTGGTTTTTCTCTAAACATTAAAATATTTCAGAAGGTTGGCTACAAAGTATCAGGGGATATTAAAAGGTAAGGCATAGAGGACAGTAATTTTTATGGAAAAAAAAAAAAGAGAAGGTCCTAGCTAAGATAATGTTCTATAGCCACTAAACACTGATGTTTACAATGGTATTTTACTTTTGTTTTTCTCCCTAAAGATCCAATGAAACAAAAGATATTGATTATTTAAAAAGTGCAAAGTTTTTGTTTCCATACAGGCACTGTTTTCCTTTATTTCAATGACACTTTTAAAGGAGTTTTAGAATTTACGAAGATTTTTCTGTAGTTAAATTTACATTTATCAATGACTAATGATGGAATTTCTTTAAAAATAAACTTAATCTTATTCACAAAACCCTTTTCAGAAATATTTTAATTTCACATAACTGTGATTTCTGCTAATAGGTTCTCAAACATATTCTATAAAGAAAATATATTTAAACTTTCCAAAAATAGAAATAAATCTATTGTGCTTGGCTTACAGTTCTTGTAATTATCTAAAATTTTTCTTGGTAACAAGACATATGAACAAATCTCAGCAATAAAAATCCCTCCTAAAACCAAAACTAACAGTAAGAATGGATCAGAATAATAGAGTTTTTAACAGGATATATATATATATATATATATATATAAAATGTCCATGTGGGAAATAATTAAACTTCTACACAACATACATCAGCCAACATTAAATTCTATTTGAGCAGGCATTGGAGCAATAGCACAGCAAATAGGGCATTTACCTTGCATGCAGTCAACCCATATGGTCTCCTAAGGACCTCCAGAAGTAGTGGCTAAGTGCTAAGCCAGGAGTAACTCCTGAGTATCATCAGCTGTGACCCAAAACATCCGAAAAAGGAGGGGGGGGGGTTAATATATAAATAAATAAATGAATGGAACAAATTCTTTTTGAACTGCATTTCTGAACATTTTAAAAACTATAAATATAAAAAATGTTTTTTCATTTCAAATTCATATTAAAGGTAAATCTAAAAAATTGTATAAAGTATACATAAAGCACTGTAGCACTGTGCCCCCCGTTGTTCATCAATTTGCTTGAGAGGGCACCAGTAACATCTCCAATCACTGTGTTTGGCATATCGAATACATCATGGGTAGCTTGCCAGGCTTTGCCATGCTGGTGAGATACTCTCGGTAGCTTGCCGGGCTCTCCGAGAGGGCCAGAGGAATGAACTCGGGTCGGCTGTGTACAAGGCAAACGCCCTACCCTCTGTGCTATCACTCCAGCCCAAAGCATACATAAAAATTACCTAAATTAATATTTATTTAGGTAAAATGAAAAATAATTAAAAACTCCTCTTCATATTACAGTTCAAGAGAATACACTGGAGACATGAAACATTTTTGTTTTCACATTTGTAGACAAAACATGATTGTTGCAAAATAATCAACAAAAGACATGTCTGTACAGTAGGAGAGTTCTGTTAGTAACTGTGAGCATGCAGATTCCAAAACTTAAAATAGATCCCTGTTTCCCTGGGAGATATCTTAGTGTCCAACTAACATATATTTGAATTCAATTCCATCTGGACTAAGGTGAATAGAATAAAATAATATGATTGAAAATACCAGGCAATTATCATACAGAGGGAAAAAAGAAATTCATCAAATTCTTAGGAGAAAACTATTGCCAACTTTATCTTATTTTCTGTTGTACTTGAGCAAAGACTCGGCCTGACCATTTCAGCCTCAATTATAATGTGATTCTCAGATTTTATTAGTTATAATCAAACATCTTTTCTGTGTCTTTAACCACTTTTAACTGACCCAAGATGGAGCATATTCTTATCTGTCTTTCTATCAGTTATCCGTTACTAACTTATACCAGTTACTAGTTTATCAATTACTAGCTTTATTTTAGACAGAAGCAGTTAAAGATGATTATCTGAGTGGGAGAAAGACAGTCAACCAAAATAACATTTCTTGGGAAACTTAATCTTTAATATCGGGATTCCTGTGAGGGTGTAGAAGAACACCTATTTTCAAAGCAGTAGTACAAAGTTGGGGAAAAGGGAGGATGAACAAAAAAAAATCCAGACACATAGGAGCTCCATATTTTCATCAGTGCCTTTAAGAATAAAGCACAGAGGATTTCTTACAGTGAATCTTCCCTGTTGATTATTTCTGAAAGATTGACAAGCACACCATTTTACACCAATAGTTTGGCTATCAGACATAACACTTATCACATAGTTTTAAAACCAAAATCCTCTGTCTAATAGCAGCATACAACAAGAAAAAATAACAACTAGAAGCTTTCACATCTTTCAAAATACGGTAGGCTGCCCCTGCAGCCATGACAGCTCAAACTGCCTTAGACCTAGTTAGAGAATCAACTCTTAGCAACTGAATACATAGTCATGACATTTGACCTTGTTCTCCTTGGCGGGATAGTGCTTAAAGAAATCTACCAACCATTAGACTTGTACTCAATAGTGCCATTAGAACAGAATTCATGGACTTTGAAGTTGAAACAAAATCTAGATTTCATAAGCCAAATATAGCCTGACACCAGCTGGTTATAAATATGCTCTCATCTCTCTAAGGCAGTTCTTTTTAAAATTCCTGACTTCAAAGAATTCCTTGTATACTTAGTGTGTATATGAACTCATATAAATTTTTAGTTATCTAACATAAAGAACATTATTTTAGGAGAAAATTAGCTTTAAGATAAGGTGCTAAGGATATATCCAGCTTCCATTTCTGAGTTTGGATTTTTTGATTTCAGACCCAATTCCTGGAAGGATTTGACAGGTGGCATACAGAATAAAATGTTTCATGCTTTTCCCAGAACTGTTCTTCTGCTCTGATTTCAAGTTATCTGGCCTAAGCTTGTTTGAAAAATATTTTAGCTAAGTTTACTCCTAGGAAATTTATTATGTTGTAGACAAACTATGAAGGAAGCATCAGACTAAAATAAAATCTGTTAGATACTGAGATATAAGCAATGTTGATTTGAATATTCCCCAAAGAATGGAAATCACAGAAGTGTATATACTTTGTGTTTCTGATACCAGAACCAAGAGAGACTCTCTTCCTACACATTTTTTTAAGAAAAAAAAAATGGCAGTTGCTTACAGTAGAGCATCAGTAATGATATATGCCCTAAAGATAAGACATGCCTAGTAACAGCAGCAAAAAAATGTTGGGAATGGCATTGGGAATAAATATAAATTTTTAGTTATCTAACATAAAGAACATTATTTTAGGAGAAAATTAGCTTTAAGATAAGGTGCTAAGGATATATCCAGCTTCCATTCCTGAGTTTGTACTTTTTGAATTCAGACCCAATTCCTGGAAGGATTTGACAGGTGGCAAATCCTTGGTTAGGGAGGACAAAGGAATGCCTTTGGTTAGGAGGACAAAGGAATTTGGGAAAAGAGTTGCCAAAGATAGAATGAGAATCAAATGTCCAGCTACTTTCCCTGAGTAGCTAAATGGATATTACAGTATCTTGACATTCTGATGTAATTGGTGCATAGTTAATAATTTTGATAAAACAGTAAAGAAAAAACAAAAAAGGATTTCTACAATTTTACATTGCATTCTAAGCCAATAATAAACTAATGGCATTTTAATATATATAAGTAAAAAATAAAATGTTCTAAAATATGCATTGATGACTTCATAGCCACTTCATAATTATCATACTGTAACAACAAATAATGAGACACTTCCTCTAGGAAACATAGGGAAACCATTATTTCTTTCACAACAAGTTTTAAAAAATATATACCTATAAAAAATCTCAGAAAGTCTCTAAGTTGTGTACATTATCTCAGGTTTTAAGCACACTTTCCATAAATTTTAAGGCTAAGAAAAAATCACTTTTCATATATATTTATAATTTTATCAATAATTTAATACATGACTTTTATGTCATAATGATAAGTTAACAGCATAAATATTAACGAATAAATGCCAAACAAATCATACCAAAATAGTAAGAAAGAGCTAGATGGTCAACACTGATTTCAGATTTGGGAACATTTTCTTATTCATGATAAGAAATTTGGTAGTTACTTACTCAAAAGTTCACAATGCATGAATTGTAGAAAAATTCTGTAACAACCAAACAAGCTAGAGCATAAATATCTGTTAACATGGTACTTGATTGCTTTGTAGCCAAAACTCAATAAATGTTAACTTGCTATTGCTGTTTTTATTTTGAATTTCCTTACAACCATAGCAATATTTAAGATTCTTAAGATATCTATTTGCATATAACAAAATATTTAGCAAGAAAATTATTGATAATTTCCTTTAATGCTATTTTTAAAATATACATCTTCTTTAGGTTAACTTTTTCTAAAAACATTGTAAAACTAAAAGTCCATTTCTAAAAAAGGAGAAAAATCTGATAAAACTTATTCAAAGATATTGTTATTAACAAACTCTACAGGAAAACTCTACAGGGAAATTTTCTCTTCCTTCTGTAAAATATATGATAAATTTTCACATCCAGGACTGGAGATAGAGCACAGAAAGTAGAACTTTTTCCCTTGAATGTGGTTACCTGGGTTTGATCCCTGAAACCAAATAAAGCCCCATGAGTACCTTGAGAAGTAATCCAGGTACTGAGCCAGGAATAAGCCCTGCGCACCGCTGGACATGGACCTAAACACAAAAACAATTTTTTTTTTTAAAAATTACATTCATTGTAGAAGTTTAATGTGCCAGGGACCAGACCTGAGTGAACAGGCTTGAAATAGGGACACGGCAAGCTTTAATAAAAGTAACAAATAAAAAGAGACAAAGCATCAGGTCTGGGTCTAACAGCCTTGTAAACTGAGAGTCCTGAGTATCCTCTCAGTCTAGTATTTTTTGCTTTGAACCAATTATCATTAAAAGAAGAACAACATTCTTTGGTCAGGTGCCTAACAATCTTGATGGATCTAGGTTAGACTGTTACATATCCAAAGGCGTTAGTTAATCGGGACGAACAGAAACATAAAGGGCTCTCTCAAGAGTAAATTCTTCTAGAAGCACTTCAGGGCAGCATTCCATTCCCAGGCTCCAGCATTCTGGAATCTGGTTCCCATCAAATGTCATTGAAAAATGATTAAAATATCACCCAGCACAATAAATAAACTAGTGGTATATTAAGACTGTAGCACTGTCCTCCCATTGTTTATCAATTTACTTGAGAGGGCACCAGTAATGTCTCCATTGTGAGATTTGTTAATATTAAGACTATTGGCTTAATTGTTGAGCTATTTACTAGTAGAATTGATATGTTTTGTTGAGCATATTTACTTATATCTATAAATCTTTTATGTATTAGATAAAAAAGATCATAATTTTAGAACATGTAGGCATGCTTCTCATCCTTAAATAAATATATATATATATGTATATACTCAGAAAAAACTTACTCATATATATATACATATATATATATATTGCTTCAGGAAACTTGCTTGTTCTAAAAGTTATTGTTGGGAGATACTGTTGTAATTCTTTGAATTTCTTACATTGCTATAGTCCATCCTGAATTTTCTTCATATAGAAATATTAGGATTCAAAAAAGCTTTGAAAAAAATTAAGTTCTTAATATACTTTGTGATTCAGGTCTTTACTTAGGTTATGTTTCAAAAGGTCATATTAGATAAAGCAAGAAAAATATTGAACCCCAGATTCAGAGGATAATCAAATGTTTCTTGATGAGAATAGTGACAAAGTTATATTAGAGTTTTATACTGTTCTACATTCTCAAGTTCTAGTGCTTGTGCAGTCAAGATTAAAAGTAGAAGAGTAGAGAGACAAAATGACTGAACTCAGTATAAAATTTATTTGAGAAAAGAAAGGTAGGGAGAGCTGGGGAATGAGGATTCCTTAAGTAGAAAGCCCAGGGAAACAAGAAACATCTTCCTTTTTTTTTCTGTTCTCTTTATTAGGTGGATATGGACTCTGCTATGAACTTAAAACATGGAAGACAGAAGACAAAGGGGCAAGGGATGATCAGGTGTTTGAAAGGATTATCTTCTCTATATGTCAGCTATGTATTCTGAGCTCATTTTCAGAAATTCTCTTCAGAGGCCATTCTTTCTCATCTCACCCTGACTGTTTTCCTCCTATTCCTGTGCAGCTGTAACATCCCCTTCTCTTTGGCAAACACCCTCCCACTGCCAATCTATGGGACCAAAAGTTTAATGTTTATATGAGGAAGTCTATCCCAGAAAACACCTTAATAACCATGGTAGCATATTACGTTTTATAGTAAAACTGGCAATACTTTGAATAGGCACAGTGGGGACTAGGCTAGTGACCTAACTTTAGACTTGGTTAAATTGGGGAAAGTCATCTTTTCCCAAAAAGCATCTGTTCATATTTTTAAAATATAGTTCTCCAGCTAGTATGTTTTAGTTCATTTAATCCTAGGGTTCTTCTGGATCTTAGAGGAGATATTAGAATATATTTTTTTTAATTTTTGGAGCGATAGCACAGCGGTAGGGCGTTTGCCTTGCACGTAGCCAACATGGCTGACTTGAGTTCGATTCCTCTGCCCCTCTTGGAGAGCCCTGCAAGCTATCAAGAGTATCTCACCCACACTGCAGAGCCTGGCAAGCTACCTGTGATGTATTCAATACGCATAACACAGTAACAACAAAGTCTCACAATGGAGACGGTACTGGGCCTGCTCGAGAAAATCGATGAACAACGGGAGGACAGTGTTTGTTTGTTTGTTTTTATTAGTGAAACACCATGAGGTACAATTGTAGACTTAAAAATTTTTGTGCTTGGGTTTCTGTTGTATAATGATCGAGTACCTATCCCGCCAAGAGTGCCCATTTTCCACCACCACTGATCCCAGTACCCAAACCACCCTCTTTAATACCCCATCCCACCCTGCCTCAGTGGCATGGCAATCCCTTTCTTTCTCTCTCTTCTTATGGGTGCTGTGGACTGCAAAAGAGGCATTGAGTGGCAACATGTTCGGTCTAGAGTCTAGTCTCAGCATGCTTCTCCGATCCTGGGGAAATCCTTCCAATACCCCCCATTTGGTGCTCCCTTCTACATCTGGGCTACCTTTACCCTTAGAGTATGAAGCTGGCCTCCAAGCCATGGAGTAAGCCTCCTGGTATTTATCTCGGCTATTCATGGGTGTTAGTCTCCTATTTTGTTACTTTATGTTCCCCAGATGAATGCAATCTTTCTATGTCTATTTCTTTCTTTCTGACTCATTTTGCTTAGCATGATACTTTCCATGTAGTACCACTTGTATGTAAATTTCATGACTACATCCTTTCTGACAGCTACATAGTATTCCATTGTGTAGATGTACCAAAGCTTCTTTAACCAGTCATCTGTTCTAGGGCACTCAGGTTTTTTCCAGATTCTAGCTATTATAAACAGTGCTGCAATGGACAGACAACTGCAGATGTCGCTTTGTCTATACTTTTTTGCCTCTCCAGGGAATATTCCCAGGAGTGGAATTGCTGGGTCAAATGGGAGCTCAATTTCTAGTTTTTTGAGAATCATCCATACTGTTTTCCCGAACGGCTGAACCAGTCAGCATTCCTACCAGCAGTAAAGGAGCGTCCCTTTTTCTCCACATCCACGCCTGCATCGGTTGCTTTTGTTCTTGTGGATGTGGGCCAGTCTCTGTGGTGTGAAATGATATCTCATTGTTGTTTTGATCTTCATCTCCCTGATGATTAATGATGTAGAGCATTTTCTCATGTGTCTTTTAACCATTGGGATTTCATCTTTGAGGAAATTTCTGTTCATTTCGTTGCCCCATCTTCTGATAGGGTTGGATGTTTTCTTCTTGTGGAGTTCAACCAGTACTTTGTATATCCTTGATATCAACCCCTTGTCTGATGTGTACCCAGCGAATATCCTTTCCTGTTCTGTTGAGTGTCTTTGTATTTTGGTCACTGTTTCTTTTGAAGTGTAGAAGCTTCCTAGTTTAAGATAGTCCCATTTGTCTATCTCTGTTTTCACTTGCTTAGCCAGTGGCATGACATCTTTGAAGACATCATTAGTTTCAATGTCATGGAGGGTTTTGCCGATTTTGTCTTCAATGTACCTTATGGATTTCAGTCTGATGTTGAGGTATTTAATCCATTTTGATCTTACTTTTGTACATGGTGTTAGGCGGAGATCTGAGACCATTTTTTGCATGCAGCCATCCAGTTTTGCCAGCACCATTTGTTAAAAGGCTTTCCTTACTCCACTTCACATTTCTTGCTCCTTTATCAAGGATTTGAGGTGATCATATGTTTGGGGGGAGATTTCAGTATATTCAACTCTGTTCCATTGGTCTGCTATTGTGCTTTTGTTCCAGTACCTTGCTTTAATTATTACTGCTTTGTAGTAGAGTTTGAAGTTAGGGAGGTTGATTCCTCCAATTTTCTTTTTCCCAGGAATTGCTTTAGCTATCCTTGGGGGCTTATTGTTCCATATAAATTTCAGCAGTGTGTGCTCCAGTTCTTTGAAGAATGTCATGGGTATCCTAATGGGGATCGCATTGAATTTGTATGGTACTTTGGGAAGCATTGCCATTTTGACAATGTTAATTCTCCTTATCCATGAACAGTGGATATTTTTCCATTTCCTTGTGTCTTCTTTTATTTCCTGAAGCAGCATTTTGTAGTTTTCTTTGTACAGGTTCTTTACTTCTTTAGTTAAGCTAATTCCTAGGTAGTTGAATTTCTGGGGCCCAGTTGTGAACTGGATTGTTTTCTTCATGTCGTTTTCTTCTCTCTCACTATTTGCACAGAGGAAAGCCATGAACTTTTGGGTACTGATTTTATAGACTGCAACTTTACTATACAGATCTATTGTTTCTAGAAGTTTTTTGGTAGAGGTTTTAGGGTTCTCTAAGTATAGTAACATATCATCTGCGAATAGGGAAAGCTTGATTTCTTCCTTTCCTACTTGGATGCACTTAATAACTTTCTCTTGTCTAATCACTATTGCAAGTACTTCCAGTACTATATTGAACAGTAGTGGAGAAAGTGGTAGTGAACAAGCATCCTTGTCTCGTTCCTGATCTTAAAGGGAAGGCTCTTATTTTTTCCCCATTGAGGATGATGCTTGCTGTAGGCTTGTGATAGATGGCTTTAACTATATAGAGGAAAAACTCCTCTCTATCCCCAACTTAGTGATCATTTTCCTCATAAACGGGTGTTGGATCTTGTCAAATGCTTTCTCTGCATCTATTGATATGATCATGTGATTTTTATCTTTTATTGATATGATGGAATATGTTGATTGATTTCCGAGTGTTTAACCATCCTTGCATTCCTGCGATGAATGCCACTTGGTCATGGTGTATGATCTTTTTAATGAGTTGTTGAATTCTATTTGCTAGTATTTTGTTGAGAATCTTTGCATCCGTGTTCATCAGGGATATACGCCTGCAGTTTTCTTTTTTGTGTGGTGTCTTTTTTTCTTTTTGGTATTAGGGAGATATGGGCTTCATAGAAACTGTTTTGGAGGATTTCTGTTCTTTTAATTTCCTGGAAAAGCTGGAGAAGAACTGGCAATAGGTCTTCTTTAAATGTTTGGAAAAATTTGCTAGTGAATCCATCTGGACCCAGGCTTTTGTTTTTGGGAAGACTTTTGGTTACAGTTTCAATTTCCTTGATGTCAATAGGTCTATTCAGGTACTCTATATCTTCTTGATTCAGCTTCGGGAGATTATAGGAATTCAGGAATTTATCCATTTCTTCTAGTTTCTCTTGTTTTGTGGCATACAGACTTTCAAAGTAGCCTCTGATGATCTTTTGGATTTCTTTGGTTTCTGTTGTGATATCCCCCTTCTCATTTCTGATTCCGTTTATTAGGCTTCTCTCTCTCTCTCTCTCTCTCTCTCTCTCTCTGTTTCTTTGTGAGTGTTGCTAGTGGTTTATCTATCTTATTTATTTTCTCGAAGAACCAACTCTTAGTTTCATTGATCTTTCGAATATTTTCTTTGGTTTCCATGTCAATGATTTCTGCTCTAAATTTTATGATCTTTCTCTATTTGCCTACTTTGGGCTCCTTCTATTGATCCTTTTCTAAGATCTTGAGTGGTGAAGTCAAGTTGTTTATGTGCATCCTTTCTTCCATCTTGAAATATGCTTGCAGAGCTATAAATTTTCCCCTTAATACGGCTTTTGTTGCATCTCACAAGTTCTGGTAGCTCATGTCTTCATTCTCATTTGTTTCCAGGTATCTTTTGATTTCGTCCTTGACTTCCTTCCTGATCCATTCATTGCCCAGCATTGAGTTGTTTAATTTCCAGGGGTTTGATTTTGTTCTCCATGTCTGCGTGTGATTCATTTCTATTCTCAGTGCATCGTTGTCTGAAAAAATTGTTGGTACTATTTCTATCTTCCTGATTCTATTGAGGTATGTTTTGTGGCCTAGAACATGGTCTATTTTGGAAAATGTTCCATTTACACTGGAGAAGAATGTGTATTCTTTCTTTTTTGGGGTGTAAAGCCCTGTACAGGTCTATAAGTCCTTTGGCTTCTATTTCTTCTTTCAAAGCCAATGTTTCCTTACTGATCTTTTTTCTTGTTGATCTATCCAGAGTTGATAGGGCGATGTTGAAGTCTCCACCTACTATTGTGTTGCTAGAAATATTCTCCTTAAAATCTGTTAGCAATTGTTTTAAGTATTTAGCTGTTCCCTCGTTAGGTGAATATACATTTAAGAGTGTGATTTCTTCCTGTTGTACGTATCCCTTGATGAAGAAACAGTGGCCTTTGCTGTCCCTTCTAATCTTTTTAAACGCGAAATTAATGTTTTCAGATATTAGTATGGCCACCCCAGCTTTTTTGAGGGAGTTGTTTGCTTGCAGGATTGTTTTCCATCCTTTTACTTTGAGTCTGTTTTTGCTATGATTTTTCAGATGAGTTTCTTGTAGACAGCATAATCCTGGTTTCTGTTTCTGGATCTATTTTGCCACTCTGTGTCTCTTGATTTGTGCATTTAGGCCATTGTCATTAAGGGAGATTATTGTCATGGGATCTTGTGCCATGTTTCTGTAGGGGTTGGTGTGTTTCTAAGTGTTTTCCTTCTTATCCTACAGGAGCCCCTTTAACTCTTCTTTTAGTTTTGGTTTCGAGTCTATGAAGTTCCTGAGCAGTTGTTTATCTACAAAATGGTGTATAGTTCCATCGAGTTTGAGTGAGAGCTTAGCAACTTAGCTGGATAAACTATTCAGGTGAGGCGTTCATTTCATTGAGTTTTTTCACTATATTCCACCAGTGCCTTCAGGTTTGGAGGGTTTCCTCTGATAGGTCTGCTATAAATCTAAGGGGTGCTCCTTTGAACGTGATTTCCTTCTTTGACCTTGCAGCTTGTAGTAGTGTGTCTCTGTCCACAGCATCCATTGTTCTGACTATGATATGCCTTGAAGTGTTTTTATTAGGGTCTTTTTTAGCTGGCACCCTTCTGGCTCCTTGGATCTGTATGTCTGCATTCTTTAACTCTGGGAACTTTTCAGCAATGATTTCTTTGACTGTGGCTTTTTCATTGGGGTTGCCTCCCTGCCCTTCTGGTACTCCAATGATTCTAATGTTGTTCCTCTTGGCATCATCCCCTAGGTCTCTGATTTACCTAAGAGTCATTTTGAGATCTTTTTCCATAGCTTCTTTTTCCCTATGGGATTTCTGTTGTTCATCTTCAAGCTCACTGATCCTCTCTCCAGCTGCACTTATCCTATTGCTAAGGGCATTTATGGAGTTTTTAATTACATCTACTGAGTCCATTATCTGTCACATTTCTTTCTGTAACTTTTTTGTTTCTGCTCTCATTTCTTCCTGTATTTTCTCGACTAACCTTTCTATTGTTTCTTTCACTTCTTTTAGTTTTCTGGCTATCTCTTCCATTGATTCTTTGGGTAAGTCCTTGAACATCCTCTGCATTTTGTCCCGGAGTTCTTTATCGGAGAGAGCATATTTGTATGCGACCCCGGTTGACGGTTTGGGAATCTTTTCTTCGTCTTCACCTTGTAGTGGAGATTTCGTTGTTTCTTCATGTTGTTTTGTTTGTCTAGTGCTAAAACCCTGGAATTCACTAGCACTGTTCACTCTTATTGTGGGAAAGGATTCTGGATAAGGCCGGTTGATGGTGGACACCCTTCTCTCTTTCTAGGGTCTGAGCATCTTTTCTGGCATTTTTTTCTCTGGCTGATGATGGATATCTAGAGAAAGTTTGTAGGAGGTATTCTTTTAGTATTGGGTTTATACAGCTTCTATTGCATATTGGTGTTTTGTTAGAATTGGAGTAGGCCAGTGGATTATTACTGTATTGTAGTGTAGGTGGCCGGAATTTTTTTCCCACAGAATTAGATGGCAAGGGCTAGGATAAGGGTCCAGAGTGCTGGGGATGGGAAATATAACTGCCGCCACTTTAGCGGGGGCCAGCCCCAGAGAAGGCCACGCCCACTTTGGGATGCCACGCCCACTTGCAATGGAGAACACGCCCCTACAATGATGACCACACCCCCAGCCAGTCCAGATGCTAGTCCACAGACCTGTTGGAGGGGGCAGCAATTACATGGACCGGCACTCCCTGTGGAAGTGGCTGGATCTGTGGAGGGGCCCCTGCCTGGTGGCCCGGTGGTGGCAGCTGGGTTTCTGGGTCTGTCCAGCATTGAGTTGGGGTGGGAGTCTAGAATCTGTTTTTTTTTTTCTGCCTGAGGGGCTTTTTCTATATGACAATACGCCATTATGCTTTTGAATCCTTGGTCTCTCCCATGTCTTAACCAGAGTAATACTTTGTCATTTAAGCCTGTGGGTAGAACGCATTATTGACATAAGGAATATAAATAAATAAACATTCTAGTCAAATGAGGGCCTGTTAAGTTTGTATGACAAATGCCCAGGGTATTAATATAAAATCCATGTTCAATATTTATCACTCTTTACTTGAGGTTTTAAAGTACTCAAATGACTGATCTTTTGTCTTGTTACTAGACTGAAAACCTTTACAAAGCATTAGTAATATGCTCAGCTTTTCCTATGTCTATGCAAACTAGCATTGCCATGAAGTATTAAAAATATGTTGAAGATATCAAGAAAGAAAAGCAAATACTTCACTATTCACCCTCAAGTTGCAGTTCCCATTTGTTGTGGATCATAAGCTAAAGGGGAGAGTTATTAAAATATGTCCAAGTATAATATATTCAGTTTAAGCAGTAAATTTATATGCTTGGCTTATTTAGTTTCATAAAGAAAAACTTGATCCTTAGTTCTATAACAAGTCTGTACTATAAAGCTTGTAAGATCTGTTTAAGAACCTCTTGTCAGACTCTTGAACAAAAGCACAAGCACAATTTTACAGACACAATTTCTGAAATAACAGAAATAACCAGAAAATACGATACTTTGAGGTTTCAAATCAACTTTAGGCTACCCATATTGTATTACGAAGGCTGAGCAAAAGTTATAAGACTTTCCATAAAATTCCAACATACCAAATAGGCCTGACTCTCCCCACTTTTTCTCTCTCATTTTTGCTCTCACTCTTCTCCCCGTATACATATATAATGAATTGTGTGTGTGTGTGTGTGTGTGTGTATATATATATATATATATATATACATATATATTATGGAATGACTTTGGACTCAAAGAACTTCCATATTTGCTTTCTCTTTGTCACTTCACTTAATCACTTAACTTCCCGTTAGTCGTCGATTTGCTCAAGCGGGCGCCAGTAATGTCTTCATTTGTCCCTGTCACGTGCTAGTGTAGCCCAATGGTATCTGTTCACTCTGGGAACATGAAGAGCCTCAAACCGATCGTTCATGATCGTTCAGTAACTACAACTGGTCTCATTCACCTTTCCCTTTGTAACAACAAATATTTCTAAGAGATTGATTGTGGGGGAAACTAACTCACAACTTGTTTAATGTTATGACAGGCATTACTACTTTACTCATTTCTTAATTGTTTTTAAAGCCAGAGCTCGGTTTGGATTAGGAGCTGGCAGCAAAATAAGCATGGGATAGTTATTTTACTAGACAAACTTCTTTATAATTTAGTTCAGAAAAGCTAGTCACTCAATTTGTTCTAATAAATGTTAGAAGGATGAGCTTTTAGCTTCTAGTATTTTAAGGTGTTTCTATTTGTTTGTTTTTTAAAATAAATTAAGACAGAATCATTAGCAAATGCATAGGATATCCCCAGGCTGAAGTCTTGTTAACAAAGATTTCTATTGCTTTATCTTTTGGCTTAAGACATGAAACTATTTATAACACTCTAAACATTTACCAAGACAATTTTAATCCTTCAGGTTACCAAGGTTATGTGTGAAAAAACTAATTTACTTTTACTAAGTAGTTCCAGAAATTTATGTTACAAAGACTCTGAGAGACCAAATATTCCTAGATATTTTATCATTTTTCTTCACTGCTCTGCCTCTCAAATAAATTGAGTAATTTTTGAATTATTAATAAGAAATTTATTTCAATTTCATTTTAGTTAAAAAAAAAGGCTTGCAAAATCAAATCAGTTGCTTTTCTTTTTAGAGCAAATTCTTCTAATTAAATACAGGTAGATAAAAAAATATCTTGTATCCAGTTTTATGACTTTACAGATCTGTATGTTAAACTATACCATTGCTTTTCTTGAATCAGTTTTTATTTACCACAATTGTCTTAAGCCATAAGTATTTGGGGTGCAGGTATTTTAATAATCCAGTGCAGACATAAAGCAAACAAATACATTTTAACATAGAAAGACATATTTTTCTTTTCATAAGAAATTTAGATACAATTGTAAAGGTACATTTGAATTGCTTTATTTTTGGAAACATAAAAAAATTCCTTGAAATTAAATGATAGTTTTGTAACTCTGCTTATTGTTGTTGAAATGATATCCCTGCTCATAAAACACATTATTTCTAATGAAGTTGGTTTAGGTTTGTAAGAATGTTCTGCTATTTCTTTTAAAGAAACAACTTATCTCACTAGAGTTTTTAGACCATTGTCTCATTAAATTAAAACTTTTTATAAGAATTATTTTGTTTTGAATTTTTGGGTCATACCCAGTGATACTCAAGGGTTTCTCCTGGCCCTGCACTGAGGAGTTACTCCTAGCGGTGCTCAGGGCACCTTATGAGAAACTGAAGATCTAACCCAGGTCAACAGCATGCAAAGCAAACACCCTACCTTCTGTTTTATAACACTCTAATCGTAAGTGGCCGTTTGCCTTGGAATGCCAAGAATCCAAACTACATCAGCACGTGCAAGGTAAATGCCCTTCCTTTTAGGGTTGGAGTTATAGAATGGTGGATAGGGTGTTTGCCTTGCATGCAGCCAACTCCAGTTCTAATCTTGGCATCCCATGGTCTCCTGAACACCACTAGGAGTAATTCCTCAGTGCAGAATCAGAAATAACCGCTGAGCCTCAAAGGGTGTGATTTGCAAAGCAAGCTAGCAAGCAAGAAATTTAGAATAAAACTCCAGTTTTGCCACAGATTCAATCAGTTGCAGGATCTCCTAACGTAATGTGATACAATAAATAATTGCTTTTTAGTCTAAGTACACAGATCACTCACTATAACACACAGTAAAAGGAAAGAAATAACATTTTAACCACTGTAGTTACAACTTGCATTTCTTTGAGCTAAGAACTACTATTAGACCCCTGATACAGTCTTATTGTTGGAGACTCCTGCTTGAAAGAATAACTGTGCTTTTTCATTTTCTTGAAATGAATTATACTTCATGCATTATTGTATTCACTAAAATATTTAAGGGTACAGTTTTATACAAATACACAAATAGATTAACAGATATCTATCTAAGCAAGAAAAATGATAGGATGATAAGTAATTCTGTGAAAGGAATAATTCTTATACTATGTGATTTTTCCCATCTCCTTATCATCATTAATGTGCTTTACATGTAACATAAATGTTGGTTTATTCACATAGTTAGTGTAGAACATGGTTTTGAATATTTAATTATATACAGTGTATTATGTCTTATATCATATATGTATGTATAAACATTAAACAATTCTTGCAAACTACTTTAGACTTCTCAGAAAAGCACACCTTCTTACAGAAGTAATCACTGTGGCAGAAATTAATTATGGAAACAACCAACTAAAATAAAGCCTTTACACTTAACTCAAAACAAGTTGGCTTTAAGAAGTCAGTCCATGTTTGTCAAATTAGTAGAGTTAGTGTGGATTGAGAAAGTTATCTATTTCATAGAAAATGAGTATGTTGCTGAATTGCCTTATAAAATAATCAGAGTGGTTAGGAAAATCTGGGAAAATATCCAGAGGGTGACTAGCTGAATCATTAAAACAAGTACTTTTAAAGTTAATAATCTCATTAAAAGGAACTTCTAAAATATTTTTGCACCACAAGAGAAGCAAAATAAATTGAGTGGCAATAACAAAACTTTAAAAATTGATTTTTAATGATAAGCATATTACCAAACCCAGAGAAAAAACATAAACTCAGCTTGCATCAATAACAAAAAAAGAAAAGTTTAGAATTCCATTGGTTATATAAATAAATGTATAGAAAAATACTATGGAGTCCTAGAAATAGAATCTAACAAAAATTATTATTAAGCGATATTTAAATGTTGGCTGGAGCAATAGCACAGCGGTAGGGCATTTGCCTTGCGTGCAGCCAGCCCAGCCAAGCCGGGTTCGATTCCTCCACCCCTCTCAAAGAGTCCAGCAAGCTGCCGAGAGTATTCAATATGCCAAACACAGTAACAACATGTCTCAAAAATGGAGATGTTACTGGGCCCACTCGAGCAAATCGATGAACAATGGGAGGACAGACAGACAGACAGTACTAATCATAATGTAGACTACATAAATAAAAATAGAGATCTGACTTCACTAATACATTTAGTTGGAACCAATATTTTTTTAAATCTAGACTTAAAATACTTTGTGCTCCCATTGTTCATCGATTTGCTTGAGCGGCCCAGTAATGTCTCCATCATGAGACTTGTTGTTACTGTGTTTGGCATATTGAATATGTCACAGGCAGCTTGCCAGGCTTTGCCGTACGGGCCAGATACTCTAGGTAGCTTGCCGGGCTTTCCAAGAGGAGTGGAGGAATCGAACCCGGCTTGGTCGGGCGCAAGGCAAACACCCTACCCGCTGTGCTATGTCCTGGATACCATTCACTAGAGTTAAATTTATGACTTTAAACAAGAGTATCAATATGAAAAACAAAACAAAAAGCATGCTCCCTTACTTTCCATATACAGTAGTAACCATGATAATTCATTTGTAAATTTATAGGGAAAATGCAGCATTTGGTTTGATGACGCTAATAGTACTTTTCTGATTTGAATCTGTGTAGAGATGTTTTTGATGTGATAGTTTTAAATACATTGCAGTGCACTTGCAATGGACACAAATTCTCGGTTAAAAGGAAATTTGACATATATAACATACCAAAACAAAATAAAAGGTGATGTATAAACTAATATGAATATATACTTTATATCTGTAAATAGCTTCCCAATATAGTAGCTAACATTTTTTATTTCTTGAAAATATTGTTAAAGGTAACAAGTTTCTGTAATGTACTGTTTGGTTCTTAGGTGTACTTGCTTCATAATTTAAAAGTACTCTGGTGTATATTTTGCATTGCTTTAGAGCCACTGACAAAAGAGTTTCCTTTAGAATAATTCTGTTTTATTGGTGTATTAAAAATGTGATACAGTAATAGACTATGTGAAAATTTTAGTCTATTACTTTAAGTCAGTTGTGATCATCAGAACCAAGTGAGGTCAAGTATTGTTCAGGCTACCTGTGCCACAAATCATGTCACATTAAGCATCTCGGGGTGTTAACCAAAGAAAGCTTCATGGACAAGAGAAAGATTTGTTGAGGAAAGAGAACAAAAGCTTTAGAGGCAGACATTAAAAAAGCACTGCATCAGAACATAGAATTAATGCAGCAGCAGTTGGAAAAATGACATAATAAATAATACCAGGTGGTATTATATTAGGTATCATAATAAAGTCCACATTTCTTTAGAAAGACTGTTAATTTTATAAAAGAAAAGAAAAATCCATATCTTTAGCTAGAGGAATTTTCTACACTAAGTAAATGAGTCTTATCTTCACTAGCAAATACCTTGAAACACCTGCATCACTTCAAATTACAAAACAGGAGAGCAAAACAAAAAAGGGAATAATTGTGTACATGTAATAAAAATAAGTAATGTGTCAGTTATTTTTTAGAGCGTTTTGTTTATTTATTGCAATATATTTCAGCAAGTATTTATGTACTGACCCACATTCTGCATAGAAAATGGATATACAATCTAGGGGAAAAAATGAAATGGTACTTAATTTACTCTTGTAATTAAAATATAAAATTTATAATGTACATAACATATATTCTGCCTCATTTTTGTATTTTTCCATGCTTGATTATATATTACTAGTGAGAAATCAGATCAGATCAGATCCCGGACGAGAACAGTGCAGTCTCTGCCCCCGCGCCTGGGTGTTCCTTCCCGGAGTCCCTTGGAGGGGAGCGGGTTGAGCTTTCCTCCCCGCCCCGACCAGGGCTACGGCAGCCGAAGACCTCCAGGACCAGCCACCACCATGCTGAGACCACTCTCCGCACACATGAAGGTACTGGCAGAGGGACAAAGCCACGCGGGTTCCAGGGCCGAGACCTCCAAGCCTACTCGAATTGGAGTCGAGCATCTTCCACCCAGATCCTCCAAATTCCAGTAGGCGGGGGTCACACCCACCACCTGGCCCCCTGGCGCCGTGTAATCCCATCAGCGGCCAAGACTCAGAGACTATAAAATCCAGATCCCGGAACCGCGCGGCCGCGAATGCATCTTAACAGAACTTTTTTTTTATGACATCTTATTGTCTTATTTCTACTTTGGACAAACTTGCAGGCTATCGAATGTAGCCTGCCCACAGGGCAGAGTCTGGCAAACTCCCCGTGGCGTACCAAATATGCCAAATACCAGTAACAATGATGGGTCTCACTCTCCTAAATAGCCTTGAATATAATCTCAGGGCTAGGATGAAAGAGACATTACTGGGGCCTGCTCGAGGCAATCGACGAATAACAGGATGATGAAATGAAAAATGAAATGAGAAATCAAGGAATGTATATATATACATATACATGTATATGTGTATACATATATACATATATATTTGTATATGTCTGTGTGTGGCATATATATATATATTTCCTAGTTGTATATATACAAGTAGGGTCATCTATTATTTGTCTCTTTCTGATTTGCTTCACTTCAATAAATCTGAAAAATAGAAGATCTGTAGCAATGAAAATATTGAGGTCTTCACTATATATTCAGTAGCTGACACATAGTAGGTGAACAATAAATTTTCATTAAGCAAAAGCAGTAAATAATGTAAAAATATATCTCTGGTGAGACAGACCTCTAATAGGATAGATTAGTTTGATGAAGCAAAATATCTATATAGGTGGCAACATACAAGTTCACAAGTTCATGTGAAGTAATGAAGCAATAAATATCTCCTTGTAATAGGGGAGATTCTTTATATAGAAGCCTCTGTTTATGTGGATATATTCATTTTCCTATTTATGACTTTTATGACAATGCTTTTTCTCATGTCCTGAAGATGTGTCTATATATGTGTAAAGTTCATTGTCCTGTCTCAATTGTCACTATGAGATTGGCGGGGGGAAGGGGGAGGCTGAAGAGGTGATGGCACAAAACAGCCCTGGAATAAAAATTTATTCTGGCTAGAATGGGTTTCTTTCTTAGTACTCCAAGCTTCAAAATACTCCGTCATATGCTCTCCCACCCCTGATTGTTTTAACAGAAGACCAGCTAAAAGAGCTAACACTTTTTTAATAGTTAACTCACTAGAAAACAAAGCAAAACAAAAAGGATACAAGTTTATACTATGGACATTATTTTCTTATTTCCTTAAAAACTCTGCTCTCATTAGGCCGGGAAAACTTTTCTCCTCCAGGGTCTATTTTTTAAAAATTTTTGTCCACCATATGTGATTTCTCTTCTAGACAGACAAGTCTGAGTCCCACTAAACCATTGCCTTTACCCTTTTAATACTGAGTAAACAAGCTTGAGATTCCACTTGCTTTCATAGGCAGGTCTATGACTTTTGCCACTTACAGAAGCACTTATAGTAGATACACATTCACTCATGTACCCTTTAAATATTTAAGGATATGAAATCTAGAGGCAGGTGTTGTTGGCAGATGGGTTTGGAATGGAGCACCTGGTAAAGGTTTTTTTGGGAAATAATTAAACTACAGAGAAATGCCTATCCCTAAATTTGGCCAAAGACTTGGGGGAAGACATCCCTTTGAAATGCAAATACTGGGCTCTCTGAGGCTGCAGAAACTGAGGCACCACTCAGAGAAGGGTGGATCTTGGTCAGAAAAGGAGAAACTACAGGAGATTCTAAATATTGTGTTAAGAATATCGAAAGGACATCAAGAGTGTAGGGCTTTCTCTGCTGGAAGACCCAGATTAACTTTCAAGTATGCAGAGAGAGAAACCCAGAACATGACAGCTTGGAGAAATAATGTATAATCTTCTCCCAAATATCATTCTCATCCATCTCATCCACAGACATTATGAAGTTTTACTTTCTGTGGCACCAAGTATCACGTTAAGTGAAATAAATGAGAGGAGAAAGACAAATATTTAATCGTGTCAAACATATATGAGATATAGAGAAGCAAAGCAATGGAACAAAGTTAAATGAAAACTGAAAACTAGTCCATGAACTCGGAGGATGTTTATGAGACAGAGAAGAAGGCAGGCAGAAAATGGGAAGGTGCTAAAAGAAAGGATGCCTCAGGTAATAAGATCCATAAGATTCCAGGTATTTTGTAATTAAATACTTATTGCTGTTTTTTTTTCATTTTTTTAAAATTTTATTAGGTAGTTCACAATATTTGATTACACTTAATACTAAAACACCAATCCCACCACCATTACACCTTCCCACAACCATATTTGGGATGTTTTCATCCCAAGCCCTAATCCGTGTCCTAAAGTAGAAGCAAAATAATATATTTTGTATTGTTTGTTATGTAAAACCACTGAAAATACTACAAAAAAGGTATCCATAGAGGAAACAGTGAGAAGATTGTTCTATTTTGTCAGGGACCATATTACTTACATTTTGTTAAATGTTGAGTGATGTGAACTTTCATATACAGATCTGAAAATATGTATATATATATCCATATACATATATATATATATATATCATGCTCACAATCATCCTGTAGTTCATTGATTGCTTTGAGCAGGCACCAGTAACGTCTCCTCCTTCCTAGCCCTGAGATTTTAAGAGAGCCATATTCAATGCTCTTTCAGGGTGATGAGACCCATCACTGTTACTGGTATTTGGCATATTGAGTACAGCACGGGAAGTTTGCCAGACTCTGCCGTGTGGGCAGAATACTTTCGGTAGCCTAACAGGAAAAAGGAAAAATGAGATAATAAGATGTCGCACAACCACGAATGCGGCCACTCGCTTCCGGGAGCTGGGTTTTATAGTCTCTGCGTCTTGGCCATTGATGGGACCAACCTGGTGCTGGAGGCAGCTGGTGGGTGTGACGCCTACATACTGGAAGATGGGCGATCTGGGTGGAGAAGGCCCAGGTCCAATTCGAGCAGGCTTGGAGATCTCAGCCCTGGGACCCACATGCCTGGGTTCCTCTGCCAGTTCCTTCATCAACCCACCTTCCTCCAAGGGGTCCCCAGTGAGGACAGCCAGGCACGGGGGCAGGAGACTCTATATATATATATATATATATATATATATATATATATATATATATTTCCCTCACTGATTGGTTACCTACTATTTGAACCCCATCAAATGTGGTGTGGTTCTTTTGGACAATGGGTAGGGAGTATCTTTTGGTGTGTCCAGGAATATGCTCACTCTTGCATGAGGTTTGGCCCAAGCGTGTGGGGAGTGTCCTTGAGCATGATGGCAGTTGGGTTCTGGGTGTTTTGGGCTGCTGAGGCTGGATCCCTTGGGGCAGGAAGGGCTGTCACCCACCCCCCTCTGGGGTGCCCTGAGTGAAACAGGGCACAGGGTCTGGTGGCATGACTATGGTATGGCAGGCGTCATGTTGCTCCCTTCCCAGAGGAAAAAATGGTTTTTTTTTTCCCCCTTGCATATAGATGTTTTATTCTGAGGGAAAAGTTACTTCTTATGACAGTCTTCATCCTTAATTCTGCATAGTACTGATCATTCTTCTATGTTCAGGGAGTCATAAAAGTTTTTTAGTAACCTTAATTTAAAACAACCCAAATACTGCCAAAGACAAGTCTTCTCTAAAGGACTTCTCTAAACACCTTTACTTGATCTACACTTTGAGCAAAAGTTGTAAGAAGCCAGTGGATGAGTGATGGATACAATATTGTAACTTTTTAATTTAGGTGGTTACTTTAATCTCACCCATCTAGAAGGTATCTAATCAAAATAGATAATGGGATGGTTAGGGTGGGAGATAAAAGCAGATAAATGGTCATGCTGCTCTCTCTCTCACTCCTCTCTCTGTCTCTCTCTGTCTCTGTCTCTGTCTCTCTGTCTCTCTCCCTCTCTGTCTCCCCTCACCTTCACCCAAGGAAGATTGCAAGATCAGGCAGGGGTCTCACATCTGCACAGGTTCCAGGGATCATAAAGCTCATAAGGCCCAGAGAGATTGCAGTATCAAGCACGGTGTCTTTAAGCGTTGAGACAGATGGCAGGCGAGAGACATAAGGACAGCCAAGATCGTACAACAGGCAACAGAACACCTTTGGGGTACAGTGTGTGAGAGGTTCAGCAGCAAGATTTCAAACTAGAAGAGCATAGGCAATAGCATAGGACAAAACCAGACCATTGTACATTGGAGGCAAGTGTAGGGGGGGAACTTAGGAAGGCGTATAAAAGGGACAAGTGATTTCATGTGTGAGTAAAGGAGAGCCCTGGACACTGAGGAGGGATCCAGACCTATGTGCTTAGACTGTAACTTTTTGTGAGGGGAAGGGAACGCTCAGAATTACTTAGTTCTTACTCATGGCTCTGCACTCTGGAATTCCTCCTGAAGGTGGTGGAGGACCATGTGGACTGCTGGAGAATGCAATGCAAGCACCCTACTCACCATACTATGGCTTTGGCTCTAAACTGCAATTTTTTCAACTATCTGAGTTAGTATATCTTACATAAAAAAACAAACCAGTGCAAGAAAATTCCCTTGCAGGGCCTCAATATCATTATAAAAACATCTGGCTCTAAGGAGTATCATTCAAAAACAAAGCAACCAAAATAAGCGCAACTCTCAAAAATAATTACTGAAAATTCACTTTTAGGTATGAGCCAGACAAGAGGTTACAAAGCTTAAAAAGTAAAAAGCATTTGATCAGATTAAACTCTTGTTCTACTGCTTTCTTTAATGGGAATGAAGAGGAGATCTGGAGTTAAGAAGACAAAGCCAATGAAGTTCTCTTTCATGCTGCAGGGGTCTTGCTTTATGATTATAGGAGATCTTTGATAGGAAACAGGAGAAGTTTTATCTTTGAATTAAAAAAAGGTGATTATTATATGCACCTGAAAATTTCTAATTCTTTAATGTTAGGCTCAATTATCTGGCATGTAGGATTCTAGAACTTTCTAAACTAAAATATCTTATGGTGAACATAAAAGTCATAGGAAATCTAAGATATTTTACCTTAAGGAACAGAAGCCCAGTAGAGGGAAAATGTTAAGTGGCAGGTGGAATTAATAATACACTTTCACTTTGGCTCCATTCTACAAGTCATGCTTGTTCATATGTCTGATATATTGTGTGAGTGATTAAGTAGCTAACATTTTTTTGAATCATAAAATTAAAAAAATTATTTATATATCAAGGTCATCTAAATATTGACATTATCTCTCCAGGAGTGGTGAGGAAATCTGTTTCCATTTTAAACATAAATTAGAAAATCAAGAAAACCAATAAATACTTTAGAAGATATACATCATGACCTGAAGATGATTTAGTATTAATAATGTTTAATGAATGATTGTAACCCATTGCCTCTTTTGCAAACCACAACACCCAATAGGAGAGAGAGAGAACAAAAGGGAATGCCCTGCCACAGAGGCAGGGTGAGATGGGGGGTTGGGGGTGGGAGGGATACTGGGATCCGTGGTGGTGGGAAATGGGCACTGGTGGAGGGATGGGTATTTGATCATTGTATAATTGAAACCCAAGCACAAAAAATTTGTAAGTCTACAACTTTACCTCATGGTTTCTCACTAATAAAAATTTTAAAAAATAGTGTTACTAAGAAAATGATGGCTGGAGGAATCTGTCAGGATGGGAGATGTGTGCAGAAAGTAATTAAGGACCAAACCTGATAACCTCTCAGTGTCTGTATTGCAAACCATAATGCCCAAAAGTAGACAGAGATTATGGGGAATATTGTCTGCCATGGAGGCAGGGGGAGGGTGGGAAAGGGGGGTATACTGGGGATATTGGTGGTGGGGAATGTGCACTGGTGGAGGGATGGATGTTTGATCATTGTGTGATTGTAATCCAAACATGAAAGCTTGTAACTATCACACGGTGATTCAATAAAATTTTTAAAAAAGATATAAAAAATAAAATGTTTAATGAATAAGAGTCAGTTTTTATTATACTATATCATATAACCCCTGCAACAAACAGATAAGTTTGCCTCATTTTTTAAAATGGGTGATAAAACTATTTTCACACCTAAGGTCAGGGAAAATGTTGAAATGATTAAATCTTGTGCTCTCTGTAGGTGCTCAAGGCCCTGCTTGGAGCTTCAGAGGGGCCGTGCAGCCATTCTGCCCATCACTGAGCCTTACGGAAGATGCCGGTGTGGAAGTGGCCACTGAGCCACCCTCACACCTCCTGTCTTATCTGTGTCTGGAGCACAGCTGCCACTGGCCTGGCCGTGATGAGTGGCCCTTAGCAATGGCGCACTGGCCAGCACCAGGGGTGAAGCCCAGCTCTGGGTGAGTGGACTGGCAGTGTGAGAGCACTGCCTAGTGAGTAGTCCAGTAGGGAGACTGAGCTGTGTGCCCTTCCCTGGCTCATAGTGCCCCCATGTGCACCCACACAGACACCTACACATGCCACATACGTACATGCCACATAACCACTACACACACACAACACCCACTATATAAGGTAAAAGGTAAAGGCCCTCCCATTGATCGTCGATTTGCTCAAGCGGGCCCAGTAACGTCTCCATTGGAGACTTTGTTGTTACTGTGTCTGGCATATCGAATACTCTCAGTAGCTTGCCGGGCTCTCCGAGAGGGGCGGAGGAATCGAACTCGGGTCGGCCATGTTGGCCGCTTGTAAGGCAAACGCCCTACCCACTGTGCTATCGCTCCAGTCCTAATGCAAATGTAGATATATTTATACATACCACATGCAGAAACATGCATACATACCACACATACATATACCACGCACTCCACATACACACACCATATACATAGCACATAAATACCTATGCATGTATACCACATGCACACCACATACACACATATACCAAACATACCACATACCGGGCTGGAGCGATAGCACAGCGGTAGGGCGTTCGCCTTACAAGCGGCCAACATGGCCGACCCGAGTTCGATTCCTCCGCCCCTCTCGGAGAGCCCGGCAAGCTACCGAGAGTATTCGATATGCCAGACACAGTAACAACAAGTCTCCAATGGAGACGTTACTGGGCCCGCTCGAGCAAATCGACGATCAACGGGAGGGCCTTTACCTTACCTTACCTTACCACATACCCCACATATACCACTTACATATGCGACACACACACACACACACACACACACACACACACACACACTGTCTCTGTCTCTGCCTCTGCCTCTCTCTGCCTCTCTCTGTCTCTCTCTGTCTCTGTCTCTCTGTCTCTCTGTCTCCCTCTCTCTCTCCCTCTGCTCGTCTTCTTCTTCCTAGTTGAATGGACAGTCTTTGGTGTGCTGAGGGTCCTAATCACCGGGGAGCTGTGTCACTCTCAGGCCTGCAGGCAACAGTGGACAGGCCGCCCTTCTGTAGTCTGGGAAGGAATTTGCGTTAAGGCCATTCTGCGGCTAACAGAGGCAGGACGCTGGCCCCGGCTGCCTGCACCCCAGGGCCTGTCCTGCCAGGACCCTTTGCTAGTAGGTGGATTGGTTCTCACTCCTGCTCAGTTCCTGTACCAGTGCTGCCTGGAAATCGAGGATCTCTAGAGCAGCAGCTGAATCTAAATTGTGCTCCGCCCTGAAGGTCAGTGCAGGCAGATGGGGAGCCTGGCAGCCCTGGACACAGAGCGGGAGGCCTCTGTGACAGCTCTGCCCTCGCGTCCAGTGTGGCTGGGACCACCTCCTCCTCACCCTGACCTCACCCTCACCTCGCCCTCCCCTCCCCCTCCCCACAGCCTCACTCACACCCTCCCCCTTCCCTTCTTCTCCCCTCACCCACATCCTCACCCACACCCTTACTCCCCCTCCCCCCAACATCCTCACTCACCTCCCTTCACCCTCCCCTCACCCACATCTTCACTCACACCTTCCCCTCCCCTCTCCCCCCTTCCCTCCCCTTACACTTAACCTCTCCCTACTTCCTCTATCTGTGGGTGCTAATCCCTGTTCTCCAGGTCCCTAGGTGGGGATGAAATGAGGTAAGAGGTGGATATTGTCAGATGGCTCTCCTCAGAGAAGGGCTGATAAATAGCAGGGCCTCTCGCCTGACCTCACGGGCCCTAGTGAGCTGCCTGTGGTCTTCCCCTGCTGCTAGAGGGTCATCTCTGTGAGGGCAGAGGAGCTAAAGGCAAAACCTAGACACAGGGAAGGAGGGAGGGAAAGAGGGAAGGAGGAAGGGAAGGGAAGGGAAGGGAAGGGAAGGGAAGGGAAGGGAAGGGAAGGGAAGGGAAGGGAAGGGAAGGGAAGGGAAGGGAAGGGAAGGGAAGGGAAGGGAAGGGAAGGGAAGGGAAGGGAAGGGAAAGGAAGGGAAGGGAAGGGAAGGGAAGGGAAGGGTGGGAGGAAAGAAAATCTGCACTGACCACCTCCATGACTAGTCCCGGAAGCCTGTGCTGAGAGCCCGGCAGGCACCCATCCTTCCCCTGCACAGAAGGGCAGCTCAGGGGCACATATACTGACCATCCCCAGTGTGCCCTTCTGTCAGAGGAACTGTGTGGGGCAGCACAGGCTCTGTCTGGAATGCACGGGCAGGAGAAACGGAAGGAGATGGAGGCCTGATTGGTCCCTCGGTGGAGCTTAGCATTGGCTCAGGCCCCTGTCTGAGGCTGCAGATGCCCAGCTGCATGTCCAAATGCCACGCACATGTGGACAGACACCTGTTACCTGTCATCCTTCAGAGTCTATCTCAAGGCGTCACTCTCCCTCCTCTGTTCTGGGAGGTTGGGGTGCTGAAGCGCCCTGAGCTGTCTGCGTGCCAGCCCTGGTCAGAGCTGGAGCTGGGCCGAGGACCCAGGCTTTCTCATTTAGGGCCCAGGTGTATGGTGCACACTGTGACACCGTCTCTCTCCAGCCCACGCTCCCTGCCAGCTCTGACTTCAACAGTGATAGGACCTCAGACCCCCCTGTCTTACTCGCCTCCCTCAGCTCTAGAGCCCCCCACCCGCTCCCACGGACCCTTTTCTGATCTCTCAGATGGCCTTATATACATGCACTCCATGTCGGCTATGGGTCAGTGGGTGGGGAACGAGACAGACAAAGGTAAGGAGCAAACAGGAAAGGACAAAGGGCAGTCAAGCTGACCAGAGCAGCGGGTTCTCCAGGAGAAAAGATCTGACAGGAAGGCACCAGGGGACCTACAGCCAGACTGCAAATGTGGGGGTACCTAGAGCAGCAGCCTAGCCAGCCCCCTGCCTGCGGGTATATTCACAGATGCCCCAGGAATATTGGACTAGGGCTTCAGTGGGGATCCTTCTAGGTCTCCGGGTAAACTTCAGGGGTCCCTTAGCACTCTGCCCCCAAAGTCAGGTGATTAATTATATGGCGATGTGAACAAGTTTCTTTTTTTCTGGGGTGACATCCTATCAGAGTCCGGAGTTCTAAAGAATTAGGATCCTCTAAAAGCACCTCTCCCCAAATTCAGATGAAAGGTGGAAGTCAAATTGAGATAGGAACTGTTGCATGAGTTTTATGTGTATTTTAATCATAGTAGGGAGATGGACTTTTGTGCCATAGGGGGCTGGAGCGATAACACAGCAGGTAAGGAGTTTGCCTTGCACACAGCCAACATGGTCGACCCGAGTTCGATTCCTCCTCCCCTCTCTGAGAGATCGGCAAGCTACCGAGAGTTGGCCTGCAAGGCAAAGCCTGGCAAGCTACCCATGGCATATTCAATATGCCAAACACAATAACAACAAAGTCTCACAATGGAGACGTTACTGGGCCCGCTCAAGAAAATCGATGAAAAATGGGAGGACAATGACAGTGACAGTGATTAAATCTAAGTGATTGGATAATAAGAAAAAATAAAAACATGTTTTTCCTTTAATATGTGTTCAGAGTCTTCTGCTCCCGCACCTCGTTGTCCTCACCGGGGCTCCTTGGAGGGGGGACGGTTGAGTTTCTCTACCCCCCTCCCCACCCCGAGTGGAGCCCAAGCAGCTGAGGACCTCCGGAGTCAGCCACGGCCATGCTGGGACCACTCTCCATACATCTGGAGAGGCCTCATGCATGAAAGAACTGGCAGAGGAATCCAGGCATGCGGGTCCCGGGGCTGAGGTCTCCAAGCCTACTCAGATTGGGACTGGGCCTTCTCCACCTAGATCCTCCATCTTCCAGTAGGTAGGCGTCACAACCACCAGCTGCCGCCAGCGCCAGGTTGGTCCCATCAATGGCCAAGACGCAGAGACTCTAAAACCCAGCTCCCGGAAGCGCGCGGCCGCATTTGAGGCTGCGTGACATCTTATTATCTCATTTTTCCTTTGGAGAACCTGGCAGGCTACCAAAAGTATTCTGCCCACACTGCAGAGTCTGGCAAACTTCCCTTGTCATATTTAATATGCCAAATGCCAGTAACAATGATGGGTCTCATTCTCCTAATCCTGAAAGAGCATTGAAATGGCTCTTTTAAAATCTCAGGGCTAGGAAGGAGATGTTACTGGTGCCTGCTCGAGGAAATCGACGAACAACAGGATGATTGTGATCGTGATGTGTTCCAACACAGCTCTCCTCCTTGACATCACACCTAAATCAAAGTTTTCATAAATAACTACCTCAGCCAATATGGTACAATTTACAAATCAAATGAATTTTGTTTTTTCATTGTGTCTACATTACTAATTCTCTTTTATTACTTCCAGTGCATCGAGCTCCAATGAAACAACCTTTGGAATGAGGCTTGTTATAAAAGTGGACTTTAGGGGGCATTAAAAAATGATTATGTATAGACAACAGCACATTAAAATGTTTTTTGGTTGTTTTTTCTTTAGGAACAGATGCCAGCTGGAAGGAGATAAAACATCTTATTGTGTTTTGTAACTGAGGCAGTTTATATCTGCTCCATAAATACAGTATTAGGTATAGGAGATTTTATTGCCAGTATTGTGACTGAAATAATACAAGACTATTTATGCAGTCTTTTTTCATTTGTTACATTTTCTTTTTGCATTTTAAATTCCTATATGGGAAAAAAATCTGTTTCAGGGTTGTATAACAAAATAGCAATCATTGGTAAAATTATGAGAAGGTTTATTTTTTAAGATTGACATTGCTATCCAGGAAAATTGTCCAGGATTCAAAATGAAGATATAAAAGGGGAAATTTAAATAGAATTTTGATAAAATATAAGATAAAATAAGATTATAATTATTTTCATTATATAAATAGCTCTATGAGGAAGGGGTTACTATATTGCAAACTATGTCAGGAAGTAGATAATATCATGACACAATGCTTTTATTTCACTCATGAGCAGCAGAAGCCACAGGGCCCACTCATTCTTTTAAAGCAGAATATTTTGCAAACTCACAGCTGAATTTGCAGTTTTGAGTGCCTGTCATCCTGCCGCAACCTGCTCTCTACTTGTCATTTTGAGTTTACTTTTCATTATTCCTCATGATCAGGCTTAACAACTTGACCCCATTTCTGCTCCAAGTCTACCCATATGAGTCTTACCTGTGAAGTGAGACCTGAGTCCATCTTCAGCCTCTATAAAACCCAGTTCTTCATTAGAGTAAGTGTGTTCCATGTGGGGCTGGAACAATAGCACAGTGGGCAGGGTGTTTGCTTTGCACACAGCCGACCCGGGTTCAATCCCCAGCATCCCGTGTTTACCCCAAAACACCTCCAGGAGAATTTCTGAGTGCAAAGCCAGGAGTAACCCCTCTGCATTGCTGGGTATGACTCAAAAAGAAAAAAAAGAGAGAGAGAATATTATGGTTTCCTATTGAAAATTGTACCATACAATATTTAATCATGACGGTGGTCATGTTTTATAATATGAACATGCATACTATTTTAATGATACCAAAATTAATTAATAGCCATAATTTAATATCACTATAAACTAAGTAGTATTTGCATTTCTGTGTTCAACATCTTTAATGTAAATTATATACAAATGAAACTTTAGGAGCCAAGTGATCATACAGTGATTGGGGCAAATGCCTACCATGTGTCAGGCACCTATAGCTTCCCAGCACCATATGGTCCTATGAGCATCCCCAGGTGCAACCCTGGAAGCCTCCAAGTACCCCGTTAATATGGTCCTAGAGGCTTTTAGCACTGCTGGGGAGGCCTGCGTTCCCTGAGCCCTACAGGGAACCTAGTTCAGTATATTCAGTATGAACCTGAATACTTAGTCTAGTTGATTGAGAATCATGGCTCCAGATCTCTGAGCACTGCTTTAGAGGACCCCCCAAATATCTTAGAATAAATGTTATTTTCTTGCTAGAATAAAATAATAGTAAATATATTAGAACCTGAGGAAGTTTATAGATACTTATTTTTTAAGTTTATAACTTTTTTCTTTGTCAGTAATTCTGCTTTTACTGACAAGATTTTTGTAATATAACAAGTTTTTTATGAACGCTGAATTAGGTAGTGTAAAAATACATAGAGTTCTGATGAAAAGAAGATAGAGAAAACAAATGTACTGTAAACCTAAAAGTGATGCATACAAATGATAGGCAAAGAAATTTCAAGCTAGGTTGAACAGCATGATAATACATATTTTATGCTAGGTGATAAACACATAATTTAAGGTACGTATTAAATATTGATTCAGTTACATTATCAAATATAATCAGACTTGCAATGACATCAGCTTGGTTACTCAGTGCTACTGATGAAATACTAACTCAGGCTGTTAGCATTTCCTGGAACATGTTATATGATCCAAACTCAGCTTTAGAGAAAGATAGCATTCCTTGGTTATGGAATACTGCAGGGGAGGATTGTGAGAATAGCTGGGGGGCGAGAGTGAGCACCCTAGACTTGGTCCAAGCAGAATAGCGGTAGGCGATCCTTACCCCTGAAGGATCTCTTGGCTTCCTGCTAGTGATCCCTCTCTCTCTCCTCAGACAGCCGGATGCAATGTTGGTCACAATGCCTAAAACAAAACGTCGGGACCATTGAGCAAGCAAATCGCCAGCCAGCCAGGGAGAGTAAGGAACCCGAACACCCTGTTCGACTGCTTGTGGGCTTGTGTGGGAAATCCATCCCCCACCCCCGCCCCCAAGGTGTTCATCCATTATTCTCCCTTTTCTCTTAAGGTATATAAATCTAGGCCTAATTGCAATAAATCAAGTTTTCTCCCCATAAGGCTTCCCGAATGTGTGTCTTGTCTTTGTCTTGTCTTATCATACAGTTCTGCATACTCTTCCTGGGTCTAGGGGGTTGTGCTCCTTCCCTGTCCAGTGCACAACAGATGGGTGTGGGTGTACTGCCTCGGTAGTTCTTTCGCCATCTCTTTGGTCCCAACGTGTCAGAATGACACGTGGTGATGTAGATACTTTAGCAACTGTACTATTAAGTCTCTATCTTTATTTGCCTTGCTTGCACACATTTTTTATTTAGTTTAGTTATTTTTCCAAGTATTACCGTGACAGTCTTATTGATATATCTTGAGTTTGAAGAGTTTTGAAGGATGGTTGACTTCATCTTCAAAATTGACCTTGCTTTTCACCATATTGTACTTCCTTATACTTTCTTTAATGTTGTCACATATATTCTTATTACCATGCACTAGAGTATTACATTTTATTATATTACCGTATAACATTGAGTTGACAAAAAGGTCATAGTTAGAAATGAGTCATGTTATAACAGAAAATGAGTTAAGAAGCACGGAGCATGTCACTTGTGTTTGAAATTCCTATAAAGGGATTAAATTATTCTACCCAAAATATATGATAGCAATATTTTTTCTCACCTGTGTTATATATAGCGTTCTCCATATGCCTTATACTCTTAATTGCTGATCTCAAGTCAAGGACATATTTTCATTTATGTCCTAGAAAGAGAATTGAATTAACTGCTAAAAATAAATACAATATCAAGCTGGGGGAGGGGAGAGTATGGAAGAAATGAGTGTATTGTTAAGTGAAAAAAAAATCTGAAAATTTACAAAAAAGATATGTACTGTATGATTTCAACTTTATACATACTAAAAAGGATAAAACTATAGGGTCAGTAAAATTTAGTGCTTGACAAGACTTGGATGAATAAGCTAAGCAGAAAGAGTAGTTAAATAAATAAAAAATTTTATGTTGCCATAATATGCAGTTATACGTCTAATTCATAGAATATACAAGCCAAGAATAAGCCATCTTGCAAAATAGAGACTTTGGATAATAATATTATGGCAATAGAACCGAATCATTTGTACTAAGTGCACCACTCTTGTGAGGAATATTGTTAATGGGTAAGCCTTATACATATGGGGGAATAAGAACACTTTTAATTTTATTAGAAATTATAATTCCTGTTCTTTTAAGACAATAAGTTGGTACTTTTGGTGTAGTTACTCTAAGATTCTAATAGATGCCTATAAATACTTAGAATGTTTAGAAAGTCAAGTTTCCTGAATATTTTTTAAAATTTTATTGCAGTAATGGTTGTATGATTACGTGCTTAAGTGGTACAATTTTATACCTCTTCAAAATTATTCGTTACCACACTGCCAAGGTAATGATATACTTCACAAAGGCCATTATATTCTCTCTTTCCCTCTTCTGTTCTGGTAACTTCAATTTTGTAGATACAATCCAAGGGATTGTTTTCTTTTGACATTAATAGTTCCTTTTATTTGCTTGTATCTCACATATAAGTTATATTATTCAGTTTATGCCTTTCTATTTGTGACTTATTTTTCTTAGTATGATTCCTTTAGTTCAATCAACGATGTTGCAAAGATAAGCCTTATATTTTGTTATAGTTGAGTAGTATTCCAAATCTGTATATATATATATATATATATATATGTGTGTGTGTGTGCGTGTGTATACACATATATCTCGTTTTATTTATCCACTAATCTATATTTAATTAGGACTTAGGTAGCTTCCATATCTTTATCTTATCTGTTGCAATAGTGCTATAATAAAAATAGATTTGCCTAGAACAGAAGCGATGAACAGCAGGTCTGGCATTTGCCTTGCATGTGGCCGATACAGTTTCAATTCTGGACTCCCCACATGGTCTCCTGAACACCGTCGGGAGTAATTAATGAGAACAGAGTCAGGAGTAACTCCTGAGCATCAATGAGTATGGCCCCAAAAGTCAACAACAGCAACAAAAATAGATGCCTTTTTTTAAAAATTTATGATATTCCCATTATTTGACTTGGTATCAAGTTTGAGTTTTTTATCAAAGTCAGTGGTTTTTCCTCTTTGTGAGTTAAAACACAAAAGAAAAAACAAAAACAAGGATAATAAAAGTACTTTATATTCAGTGATTAGACGGAAAAAAAGTGTTTTAAAACAACTTGCTGTTTAAGGAGAATTTATAGGTCTCAGGGGTTTCACGTACTTAGGAAGCATAGTCATTTAGTGTCTAGTTGTAATTTCTGTGCTTGTGTGAGTATCAGACCACACTGCTGCTTGTTCAGAAAATAGTGGATAGATCCTTCTTGGAGAGAGATAGTATGAAGTTCTTGACCTACCAAGGATAGCTTTATTAGTTTCTGTGCATGTGCAGGGCATAGAAAACTGGTAGAAACATCATTTTTTTTTAAATTTTGGGACTTTGGGCCACACCAGGCAATGCTCAGAGATATTCCCTACTGTTCTTAGTAGGAGAGAGGGTGCCCAGGAGACCATGTGGTACCAGAATCAAAGAACAGAAACATTCACAATAGCTTGCTGGTTTTGGAAAATGGTGTATTTCAGTAATCTGCTAAAATCACCAGAAAAGGATTTTAATGGCAGGCTAAAGACTTAATGGTGGGAGGCTCTGAGAAAGCATGTTGCTGAGTAATATTATAAATATATTTTTAATATCTTGATAACACTCCATAATGTTATCATAGAGATCCAACTTTATAAGGATTTCATGTGGTTACTATTGATCCAATCCCAGTTCTAATAGGGAAGCCCAGCCCTATATGTCCCCAAATGGTGAAAAGGTAGTAAGTACCTCACCAGGAAAAATCAGTATGGGAAATGAAAAATACTGACTTGGAAAGGGTAAAACCTACAATATTTTTTGATATAAAGATCTTGGAAAATTTATTTGAAAAAAAGAACTTTTCTAAAACCCAATGTATACTCTTACCTGCTTTTCAAGCCCATGTTCTCTCTTGAAAATATTCCTTTCTTTCTTTTTCCTCATGTCTTTCTAAGTAAATTTATTTCATTAAATGCTTTTTTTAAACTAAAAATAAAGAACTAAAACTAATTTTCCATACAGTTGGAAAATCATTTAAAAAGTTTTTTAAAGTTTATTCCACCATTATACACACACAGTCACACACACACATAGACACAAATGTATACATATATAGATATATACTTATATATGCATATATATGTGAAGGCACATATGTATTATGATATTTCTCATGTAGAAACAACTGGTAAACATGTATGAGCTTCCAAAATACATTCACTATTAGAACAAGTGAAAATACTATAACTCATGAAAACTACTGAATAGACAAAGGAATAAAGCAAATGCTTTGCTCCAATTGCATCATTAGCCATATATAATAAAGAAGAAATTTCATGAAAAACTTTATCTGTGTAATCTTGGAAGCTATTGAGTTTTTTTTAAAGATGCCTGAAATTTAAAAGAAATTTAGACCTAGTACCTAAAATTTTGTGAACATAGGCCATATGTTATAAAGTTACAAACACCACAAAATTTCTGCTGATAATAATGAAACCAGACATTGTTTATGGGAATCTTTCAAGGAAAACATAGACAATGGAAAATGCAAAACTTTAATCTTTATGACCCTCTTTTAAAGTGCTTTTGTTTGGTATCCTTCATAATTGACCTTCCCTCTCTACTTTCCAAATATTCTGCATTAGCTAAACTATATAAAGATGATACCTAACGGACTGAGAGACGGTGCAGTGTACTATACAGAACTGCTAGTCTTGCACATGACTGACCTGAGTTTGAACCGCAGCATATCATCCTCCAAGCGCCACCAATAGTAATTACTGAGCACAGAGCCTCCTGACATAACCCCTGAGCATAACCTGAGCATAACCCCTGAGCATAACTTTGTATGGCTCCAGAACAGAGTAAAAACAAAGATGTACCTAGGACCACGCTATGAGGAAGTCACCTTTGTGCTTTAACTCCCAGGTTTATAGGAAATGTGCCTGTTGCTAATGAATTTAGCTAGTTTCCTTAATCTATTAAGTAATCAATGATTGTTTCAAATAAGTAAAGTAATGCTTATTTTGTCATTTGTCCTGTCTCTGAAGAACCCAGAGTGGTACATGATGATTTATTTTGAATTCCAACAATATCATTATCACTTCCTAATACAGAAAAAAGGAACAGAGGTAGAGGTGGGATTACTTGATAACTAGTATTATTCCAATATATAGTTCTTAATTAAAGGTAAAGGTAAAGGCCCTCCCGTTGTTCATCGATTTGCTCGAGCGGGCACAGTAACATCTCCACTGGAGATTTTGTTGTTGCTGTGTTTGGCATATTGAATACATCCCGGGTGGCTTGCCAGGCTCTGCCATGTGGGCAAGATACTCTTAGTGTATTTTTCATTTACAATATTTTAATCAATTATAATCAGTAATTTTTGACAAACAAATTAAATGCTGATTGTAGAATAATATTTATTTCAAAGATATTAGAACATTAAATGATAAAAATATATGACAGAATTAATAAAATAGTTCAATTAGAGATAAATACTTTGAGTTAACTAATTGGTAATATCATTTTGATAAATAAGGGAACCAAGTGTAAGAGAAATATAGATTACCTGGCTTTGTTAACAGTGAGATAATGCTTGAATATACGTATTATAATAACAAAAGTGAACTTAAACACTAAGTTGTGTAGTATAACATTGGTTTGTGCTTTCTCCTCTGCCAAAAGAAGTTTAGGTTTACTGAGTTAAATCCATCACAATGCTCCTGAAGCACCTTCATTCCTCTATGTTTATTGGAATACAGCTCTAAACATTTTAAGATAAAATTGGTATGTTCTGTTTCCCTTGCCACAGAGAGCTTAGGTTTATCACAGTGCTCCTGAGTCACTTCCATTCCCCTGTGTTTTTCTTTAAAGTCTTCTCTGTGCTCTCTTCCCCAATGGGTCAATCACTGTTTTCCCTTAATCAGACTCTGTTAACTTGTAAGGCCAGATTCCTCAGAAATCTATTATTTTATATTTGTGAATGAAATGTTGCTTTTATCCTTCTCTTATGTCCTTTTGCATAGTTTACTTAAAAGCAATATCCTTTTTGTATAGACACAGGAAGACAGTTAATATTATACTTTTGAAAATTGGAAGTTAATTGACTCCAAATAATATTCACTCCTGGGCATGCTGCTTTCTTGATTTAAGCCTCAGATGCCCTTAATTCCTAACACCCCAAAAGCAGGTCCCGTTGAGGGACTATATGGACCCAGAGCAAGCTGTGAGCTACCTTGGCATCAAAATGGGCCAGACCAAACCAACACAATACTGAACTGTAAGCTAAGAGCATGGTCACAGACAAATTCTGTCATGATTTAAAAAATAAAAACTGAATTGGGACCCTGCTAGGGTTAGGAAAGACTAATCTGGCCTGAGCACTGTAGTCTGAGATCTATAGGAAGATGCCCCCAAGAAAGCCATCCTATAAGCTAAACGTATTTCTTACCGTGCCCATACAAAATTACTAATATTATGAATTTTTATATGTTTGTTGGACTAAGGAGAGGAAAAACACAACCACATAGTGCCCTTAGGCCAGTCATCTTGCTGGATAAGAATTTTCCCCCTAGAAGAAGCTTCCACTGAAGGAAGAACCTTACATTTATTGATTACATGATGACAATTATGTGTAATTGCTACCCCAACCCCTCATGATTTTGGATATAATGAAGGCTGTAAGAGTGGTCTGGGGGAGGCAGAAGCAGGATGGAGAAATATGAAAGAGCAGGATCCAAGAGGAAGATGAGGGGATTCGGGAGGGGGAAGATCAGGTGTAGAATCATGAAAATACAAAAGAAAAATCAGTAGAGAATGGAGATGAGATTGGAATTAATGGCAATTGAGACAACCAGTCTGGCCCTTGTTACCTTCTTCAGCTGCCCATAGCCACAGGCCACCCCGGGGTGGGAGAAGTGGTGCAAGACCACCAAATGCAGGCAGAGAGAGAGAGAGAGAGAGAGAGAGAGAGAGAGAGAGAGAGAGAGAGAGTCATCCGTGGCTTTCATTGTTTCTTTTAAGATACTGTGTTTTTTGTTTTGTTTTTTTTTAATTTTTATTAGTGAAACATCATGAGTTACAGTTCTAGACTTACAAATTTTTGTGCTTAGGTTCAGTTATACAATGATCCAGTACCATTCCTCCACCAGTGCCCATTCTCCACCACCAGTGATCCCAGTATCCCTCCCAGCACACCCCCCATCCCCTCCATTCCACCCTTCCTCTGTGACAGGGCATTGCGTTTTGTTCTCTCTCTCCTTTAGGGTGTTGTGGTTGGCAATAGAGGTGTTGAGTGGCAAATCATGTTCAGTCTATAGTCTTCTTTCAGCATGCATCTCCCATCCTGGGAGGATCCTACCAACACCCTTTACTTGGTGTTCCTGTCTCTATCTGAGCTGCCTTTTCCCCCAGCATATGCGGCTGGCCTCCAAGCCATGGAGCAAACCTCCTGGTACTAATCTCAACTATTCTTGGTTGTTAGTCTCCTATTATGTTACTTTATATTCCACAGATGAATGAAATCTTCTTATGTCTGTCCCTCTCTTTCTGACTCATTTCACTTAGTATGATACCTTCCATGTAGAACCACTTGTATGTAAATTTCATGACTTCATCTTTTCTAACAGCTGCATAATATTCCATTGTGTGAATGTACCAAGATTCTTTAACCATTCATCTGTTCTTGGGCATTTGGGTTTTTTTTTTTCAGATTCTGGCTATTGTAAACAGTGCTGCAATGAATAAGCAAGTGCAGATGTCACTTCGACTATAATTTTTGCCTCTCTGGGATATATTCCCAGGAGTGGTATTGCTGGGTCAATAGGAGCTCAATTCCTAATTTTTTGAGAATCGTCCATACTGTTTTCCAGAAGGGCTGAACCAGCCTGCATTCCCGCCAGCAGTGTAGGAGGGTCCCTTTCTCCCCACATCCACACCAACACTGGTTGCTTTTTCTTCTTTTGGATGTGTGCCAGTCTCTGTGGTGTGTGGTGGTATTTCATAATTGTTCTGACCTGCATCTACCTGATGATTAGTGATGAAGAGCAGTTTTTTCATGTGTCTTTTAGCCATTCATATTTCTTCCTTGAGAAAGTTTCTATTCATTTCATCACCCGTTTTCTGATGGGGGTAGGATGTTTTCTTCTTGTAGAGTTCAACCAGTGCCTTATAAATACTTGATATCAACTGCTTGTTCGATGGGTCTTGAGTGAATATCCTTTCCCATTCTGTAGATTGTCTTTGTATTTTGGTCACTGTATCTTTTGCTGCAGAAGCTTCTTAGTATAAGATAGTCACATTTGTTTATCTCTGTTTCCACTTACTTGGCTAGTGGAGTGTCATCTTTTAAGATACCGTTAGCTTCAATATATTGGAGGGTATTGCCGACCTTGTCTTCAGTGTACCTTATGGATTCTGGCCTGATCTTTAATCCATTTTGATCTGACTTTTGTGCACGGTGTTAGGCCAAGTTCTAAACCCATTTTTTTGCATGTGGTTGTCCAGTTAGCCAGCACCATTTGTTAAAGAGGCTTTCCTTGCTCCACTTCACAATTCTTCCTCCCTTATCAAAGATTAGATGTGTGTAAGGATATTCCACCCTGTTCCATTGGTCCGCAGTGCTATCTTTGTTCCAGTACCATGCTGTTTTAATTATTACTGCTTTGTAGCAGAGTTTGAAATTGGGGAGAGTAATGCCTCCCAACATCTTTTTGTCAAGAATTGCTGTAGCTACTTGTGGGTGTTTGTTTTTCGTTATGAATTCCAGGAGTGCTTGATCAGTTTCTTTGAAGAATTTTATGGGTATCCTTATAGGGATCTCATTGAATCTGTATAATGCTTTGGAGAGTATTGCCATTTTGACAACATTAATTCTGCTATCCATGAGCAGAAAGTATGTTTCCATTTCCTCGTGTCCTCTTTTACTGCATGGAGTAGCTTTTTGTAGTTTTCATTGTAGAGGTCTATTACCTCTTTAGTTAGGCTGATTCTGAAGGACTTGATTTTCTGGGGCACAATTGTGAACAGGATTGTTTTTTTATGTCACTTTCTTCTGTCTCATTATTTGTGTAATAGGAAGATCATGGATTTGGGGGTATTAATTTTATAGCCTGTGACTTTACTGTTCAAGTCTATTATTTCTAGGATTTTCTTGGTAGAGGCTTTAGAATTCTCTAGATATAGTATCATATCATCTGTGAATATTGAGAGCTTGATTTCTTCCTTTCCTATTTGGATGCCTTTAATGTCTTTTTCTTGCCTAATAACTCTTGCAAGTACTTCCAGAACTTTCAAGGAAAGCTTCTTCAAAACTCATTTTGGTATGAGTATTCATCATAAACGGGTGCTGTATCTTGTCCAAAGCTTTCTCTGCATCTATTGATATGATCATATGGTTTTTATCTTTACTTTTGTTGATATTATCTTTTTGATGAGTTGTTGGATTCTATTTGCTAATATTTTGTTGAGGATCTTTGCATCCACGTTCATCAGGAATATTGGTCTATAGTTTTCTTTGCTGATGGTATCTTTGGCAGCTTTTGTATTTATTTTTTGAATACACAAGTTTCTATTAAAATAATTTCTATACTTGCATTTTTTGGCCTGACAAAGCTGTGCACTTTTTTTTTCTATTTCTCATCTATTTTTTCACTATCAAAATTTCTTTTTAAATCAATGTAGAAAAAAAACCGTAACTATTGGTAGAACTATAGGATTAAAATTGATTAGATAATGGAGTTGCAATATTAATACCTATAGATCTAAAAAAGGAATTTATATAATAATTGTTATAGCAGATTGCAGGGCTGGTAAGTCTAGGAATTGAATAAGCTTTGCAGCTGTGTGGTTCAGATATTCAAACATCTATGTCTCAGATACCCACCCAGACTTCAAAAAAAAAAAACAGAGTTCTCATTCCAGACTCCCATACCTAAAATTATTAGGAGATTAGTGTCTCTGCAAAGAATATTCACGAGTGAGAGCCCATGGGAGACAGGTCGGCCGAATACACACCAAAGGAAGACTCTGGTAGCAGCAACCATCATACCACAATCAAATTTTAATCATTAAAATTAAGCATCTTGAGAGTCTGAGGGCACACCCAGCTATAGTAAGGGTCTGCCTAGTTCAAAGCAAGCAGTTTAACCCCTATATTATCTCTGTGGCCATAGGTTTGGTTTTAGTTAGTTTGTTTTGTCTAATATAAGGCTTTACCAAAGAGTAACAACATGCTTGCTTACCTCTCTTCCTTTACAGACATTACAACTAAGGCTTATATAGGCCTATAATAATAACTACATTTAGTTATCTTTACAAACTATGTTTGAAGATTCAAGATTAACAACCAGACCTATTGTTTAGGACTATCAATGGAAATATTTATGTGTAAAATGTTAAACAAATAATTAATTAAATAATTTAGCCTCTGGATTCCTAGTGTCTAAGTGTCCATGATAGGCTAAGTGTCTATGGAGTCTCAGGACAAGAAATACTTAAGGAACTTTCCATGTATCACACTCTGAGAGAAGGTGGCAGGGTAAAGTTGACACTAACCCAGGAGTACCAGGGTTATTATAAATTGGGACAAAGGCAGAGCTTTAAAAAATTATACACTTGTGTTGGGGGGGTACTTTTTTCCTACCTATTTAATGTCTTTCAAATCATCTTTAGTTATTTTGTCACTGATATGTCATTGATTTACAATATTATTAAATATCAGAAGTTTAGCTTCACACTCATATCTGTGTCTAACTATCACCATTCTTTTCACCAAAGTTATAGCACCTTTCCAAAGATCCTTCTTCTTATTCCTTCCAACTTACTTATCCTTCCCTCTGGCAAACATAGTTATCATCTTATTTAATTTTATTTTGAATAAGTTTGAGATAGTTAAAATGATTATCAATATAGTCACCCAAATAGTTTATAACAATGCCATTCAAATTACCTTTATTTTATCCATAAAAAGGAACACCTAAAAAGAGAGATTTTGATGTTCCCACTAGTTATACACCAATATAAACAGTTGAAGGTGACAGTAATAAAGTGGAAGAACAGTGGAGTTAGTCTCAGGGGCCTGAAATAAAATAATAAGGAACACAGAAGTCCATCAGGTCAAAGAAGGTGATACAGGTACTTAATCACAGAAATGTCCATGTGGGATTTTCAGGGGATTATAGACCTCAAGATACAGCATGTTTGATTACATTTTAGAGAAAATCACAAAAACTTAAACACAGATGAAGTCAAACTGCATTTTTTATATATGTTCTTTACTTTTCAAAAACATAACATACTTTCTAGATGTGACTAGGTCACTGTTGAAAGGAGTTGTCTATATTATGAACATTATACTTTACCTTAATAATATGTAGCAATTTGTCTATCTTCACTTACAACCATGTAAGACTGAACTAACCAATTCAAAACAAATGTAATCTTTTACTCAGTGTTTGCCAAACTATTAGTAAATTGAAACTAAGCAATGCAAATAACATTTACAAAATCAAACTATGTACTTACTTAATAATAAATCTAAGTTCAAAACCCACTGAAATTGCAAAAGTTAAATGTTATATTGAGCATTGTATTCAGCAATATAATGTTCCATTATCTGGCACACTACTATGACATACAATAAGTGGTTTAAAATTCCTGGATTATTATTTAATACAAGGGGATGATACAGGCCCTGAAAATTTTTATTTCCCTCCTCATTTTATAATTATCACATGAAACCATATAGGTGTATCTGATATCAGTGATTTCTCAAATAGAAGTTATGTTAACACACAGATGAGCTAATCTGTTCAGCATATAAAAATATATGGCCCTACTGATATCCCTGAAGAACACAGATGCAAAGATCCTGAAAAAACTACTAGCAAATAGAATCCAACGGATCATCAAAAAGATCATACACCATGACCAAGTAGGATTCATCCCAGGGATGAAGGATGATTTAACGTTTGGAAATCAATCAACATAATCCATCATATCAACAAAAGAAAAGATAAAAAGCATATGATCATACCAATAGATGCAGAGAAAGCATTTGACAAGATCCAGCACCACTTTATGATAAAAACCCTAGCCAAAATGGGTATAAAGGGGACTTTCCTTAAACATAGTTAAGGCTATCTACCATAAGATTACAGCAACCATCATCCTCAATGGAGAAAAACTGAGAGCCTTCCCTCTAAGATCAGGGACGAGACAAGGATGCCCTCTCTCTCCACTGCTGTTCAATATAGTACTGGAAGTACTTGCAATAGCAATTGGGCAAGAAAAAGATATTAAGGGCATTCAGGTAGGAGAGGGAGAAAACAAGCTCTCACTATTCGCAGATGATATGATACTATACTCAGAAAACCCTATAACCTCCACCAAGAAACTCCTAGAAACAATAGACTTGTATAGTAAAGTTGCAGGCGATAAAATCAATACCCAAAAGTCCATGGCTTTCCTATAGCAGTGAGAGAGAAGAAAGTGACATGAAAAAAAAAATACCATTCACAACTGTGCCCCAGAAAATCAAATACCTAGGAATCAGCTTAACTTCGGAAGTAAAGGACCTGTACAAAGAAAACTAGAAAACACTACTTCAGGAAAAAAAAAAAAGAGGACATGAGAAAATGGAAAGATATCCCCTGCTCATGGGAGGGGAGAATCAACATTGTCAAAATAGCAATACTTCCCGAAGCATTGTACAAATTGAATGCAATCCCTATAAGGATACCCATCACATTCTTCAAAGAAATGGAGCGAACACTCCTGAAATTCATATGGAACAATAAGCCCCCAAGAATAGCTAAAGCAATTCTTGGGGAAAAAAATGGGAGGAATCAACCCCCCTAGCTTCAAACTCTACTAAAAAGCAGTAATAATTAAAACAGCATGGTACTGGAACAAAGGCAGAGCTGCAGACCAATGGAACAGGGTTGAATATACTGACATCTTCCATCAATCATATGGTCATCTAATCTTTGATAAAGGAGCAAGAAATGTGATGTGGAAAAGGAAAGCCTCTTTAACAAATTGTGCTGGCAAAACTGAATGACTACATGCAAAAAACTGGGCTCAGAACTCTGCTTAACACCATGTACAAAATATCAAAATGGATTAAAGACCTCAACATCAGACCGGAATCCATAAATTTCATTGAAGACAAAGTCGGCAAAAGCCTCTATGACATTGAAGCTAATGGTATATTCAAAGATGTCACGCCACTGGCCGAGCAAGTGAAAACAGAGATAGATAAATGGGACTATCTTAAACTAAGAAGCTTCTGCACCTCAAAAGAAACAGTGACCAAAATACAAAGACAGTCTGAAGAATGGGAAAGGATATTCGCTGAATACACCTCTGGCAAGGGGTTGATATCAAGGATATATAAATTACTGGTTTAACTCCACAAGAAAAAAAAATCCAACCCTATAAAAAAAAATGGGGCAATGAAATGAACAGAAAATATCTCAAAGAAGAAATCCGAATGGCTAAAAGGCACATGAGAAAATGCTCTACATCATTAATCATCAGGGAGATGCAGATCAAAACCACAATGAGATCCCATCTCACATTTCAGAGACTGGCCCACATCCAAAAGAACAAAAGCAACCTATGCTGGCACAGATGTGGCTAGAAAGGGACACTCCTTCACTCTTGGTGGGAATGTTGACTGGTTAGGCACTCTTGGAAATCAGTACGGACGATTCTCAAAAAATTAGAAATTGAGCTCCCATTTGATCCAGCAATACCACTTCTGGGAATATATCCTAGAGAGGCAAAAATGTATAGTCGAAGTGACATCTGCACTTGTTTGTTCATTGCAGCACTCTTTACAATAGCCAGAATCTGGAAAAAAGCTCAGTGCCCAAGAACAGATGACTGGTTAAAGATACTTTGGTACATCTACACAATGGAGTACTATGTAGCTGTTAGAAAAGATGAAAGTATCATACTAAGCGAAATGAGTCAGAAAGAGAGGGATAGACATAAGAAGATTGCATTCATATGGGGGACATAAAGTAACAAAATAGGAGATTAATTCCCAAGAATAGCTGAGATCAGTACCAGGAGGATTACTCCATGGCTTAGAGGCCAGCCAGACATTCTAAGGAAAAGGGCAGCTCAGATAGAGAAGGGAGAACCAAATAAAGGGTGTTTGGAGGATCCTCCTAGGATGGGAGATGCATGTTGAAAGTAGATTATGAACCGAACATAATTGTCACTCAATGCATCTTTTGCAGACCACAACACCTTAAAGGAAAGAGAGAACAAAAGGGAATGCCCTGCCACAGAGGCAGGGTGGGATGGGGGGATGGGGGTAGGAGGGATTCTGGGATTCGTGGTGGTTGGAAATGGGCACTGGTGGAGGGATGGGTATTTGATCGTTGTATAATTGAAACCCAAACACAAAAATTTGTAAATCTACAACTGTTCCTCATAAACTGTTTCACTAATAAAAATTTAATATATACATATATAGATATATGGCCCTTAAAAAGTGTGCTAGATTCTATTTACCATTGTTAAGTGACTATGAGAAATGTAAAGAAATAAAAAATTCATGATTGCGATATTTTCTTGTGGATTATAGAGAGGAATATATTTGCAGATTTGGTAAAACAGAAAGTTAATTAAACTAGTAGAAACCTTATGTGATACAGCGTCCACTTACAAGTAAATGAATATCTTGATCTAGTCATTATTTGTTAATGCATTCTGTTGGTAATGAAAAAAACTACAGCTTTTAAACAGAATTAGTTGAATTGATTTTTCTTCAACTAGCACATCCTTAAAAAGATGAAATCAGTATATCTCATAAAATGAAATACTTCCTTCCAGAAATTTTTGTATAATACAGTAAATGACATTTAAAATTCACATCTGACAAGGTATAATTTGTTAATATATTAACTCTAGTCACAAATTCATGCTTGAAATATTATAATAATAGCTACAAGGAGTAAAATGGTAATACTGAAGTTTCAGTGATGGTGATGGCTAACGATTATGTGTGTATACACTGTCCCAGAACAAGTCTATGCCATATATTATAGAATGTCTACACTTCTCAAAAATGGCTGAAATAAGTGAAATAAATTTCTTGAATTTACCCATGAAGTTAATAAACAGTGATAAAATTTGAATTCTATCTGTGTAACTTTAAACCATATGCTTGCCTAAAACTAACTATAATATCTGAGATACCAATTAAACCTACAGTGATCTGTTGAAAATTTTTATTTACTGGTCAGAATTTGAAATAGCATTTCTGATTTTTTTTAATCAAAAGCAGTGAAATGCCATGAAGTCAAGTCATATGTAGTTGTACTTTAAACAAGATATGAAAAAAATCACGAAATATAAACCTTTTCATTTTACTTTCATATTAAATACTTATAGGCTGTGTAAATTATTGAACAATACCAATTTTGAATAACCTTAATGATATGTAATTCATTACAATTTCGACTTAGGTAATGTTATCGTCTCTTCTATGTTATTGCTTACTAAGTGCATAAATGATCTGGCATCACATTAGAAATAAAAACACATATGTAGGCAAGAAGAGGTGGTATTCAGTGACTAGGGTGCTTGCTTTACACAGAATGTGATCCCTAGCATTGCATAGAGTCCATGAGCACACACAGATATGTGTGACCAAACACAAACAAACAAACAAACAAAAAAGCAATTAATATATGTTATTACCAAAACTTAATAACCTGGAACCATTTCATAAAAGAGGGAATTAAAACTCTGATGTAGATTTTTTCTTTTTTTTTCTTTTTTAATAATTACACCTCCAGGACCAGCCACCACCATGCTGAGACCACTCTCCGCACACATGAAGGTACTGGCAGAGGGATAAAGCCACGGGGGTTCCGGGGCCGAGATCTCCAACCCTACTCGGATTGGGGCTGAGCATCCTCCACCCAGATCCTCCAAATTCCAGTAGGCGGGGGTCACACCCACCACCTGGCCCCCTGGCGCCGTGTAATCCCATCAGCGGCCAAGACTCAGAGACTATAAAATCCAGATCCCAGAAGAGAACAGTGCAGTCTCCTGCCCCCGCGCCTGGCTGTCCTCGCTGGGGCCCCTTGGAGGGGAATGGGTTGAGCTTTCCTCCCTGCCCCAACCAGGGCTCCGGCAGCTGAAGACCTCCAGGACCAGCCAGCACCATGCTGAGACCACTCTCCGTACACATGAAGGTACTGGCAGAGGGACAAAGCCACGCGGGTTCTGGGGCCGAGATCTCCAAGCCTACTCGGATTAGGGCTGAGCATCCTCCACCCAGATCCTCCAAATTCCAGTAGGCGGGGGTCACACCCACCAACTGGCCCCTGACGCCGTGTAATCCAATCAACGGCCAAGACTCAGAGACTATAAAACCCAGTTCCTGGAAGCGCGTGGCCACATTCACGGCCTTGTGACATCTTATTGTGACATCTTATTATCTCATTCCTACTTTGGACAAACTGGCAGGCTATCGAATGTAGCCTGCCCACACGGCAGAGTCTGGCAAACTCCCCGTGGCGTACCCAATATGCCAAATACCAGTAACAATGATGGGTCTCATTCTCCTAAAGAGCCTTGAATATAATCTCAGGGCTAGGATGAAAGAGACATTACTGGGGCCTGCTCGAGGCAATCGATGAATAACAGGATGATTTGTGATTTGTGAATAATTACACAAACTTTTAAAGCTATTAAAGTTCTAAAAGATATTTAGCTATAAATTTTGTTATTTTTAATATATTGTCCTCTTTTGGAGATGTATTAATCATATTTAAATAAATAGGAAAGGATCAACTAATATTACAGAAACGTCCAAGACCTGTAATGGGCCCTGAGTTTGGTAAAAAGTACAAACAGGTCAACTAGTTGTATCAAATTAGGATAACTATGAAAGCAAAGAAATGGGAAAGAACAAAGCACATTTATGTTGAAATACAAAGGATTATACCTTTGTAAATATAAAAGATTTTAAATTGCATCTTCAGTGTAGAAGCTTAGATTTTGTATATGATCTTGATTTGGTAGATTGACCACTCAGAAACTCCAATTGGTGAAATTATATGGTTGGTGAGATTGTATGATCAATGATTTTTTTAGGGGGGGTCACACCTGGCGATGCCCAGGGATTACTCCTGGCTCTGCACTCAGGAATTACCCCTGGCAGTGCTCGGGGGACCATATGGGATGCTGGGAATCGGACCCAGGTTGGCCGCTTGCAAGGCAAACGCCCTACCCGCTGTGCTATTGCCCCAGTCCCGTTTAGTGATTTCTGATGTACAAGATGAACTAGTTTTCTATCATCAGTCATCTAGTTAGTAGCAGTCACTAAATGTCTTCTATTTCAATTCCACACATGTTACTATAGTTGTTTTTGGTACCGCCTGATAAAGAAAATTGACTTTAGTAGATTGAAACCTAATTTTGAGACTGAGCTCTATGCTAATTATATGATTTGGAAGTAAAGTAAAGTAAAGGCCCTCCCGTTGTTCGTTGATTTGCTCGAGCAGGCCCAGTAACGTCTCCATTGGAGACTTTGTTGTTACTGTGTTTGGCATATCGAATATGTCACGGGGAGCTTGCCAGGCTCTGCCGTGCGGGCGAGATACTCTTGGTAGCTTGCCGGGCTCTCCGAGAGGGGCGGAGGAATCGAACTCGGGTCGGCCATGTTGACTGTGCTTAAGGCAAACGCCCTACCCACTGTGCTTTCGCTCCAGCCCATGATTTGGAAAAAACTTTTTAATATTATAGTTTTTGCTAGATGAAAATCAGAGAGTAATAATACAGCTGACATATAAACTTCAAAGTTTAGCACAGTTCCAGGCCCATAATAACATCTCAAAACAGTACGCATAGTAATCATACTAATTATATAGTAAACTAGTGGTCTTTTCTGTGAACTATTTGTGGATTATTTATCTGAATGATCTCAGTGATACATATTTTTACTTTCTTCTATTTCATTTATTAGATTATTTAGCACAGCGGTAGGGTGTTCGCCTTACAAGTGGCCAACATGGCCGACCCGAGTTCGATTCCTCCGCCCCTCTCGGAGAGCCCGGCAAGCTACCGAGAGTGTTCGATATGCCAGACACAGTAACAACAAAGTCTCCAATGGAGACGTTACTGGGCCCGCTCGAGCAAATCGACGATCAACGGGAGGGCCTTCAAATAGAATATTATCTCATAAATGCTATTATCCACATTCCTATCATTATATACAATATATCTGTAAACATATAAATATACATACATATATCACCATTTACTCTTTACTTTGAGTCATCATTCTAAAGTCCCTGATAAGTGTTTAACACTTACAGAAATTCTTCTATAACTATTTCAAATGCAATTATTGCATTTTTGCAATATTTAACTCTAAAGAAGTCTTTCCATCAGTTCCCTTCTATTTTCCACACAACTTTACCATTTATTAATTGCATAATATACTATATATTTCACAATATCTTCTTTCATATTCTAATAATGGTTTGTTTAATGAATATTCAATAAGCAATGTCTCATTCGCTTTTTTGTCTTATTATTTGATAAGTTGAATAGACCAAGCATAACAGCTAAACTTTCTGCTTAGAAATTTTGTTTCTAAGCAAAAAACAATGAATAGATAAAGCAATGCTAAAGTGTGTTTTTCAAGACAGGTTGCATTACAAAAAGAAATATCTTCTTTCTTAAGTGCAGACATGGACTGTTTTATGCTATAGAAGATACACAAGGAAAAGAAATCTAATTATGCAATCTATTTATCTCTAAAAATGAAAAAATAAAAGTATTCTCGTTACATAAAAGTAAGTAAAATATATTCAAAATTGGACACTTCAGTATACTAAAATGAAACTTTTGTACATTCATATCAAAACCTCTTCAATTTTTAGTCATAATTTTGTCTGATATTATTGAAAATAAACATCAATATTTGAAAATCAACATTTTACTTTAGTTTTATAAAAAAATACAACTAATGTGAAATAAGACTTTTTATATAGGAATCTTATTTGTCTTTTTACATTAGACTCCAATATAACTATGTATGATATTATTTCATCTAACATAATAGAAATCTTGATTTTTGTCATCTATGCATTTTTATTCATAGTGTATTATATTGAGTGATATCTGAGTGATATTTATTTTGGTATCTGAGATTTTGTACCTCTAAATTGCATAGTTGAGGCAAATGACCCATTTGTCTCAAACATATTCAATGCACTGTTTCAAGATCATTCACCAATAAAGCACGCAGTCTGAATATTAATCTTTTTAAAGGATATATATTTCACATGGTTAACTCATATGTAGAGTTGAAATGTTGTAGTATTATCTAGACAGTACTAGACATTATTCAATAGTGAACTCTTAAGATTGACCAAAAAACAAGTTTCAGATATTCGTTGAACAGCCTACATGTTTTTGTCTTCATTTGACTCACCTTCAAAGATTGTGTGTGTGTGTGTGTGTGTGTGTGTGTGTGTGTGTGTGTGAGATCTTAAGGTGCTCAGTGAAGACTTCATGCTATGCTTGGGGATGACATAGTACAAGGGACTGTATCAAGAACTCCCATATACAAAGCATCTGCTATATGCTTTGAGTTATTTCTCTAGCCTCTAATAATTATGAATGATAAATAGTAATGCCAGAATAATTTAGTAATTGTTGTAATAATTATTAGATAATTATATTAGTCCTTTCAGATAAATAGTTTATTCATCATTAACTATTACAAAATTCAGAAGGAAATAATATCTGCTTTATATTTAAACATCTAATGTTCTGCAGTTAGTCTTCACCTATTAGTGAAAAGCTAAATATAACTTGTAGAGAAATTAAACATGTATTCAAGCAAATTCTGGAACATCTCAAATTTCATTTAATTCATTTTCTCTTTTATGATGTGAAAATGCTAAATAGTGCTGAAAGAGACTGCAAAGGGCTTGTAACTTACTTATCATGGCCTGAGCAACACTGGAAGCAACCCCTGAGTTCAGAGCTGAGATGAGTTTAGTACCAATAGATATGGCCCATAAAAATAAAAAAGGATCCTATATAATTAAGCTATATGTATATACATGCATGTACAAATATGTGTTCATATATATATGCCATATCTATGTTGTATACATAAAACTAGACTGTGTATGTATATATGTATATATTTACTGGACTCTGTCTATATATTTCTATAATGCCAAATAGTAAACTATTAGATTCCACACAAAATCATCAATAGAAAATTGATTACTTAGCATTATCACAGAAAAAAATAGCAGCTGGGGATATGGCCCACATGATAGAGTTCATGCATGGTCTGCATGAGACTGGTGGTTTGATATCTGACACCACATGAACTTGGACCTCGTTGACTACAGATTCACTGATTGAAGTAATCCCTGAGTTCCCAGATGTCCAAATACCCAAACTAAGCTACATGTGGCTGACACAATTTAAAAAATAAGGAGAGGTAAGTAATCACACTATTAAATAGATAAAACAGAGAAATATTTATGAATAGTTCAGAAAACTTTATCCAAATCCATATATTTCAAACTTGATTATTTCTTATTAGCATATAGAATTGATAATTATAATATATGTAATTTATAATTATTCGATTTAAATAGATAATTTGCAGCCCAGAAAGGTAGTACATTAGGTAGGGCATTTGCCTTGCACATGACTGACACCTTATGGCCCCCACAAGCCTACCAGAAGCAATCTCTGATTACAGAGACAGAAGTAAGCCCTGAGCACAGTTGGGTGTAGTCTGAAAACAATAAAGAGTAAATATAAAGTTATTTAAAATAATATATATGTAAATTAAGTGCATATATATATAGCATACATAACATAGATGAACTGTGTGAGAAATATCAAAAACAATGATGTATCATTTGTTTGACTAATTTTCCTCTGAAAAATCTTAGTTTTATTCTAATTTATTTCTGTTAGACGGCTATGCCTGATGGAGCTCAGGGATTACACAAGGCTCTGTGCTCTGGTGTCATTCCCAGTGATGCTCAGAGACTGTATGTGTGAAGCCAGGGGTATCAACTCTAAACAGCATTTAAAATAAAGCCCTCCCCTGCAGCTGAACATTTCAAGTCATGCTTTTTTTCTCCTCAAAACTAAGACTGAATAAATTCTTTTTTTTTCTATCAGAGGTATTAAAAGCCATGGTATTATAATTAGAAAAATGCCTGTGGTCCCATCTCACTGTCCTAAGCATTGTCCTGCATAAACTGTCTTGCAGATCCCTTCACTTTCCAGGTATTTTTCAGTCATGTGGATCATCTTGTCAAAGTAATGGAGTTACCTAGTGCACGATAACAATATCATTATATTTGAGTTGAAATAAAATAAATTCTATAGTTTATCATCTATTATATCTCTAGTATTCTATGCAACCTTTAAAAATACATTTTTAAAATAATCCTATGTAATAGATTTTATTTATTCACTCTATTTAAATTGAGGTAATTAAGAATCCAAAGTTAAGCAATTTCTTCAAAGTACTATGACCTCTATATATTCAAAGATGTATGCGTTGGGGCTAGAGCAATAGTACTGAGATTTGGATGTTTGCTTTGCATGCTGCCAACCTGGGCTTGATTTCCATATGGTATTCCATATGGCCCTGTAAGCACAGCCTGGAGTAATTCTTTAGTGCAGAGCCAGGAGATACCTCTGAGCATCATTGGGTTTGCCCACCCATGACCCCAATAAAAGGATGTATAATTGTTAGAATAAAACTGAACCAATTACATAGAGTCATATGTACAAAGCTATACTGCTTCTTTGAATTTTAATATTATAAGATCAGAACCTGTAGCATTGTATATATGGTTATAATGTAACTAATCAATCATTTGGATAAATTTCCAATTCATACTACAAATGAATGGGTTTAATGATTTATAGATACTATAAAATGATATCACTGTATCACTGTCATCCCATTGTTCATCAATTTCCTAGAGTAGGCACCAGTAATGTCTCCATCCGTACTAGCCCTGAGATTTTAGCAAGTGCCACATTGGAGGCTCTTTCATGGTCAGGGAAATAGGACCCATCATTGATACTGGGTTTTGGCATACTGATTACACCATGGGGAGATTGCCAGACTCTGCTGTGTGGGCAGAATACACTCGGTAGCCTGCCGGATTCTCCGAGAGTGAGAACTAGACAATAAGAGTTCACGCAGCTGCAAATGTGGCCATGCGCTTCCAGGAGCTCGGTTTTATAGTCTCTGGGTCTTGGACATTGATGGGATTACACGTCACTGAGGGCAGTTGGTCAGTGTAATGACTAGCTACTGGAAGATGGGGGATCTGGATGGAGGAGGTCCAGACCAGAAAAGATATGAGACATTGGTGTTCAGTAAACTATAAGAATGACAAAAAATCAATGAAATATTGTTTACATCACTCAAAATCACAATAGGATATGAAGGTAGCCCTAGAGTGGTTAATATAAGAAAGATTTATGATATAGTAAACTGTCATAGTCACTATAGAAAAAAGTTTAGAAGTTCCTTAAAAATATATAAAAAATTGATATCTAGAGGAATGAAAGCATAAAGTTTAAGAGATATCTCTATCTTTTCATTATTACAGTAGATAAGACACAAAAGCAACCTAAGTATTCCCTAATGGATGAATGGACAAAGAGGTCAATCCTTTGGTGGTATTTCAGTATATAGCAGAACCTAATTTAGTTTATAATAAAAGGAGTAAGACCTGCATTTTGCCATTTTAACAAAACAAATTTGCCTTGAAGGCATTATGCTAAGTGAAATGCCAGATAGAGAAAGACGAATATTGTATAATCTCCCGTGTGAATAAACTATAAGAAAACACTCATAGAAAATGAGATCAGCTGTTTAGTTTCCAGAAGTAAGAGATGTCAGAAGGGGAAACTGAAAGAGGATGATTGAAAATGTTCACAATTTCAGTTATAAAAAATACTAGTTTTTCACAATATTATAACAATAGTTAAGGTTGATGAATAGTGTTATATATATGTATATATATAATGTTAAAAGAATAAATCCTAAAAATTTTATTGTGAGACAAATCTTGTTTTTCATTTATTTTATATTCATGAAATGATATTTATAAAATAAATGTATTTTAACAATAATTTTGAAATAAATATAATTCAAGAAATTTTTTTCACAGGTTTTTCTTTTTTTTATTAGTGAAACACTGTAAGGTACAGTGATAGACTTACAAATTTTAGTGCTTGGGTTTCAGTTATACAATGGTCAAGTACCCATCCCTCCATCAGTGCCCATTTTCCAGCACCACGGATCCCAGTATCCCTCCCACACCCCATCCTCCCCATCCCACCCTGCCACTGTGGCAGGGCATTCCCTTTTGCGCTTTCTCTCTCTCTCTCTCTCTCTCTCTCTGTCTCTCTGTCTCTCTGTCTCTCTGTCTCTCTCTCTCTCTCTCTCTTCTTTAGGGTTCTGTGGTCTGCAAGAGAGGCATTGAGTAGCAATCATGTTTAGTCTATAGTCTACTTTCAGCATGCTTCTCCCATCCTGGGAGGATCCTCCCAACACACTTTATTTGGTGCTCCCTTCTCTATATCTGAGCTGCCTTTTCCCCTAGCACGTGTGGCTGGCCTCCAAATCATGGAGCAAAATTCCTGGTACTAATCTCAGTCATTCTTGGGTGTTAGTCTCCTATTTTGTTACTTTATGTTCCCCAGATGAATGCAATCTTTCTATGTCTATCCCTCTCTTTCTGACTCATTTTTCTTAACATGATACTTTCCATGTAGTACCACTTGTATGTAAATTTCATGACTTTACCTTTTCTAACCCCTACATAGTACTCCATTGTGTAAATGTACCAAAGTATCTTTAACCAGTCATCTGTTCTCAGGCACTCATGTTTTTTCCAGATTCTGGCTAATGTAAAGAGTGCTGCAATGAACAAGAGCAGATGTCACTTTGAATATACAATTTTGCCTCTCTGGGATATATTCCCAGAAGTGGTATTGCTGGATCAAATGGGAACTCGATTTCTAATTTTTTGAGAATCGTCCATACAGTTTTCCAAGAGGGCTGAACCAGTCAGCATTCCCACCAGCAGTGAAGGAGTGTCCCTTTCTCACCACATCTGTGCCAGCTGAAGAGTTTCTGTTTTTTTCAATTTCTTGGGAAAGCTTGAGAAGAACTGACAGTAGGTCCTCTTTAAATGTTTGGAAAAATTCTCTAGTGAATCCATCTGGACCTGAGCTTTTGTTTTTGGGAAGACTTTTGATTACAGTTTCAATTTCCTTGATGTTAATAGGTCTATTAAGGTACTCTATATCTTCTTGATTCAGCTTTGGGAGATGATAGGAATCCAGGAATTTATCCATTTCTTCTAGATTCTCTTGTTTTGTGGCATACGGACTTTCAAAGTAATCTCTGTTGATCTTCTCAATTTCTTTGATTTCTGTTGTGATATCCTCATTCTTATTTCTGATTCAGTTTATTAGGGTTCTCTCTATGTTTCTTTGTGAGTGCTACTAGTGGTTTATCTATCTTATTTATTTTCTCAAAGAACCAGCTCTTGGTTTCATTGATCTTTCGGATTGTTTCTTTGGTTTCAATGTCGTTGATTTCTGCTCTAAGTTTTATGATCTCTTTCCTTCTGTCTGATTTGGGCTCCTTCTGTTGATCCTTTTATAAGATCTTGAGCTTTGAAATCAAGTTGTTTATGTGCATACTTTCTGCTGTCCTAGATATGCTTGCAGAGCTATAAATTTTCCCCTTAATACGGCTTTTGCTGCATCTCGTAAGTTCTGGTAGCTCGTGTCTTCATTCTCATTTGTTTTCAAGTATCTTTTGATTTCGTACTTGACTTCCTTCCTGATCCACTGTTGTTCCACATTGTGTTGTTTAATTTCCAGGTATTTGATTTGGTTCTTCGTGTCTGTGTGTGATTCACTTCTATTCTCAATGCATCATGGTCTGAAAAGATTGTTGGTACTATTTCTATTTCTATCTTCCTGATTCTATTGAGGTATGTTTTGTGGCTTAGGACATGGTCTATTTTGGAAAATGTTCTGTGAGCACTGGAGAAGAATGTGTATTCTTTCTTTTGGGGATGTATAGCCCTGTATAGGTCTATAAGCCCTTTCTCTTCTATTTCTTCTTTCAAAACCAATGTTTCCTTGCTGAGTTTTGTTCTTCTTGATCTAGTCAGAGGTGATAAGGCAATGTTGAAATCTCCAGCTACTATTGTGTTGCTAGCAATGTCCTCCTTAAAATCTGTTAGCAGTAGTTATAAATATTTATTTCTTCCCTCATTAGATGCGTATACATTTAAGAGTGTGATTTCTTCCAGTTGTATGTATCCCTTGATGAAGAGAAAATAGCCTTCACTGTCCCTTCTAATCTATTTCAATGTGAAATCAATGTTGTCAGATACTAGTATGGCCACCCCAGCTTTTTTGAGGGAGCTGTTTGCTTGCAGGATTGTTTTCCATCCTTTGACTTTGAGTCTGTATTTGCTCTGACTGTTGAAATGAGTTTCTTGTAGGAAGCAGAATGTTGGGTTCTGTCTCTGAATCCATTTTGCCACTCTGTGTCTCTTAATTGGTGAATTTAGACCTTTGACATTGACAGAGATTATTGTTATGAGGTTTTGTGTCATCTTTCTGTGCTGGTGTGTTGTGGTTGTAGGGTTTGTCTTGTCTTATAGTAGCCTCTTTAGGCCTTGTTTTAGGTTTGGTTTTGAGTCTGTGAAGTTCCTGAGCTGCTGTTTATCTAGAAAAGAGTGTACCGTTCCTTCAAGTTTGAGTGAGAGTTTAGCCGTATAGAGTACTCTTGGTGAAGCATTCATTTCAGTGAGTATTTTCACTATATCCTGTCATTGCCTTTGGGCTTGTAGGGTTTCCTCTGATAGGTCTGCTGTGAATCTAAGGGCTGCCCCTTTGTATGTGATTTTCTTCTTTGCCCTTGCTGCTTGCCGTATTGTATCTCTATCGGTTGCATCAAGCATTCTAACTATGATATGTCTTGGAGTGTTTTTGTTAGGGTCTCTTTTAGCTGGCACCCTTCGGGCTTCTTGAATCTGGATGGCTGCATTGTGGAGCTCTGGGAATTTTTCAGCAATGATTTGTTTAACTGTGGCTTTTTCGTTGGGATTGTTTCCCTGAGCTTCTAGTAGTCCAATGATTCTAATATTCCTCTTGGAATCATCTCCTAGGACTCTGATTCTCTGTAGAGCTATTTTGAGATCCCTCGCCACTGTTTGTTGTTGCCTGTTGGCTTGGTGCAGCTGATCTTCCAGCTCACTGATTCTCTCTTCAGCTACAGTCATTCTATTGTTGAGAGAAGAGACTGAGTTTTTCATTTCATCTATGGAATCTTTTATTCATGACATTTCTCCTTTCCTTTCTTCGCATAATTTGTCGATTTTTTTTTCTCTCATGTTACTGGATATCTGTCTGACTGTTTCATTTAGTTGATTGAACATCTTCATGACTTCATATCCAAATTCTTTGTCATAGAGGTCCCTTAGGTGAGCAGTATCGACAGAGTCTTCTGGATTCTTTTCGTTGTCCTCCCCATGTGATGGGTACTTGCATTGTTTCTTCATGTTGGTGTGTAGGTTGGGGACTAGGTTCCTTGGTATGGCTAAACTACCTGAGGCCACGCCCACTTCTACATAAACCATGCCCACTATTGAAGAGGCCACGCCCCACCACGGGAACCTGGGTTTGATAGATCAGCGTAGTGTGAGGGGCGAAGGCAGACTCTCAGAGCTGCATTTCTCCCAGCGTCAGGGAGGATGCCTGGGTGGCTTGTCCAAGTTATTTTGTTCTATGCACTAAACTTAGATAATGCTTCATATCAATTATATCTCAGTAATTCAAAAAGTGTGAGAAAAGTAAAGCCTCTACAATAGGAATCATATAGGAAAATATTGATTTTTTGTGCAGTATATGATTATAATTTTACTTTCAGAAACAATATAGAATTAAAATATAGTGATAAAGGTAAAGGCCCTCCCGTTGATCGTCGATTTGCTCGAGCGGGCCCAGTAACGTCTCCGTTGGAGACTTTGTTGTTACTGTGTCTGGCATATCGAATACTCTCGGTAGCTTGCCGGGCTCTCCGAGAGGGGCGGAGGAATCGAACTCGGGTCGGCCATGTTGGCCGCTTGTAAGGCGATACCGAGAGTATCTTGCCCGCATGGCAGAGCCTGGCAAGCTACCCATGATGTATTCAATATGCCAAACACAGTAACAACAAAGTCTCATGATGGAGACGTTACTGGGCCCGCTCAAGCAAATGTAGATTATTATTATTAATCATCTAACAAATCTTTTTTTTTTTTTGCTCTTTCGGTCTCACCTGGCAATGCACAGGGTTTACTCCTGGCTCATGCACTCAGGAATTATTCCTGGCACTGCTCAGGGGACCATATGGGATGCTGGGAATAGAACCCAGGTCAGCCGCGTGCAAGGCATGCTACCCACTGTGCTATCACTCCAGTCCCCATCTAACAAATCTTAACTAAACTGATATCTACCTAAATATCTATTTGTAAAGAACCAGAATCAAGAAGCAGAGAGATTTATATTTAATTAGTGGTTTCTTTAGTTTGTCTTATTAGATTATTGTAATATTATTTTTTCCCTTGAACCTTGAAGTCTACATTGTAAATAACTAACATAATAATGTAGAGCTAATTTTATTACAAAGATAGAGTAGGAAAAAGATGTAGTGTGTTGCTGTAAGCTAACAAATAATGTCACAATTAACAGGAACATCGTTACTAACATGCTATGTGACTAGAAGTAACTGAGAGAAAATACGTGAGGGAAAGATTTAGTAAGATATGACAGCAAAACAAAAAAAAATGCCTGTTTTGTGAATTCTTAATTTAGTGAAAACTCAAGATAATATTTTGAACTGTTTTCAAAATCTAAATATTTTATGCAACTTTTGTTCTTAATATGTGGCTATTTAGAAGAGAAAATACTAATTTTTTAAAGGAAGTGTTGAAACATTGAGGAAAGAAAAGAAGGTATGTGTCTATGGATATTTGGTTTGTTTTTAAGTCTTCAGCATTGTCTGTAGCCTTTGAATGAATACAGATGTGGACATACAATTTTTAGTAAACATTTTTATGTTAGGACCGGATCCATAGCATAGCATAGCAGGTAGGGCATTTGCCTTGCACTCACCAGACCTGGGTTTGATTCCTGTCCCTCTCAGAGAGCCCGGCAAGCTACCGAGAGTATTTCACCCGCATGGCAAAACCTGGCAAGCTACCTGTGACGTATTTGATATGCAAAAAACAGTAACAACAACTCTCACAATGGAGATGTTACTGATGCCGGCTCAAGAAAAAATCAATAACAACCAATAACAATGGGAGGACAGTGCTATTTTTATGTTCTTGGGATGATAGATACCAAGAAGTGGAATGGCTGGGTCATATGAGAGTTCTAATTACTTAATAATTACTTAATTACTTAATAATTCTTCATATAACCTTCAATTGAGAGTGCATCCGATGATTAATACCACCAATAGTGAATAAAAGTTAATTTTACACTGTTTTTAGACCAACTCAGTATTTCATCTTTTATATAGACCATTCTCAGTGATGTGAAGTGATATCTCATTGTCACTTTGATTTTTATTTTCCTGGTAATAACTACTTACAAGCATGTTTTCATACACTTTTTGACTATTTGTATGTCTTCTCTGGGGAATGAATACCGTTTAGGTATAAGAAAAGATGGAGTCTTCAATTTCCCATAGTAGGGATCGAGTGAAAGAGTGTCATTTTGAGTGAAGTAAGTCAAAGGGATAGACTCTCAAATTTTTGTTATTTATACAACTGCCCCTGCATAACAATTAATTCTTTAATCATTATACTTAAGTGATTTGTAAATGATCATTAGTCATTTCAAGACTTATTAGATTTAAAGAATTTTCCATCAAAAGACATGCATAAAAAGTTTGTTTCAAGTTTATTTCTGTCGTAAAGAGACCATTTCAAGGCAAGATATTTACATTTCAAATAGGTGTTGCAAGGTTTGTACTTTCTTCAGTCATTTATAATTCAATCACTTAGATATGAAGTGCTGACACTGAAATGTAGAAGCAAAAAGTTTCTATTCTCTCAACTTTAAAAGTATCTAAATTAAATCTGGCCCTGGTCAGTAATGGAAGTGTCGAAACTGAATGCTATCCACTTAAAATAATGTGGTTTAAAAACAGCTTGAAGATGATTAGAAAACATGTTTGCAACTAATACAAAAGAAAAAATTCTCACTTCTAAAGTCTCATGCAATAGCAACACAGCACATTTATTATTTTTAAGTCGTGAAGGTATGGAGTGAGAATATTGTGTTCTTTCTGGTGTGTATAGTAAGAATAAAGAGGAAGTTCATATTTTGTAGATGCAAGTAGTAAATAATTGATTTAAAAGTTGCATTATATTTATAACTTGCATTATACATATTGTGTGTACAACTATGATATAGTATTTACTACATGGTTTGTATTACACATGAAATAATAAATGTGATATTTGGGAGAAAAATAGCAATATGAATACTTCTCTTGTAGTCGAGAAGTGAGTTTTTATTATTTGCTTCAATATGCATAATTAATTTGTGTAACACAAAGTAAGTATTCAATGAATGTTTATGAATGAATGGATGCTTGGCATCCTTTATTGGTATTCCAGAAAGGTGGGGTAATTATCTCTAATGATAGATACCGTTACTCTTATTAACCTCATTAATAAATTGAAATGGATCTCTAAAGAAACAGAAATATAATATTGCCTAATGGAAATATTAATTGGACATTGAAAGTAAGTAAGAGGATTAAAAATATTACCTGAAAGATAAGCAAGTACTTAAGAACTCATTTCCTCCTGGTAGCTATCAGAGAGATTTGTACTGTATTTGGAAGAAATGAGGCAATACAGGTTCTTTGAGAAATGTCATCAATTCTGCAGTATAAAGTGAGCCAATAAAACTAATCTACAAGGAGCTTTTAGATTTTGATTAGATTGTAGATTGCAAGCATTTTGTGAAGTTTTTGTAAAAATAGCAATTGATTTCCCCTCTAACCAAGCAATTTAATCTATGGTACAAGTCACAAAGCCAGCTGTGGGATAGTGGTTTTCCCTGCAGGATCAGTGAGCTAGAAGCAATACACCTGCCACCAGGCTTCGAAAATAATCGTTTGGCAAAGATAATTTTAATAGACAGGAATAAAGGTTAACAACCTTTGTTAAGGCTTTTTAAAGCCAGAATGATTCAAGTGCTACATTCATCTCTCCGTTCCTTCCTCTTTCAGTCTTATTTCATTGCACGCTAAATAGAAATTGAGACCAGCAGGTTTTTGGTACATAGTTCATCTTAGTGATTCAAATATGCATGTATTCATGCAGAAACACATTAAATGTATGGCATAGCTTGAGCAGTATTCCAGAAAATTAAAGGTGAATATAAAAAAAAGATATTTGCTACAGGTAATATAAGCAAGGGGGAGGGGGATATGGTTTCAGTAGTACACTGAGTAGAGATGAGCACATACAGATCTTGCTTTTTTTTTCCCCAAAAAAGTGAAATAGTAAATGTTTAGGAAGCACACAGACTGGACTCTGGAGATTTAGCATTCTAATGAGGATCTCTTTCCTAGAAGTTGCAGTGTAGTCCCCAGCCTTAGGCAAAAATATTTCATAAAAACAAAAACAAACAAGAAAAAAACATTTAGGTTCCTGAGCCATAGTACAGCAGATAGGGCATGTGACTATCATGCAGGGGACAGGTTCAATCCCTGGCACCACATCTGGTCCCTCGAGTAAACCAGAAGTGATTCCTAAGCACAAAACCAGTAAGCCCTGAGCACCACTTGGATATGACCCCAAGACAGAATAAACAAAAAAGAGTTTAATAGTATACCTAAAGACTTTGCAGACTGAGATGAAAAGGGGTGGAAATGAACTATATAGGGGTAAAGATTGGGTGGATAGAGTGGCAGGAGGGATCCATCCAGTGTTAGCAGTGAGTCAGACACTGTCATCATAGGAGCATCATTCAATAGCTTGCTTCTACAATTGCCTCTTGGTAGGATATATGAACATACATTTGTGGAGAATGGAAGCAATCCATTGTGTCAGAAAGGATATGCTTTACCAAAACCACAATTAAGAGTAAGTCTACCATGAAATGCCATTTACTTTTATCAATTAAAAATATTAAACAAAGTGTCACTTTGAATACCATATAATTACATAATTCCTTGTTTACTTACAAGTACAAAAAATGAATGACTTCTGCCCAGAATATTGACCTTAATTATCCCTTAGTCAAAGGATTATTGTATAATAATTTAGTTATTACATAAGTAATCATATAATTAAATTTATATAATTATGACTTTATATAAATAATCTGTCAATGCACAGGAGTTACTCCTGGTGGTGCTCAGGGGACCATATGGGATGCCGGAAATAGAACCCGGGTCAGCCACATGCAAGGCAAACACCCTATCTGCTGTGCTATCGTTCCAGTCCATAATTATAAGCATTATATGTAAAGTTCTTAGTAGGTTCTCACAACTGCCATATTATTAACAATTCAATCCAGAGAGTACATTAGCACCAGTAATGTGCTTATTTTGAGTTCCTGATGTGTTTATCTAGAAATCTTTTGACTGTATTGTCTTTTTTTCCTTGTTTTGACAACAGCATAGCTCAAAACAAATATCCTTGCTTCTTGCCTAAAAAAATTGTATCAAACATCATGGAATAGTGCCTTGGATATTAAATTTACCATTGTTTTCAAATTAATATTTCATTCTAATTTTCCTTTGTCCAGATTACTTATTAGCTATGCACTGACAATTAATTACATAATTTATATTTATGATTGGTTTTCATTGTTCAATCTACATTATAGACTTTCTCAATATTCCAAAGATGGAGTAGTTCAGAAATGACTCAGTATCTCTCATTTATTCTATCTCTACTACAGACCTGCCAATTTTAAGTAGAAAGTATTTTTGAACCATATTTGTTTTGTTTATTTTTACCACATTCTATAAAGAACAAAAAAGAGAAAATGGATCAAACTGATATTAATTTTAGTAACAAGTGCTTTTTCTTTCAGTGTATGTTTTCCAAATGAAGGATCTTAACATTAGGTCACTTTCTCTCTTGTTAGCTTTCTACCTGAATCAATGATGTATTTTTTGTATGGAACCTTGCAAGACTCTGCCTATCAAGACCCAGCATAATTTCATAACAAATTGAAAAATATGGGTTTAAAAATACAGCACAGTTTGTAGGGCACTTACTTTTCACATAGTCAACCAGGGTTCAATCATTGGCATCCCATTTGAAAGTCCAAACCTTCCAGAAGTGATCTCTGAGCACAGAGCCAGCATAAGCCCTGATTTTGCCTGTGTGTCCCCCAAACAAAACAAAGCAAAATTGCAGAATATTTATTAAATCCTATAACTATTATCATATTAAGTCTGTAAGCTCTTTTGTTTGAATCAACTCAATTTATTTACATTATGTTGATCTTGTAGACTTTAACTTGGTACAGGCATAGGTTACAAAACCAAATCAATTATAACCTATAGCAAAGATTCCAGATTTGGGAGAAAAGTTTCCAAAGGGATGAGAGGCTGAAAGTGTTTTAAATTATGGTTTTGTTCAATTATAAAATTAAAGCTCTTTTTCAAATCTATTTCTCATTAACAACTACAATATTCAGTATAAATTTAGATAAAAAACAAAGAAAAAAGCTAAAGTAGTCCATATCTTTAACATTCAGAGAACTTTAATATTTACATGTAAGATATAATCTACTATCCAAATCTCTTCTGTTTTGAGTTTAACTAATGAGTATTTGATTAACATGTTCAAATACTGTTACTCCAATATTGACCTTCAAGTAGTCATATAGCTAGAATTCCACATAAAATTTTTGTCTGAATATTTGATTCTATAGCTCGAGTGTATTCTTTATCAGTACCTTTAACTATTTCAAATATTTTCACCTATTACATAAACATTGTGCAACATATAATATGATACTATTTTTCCTTTTTAAATTTAACATTGTAAATTTAATTAGTTGAGTTTCTCCCACCGCAGTGCAGCAAGCAGAACCTGGCAGCTGAAGTCCTCTGGAACCCAGCCATAGTCATGCTAAGACACTCTCCACATGCTCAGACAAGCCTCATGCATGAAGGAACCAGCAAAGGAAACCAGGTGTGTGGGAACCAGGGCTGAGCTTCAAGCCTGCTTGAATCAGAACTGGGCCTCCTCCACCCATCTTCCAGTAGCTAGATAGTTACACCCACAAACTGCCATGTAATCCACCAACAGCCAAGATCCAGAGGCTATAAAACCAAGCTCCCAGAAGACAATAAGACCTCCTGTTGTCTAGTTCTTGCTTTCTGAGAACCCGGCACTGTCACTGCCCTCCTGTTGTTCATGGATTTGCTTGAGCAGGCCCAGTAATGTCTCCATTGTGAGACTTGTTGCTGCTGTGTTTGGCATATCGAATACGTAATGGGGAGCTTGCCAGGCTTTGCCATGTGGGCGAAATACTCTCGGTAGCTTGTCGGGCTCTCCAAGAGGAGAAGAGGAATCAAACCTGGGTCGACCAGGTCGGCCACTTGCAAGGCAAACACCCTACCCGCTGTGCTATTGCTCCAGCCTGGCAGGCTACTGAATATATACTGACTGGGAACACCTTTAAAGGTGATTAGAGTCTGCCCCCAAAGCCTTTATCCCTTGCTGAGAGCCTGGGAAGCTACTGAGAGAATCCCGCCCGAATGGCAGAGCCTGGCAAACTACCTGTGGTGTACTCAATATGCCAAAAACAATAACAATGATGGTCCTCATTCCCCTGACCCTGAAAGAGGCCCCAGTATGCCATTGGGCTACACTAGCATGTACAGGAACGAATAGAGATGTTACTGTGAAATATTCAATAAAATGGGGGTTTTGTTGTCTTAATATTTTCTCTACACTTCTTAGAGGGAAAGAGGCCAACACAGAATGATCCTTCTCCGTAGTGGGACATAAAGAAACATACCGGTGTAATAAAGAATACCCAAAGGCAATGGAAACAAACAAACAAACAAACAAATAAAACATGAGAACTGGTATTCAGTAAGAACCAGGCCCCTTGAGGGGCTGGGAAATAGAACATGGTAAAGGGAAGCATTCAATGGGGAAGAAGAGGCAGAGCTGAAAGACACTCAAGTGTCATGCATGAAACCCTATCAGTCACCGTACTGTAAACCACAGAGCAAAAACGTATTTTTATTTTTAAAATGTCATTTGTAAAAGCAGGGTAGGAAGCAAATGGGGAGAAGTGGGGAGGATTGATAGAGGGAAGTGAACACTGGGTATGATGGGATTGATGTTGAAACATTGTATGCCTGAAACCCAATTACATATATCTTTAGCTTAGTAATTTCATGATGACTAAATAAAAATACATTATAAAATTATTTTCACTATTTTCAACATTTACTGGTTTTGGCATATCGAATATGCCACGGATAGCTGAAATGGACTGGAATGGGAAGGAATGGGAGTGAAGATAGATGGTCGGCAACTATACCACCTCCACTTCCCTAATGATATCGTTCTAATAATAGCAAACATTAGCCAAGCTGCATAAATGCTGGCTGACTTCGATTGTGCGTGTGTAAAGGTCGAACTAAAGCTGAATCTCATGAAGACAATGTTTATGAGAAACGGTCTCATTCCTAATGTTCCATTTACTCTCAATGGAATGAAAATCTCCAAATGCAACAGTTATGTGTACCTAGATTGAGAAGTCAACATGAAGAATGACCTGGCACCTGAGTTTTGCAAGAGGAAGAGAGTGGCTCTCAATGCCTTCAAGAGCACTGAAGAAATAGCAGAGGATGAATAACCTCCGGTTCTGGGCATATCTCTTTGATTCCACTGTTCTTCCTGCATTAACATATGACTCAGAGATCTGGGACCTGCGAAAAAAGGATGAGAATGCTATTAGGGTCTCCCAAAGAGGAATCAAAAGAGCTATGCTTGGAGTATTCTGCTTCACTCATGTGAGAGAAAGAATCCACAGTTCTGCCCTCTGTTGAAGACCAAGAATAAGGGACACTGTCTTGTTTGCCAAGGTGTCGAAAATCAAATGGCGGACACATAATTAGATTTGGAGACTACTGCTGGACTAGAGCCATTACCAACTGGATTCCACGGGATCTCAAAAGATCGCATGGCTGCCCACCTATGAGATGGTCAGACTTCTTCATGAAGACCCTGAACTATCGGTTTCAGGCTCTTCATGTACCTAGAACAAGCAGATGCCATTGGGTCACACTAGCACGCGACAGGGACAAGTGGAGATGTTACTGGCACCCACTTGAGCAAATCGAGGAGTAACAGGATGTCAAGTAATTAAGTGATTCAACATTTAATACATAATTTTACCAAAAATTAAACTATCACAATAGAAACATATTTTCTTTATTACATATCTTTTACATTCTTTTCTGGGAATCAATACCAAAATTATACTGACAAGATTATAAAATATCAGTCCTACAGGTAGTGACTTTTAATAAGATAAAGCATCTACAATTAGTAGTGTAATTTTTTTCAATTTAATTGATTAACACATATATTTTCACAGTATTAGCTATTTTCTTTTTACTCTGTGATTTGGGTAATAATTATTTGGGCAATAATTATCTGGACATACCAGCCTTACAATAAAGGCTGGATTAAAGAAAAGTTCTTTAGGCTTCTTTACATATTATGAAAACTTAAGTAATTTTAGTGTGATGGTTTTGATAATTTAAATAAAGATGTAAGCAGTCTAGCCCTGTAGAGTAATATAATTCATTGACTAAAAAGAGCATTATATAAAAAAGTGTTTATTCCTATAAACTTATTAAAGAGAAAGAGTTTTCTAATTGGCTGTTGGCAGTGCTGCTGCTAAGCTCTGGTGTGATGATGGTGTCACCAGTGGCTGCATTGAGTTTGATGCCATGTTTCCCACCATTTTACTAGCACGGCCTACCAAGAAGTCAGAAGGCTGAATTTATGCTCACTATGAACGTGTGAATGAATGCATGCAAGGTGTTTGTAAAATGTAAGAAGAGTTTCTGAAGAGAATTAACCAAAATAGCCCCTATGTCACATATGCTATCAGTCAATTGTTTTGATTTTACTGCTATCTGGCAGACCTCAGCTGCCTTGTTTAGTGAGCTGATACTCAGACATACCAGCCTTACAATAAAGGCTGGATTAAAGAAAAGTTCTTTAGGCTTCTTCCTTGGCAGATTCAACAGACTGGGAAATAAATGAGCTGAAGAAATGAGAGTTGCCTTAGAATACAGTTATGTACAAGTTATCGTGGATATTTTGTATTTTAATAATTCTGTTCATTTGGCACACTCTAGCCAAGACTGAATATATTGATTGAACTACGAGGATCTTTTTCAATCTGAAAGACACCCTTGAGCCCCCCTTATTTTATTTAAAACATTTTATGGCATTTTAGACAGTAGGTTGTTTTTTTGCCAGTTATTGTTGGTTTCAGCCCTTTGAACTATTAATGTCCACTTTAATAATACTATACTTACCATTCTTCAGGATCAGCTGGAGGGTGGGTGATGACACAGTTATGTTCTTGAGATAAAAATCTTAGTGAAAGACAAATCAATGGTTTTTGGCTACATATGCCAGAATAAAAGCTACTTAGTATTTTGTATATATTTTTTAGATCCTTCATTATTTTAAAAGTTTAGCGAATCTTTCCTAAGTTTAGCAAAAAATATTTTCCTATAAAAATTATTTAAAATATATTAAAATATAGCCATGCAATTTAGAAATCAGTCATTTTATATTTTAATTTTAAAGAATAACCAGAATAATTTCAGAAATTGTATTTGCTATTAAAGCATTCTGCCTGCAGAGATTTCTAAATATTTGGATTAAATTTTCATCATTTATTGAGGTGACAGTTTATAATACTGTATAAGTGTCATACATTTAAAGTGTGAAGAAATGAATTATTTCATTAACCTTGTTACCTCAAAAGTTTGAGCTATGCTGTAACACTTGTAAAAGTATATCTCCTTTTCCCTGTCCTAGTTAGTCAAATTTGATTTACTTTAGTAAAGACCTTGGTATGTCTTTTAATTATGCCTCAAATATCTCTTGACAATACATGTTTCAAACCATTTCTCTTTGAAGCTGATTGGTAAAAAATTTTACATTTATAAATCACTAAGAAGGCATCTTATGGCAAGACCTGCAATTAATTAGAAGCCAAGTAATAATAAAATGCAATTAACTCAATGACTACTTTTTAAAAAAAAATCATCTCATGCAGAAGAAAATTGCATACAGTCAGATGGAGAAACACTTTTCTCTGACAAAGTGAATGTAAAAATGTAGCCCTCTGCCTCCTTCATTCCATCAATTCTTATTTTCTCCACCATTTTAATTAACATGTTAATAAATCCCCCAATAGATTTAATAGCAAGTGACAATTGCAAATCACAAGCTGAAATAAAATCTAACACAGTAAATTTGTTACTTGTAAGAAATATCATTATTGCCTAGTCAACCATAGTTTTCTTCTCTCCTACCCCTTTCTCTTAAGGGGAAGGTTGCAGTTTGAAAAGATTTAAACGTTAGCCCCCACATATTAAGCAGAATTAATGATCTATTTGCTTTTAAGCCATATATTAGTTCCAGTTTATCCATCTATTGGGTAAACGGTAGACATTACTTGGTCACTATGATAGATTTGAATGCGGGAAAAAACATCAATCAGTGTCGACTGCTGATTAGTTGTTGGTGTCCGTGACAGTCTCTTCCATCTCAATGAATGAAAGCCAGCTGATTGCTCTCACTTCTCACTACACCCATTGTCCTCCAAGCCACTATATTACATAGATAATGCTGAGGGTGGAAAATTCTCTCTGCCAGCTAACAGTGAATCTCTTCCCTTTACTTATCGTCACATCCTCATTAAGTTTCCTTCTTCAGATTACTTTAGAGTAAGACTGGTCAACATATGTGGAAATATAAATGTATAAAACTTGAGTAATATTGGGTGAAAACAGTTGTGTTTTAATATTAACGTCTGTTCTTGTAAAACAGAGAAGTAACAGAAAGTGTACTTCCTCAAATGAGATGATATAAAGTAAATATGTGAAAATGTAAAAGTTGACAGTTGATGAATGAAATATTGTAATAAGTAAAATATTACCCTGGAGAACAATTTATGTTCTGGAATACAACAGTAATTAGACTAGAAACACTCATATTCATTTCCTCTTAAAATTTACTCAGGCCAATCTTTCATTACTAAGTTATGTGTTCCAAGTCCATTATGAACAATGCATCCAGTTTATGAGCCTGAAGAACAGATGGAATGTATTCATTTGAGGAAATGTTTGGGCAAGTGTTAAAGACATGACTTTTGACTGTCTTGACACCCAGAATTATCTAGCATATGGGCAACTTTTGTCACTAAAAACAAAATCAGAAGGAACAGATTATCTAAAATCAGGAGTAAAAATTAGTTAAATAAGTTTAACTATGTTTTCTTTATATAAGCCAGATACTACCAAGTACTAAATAGCATGATATATTACTTAAAATATATTTTATAGATTTAATAGTCTTGTGTCCTTGTCATTTTTATTTCTTTTTTTCTATATCCACTGACATTTAAGTATAATGCTTTAGATTAATCCATAAATAAAATTGGGTACCCACAGTCTTCAGTATGCAAGCACATATTCAAAATTCTATTTAATATATTCTAATAGAAGTGGGGCTGGAGCGATAGCACAGCTGTAGGGCATTTGCCTTGCATGCAGCCATCCTGGCCAATCTGGGTTCGATTCCTTCGCCCCTCTCAGAGAGCCCGGAAAGCTACCGAGAGTATCTTGCTCGCATGGCAAAGCCTGGCAAGCTACCCGTGACGTATTCGATATGCCAAACACAGTAACAATTGTCACAATGGAGACATTACTGGGTCCGCTGGAGCAAATTGATGAACAATGGAGAACAGTGCTTCAATGCTAATAGAAGTGAAAAATAAAGAGGAAAAGAGATAGTACAGCAGATATGGCACTTGTCTTGCCTGCAGTCAAGTAGGCTTTAATCTCTGTCACTACATATAATTCCTTAAGCATCACCAGAAAAGGTCCTTCTGTATAGAGCCAAGAGTAAACTCTGAATAGCCAGATATGGTCCTCAAACCAAAACAAAATGAAAATTGAGTAGAAATATGTAATGATTAATTTATTAATTCAATTCTTATAATCTGTAAAAGGTAAAGGTAAAGGCCCTCCCGTCGATCGTCGATTTGCTCGAGTGGGCCCAGTAACGTCTCCATTGGAGACTTTGTTGTTACTGTGTTTGGCATATCGAATACTCTCGGTAGCTTGCCGGGATCTCCGAGAGGGGCGGAGGAATCGAACTCGGGTCGGCCATGTTGATAATCTGAAATAAATTTTAAAAATGAACAAATAGAAGCATCAATTATAAATCCAAAAAGTATTCTAATTTTGAATTTTATTTCAATTGCCTAAACACATAACATTTGACATTTCTTCTTTAGCATTAGTATGACATTTTGTGTAAATATAAAGCAATTATATTGAAAGTATGAAGAGAAAACTCATATCCAAGATGGGAAGTGATATTGGCTGCTGATTAACTGAGATAACATCTTTTCATAATGAGTTTTTCAAACAGGTAATACTTAAGCATAAAACTATTTTAAGAAAAGGAGACAAGAGAGAGAATACAGTAGGTAGGGCATGTGTCTTACATGCAGCTAACCAGGTTAGATCCCCAAAACTGCCAGTAGAGATTCCTGACTGTAGAGCCAGGAGTAGACCCTGAGCATTGTCAGCGTGACCCCTGAAACAAACAAACAGTAAAAACTAAATAAGAAAAAAAAAGAAAAATTTAAAAAAAATCACAAATTAGAATACTGAATAGCTAGTTTCTCTCTTCTAAATTTTTGTGTGAAAAGCATAATGATCGGCAATCTTTAGTTCAGTTATATTTGCTTTAATAATCAGTATTGCTTTCACAGGAAAGAGACAAAGTCATATTTAAAATATAATGACCTATATCAGTATCATTGTTGGAAATTGCATAAGGATGCTGTGATGGCAGAAGAAATTGTGAAAATACAAATACAAATATGCACAACGTTCACTGTTAATTAAAGGAAAACTATATAAGAAGTTCAAGTTTAACTGGAAGTATGACTTGATCACTTGACATCCCGTTACACATCGATTTGCTCCAGAAGGCACCAGTAACATCTGCATTCATCCCTGTCACATGCTAGTGTAGCCCAATGGTGTCTGCTCAGTCTAGGAACACGATGAGCCTCAAACCATTCTTTCAGGGTCATGACGAAGAAGTCTGACTATCTCGAAGGTGGGCGGCCACGCAATCTTTAGACATACCGTGAAATCCAGTTGGTAATGGCTCTAGTCCAGCAGTCATCTCCAAATTGCATTACATGTCCAGCCCTTCTGGAAGTACAGGGACAAAAAAAATTCCACTATGGAATTCTTTGCCCTGGCTTAAAAGCTCTCTCTCCTATTTCATTGTCAGATCACCTAACTATAATCAAATGAAATAATATGAAATGATATTCAGTTTCCCTAAGATTTTGTATATTTGTATAACTTTCTATAGCAGAATATATTTGGCTGTCCAAATTTGTTGAAAGTCACCATTTTTGCTAAAATCACTTATCAATAACAATTGAGTTTAGCTAAAACTTCTTATATTAAAGTTGTTTTAAAAGTAGAGATGAGGGCGTTAGTGTAATTCATTTCTTGCTCAGCTTCCTATATAAGACAATAAATACAAATCATCTAAATAGAGAGCTGCAGACTGGTACCCACATAAAAAAAGTTGTTTAGCTGTAATCCTCAGGGTCACTTGCCTCATGGAGTATTAGTGTTGTTCAGCAGCAGATATTTGTCACAAATGAACCAGAAAGATCTTACCAGTCCTTTTGCCAATTCCCTTGTACCAATGCACTTGGACTGGTTCCCCCTTGACTGGTAACCAAGGCAGAACTTCCACAGAAAAATAAAACAGAGCTCTCATGCCTAAGAAAAAACAAACATTCACTCTTGACAACCATCATAACTTGTTTAAGATGACTGTGGGTAGCTGGAAGGATGAAAAGCATAGAACACATGTTTTGCATAAAGAAACTCTGGATTTTATCTTGAAGAGGGTAGCTTCTGATAAACAAGGAATTTGATTTTGATAACAATGGTGTTGATTGATATTTGATAACCAACTGATAAATGCCTTCCTCACCTAGAATGGTTGGGTATGGCTCTCAGACAAAAGAAATAAAAATTACTATGGAAGGTCCTGTCTAGACTCAGAAACAATTTTACTCAGAGAATATGTGATTTGAATTCTTGCATTAATGTGTCAAATCATTAAGTTCTGCAACTATCTTCTGAAGTTCATCAAGCATATTACAATCTTATTTTTATATAGCACAGCTATGATATATTAAAATTAAAAGGCCTTCCCGTTGATCGTCGATTCGTTCGAGCGGGCCCAGTAACATCTCCGTTGGAGACTTTGGTGTTACTGTGTCTGGCATATCGAATACTCTCGGTAGCTTGCCGGGCTCTCCGAGGGCGTCTGCCTTGCACGCAGCCAACATGGCCGACCCGAGTTCGATTCCTCCGCCCCTCTCGGAGAGGGCAAATATTAAAATTACATCAACAAAATAGAAAATTAAACCCATTTTCTAGAATGCTTAGCAGAAAATGGTATGATATGAAATCCATGCATTTATTAAATAGTGAGCGACACATTTTAAATAAGAATTGTAAAATAATTCTGTTAGTAGAGTAAATTAAAACTATTTTTTCCTATTATTTAGCATCTATAATGAACATAAACAACCCCAAATAAATATATATATATATATTAATTAATATAGCTCAATTCTCTCCCCTTTTCAATAGAACATTCTCTAGGATATCTAACTTTGTGTTCTGGTTTGAACCAAGGAAAACTAATTAGAACCATAAGATACCTCTAAAGATTTGGATCATAAATTGGAGATGAAAGCAAGACTATTTACTTCACTATTCTTTCCACTATTTTTAACATTTGTTTTCAATATTTGTGTTCTACTAATCAGTTTAAGACTTCCTTTGTTTCTGAATCATTCAGTCATTTCATGGACAGAATTTAAAGATTTGTGACCAAAACCATATAAAATTAGAGAATTAGTCATGGTTTACAGATCAATGGTTGTATATTTGTAATTTCAGTTCCACCAAACGAAAAATATGTTTGTATCATTTTTAAAAGTCAAAAAATAATAGTGTTCGGCAATAGCATGACCCAGTATTACTACCCAAGATATTAAAAGAATTTTAAGAAATCAATAAAGGTGCTTATCTTCCAGAGCTGTTAGAAAGTAACAGGATTGCCATTTGTTCCCCAGAGAGCTCTGTTTAATTGATGGCCCTTTTGTTTTGCTAAAGAGAGATTAACATTTTATATCCCACTTAGGCTGAGTTCTTGTAAATTACCTACTGGATCAGGTAGGGCTTGCACACCTGAGCCCATATCCTGGGGCAAAATGTATTGTTTTAGGAAGTGTATTTTTTTTCAATTTAAGGAGAGCCCCAGGGAAATTGCAGAAACCTTTACAATGCTGGATGGTGACAACTGGCAGGGAGCCACTGTGAGGCTGGTGAGGGAAAAGGGAAGCTTCCCTTTTCAGAAGGGAACCCCCAAACCTCTTCATCCCTGGTAGCCGTTTGTCTGTCTTTGGGAATGATGTGTGATACAGTGGGAGTGGAAGGCGGAGTGCCAAGTGAGTTTAGTTGGTCAGTTTAAATCCGAGGGAGGGAGATAGCAGCGGATAAAAGAAAGCTTCCCACCAATCTCTCTCCCTCTTGGCACACTGTCTGCACTGTTCTCTTGCGCCCAAATGAACTAGTGGATCAGGTAGGGCTGATACTCCCGGACAGATGGACAGCACAGGCAGCCCCAGAGACTCACAAGAGCAAAATACAGTGGAACTCAGACCCCAGGAAAACTCAGATTCAGGCAGGGCTCAGATGCCCAGGTGGTGACAAAGTGCTGATCAGAGACGGGAGTCTCACCCACACACACCTGGACTTGACCAGAGATGAGGAAAGCTAAGACCAAACGACAGGAACTGCTGGGGTACAGTTGGGAGCAGTCACTTGACAGGCCCAATGACAAAGCCCAGGGATTTTACCTGTAGGCACATGGCTGTGGCCAGAGATTAAGGAAATGTTAAGTGACAGAGAACTGTTGGGGGGTTAGTCCAAGAGAGGCCCACAACAAGGTTTCGAAAGTCATACGTTGGACCACGCATCATGAGACAGAACAAATGACCTGGTTCATGGGTCAAGGAGATGTCTGAATATTTGACGAGGGACCCAGACCTATCAACTTCAATTGTAGGAGTAAATTCTACCTTTCATAGTTTTGGGGCACACCCAGTAATTTTCAGGGGTTACTTATCAGGATTGCATTCAACAATCACTCCAGAGGTGCTCAGGGGACCATATGGGATTCTGGAATCGAACCCAGGTCCACTGTATGCAAGGCAAATGCCACCTGATATATTATCGCTCTGGCTCCAAAGTTCTTCTTAGCCTTGTAAGTTTTTCTATGCACAGCTTATAATTCACAAGAATCCCCAGCACAGGAAAATTTTTTCAAGTTAATGAGGCAACTGAGTTGGGACAGGAAAGGGGTAGGGGAAAGTCCCTAGGAAAAAGTCATCTGTCTGCAGGGAGATGTTTGGAAAGTTTCCCTATCCAAGGTTGGGTCCCCATACTAGAATCCACTCCTGACTGTGTTTTATCAGATTGTAATAGTGACAGTTCAGTGCAACTGCTGCTGGTGGGAGAGCCAATAAAATGACAGATTTGTCAAAAAAAAATTTCCAGTTTGGAAGATGAGAGGTAATGTCCTCAAAGCAAGCATCTTGTCTTTCAAACTGAGAAGAAAGGGTAGGTTGCAGACTGCTGGCTTTCTAAGGCACACCTCCCCTTATCTGCATATCTAAACAAAGCAATGACCAGGATGTTAGGAACAAAATGAGGAATACTTATTAAAAGCTCTTAAGGCTTTGGTGGGGTGAGGATTGTGGGAAGAGTAAAACAAGGGCAAGGATCCTAGTGTAGGAATTTGTTTTCCTAGTTTTCTTGTTAGGACTTGCCAGTTTCATGGCAATTCAGCTCCTATCTTGAGCAAAGGGAGAAATTTAAATGCAGAACTAAAAAAAGAGCCAAAGGCATTAGAAAGAGGAAAAGGAGATTCCACTTTATCAGAAAGGGTGTTAAGAATTGTCAACCTCAGAACTGAGCAGATAGGGCACTTGCTCACTCAGATTCAACTCTAAACACCTTCTATGATCCTCCAAGCCTGCCATGAAGTAAGCCCTGAGCACTGCCTAGTGTGACCCCCAAACTAACAAAGAATTATTAGCATGCTTTTCTGGGAAGGAAAGTTCCCAGAATTTTTTTTCTGAGAACTTTCTATTTTTATTTCTATGGAAAGGACTCAGGAATTGGTGATCATTTCTTCTATTAACAAAGGGGAAAAAATTAAATAGGCTTCTTGTTAGATTACAGGGCTTTCATTATGTTCAGGTCAAAATAATTTACATTCATAATGGAACATCTTTACAAACACTTCCAGAAGGTTATTGCTATTAAAATGTCTTTTTTAGGCTAGCAGTGAACTGAGGATGACATCTAAATACCATTACATATTATAAGTAACTGGGCCTCTGCATAGTTGGATGATTCAAAGGTTAGTAAGATAATGCTCAAGATGAGTTCTGATTATATTGTCACAAGCAAGAATGTTTTGAAGGAAGGTTTGGAGCATGTCAAAACCACACAGAAGAAATTTGGAAACAATTTCAATATCAAGTTTTATTATTACATTTTTACATAGTGAATAAAATAGGAACTTGATAGTATTTATTTCGACATATGGAAAATTTGGTGATGTGCCTAATATGCATATTACAATATCTTGTTTCCAAAATATATCACTTCATGTCACTTAACTTCCCGTTAGTCATCGATTTGCTCGAGCGGGCGCCAGTAACGTCTCCATTTGTCCCTGTCGCGTGCCAGTGTAGCCCAATGGCATCTGTTCCCTCTGGGAACATGAAGAGCCTCAAACCGATCCTTCATGATCTCGATGAAGAAGTCTGACCATCTGGTAGGTGGGCGGCCACGCGGTCTTTTGACATCTTGTGGGATCCAGTCAGTAACAGCTCTAGTCCAGCGGTCGTCTTTAAATCTCATTACGTGACCAGCCCATCTGATTTTTGACACCTTGGCAAACGAGACAGCGTCCCTGATTCTTGTTCGTCGACGGATGTCGGAATTCCGGATTCTTTCTCTCATTTGAGTGAAGCGTGATATTCCAAGCATAGCTCCAAAATATATATTAATATAAAAAGATTGGCAATGCAGGGACCAGAAAGATAGCAAAGCAGGTAAGGCACTTACCTGTTTTGCCCGAGGCCAAGCTGTGTTTGATCCCAGGCATACCATATGCTCCCCAGAACATGCAGGGGGTGACTCCAGAATGCAGAGTCAGGAGTTATACCTGAACATCACCAGGGATAATACGCAGTCAGGAGTTACCCCGAGCATCACCTCAAAACAAACAAACAAATTAAAGACTAGCAGTGCAATGAATACTGCAAAACAGTACCTTAGTCATGTGATCAAACTGAATATCATCTGTGTTGTGATGGTTGAAGTAGTGTGTCATTCCATAGGGTGCAATGAAAATCTATCACTTCTTTGATACAACATTAAAAAATGTATTTAACCTTTTTCTAATTAATAAGAAACATTTAGGGGACAGAGAGATAGTACTCTGGGTAAATTGTCTTATATGTGACTGATCTGGATTTGATTCCTAGTCTCACAATTACTCTTCCAAGGACTGTTAGCACAGAGCCAGAAATAGCTCCTGAGCACTGCTGGGTATTTCCTAAAACTCCAAACCGAAAGAAACACTTAAAAGTGATATTGCATAAATCACCAAATTATAGTCTTAAAAAAATGGCAAGATTATGAGTGTCAAGGAAAGAAAACAATACATTCAGTATAAGTAATTAAGCATATATGACATCAATAAATAGTATATCAATGCCGTAGTCACTGTATTATTGTACTTTAGAGCTTATTTTGAGTTACTAAAGAAATTCCACTGTGATCAAAGTATTATAATCATTCATCAAATATGATGGTTAATTTGCTTGTTTGTTATAGGGGCACACCCAGCAGTGTGGTGTGATAGTGGCAAGAAGCACTTTTACTCCCACCTGTCCTCAGCCAAGTGTGAGTTGTGCTAGCCTGAAAATTGGTTCTCTCATGAGTAAAGTGTGCTTTTCACATTGTCCTGTCCTTGGTAACATCAGGACCACATCCAGGTATGCTTTATGGTCTACACAGTGCCAGGAATGTAACTCAATTTAACATCTAAGCATCTGTTTTTTTCACTTTTTTTCCCTAGCCGTTTTGATGATCCAATTTAGGTTTGTGGAAATATATTTTTACTTTTAGAAAATAAACAACATATTCAGGCATAAAGTTAGAAAATTGCTCAAATTTTATTATGATAATGAAACATACTCTTTATTAGAAATAAAATAAAAGGAATAAAATCTAGGGCCGAACTAGGCTGCCAAAGCAAAGAAAGACAAAAATGACTGTCTGTACTTTCAATGCACATATGCTGGTATCGGATGCACCCATCGAGGACCTGATGGTGCAAGCATGAAAGATCAAGTACGACATCATTGGTCTGACCAAGATGAGAAAGCATCAATCACATCACGCCATTTTTTTCAATAACTTAGACTTTATTTTTGTTTGTTTTGTTTTTGATTTTTATTAGTGAAACACCATGAGGTACAGTTATAGACTTACAAATTTTTGTGCTTGGGTTTCATTTATACAATGATCAAGTACCCATCCCTCCACCAGTGCCCATTTTCTACCAACACAGGTCACACTGTTGAAGAACTCTTCCTCGAAACATGAGAAAAAAGAGGCATTGGTGGTGTCAGTGTCCTTGTCAACATGAACTTGGCCATAAAAATTGATTCATTTGAATGTCTAACAACCCAAATAGGACAATTACACTTGAGTAGATGTGGCTCACTTCCGGCAGTTTCTATCTTCATTGTCTATGCACCAACATCCAATTATGATGAAGGAGAAATTGAGAAGTTATACATGGAGATGGAGAATTTCTATAAAAGGACCATACCTTCTACAAGATAATTGTCGGTGATTTTAATGTCAAGTTAGGACTAAAAAGAGAAACCGAAGAACTCCACATGGGGACCCATGGCCTAGAATGGAATGAACAGGGTGAGAGACTATTTGAGTTCATCATGACGACCAAGATTTTTCATGGTAACTCACAATTTCAGAAGACCAAATCTAAACGTTGGACATGGGAGTCTCCTGGTGGATGTTTCCACAATGAAATTGACCACATCATATTCTATCAATGGTTTTGTCTGACCGATGTTTTGCTGTTGTCCCAAAATTCCAAATGGGGTCGAATCACCATCTTCTTCATAAAAAATTCTACTTCATGGAGTGGGGAGAAAGGGCTGCAAGGTTTAAGAAGAGAACTCCCAGAATGACCACCAACTGGAAGCTCTTTGGCACTACTGCGACAATATGGGAAAATGCTGTCATTGACAACATTGACAAGGAATTTGATTGACTGGTTCAGCGCCTCAATGATTGTCCGAAGAACTTCAAGAGAGAGATAGCCACCTATCTTCCAAATCTCTAGAACTCATTCGCAAATGTGGCTTATGGCAATCCTCAGGCAACCACAAGTGAAAGTTCGAGCTCGCAAAGCAGTGCAGAGAAGCGATCAAGGAAGACCTGAAAGATAGAAGAGCAGCAGTGCTGGCAAATGCGGCAGAACCTGGGAAAAGCATTCACAAAGTCCGCCTGTCCTTTTCCAACTACAAGACCAAGATGGCTGCCCTCTGACGTCCTGATGGATCTATCACATCTTCCAGAAGGGCAATGCAGAAGATTATCCATGACTTCTACTTGGATCTCTTCGATAGCCATATCCACCTGCCCACATACCAAATTCTGCAGAATGGACATGTCATTCTCAATGTTCTCCCTTCTGAAATCTGACATGCCATTTCATCGGTAAAGAAGTGAACAGCACCCAGCCCAGACAAGGTCAGACCCGAACAACTGAAGAACCTGCCGTCAGTACTCATCAATACACTGGCTTGGCTTTTCACATGCTATCCATCCCAATGGAAAACCATCAGGACTGTACTATTGTACAAAAATGGAGACATCCATGACACTGGCAACTATCACCAAATCTGCCTGTTGTTTGTCATTTACAAGATGTTCACTTGAGTCATCCTGAATTGGATTGGCAGAACACTAGTTAAACGACAACCATGCAAGCAAGCTGGTTTCCAAAAAGAATTCAGCACCATAGACCATATCCACATGATAACCAAGCTCATCGAGGTTTCTCAGGAGTTCAAGATGCCGCTCTGTCTAATGTTCATTGGTATAAAGAAGGCCTTTGATTCTGTTGAAACTGAAGCAGTCATCAAAGCCCTAGCCAAACAGGGCGTTCAAACTCAATACATCAGGTTCCTCCTTGAGCTGTATTGCAGATTCACTACCAGGATCTCACAGGGAGGTGATCATTGATGTCAAGAGAGGAGTTAGGCAGGGTGATACCATTTCACCGAAACTCTTCAGTGCCACCCTCGAGAACATCATGTGATGACTGGAATGGGAAGGAATGGGAGTGAAGGTAGACCATCGGCAACTATACCACCTCTGCTTTCTGATGACATCATTGTAATAACACCAAACATCAGCCAAGCAGCACAAATGCTGACCAACTTCGACTGTCACTGTGGAAAGGTCAGACTGCAGCTGAATCTCACAAAGATAATGTTTATGAGAAACAGTCTCTTCCTGACGTTCCATTCACTCTCAACGGAATGACCATCTCCAAATGCAACATTTATGTGAACCTAGGTCAAGACATCAACATGACGAATGACCTGGCACCTGAGTTTTGCAGGAGGAAGAGAGTGGCTTGGAACACCTTCAAGAGCATTGAAGAAATAGCAGAGGACAAATAACCTTCAGTTCTGGGCCTGTCTCTTCGATTCCACTGTTCTTCCTGCATTAACATACACCTCAGAGACCCAGACCCTATGAAAACAGGATGAGAACGCTATTCGGGTCTCCCAAAGAGGAATCGAAAAAGCTATGCTTGGAATATCACGCTTCACTCTAACGAGAGAAAGAATCCGGAGTTCCAACCTCCTTCGACGATCAAGAATCAGGGATGCTGTCTCATTTGCCAAGGTGTTGAAAATCAGATGGGCAGGATACGTAATGAGATTTGGAGATGACTGCTGGACTAGAGTCATTACTTACTGGATTCCATGGGACATCAAAAGATCGCATGGCCGCCCACCTATGAGATGGTCAGACTTCTTCGTCAAGACCCTGCATGATCAGTTTGAAGCTCTTCCTGTTCCTAGAACAAGCAGATTCCATTGGGCTACAGTAGGACGTGACAGGGATGAATAGAGACGTTACTGGGGCCCGCTCGAGCTAATTGATGAGTGTTGAGTGATCAAGTGAAGAAGTAAAATTAAATTCATTTAAATTTTTGTGCTATATAATTTAAGTAAAATTATGATGTTTTTGAAAACAGTAACTAGAAAAATACATTTACAATTCATATATCTATGAAAGAATTTAGATTTAGGATACATATAAAATTCTTAAAAATCCAAAACAAGATTTTACAAACCCAGCAGTCATGTCACAAGAAAATTATTTAAAGCATCACGACCACAACCATCCTGTTATTCGTCGATTGCCTCGAGCAGGCCCCAGTAACATCTCCTTCATCCTAGCCCTGAGATTTTTAAGAAAGTGCTATATTCAAGGCTCTTTAGGAGATTGAGACCCATCATTGTTTATTTAAAGCATCAATTACTTAAAAAATGATTAATATCTTTACTCATCACAGAAATGCAAATATAGATTAAAAACTGACTACTAAGCTAAATATAATTCTTTTTTCCATTTCCTCTGTGTGTGTGTGTGTGTGTGTGTGTGTGTGTGTGTGTGTGTGTGTGTCTGTGTTGGGCTTCACCTAGCAGTGCTCAGTACTTTGACCTCCTGGCTCTAAGATCATTACACTTGACAGGGATCCAGGTACTGTGTGAAGTACCAGGGATTTAAACTAGATCTTCTGGCTACATACATGGAGAGCAATCTCCCCACTGTACTAGCTCTCTGACCCCTATTCCTAATTCCTTAAATATCTGAGAAGTCTAAGTATAACATTTTATTTTCATTTCATCATCCTGTTATTCGTCGATTGCCTCGAGCAGGCCCCAGTAACGTCTCTTTCATCCTAGCCCTGAGATTATATTCAAGGCTCTTTAAGAGAATGAGACCCATCATTGTTACTGGTATTTGGCATATTTGGTATGCCAAGGGGAGTTTGCCAGACTCTGCCCTGTGGGCAGGCTACATTCAATAGCCTGCAAGTTTGTCCAAAGTAGGAATGAGATAATAAGATGTCATAAAAAGATGTCCTGATAAGATGTCGCGCGGCCGCAAATGTGGCCGCGCGGTTCCGGGAGCTGGATTTTATACTCTCTGAGTCTTGGCCAGGGGGCCAGGTGGTGGGTGTGACCCCCGCCTACTGAAATTTGGAGGATCTGGGTGGAGGGTGCTCAACTCCAATCCGAGTAGGCTGGGAGATCTCGGCCCCAGAACCCGTGTGGATTTGTCCCTCTGCCAGTACCTTCATGTGTGTGGAGAGTGGTCTCAGCATGGCGGTGGCTGGTCCTGGAGGTCTTCGGCTGCCGGAGTCCTGGTCAGGGCGGGGAGGAAAGCTCAACCCGCTCCCCTCCAAGGGGGCTCCGGCGAGGAACAGCCAGGCGTGGGGGCAGAAGACTGCACTACTTACAGAACAGTGCGCAAGTATAAAAATATATGTGAAATAACATTGATTACAGGCTTTCTCTTTAGAAAACCAATATTACAATGTCTGAAGTCATTTACATTTGCCTTGTGGCTTACTGATTTCTTCTTAAATATTTACATAAGGAAAATGAAAACCTATGTTTACTCTATAAGTAACATACATTGTCATAACTTCATTCATATTAACAGTAATGTGAGGAGATTGAATTCTTCCCATGAAATTAATGTATAAATATATTACATTTGAATTTAAATGATAGAATAAATTAATAAAATAAATTGAATAAATCATATCATTTTATGAAATTTCAAAACATTGTCTTTATTATGGGCTGGAGTGATAGCACAGCGGGTAAGGCGTTTGCCCTGCAAGCGGCCAATATGGCCGACCTGAGTTCGATTCCTCCGCCCCTCTCGGAGAGCCCAGCAAGCTACCGAGAGTATCTCGCCCATACGGCAAAGCCTGGCAAGCTCCCCGCGATGTATTCGATATGCCAAACACAATATGCCAAACACAGTAACAACAAGTCTCACGATGGAGATGTTACTGGGCCCACTCGAGCAAATCGATGTCTTTATTATAAAAAGCCAGTTTATATAGCATACTTGCATTTATACAAAATGCTTAAAAAGTGGAAAGTGCTTTAGAAATGGAACCAGAGAGGTAGTACAGCAGGTAAGGAGCTTTTCTTGACCCAGATTCAATCTCCAACACCACATATTTTCTTCTGAGTCCCATCAGGATTGGACCCTAAGTGCAGACACAGGAGTAAGCCCCCAAAACAGCAAGATGTGTCCCCAACCTCCCCCAAAATGGGGTATAAAAGAAAATTGATTGTGGAAGAAAACAGAGCAATAGAAGCCTGAGCCAGCAATAGCTTCACTATGGCATGCAGGAGGGGTGTGGTGTGTGTGTATGTATGTGTGTGTGTGAGAGAAATGTGTGAGAGAGATAGTCATTTTTATACAATATCCGTGATGGTTTACATGACTATTTACTTGTCAGACATCAATATTCATAGTAAAACTGCCATATATTATTGAATATAACATCTATATCAGTAAATGGATATTAAAAATTAAGGATTAAATTTAAATTAAAAAATCACTAAGTGGTAAGTAGCACTGTCCTCCCATTGTTCATGTATTTGCTCCAGTGGGCACCAGTAACATCTCCATTGTGAGACTTGTTGTTACTGTTTTTGGCATAGTGGCAAGCAGCTATATATACTTAAAATTAAAATGTATTAGGAGAGGATGAAAGTTCACATTATAAAATATGTGATTTTGTTTTTAGTGTGTGACTAAATACTGTTTAAAGTTTAGCATTGCAATCATGAATTCCCTGCTGGATTCATAATACTCATCATCATTCAGAGGCCTCACTCTGGGATTTAATCTTACTCATCAGATGTGATCAACTTTCCATCACTTGACATTAGTGCAAAGCTACAGAGGGAAACTTTCTGAAAAGTGGATAGATTTCCCTGTTAATGCAATGATGCATTTGATACTCATAGATAATTTGATAAAGAAAGCAGATTACTTGTTTTTCATCAGAACTTTGATGCTTTCTCACAATCTGGTAGAGCTGCTTTCAGAAATGAAAACCTTTGGCAACAAATTTACAGTAGAAGTATTTACATTTCCAGATAGCTAGCCTAAGAGCATCTAGGTGAAATTAATTTCCATCAGTGTGCATGCTAGAGCATTTATCCTCCTTTAAATGAAAGTGAAAATGTGTTAATGTCCATCAGAAATTTTCTCTTTAGGGTTAGAAAAGCCAACATAGAAAAAGTAATGAATAATAATCGAAATGAAAAATGCATACTCTAGAACTCCTGTTGAGGAAGACAGAGAAGCAGCTATATTTGTTAGAACTAGGTCTTATCATTTTATTCAGTGTCTCATTTAATTTCCTTAAAAGTATGATGTGGAAAATTATATGATAGATTGAGTTTTGCTTTTATATATTATTGCTTTTACGAGATATAAAAACAGTTCCAAAAATACTAAGCCTCTGTAAAAGTTACATTTATTATCTAACAATACTTTTACATACATAGATATATATTTTTATATAAACTATTCATCTATATATATCCGTGTATGTGTATACCCATAATATATACAATGCGAGCTCACAACTAACACTTATATTAGCTTTGCTCCCTTTTAAATCTTTTTTCTAAAGAGGTGATTCCCTCATAGTGACTCAATGTGCAATGACTAGAGGCTGCTTTCACAACCAGAAGTTATCTTTGGTTTGCTTGGCTGAGCAGCAGAAATTGGAGTTGCAAGCAACTATCTTATTTCTCCTTCTTTTGTAGATTGCACTTAACTGCTGTTGTACCAGAATGGAATCATTGCTCAGCATGTCCTCCCACACATACCCCCTGATCCTAGACATAATAGCCATATGTCTGACAGTATAACAAAGGAAGACTTACTTTCAAATATTAACCAAATATTGAGATCAGAAAGATGCAAAACTCTTGATTTTTTTTAAAAAGAAGAAAAGACACCCCTGCCAATCAAAAAATTAAAATAAAATGGTGTATAATTATTATTCTTTTATTCAATGCATTTTCATTTAATTGTCAATTCCTAGACTGATAGCTGACATGTATAAGTTCAGGTGTTGTCTGTTCTTTATAAGGAAAAGGTTATCAGCCTGTTGTTTATCTACAGTCTTAAAAAAAGTCAATTTTATATAAAACATTTTATATAGGTACACATTGCATACCATGTTAATATAAAAAGGTAAGGTGAAGATATGAAAAATTATTAAAACTCTTTACAAAATAGAAAATGCACAGATATAATTTATTTGTTAATTTTGAAAATTTACATAATTTCTTTACAGGCTGTATAATTCAGTAGTATTTGTGTTAATAAGGTTAATATTATCTTATGTTCAATATGGTCTTGTATTTCACAAACTGAGCACACAAACTGAGCAAACATACATATATGTGTGTTGGATTCCGAAAAGGATTCAGTACCATCGACCATATCCACACGATTACTAAGCTCATTGAGGTTTCTCAGGAGTTCAAGATGCCGCTCTGTCTAACGTTCATTGATTTAAAGAAGGCCTTTGATTCTGTTGAGACAGAAGCGGTCATTGAAGCCCTAGCGAATCAGGGCATTCAAACTTAAGACATCAGGATCCTCCTTGAGCTCTATTATGGATTCACTACCAGGATCTCACCATTCTACAAAGAAGTAATCATCCATGTCAAGAGAGGGGTTCGGCAGGGTGATACCATTTCACCAAAACTCTTCAGTGCCACCCTCGAGAACATCATGCGACGACTGGAATGGGAAAGCATGGGAGTGAAGATAGATGGTCGGCAACTACACCACCTCCGCTTTGCTGATAACATTGTTTTAATAACACCAAACATCAGGCAAGCGGCACAAATGCTGGCCGACTTTGACCGTGAGTGTGGAAAGGTAGGACTACAGCTGAATCTTATGAAGACAATGTTTATGATAAACAGCCTCGTTCCGGATGCTCCATTTGCTCTCAACGAAACAACCATCTCTGACTGCAACAGCTATATATAACTAGGTCGAAAAATCAACATGATGAATGACCTGGTACCTGAGTTGCGCAGGAGGAAGAGAGCAGCTTGGAATGCCTTCAAGAGCGTTGAAGAAATAACTAAGAGGACAAAGAACCTCCAGCTATGATCACATCTGTTTGATTCCACTGTTCTTCCTGCATTAGCATCTGCCTCAGGACCTGGGCCCTACGAAAACAGGATGAGAACACTATTCGGGTCTCTCAAAGAGGAATCGAAAGAGCTATGCTTGGAATATCACGATTCACTCAAATGAGAGATAGAATCCGGAGTTCTGATCTCCGTCAACGCTGAAGAATCAAGGACGCTGTCTCATTTGCCAATGCATCAAAAATCAGATGGGCTGGACACGTAATGAGGTTTACAGACAACCGCTGGACTAGAGCCATTATTGACTGGATTCCACCGGACGTCAAAAGATCGCGTGGACGCCCATCTACAAGATGGTCAGACTTCTTCGTCAAGACCCTGAATGATCAGTTTGAGGCTCTGCATGTTCCTAGAATGAACAGATGCCACTGGGCTACGCTAGCACGCAACAGGAATGAATGGAGATGTTACTGGCACCCGCTCGAGTAATTCGATGAATAACGGGGATCAAGTGATCAAGCGATGTGTGCTGTATATGTGTGTGTACATTTGTATATACTATATAATGCATACGTGTGTATATATATGTATATATCTATTTTACTAGACAAAAATGTGAAAATAAATTGAAATTTATTTATGAATATGATGATTTATGTACAGTAATAAAAATACATGCTTTGATAAGAAAGATGTGAGGATATGCTTATGTTATACAGTAGAAGAAATTACCCTCTTTTCCTTTTGGTCCTCCAGAGGCTGAATAAGAACAAGAGCATGGTGGTTGATAAGAGGGAAAATGTTAAAGAAAAACAGTGTTAACTGGTGTACCTTAGTACACATTATAGAGACTAACAAAACTGAATAACTTACCAGATGTTAGATTACATCTTTAAATCATTTATCTAATACAGAGGAAATTGACAAAAAAGGAAACTGTCAGCTGTTAAGTTTACCTAAGAAAGGTACAGAAAAGTAAGGGTATGCATATTTAAATTCTATTCTCTTTTCATTATATCTTTTCTTAAGAGAAACCCTTTGGGGACTGGAGCAATAGCACAATGGATAGGGTGTTTGCCTTGCATGTGGCCAACCCAGGTTCGATTACCAGCATCCCATATGGTCCTCTGAGCACTGCCAGGGGAATTTCTGAGTGCAGAGTCAGGAGTAACCCCTGTGCATCACCGGGTGTGATCCAAAAAGGGAAAAAAAAGAGAGAGAAACCCTTTGGTGAATTGTATATTTATAAATATTTTTTCAAAGTTAATATCAATTCTGCTTCAAGTACCGTTTTCAAGAAATTAAAATTTTGTCAAAAATATATTTAAGATAGGCATATGTCCCCCCACCCCTAGACTTTAGTATTACTTTATGCATGCTGAAAGGAAAAGTCTGAAAGTTAAGCCACAAGAGTTCAAATCCGATGTTAAAAAGTCAAGCATATGCCAGTAGTACAGGTAATAGATGCATTATCCTTGTCAGTCAGGAAAATTTGGATAGTGTGTGAGATCTCAAAGATTTTCTATTATGTTGGTTCCTCCTGCAAGTTGAGAGACAACAAGCACCATCCAGGAATTCTCAATAAGTTTTTTTGTACTTAAAAATGTCATACATGTATATGTGTACATGTATACATACATTTATATGTGTGTATTTATATGTATATATACAAATACTTCCCTTTATTATCTTTATACATGTGCATATATATGGCATATACATATAGACAAACATATATGCTCTATATAGACACAAATAGACATATATATTTGTACATATACATGTATGTCTGTATATATACACATAGATCTATACATATTGACCTATATATCTTTATACATATAACTACCTTCATACATATATAAATACATAATATATATAATATACAATGATATATGTCACTGTCACTGTCCTCCATTGTTCATCGATTTGCTTGAGCGGGCCCAGTAACGTCTCCATTGTGACACTTGCTACTGTGTTTGGCATATCAAATATGTCATGAGTAGCTTGCCAGGCTTTACAAGCTCAGTAGCTTTCTGGGCTCCCTCAGAGGGGTGGAGGAATAAAACCTGGATTGGCCCAGTCGGCCGCGTGCAAGGCAAACGCCTTACCTGCTGTGCTATAGCTCCAGCCCAAAGATATATGTATACACATATAAATGTATATATACATATATCTTTATGCACATATATACTTATATATACATATACATATATATACACTTATATATGGACTGTAGCAATAGCACAGTGGGCAGGGTGTTTGCCTTGCGCACGGCCGACCCGGGTTCAATTTCTCTGACCCTCTCGGGGAGCCCTGCAAGGTATCGAGAGTATCCCGCCCACACAGCTCAGGGATTATTCCTAGTTCTGCACTCAGAAATTACTCCTGGTGGTGCTCAGTTTTCCATATGGGATGTTGAAGGATATAACAAATACCCTATCTGCTATAGTACTGCTCCAGCCCTGACCCCTGATTTTTGATGAGTTTTTTTCCTTATTGGCTTATTCAATATGCCAAAAACAGTCACAACAAGTCTCATAATGGACACATTACTGGTGCCCGCTTGAGCAAATCCATGAACAATGGGAGGACAGTAAGTATATGTATATACTTACAAATTTGTAAATATATATCAAGTTTTAAACAGGTTGCTTAGTCTTGTTCCCTTCTATTAAAACTCACTGAAATCTCTTAGAAATAGAAATCTAAAAAAATTGGAAAATGGAATTATTATTAGTATATATCATCCATTCTGGGCTGGAGCAATAGCACAGTGGTAGGGCCTTGCACGCAGCCAAGATGGCTGACCCGAGTTCGATTCCTCCGCCCCTCTTGGAGAGCTCGGCCAGCTACCGAGAGTATCTTGCCCGCACAGCAGAGCCCGGCAAGCTACCCGTGACATCTTCGATATGCCAAACACAGTAACAAGAAGTCTCATGATGGAGACATTACTGGGCCCGCTCGAGCAAATTGATGAACAACGGGAGGACCATGACCATGACCGTGATCATCCATTCTGCTGTCAGTGCCCAGAGATTTTTTTGTTGTTTGTTTTTATTTGCTTTTGTCTATATCCTTGTTTTCTTGTTAGCCCGCATATATCATAAGCTATCCTTTAATTTTCCCCTCTTGATTATTTCACTTAGTATGATTTTTCTCATCATACCTAGGTTATCAAAAATGACAACTATTGTTTTTAATCTAAAGAGTTTTTCATTGAATATGTCTACCACATGTTCTTTTTCTCTTTGTGTTTATGTGTTGAGTAGTGGACATATCAGGCAATGTTCATAGCTTACTCTTAGCTCTGTGCTCAGAAATCATTCCTGTTGGTATTTGGTGAACCACATGTTGTGCCAGGGATCTAACTGGAATTGTCTAGGTGCATGAGAAGTGTCTTAACCTCTCTACTACTCTCTCCAGTCCCTACCATATTTTATCTAAATAACTGGATATCATCAAAACATGATTTTATTCAAACTTGGTTATATGCATATATGATTTTGAGTATTTTCCATCTTTAGATCAATAACGGGCTGGAGCAATAGCACAGCACGTAGGCATTTGCCTTGCACACAGCCAACATGGCCGACCCGGGTTCGATTCCTCTGTCCCTCTCGGAGAGCCTGGCAAGCTACCGAGAGTATCTTGCCCGCACAGCAAAGCCTGGCAAGCTACCCGTGACACATTCAATATGTCAAACACAGTAACAAGTCTCACAATGTTACTGAGCCCGCTCGAGCAAATCGATAAACAACAGGAGGATAGTGATAGTGATAGTGATAGATCAATAACAGGACTTGTATTGCTCAATAATTCAATAGACCTATTTTCCACATATTGTAAGGCCTCCATTGTTTTCTTTTCATGGTCTTTCCTTTTTTGGAGGGAGGGCTGTGGAGGGCAGTGGCACACCCAGCTGTTCTTGCAGGGCTTAGTCCTGGCTCTGTGTTCAGGGATTCCATCTGGAGGCATCAGTTTCCATATATGGTGACAGGGACCAAACTCAGGTTGACTCCATGCAATGCAAGTGTTTCACCAGGTGTGTGTATAACTTCTTAGATGAAATGTCAATTCCTTTCATTTCCCTGGTTTTTTTTGTTTGGTTGTTTGTTGAGTTTTTTTTTTTTTTTTTTTTTTTTGCTTTTTGGGTCACACCTGGCAATGCTCAGGGGTTACTCCTGGCTCATGCACTCAGGAATTGCTCCTGGCGGTACTCAGGGAACCATATGGGGTGCTGGGAATTGAACCTGTGTCGGCCATGTTGGCTGCGTGCAAGGCAAAAGCCCTACCCGCTGTGCTATCACTCCAGGGCTGGAGCGATAGCACAGCGGGTAGGGCGTTTGCCTTACAAGCGGCCAACATGGCCGACCCGAGTTCGATTCCTCCGCCCCTCTCGGGGAGCCCGGCAAGCTACCGAGAGTATTGGATATGCCAGACACAGTAACAACAAAGTCTCCAATGGAGACGTTACTGGGCCCGCTCGAGCAAATCGACGATCAACGGGAGGGCCTTTATCTTTATCTTTATCTTATCTTGTTGAGTTTGGGGGCCACACCCAGCAATGCTCAGGGATTATTCCTAGTTCTGCACTCAGAAATTACTCCTGGTGGTGCTCAGTTTTCCATATGGGATGTTGAAGGATATAACAAATACCCTATCTGCTATAGTACTGCTCCAGCCCTGACCCCTGATTTTTGATGAGTTTTTTTCCTTATTGGGTTTAATAAACTTCCTATGCTAGATTTTATAAAAATATTATCTGTCAAATGTGTTTTGTCTATGATTATATTCTTAAATTTAATTGAATAAATTTTAGTTTGTGTGATAATTTATTTTACTCAATGGATACACTTTTGTTTGAAGCAATTGCTTTAATTTAATTTTGATTCTATTTCCCTTTCTTTCAGAATTGAATTCCCATATACATCATAGACACTAGTATCACAAGTTATTTTTTTTTCTTCAATATATTTTATGGTTTCAGTTATAATATCTAAGTATAAAGTCTTTAAAATGTATGTTACAGTACGAATAATTAGAATGCTTCTTTTCACAAATTATTTAGAGATAGGAAGAATGTTCATATAGAGAATGAACTTTTAGGCTGTAATTAAGAGTTTAAACTGTATAAAACCTAATACATTTATAAATCTTTTGTTTATTTTTTGAGCCACACCCAGATGTTGGATTATAGTTCTAAGCATTTCAGGTTTAACATTGGGTTGTCCTTGCTTCTCCTAGAGGGATCTTAGGTTAAATGAATTACAACAAACACAATGCCCCCAAGGAATACCCAATTCCAGTAGGGCATTCCCAATCCTCTGTGTTTATCTTTTAACCTCTCCTTTGTGTTTTCCTTCCCCAATCTGTTATTCACAAATTTCTCCTGGTCAGACTCTGTAACTTGTAAAGTCAAAGCTTCTGATGGCTCTGGATTTTGTATATGTAAGTGAAATATTGCTTTTTCTCTTTTCTTTATGTCCTTTACATTAGTTTACTTTAGATCAATATCACTTTTGTATAGACACATGAAGACAGTTAACACTGTGCTTTTGTAACATGCGAGTTAGTTGACTCCAAATAATATATACTCGTAGGCATCCATCATATTTACTTGACTTAAGTCTCAGTTGCCCTTAGTTCCTAACACTCCAAAAGGAGGGTTCAACTGAGGGATTTTGATGGACCCAGGGCAAGGTGTAAGCTTTCCTGTCTTCAAGAAGGGACAGCCTAAGCATCATAAAAAAAGTATGATAAATTAAGAATACAGTTATGAAACAGACTCGGTCGTGGCCCAACAAGAAGTAACTGAATAAGAACCCCGTTGGAGTGAGAAAAAACTAACCTGGCCTGAGGATTGTAGTTTGGAAAATATAGTGAGATGTCCCCAGGAAAAGCCACCTTATAAGCTTTATCTAGGCTATAAATAAAGCCTGTATCTCTTACTGTGTTCATATAAAATGATGAGAAATATTATTAAGATATCAAGAAGTAAATTTAATGTGATTCAATGGATTATAGCAAAGGAAAGGAGAACGCATATGCCCTTAGACTGAAGTCTGCCCTTGTATGGATCTCCTAGTAGGAATCTGGAGTCCCTAGATGAGATTCAGTCCTTGGGTGGATCTCCTACTAGAACTGCCCACCCCCAAGGAAGGGCTTTATGTCTGTTCATTGTTTATGTTAATGTTCAGCCACACCTATGGGTAATTGCTGCCCCCTAACTCTTCATGATTTCCCTATAATCAATGCTGAGAGATTTGAATAGATGGTCACTGATTACAAACACTAGTTTATCAGCTTGTGGCCCTCGGTTCCTTTGTTGTCGGCCAGGAGGATGGTCATCAGACCCCAACACTTCAAAGAACCCCAGGCCATCGCGGAACTGTGATTCTGAAAATGATGCCCAGCATGGTTCAAGGCTTAGTCCTGATTCTGTGCTCAGTTCACTCTGGGCCTGTTTGGGGGACCATACACGGTGCCAGGGATCAAACCCGGGTGGCCACATACAAAGCCAAGCACCTTACTCACTGTACTATTGCTCTGGCCTTTATTCATTAAAATTTAATTATGATTTTTCAAATTACATTATTACAATGGACTGGAGTGATAGCACAGCGGGTAGGGTGTTTGCCTTGCATATGACCAGCCCAGGTTTGACCTCTCGGAGAGCCCAGCAAGCTACTGAGAGTATACCTCCTGCAAAGCAGAGCCTGGTGAGCTCCCCGTGGCATATTTGACATGCCAAAAACAGTAACAAGAAGTCTCACAATGCAGATGTTACTGGTGCCCACTCAAGCAATTAGATGAACAATTGGAGGACAGTGCTAACATGCTACAGTGCTACATTATTACAAGTTTTCTACTTACTGCATAAGAGTTAAAATCTAATTAAGTAATCAATGAATTATTGGTTTCCAAGATGTGATACTATGTATAATCTTTTTGTAAAGTTGGAAGTTGCAAAATTGCAATTATTTGACATATACAATGATGAATGTTTTCAAGAGAATATTGGAACAGTAACATTGAAAATAATAGGATAAGTATAGTTGTATTTATTTTATAAGAGAAAATATGAAATTTAACTTTAATTAGTAAAGATATTGAAGAGGTATTTGACCCCTTTGGAAAAGGTGTTTATTCCTTACAGTTTTATCAGAATCAGACGTTAGGCACACTTACTTCTGCTTTAGGTCTTAGTTGAAGACAAGGATAATAAGTTAATTAAAGTTAATCTGACCTTTCAGCTTCAGAAGAAGAAAAAAAAATAGATAGAAGCTTTGATATGATTATGTTAATTTCCATTAAACTTGTTGAATAAACTATTAGAAAGTATAAAGTTAAATAAAGACTTTCATTAAGCATATGGTGAAGTTAAATGAAAGTAGAATTAAATTGTCTTATGAAAATGGAGATAAATTCATATTGCATTAAGCAACATGTACTGACAGACCCAACGAGATAGTTAAGAATTCAGAAACACTTGAGTTTTATCCCTAGCACTAGATGGCCCCCAAGTATCACTGTAGGGTCCTGGTGGTCACCACTAGGACTGAATACTAGCACATCACAAGATCTCAGCACTGAATTATCTAGCCAGACAGGCTAAGTATCACCATGAGTGATCCTTGAGAAACACTTTGAATGCCAGCAAAATGGAACTTGACATTTTGATCATGTTTCCTTTGGTGCATTTTGGTCTTTAAAAGATCAGAACTCAAGGACAGAACACATAGTACAATGGGTAAGACATTTGTCTTGCATTTGGCCAACACAGTTTCAAACTTCAGTACCACACATATTTCCACAAACATTGCTAAGAGTGTCCCTGAGATCCGAAGTAAGGAACTACTAGTAATCTCTGAACACAGTTGGATGTGACCTACCCCAAAACAAAACAAAACAAAACATTAACATAAAATGTGTTTAAGTTTGAATGATGTCTAACAAGTATTTCTCTTTTAGTGCTAGCAAAGTATTTACTTATCCACTATGGTCAGTGAACAAATGACATATTGCAATGTATAGAGTCACAGCCTCATAGACAAAAGTAATACATTACTGATGCTTTAGAAACTAAGAGCTTTGGTACACTCCTGAAAGTAAATTCAAAATTTTAGTGTATTTTCACACTGAGAAATAAATCACAAACTTCTACATTCCATTGAAAAATTGCTTGAGTGCCCCATAACATTGTTTATATTATGTTTTATAGTACTTATATCATTGAGAAATTTTTGAAAGTATTTTATTTATACTTAAAAGTAAACCAGGCTATATAATGTGTAATGCAATATCTCAGTTATCGAGGTTCTATTATGATATTTAGTCTTACATAATACAACATCTCATAACTATGTCGATTATTTGAAAACATCCTTGATTGGAGTCAAACATTTTTATGCTATAATTAATGCTTACTTAAGATGTGGAGACAGTTAACAATAAAATTAGAATGAATACATGTAAAGTAACAATAAACAATAAACTATGCCATCCCAAAACGAAGAGAAGTATTTTGAGTTTTAACAAATTTAATAAATGGTTATATTGTTCGATACAATAATATTAGAAAATCTGTAGCACTATCTGAAGCACTGTCCTCCTGTTGTTCACCTTTTTTCTCGAGCGTGCCCAGTAACGTCTCCATTGTGAGACTTGTTGTTAGTGTGTTTGGCATATTGAATACATCACAGGTAGCTTGCCAGGCTTTGCCGTGGGGCTGTAGGGGTGAGATACTCTTGGTAGCTTGCTGGGCTCTCTGAGAGGGGCGGAGGAATCGAACCTGGCTCTGCCTGGCTGACTGTGCGCAAGGCAAATACCATACCATTGTGCTATCGTTGCAGCCTACACTAAAATGCTCAATAGTCAGAATACCAATTCATTTAGATGATGAAAAAAAATGTCAGAAAGACCTTTGTATAGAGAAAATTTCTACAGTAATTGGGGCAATTTAAATTGCTCTAGCTAATAATTTTTGTGCTATATTCAGTTTCATTTACTTAGCATTCAATTCTGATATTAGATCTAGTGTGTGTGTGTGTGTGTGTGTGTGTGTGTGTGTGTATTTGTGTGTGTTTTACATTAACTGTGCTTATATACTAGGGTACATATGTATGATGGAGGATGGAAAATTTCTCCCCTCTTTTTTCTTATTTAATTATCAGAACTATTAATCAAAATTTACTTGAAAAAAATTGCAGTGTTGTCACTGGCATACCATGTTATTGTTGATATTGTAGTTGTTAGAATATTTATGTATCTTTCTTCATTTGTCTAACACCAACATCAGTTTCTCTTTGGGGGCAGAAAGTGCTGTTTTATCTTTACTGTCATTTCCTGAGAGCTAAGGGGGAACTTTCTCTCACACCATCCTTAAAATGGAAAGATAAACAGGTATTTTGAGTCCTGAATTTTTTCCACTAGATCACCCTTTAGCTTCGGCAGAGCCTGGCAAGCTACCCGTGAGGTATTCGATATGCCAAACACAAACAACAAGTCTTATGATGGAGACGTTACTGGGCCCGCTCGAGCAAATCGATGAACAACGGGAAGACCGTGACAGTGACCATGACCGAGATCACCCTTTAAGATCAGACAGACTACATCTCTGCGAAATCTACTAGGCTCACCCCCAGCCAGAAGGTAATAGAGATCAAGTGTAGCTGTGTCATTTGGAGAACTGCTACACCTTCTGAGTGAATGGTATGGGGTACAACCATTCAAATGATTCATTTCCTCCTAGACCTGGAGAAATAAGAACTGTTTCTGTTCAGCTCTTTTGCATAATTTTTTGCCTCCAGAGTAATGACACATTATCTGAGAAGTTATTGCTCTAACACACGGATCCTAGAAATTGTAACACTGCCCCATCTACCTCCCTTATTCTTTGATAGAGGAAATACTAGATGATAGGTTTTTTAAATGTACAACACTTAAGATATATGGTACTCAATTGCTTTTATTATTTTTGTATTTTTATTGTTGTTCTATGAGCCACACCCAAGTACTCAGGGGCTTCAGACTCTGTGTTGGGGCTTATTAGTGGCAGTGCTTAGGAGAGCTTGTTTACAAAGGATCAAACCCAGACCTCCAGAGTGCAAAGCAGATGTTCAGCTCACTGAACCATTTGTCTGGCTCATGATACCATATTGTTAATCGGATTATCTGTGTTGTGTTTCTTGGAATAATTATTGCAAAATTTCTAAATTTACAAGTTCTATAGTTTAATTTCTTTAAGAGAATGGCTTATGTATACTCCCACAAGGATGCCCAAAAAAAAAAAACCTCCAATGGATAGTATAAGTGAAATCAAAGACTCCTCCTAACTACAACAGAATAGCATGTTTCAGTACTGCATAGAAATCAGTAGGGTTCTCATTGAATAGTAGCCACCAAAAGCACACATTCAAAAGAAACTGTCATTGTCTTTATTCTTTTTTAGATTAAAGCCACCCTCACAAGGGACTAGACTTATTTGTAATTCATTTGCTTGACCCAGATGGTGAAGTCTAAATGTAATTGCAATATCAGCCTAAATTACCCCATGCTGTTTTCAGTGACTCACATGTGCTGTACTGTACGCAGTGAACAAGAATAAAGCAATACTGAGTTCAAACATCTTCCAAAGAAGTGAGAACCGGGGATACAATTTAGAATTAGATTCACAGAGAATGCTCATTAAAAACACTGAACATTTTGCACAAGGATTCTGTGAGTGAGTCTGTGAAGTCCATGTTACTATGGCAATAACCGTTATCACTAGAACTAATGCATTTTTGACCTACTGTGTTTAGCAACATTGATCTACCTCAAAGGGAAGTAATCAAAATATATTTCTTGTAAAGCAATTTCAATTAAAACATATAATCTATTATATATGTATATACATATACATATATAGCAGTGTGTCTTAAAATATTTGTATGACAAAATTCCATATATACCCAAGCACCATTTAAGATGACAGCTTTGATGCTAGTACATTATTGGGCTTCCTTTTAAGCAAGCATCTTCAAAAGAGAGCTCTGCATTTTCTGATCTTATTTCAACTTTGTAGTCAATACCTTTTCCCTTGCTTTTCTTTATGAGAATATGAGAATATACTTTTGAAAATACAGTCACTAGACCACTTTAGAAAGCAAGATAGAAAAGTTAACAGTCTTGTTATTATACAGTGAGGTTTTGATTTAAGATATAAACTGGGCCTTTATCCCAGAAAAAGCAACTTCTCTCTATAAATCTTTGGTGGCACAAATAAGTCATATATTAAAAACCTATATATTCGATTCATCATCCTGTTATTCGTTGATTGCCTCGAGCAGGCCCCAGTAACGTCTCTTTCATCCTAGCCCTGAGATTATATTCAAGGCTTTTTAGGAGAATGAGACCCATCATTGTTACTGGTATTTGGCATATTTGGTACGCCACGGGGAGTTTGCCAGACTCTGCCCTGTGGGCAGGCTACATTCGATAGCCTGCCAGTTTGTCCAAAGTAGGAATGAGATAATAAGATGTCATAAAAAGATGTCCTGATAAGATGTCGTGCGGCCGCACGGTTCCGGGGCCTGGATTTTATAGTCTCTGAGTCTTGGCCGTTGATGGGATTACAGGGCGCCAGGGCGCCAGGTGGTGGGTGTGACCCCCGCCTACTGGAATTTGGAGGATCTGGGTGGAGGATGCTTGACTCCAATTCGAGTAGGCTTGGAGATCTCGGCCCCGGAACCCGCGTGGCCAGTACCTTCATGTGTGTACCTTCATGAAGGTACCTTCATGTGTACCTTCATGTGTGACGAGACCAGTGCAGTCTCCTGCCCCTGCGCCTGGCTGTTCCTCGCCAGGGTCCCTTGGAGGGGAGCAGGTTGTGCTTTCCTCCCCGCCCCGACCAGGGCTCCAACAGCCGAAGACCTCCAGGACCAGCCACCACCAAAAACCTATATATTTGGAGCTTAAATAAAATGCCACTTTAGCTTCCAAGGAGAAATGAATGCAAATCAAAGTTTTATGGAGTCCAGAATTTGATTAAGTTCTATAAGATTTAATTTGCTAATGTTTAAACTTCAAATTTTGACAGGCAACTTTTGAACATATTTATAGATTAAATTAAAAATTATCGTAGACATTGCCTTCATTGTCTATGTCAGGCTTCAATGATCTAAGTAGCATTCTGTTCTGTTTTGTCTTAAGCCATACCTGGCATTGTACAGGGTTTACTCCTATTGTGTGCTCCTTGATAATTCTTCGCTGAGCTCAGGGGACCATATGTGGTGCCAAATATCAAACTGGGTCAGTCATGTGCAAAACAAATGCCCAGCCTGCTGTTCCATCTCTGGCCTCCTAAGTAGCATATTTTTAAATTTATGATCAGAAGTCCTAGGTAGTTTAACACACAAACATGTTAGGGAATCCTTAAAACATTGACATTGTGAATAATGAAATCTAAATTATTGGCTTTACCTCTATGTTCAGTCAGTATAAAACACATGAGAACGCTATTTTGCATCAGATTCTGCAACTATTTTTGAACTTAATAATGAAAAAATATAGAATTACTTTTTTGGATACCACTTTAAGAATGGTGAAGAGAAATAATTCACTCTTAATTGAAAATGCTTCTACATTGAAGTCTGAAATTTTATTATTACTCTTAGAACAACAAAATGCTAGGACATCATGCTAGAATTTCCTTCACTTATCCAAAGCAACTTTGTACATTAAACAGTCCTGTATTAAATTTCTATAATATAAAATTTTAATTTTTAAAAAATCTTATCTTTTTTTTTACTTATTCATGTAGCACAGTAACACTGTCCTCCCGTTGTTCATCAATTTCCTCAAGTGGGCACCTCTGTTGTTACTGTTTTTGGCATATTGAATATGCCACGGAAAGCTTGCCAGGCTCTGTCGAGCAGACAGAATATTCTTGGTAGTTTGCCAGGCTCTCCAAGAGGGATGGAGGAATTGAATCTGGGTTGGCTGTGTACAAGGAAAACACGCTACCCACTGTGCTATCTCTCCAGCCCACTGTACAAAAAATATATATATATATATATAACATAAATAAGTAAAAAAAACCTTCAATGACTAACAATTATTGAAATTATTTTTATTTATTTAAAATTATCAATTATCAGGGTATATTAGTCATATTTCCCATTTCAGGCAATGCAAATTTGGGGCATTTGTGAAGGTGTGCTTTGTTTCTAAAATACTGGGTGTCAATTAAGGATTTATAAAAGTACACACATTATACTCATTGGGGGGGAAGTGTCAAGAGATAAAAAAATATTTGTGTTGACAAAGCATATATATATTTTTTATTGTTTTATTTTCAGGAACTCTATTTTTATTCCCTTTCTCCCTCCTTAAGTACAGCCTTGCATTTGTCCACTCCTGTGTATCTGGATACTGTAAGATAATTTTTAAACCATAGAATGTGAGAGTAGTAGTTCAGGACATTGTTAATGAACAATGGATATGGTAACTGTAAATGTGAGACACTTTGGAACTTTGTATTTTAGCACTATACTTGCTCCAGCATAAAGGAATGTGTACCAATGCCACATGTGAGCCCAACATAGTAATACAGTATTACCAAGAAACTACGTTGTAACTGGTTTGTATTTAAGTGGGAAATGTTTATTTTCTCAACATTACTTTATACATATTGCTGATTGATACTAGAATTGTAACACTAACATAACACTCTGTAATTATGTATCAGTTTCTGAGCATCAATGTCTGAGGTAGACTGAGTTCTAAAGTATGTTTTGTTGGAAATAGAAAGTTTTTTGAACTTTCTTAATTTTTATTTTAATTTAGGTAACCTGGTTATAATAGTATTGTTCTTCTTATTATCATTACTTGGAGGGTTGGGGCTATGCCCAGTAGTAATCAGGGTTTATTCCTGGCTCTGTGTTTACTCAGACATTACTTCTGCCAGGGCTCTGAGGATCCTACATAGTGCTAGAGATCAAACCAGATCAGCTGCTGCAAAGATTCCTATTCATTGCACTAGTGTTCCAGCCCCATATTTTAAAATTTTGATGTATAATGTTGCTGCACAATTTATGAACTTCTAAGTGCCCAAGACCCTCCACTGCGGTTCCTTTATTCCACCCAACTTGCCCGATTAGTGCTTATTCTCTTAGTTTTGTAATACAGGGTATTATGTATTATCTATTTTGTAATAGACAGTATCATTTGATTTATTTTATTTCTGTGTTCTTTTATTTCTGTCTACCCCATTAATAATTGACATTGTATATTTTAACTTCTCCCTCTAACTCGCTTTGCTTCATATGCTACCTTCCAGTTCCATCAAGTCGAAGCAAATGATTTTATTTGTTATAATGAGCAATATTTCATTATATATGCATACATATATGTGCTTATATATGGTACATATGTGCATATATATATATACAATTAAGCACGACAACTCTTTTATTCATTCATCTCTTATTAGAAGTTTAGCATGATTACACTATCTAGGAAGTGTTTTGTGGGTGATTGTCAAGAAATAGAATTGCTAGGTCACATGAAGTTCTAGTTATACTCCTAACTCATTTCTTATAGAGGCTGAAGTGTATGACATACCCTAAAACAGTGAATAATGTTTACTTTTTCAGCAAATTCCCTACCAATACTATGTTGTCCCTGTCTTTTGGATGTACATCATTCTCACTCCTGTGAACTATCAGTTTTATGATAGTTCACTCTTGTGAACTATCATAGTTGCTCTGATTTTTACATTTCTCTAATAAGTGACAACAGTTTTTCATATGTCATATTCAAATATCCTCTTCGAGGAAGTGTCTATTCCTCTTCTCTCCCCACTTTTAATATGGTTATTGATTTGCCCTCGAATTTTGTGAGATTTTGTTTACATTTGTATGTTTTATAGGTGGCATACAAATATTTGATCTCATTCAGTGATGTGTCTTTATTTTAATCATTTTTCGTTTGTTTGTTTGTTTTTGCCATGCAAAGATCTTTTATTTTGTTGTACTCCTCTTTATTTATCTTAGGCATTGTTTTCTTGGCCAATGGAGCCAGGTCATTAAAGACAGTTCTTCAATCTGATGAAGTGAGCTGAGGCTTTGATTCTGCTAGGGAGGCTGTAACACGTTTTTTTCTTTTTTCCTCTTTTTTTTTATGTCACACCCAGAGATTCTCAGAGGTTACGCCTGGCACTGCTCTCAGAAATTACTCCTGGTGGTGTTTGGGGGACCAAATGGGATGCCGGGGATTGAACCCAGATCTGCTACGTGCAAGGAAAACACCCTACCTGCTGTACTATCCCTAGGGCTGACTGTAAAAATTTAGAGGTAAATGAAGCTGCAACTGTTCGTGCTGGAGCGATAGCACAGTGGTAGGGCGGCTGCCTTGCAGGCAGCCCACATGGCCGACTCGGGTTCGATTCCTCCGCCCCTCTCGGAGAGCCGGGCAAGCTACTGAGAGTATCTCGCCCGCACAGCAGAGCCTGTACTGATATGCCAAACACAGTAACAACAAGTCTCATAATGGAGACGTTACTGGGCCTGCTCGAGCAAAATCCATGAACAACAGGAGGACCATGACCTTGAAGCTGCAACTGTTTGGTGTGCTAATGACTGAGACCCTGCTGGGAGGAACTCTCCTGAGAAAAACTAATCTCTCTACTGGCTAGGTGTGGCTGCTGTCTTTGTTGGCTTTTACAAGTTAACAAACTCTTTCAGACTAAACAAGTTCAAGAACAAAACTGACTTTTGTGAAAATTTTTGCAGTCAGTACCCCTGCTGGAACCTGTCTGGGGTGGGGGACTAATTCAGTAAAGACAGAGACTTACACCCTGTACACCCTGATTGGGTGTGGATAACCTTGGGGATGAATACTTTCAGCTTGAAGCAGGATCAACGACCCACTGTGTTGGGCTTACTCAGACACAGGATTTATCTTTTTTTTTTTTTTTATCATTCAGCAACTATTGACATAAAGGTCAAAATTGTGTAAATTTCTCACCTTTTGATGTTTTATGTGCAATTTGTGGATCACACCTTGTACTTTCAATCTCTACTTCTCCTTACCCACCTAAGGAAGCAATTCTTTGCTCGGAGCTTGTTAACAATACTGTGTTTTGTAGCGTTGAGTCTCCCTGTGTTATTGCTGTGTTCTCCAGTGAATTTTCTCAGTAGGATCCCTTGTAAAGTGTTCTGTTCAGTTCAGTTTTAATGCTTTCTTAGTGCGGGTATGCTGTTGCATTCACAGAACTATTCCTTTTTTGCCCCCTCTCAAAATTTTCTCACTGAAATGGATATTTATTTCTTATAATACCATAACATAAGCAAAAAGAAAGCAATATAAATGGAATAAACATAAATACCTTTTGTAATTTCTTCAATATAAAATGAAATTTTTAATTAAGAATTTGGGGGAAGAGTAATGGGGTTGCTCTGAAGTAGCCCTCAGTGAACCCAGAGGGTACTCACCTGGAGTCTTGGCTTTGTTGAAAATAAAGCCCAGCATTAGTAGTCACCAGGGCTACCCTGGTGGTATTGAGGAATCACTCAGTGCCAGGAATTGAACCCAGCACATCATGCTTGTACTGCAGTCCTTTGTATGCCCTCTCTGGCTTTAATGAGAATTTTCTTGGATGCCAGGGTTCTAAGCGATATCTCTAGGAATTACATATGATTCTGGAGCAAAAACTTTTTTTAAGATTATATGTTGTGTACTACTAGTGACTGATTATCTCTCTTTACAGTTTGGTTATAGGTCTTTCATCCTTATATGAAATAATATAAGGATCACTGTCACTGCCCTCCCGTTGTTCATCAATTTGCTCCAGCGGGACCAGTAATATTTCCATTGTGACAACTGTTACTGTGTTTGGCATATCGAATAGGTCACGGGTAGATTGCCAGGCTTTTCCGTGTGATTGAGATACAATCGGTAGCTTGCCAGGCTCTCCGAGAGGGGCAGAGGAATCGAACTCGGGTCGGCCACATTGGCCGCATGCAAGGCAAACGCCCTACTCCCTGTGCTATCGGTAATGTGCCATAAAGCAACATTTTTACTTTTGAGTCTATTTTTAATTTTGAACAAGAGACCACCAAAAATTGGTGAGTGCTGAATTACACAGAGGGGAAATGGAAGATCAATGACAGACACAGCTCCGCTCTCAAATTGACTCCTCTAATAGCCTCCAAATACCTACTGACTAACATATTGCAACAGCAATGTCTGCTAGAAATAATGAGAAATTATTTTTAATGAAAATGTTTTTACAAAGAATGAATATTTATTATAGGTCAATAACTTTTTATAACAGGATTTCTTTGCAAATATAAATGAATTAAGTAGGTTAGACATTATATTGTTAAGTTTTCATGATTTGCCTATGTTCATCTTCCTATTTTTCATTTTGAAATACGTTGTGTGATATTGGAGATGGTGCCTTTCAAGTATCTGATCACTTGAAGCAGAAATTTTGAAGCAAATTTGTAAGACAGAAAAGGAAAATTCAAATGCTGGAATTTGGGCAAATCTGTGATAGGCAAGTGACAAGCAAATAATTCAGAATTAAAATTTTCATGCAAGCATGTAAAGTTTTTAAGAGTAAAATATGAAAATGCAGCAAAAAAATTGAGGTTTTCATTTTTCAATCATTAAAATAGAGTTATGAATATTGCCAAATGATAAGAACATTTATGCATTGAATTGAAAATCAATTATTCCTCTCTACATATATATTAACCAACAATTTAATATTGTAGAACAAATGAAATTTGTAAGTATGGTTTAAAAACCACTGTTTTTATACTGTTGAGATTTCACTCAACCAAGCAAAGATCAAAATATTTTTTAATATTTTGTACTATTTTATGGGCTGGAGCGATAGCACAGTGGGTAGGGCGTTTGCCTTGCATGCAGCCAACATGGCCAACCCGAGTTCGATTCCTCCACCCTTCTCTGAGAGCCCGGCAAGCTACCTAGAGTATCTCACCCACACGGCAAAGCCTGGCAAGCTACCCATGATGTATATGATATGCCAAACACAGTAACAAGTCACCCAATGTTTCTGGGTCCACTCAAGCAAATTGATCAACAACAGGAGGACAGTGACAGTGACAGTGACAGTATTATTTTATAGTAAATACTTCACCAGAGGAAATGTGTTCATGTTTATACAAATGTTGGCCATCTACAACTCGTTTCTTCAGTTAGTAAAAGAAGAAATTGAGGCATTCAAACAGTTTTCTTCACAGAGATGTATTAGAATCTAAATTCTTGAACACAACAGTTTTAAAAAGCAATTGTTCTAGGAGAGGCTAAAAAATGAATATCACTAGTAAACCACCAAGTATTTCTGACCATCTTTAAAAATGAGCAAAAATCTTGAAAAAGACAAAAAGTTTTCTGAAAAAATTAGTGACTTAGAGAAAATATCTCAAAAGGGTAGATTTTAATGCAAGGTAGCTGTAGAAACATTTTAAAGAAAAAAAATAGAGACAAATAGGAAGGTAGTTATATTAAAATAATGAAACATTTATATTCTAAGTACATGGAATACAGGTCATTGATTAAAACACTTAATTTAGCTAGCATGAATCTTAGAATCATGTTTGGTAGATATGTATCATCTTATTAGAGAAACAGTGAAAATGCCTGGATTATAGAACCAAGAAAATTAATTGATACATTGAGTAATTCTTCTAAATACTTTAATCTGTGTCTTTTATTTGTTTATTTTTTTGGTGATGATGTTGAGTGTTGGAGAGGGAAAATCCAGGTGGTCTTCAGGCATGAGGGTCCCTCACAGCTTTTCTATGGGAACTGAACTGTGGATTCAATGCAAAAGTCTTATGATACCTTGCTCTTTTCAAACTATGTTGCTGGGAATTACCGGAAGACTACCCTGGCAGTGCTGCGGCCTCTCCAGAACCACATTTAACAGACTATCAAGGGACAATATGTAATGGGATTCTAACCAGGGTCAACTGCATGAAAGGCAAGTACCTTAACATCTGTACTATCACTCCAGGCCCTTAATCTCATTTTCTATGCACAACAAATACCATCCATACCAAAGCAAATCATTTAATTAATGAATAAATAAATTGATGAGCACTAATGAACAAAGAAATTTGCAAATTTAATCCAGAAACTGCTTAAATTTTTTATTTTTATCTGAAATGACATGGTCCTTCCACTTCAATGAACTGTTATATTTGTTTGTTCTTTATATATTAATTCAGATTAACCTAATCTAGTAAATTTTCATGGGTTTGTAGCTTTTCTGTGTTCTTATACAAATTATCTCCTTTTACATTAGAGTTGCCTATATAATGAGACAAAAATGATTTCTATTAGTGTACCCAAATTCCACCTCTCAGCAAAAAAAAAGTAGTTTTAAATTCCATTATATTTACTTTCCCTTCTATAAATGATTTCACTAAGCCAAAACACACAGAAAGATATGAACAAACAAACAAACAAACAAAAAAAACAGTCTATAGTCTTTTGTGGATAAAACTACAATTATCTAGGATGATGTGGCCAGAGTGATAGTATAGCAGTTAAGGCACTTGCCTTGCACTCAGTCAACCTGGATTCATCCTTTGCATCCCACATGGTCCTCAAGTACCTCTAGGAGTGATTCCTGAGTGAGGAGGAAGGAATAACACCTGAGCATTCCAGAGTGTGGCCCAAAAACCTAAATGAATAAAATTTTAAAAAGTATGTAAGATAGGGAAAATGCTAACAGTGTAGGTAATCTCAGGAATGTTTGTGTATCGGAAAGATGATTCTCATTGCAGGAATATCGGAAGGAGATAAAGAGAAGATATACACATGACCTAAACTGTAGCACTGTAGCACTGTCCTGTTGTTTATTGATTTGCTTGAGCGGACCCTGTAACGTCTCCACTGTAAGACTTGGTGTTACTGTGTTTGGCATATCGAATATGTCACGGGTAGGTCGCCAGGCTTTGCCGTGTGGGTGATTTGAGGGGGTGGAGAAATCTAGCCAGGTCTGCCATGTACAAGGCAAACGTCCTACCCACTGTGCTATCACTCCAGTCCATGACCAAACCAAATATGATAAATAAAATATGGTGGAAAGTTACAAATATTAAACCTGATGCCAACGGAAAGAGGAAACCTAAAAAGGTTAGGACATCATTGAAAAAGAAGCCTTTGCTCTCTGTTTTTGAACGTTTCTTTTGTTCAGAAGAAAGGGAAATAACAGTTTGTATCCATATGCGCCTTTGAGTGGAAAACCGCTTTATAACTGTTCTATGCAGGTCAGGAATTCATTTGAGTTGAACATTATCATTTGTCTTTCCAACTACATTCTAGGTATTTAAATCCAGAGCTCATACATTTTCACTCAATTTCAAAATAACTGTCTTTGAAGGAGAACCATTGTAGGTGAAATAATGAAAATAAAATTAAATAAAAATTATATGCATACTGAAAGATTTAAAGGATTGCTTTTATGCAGATATTATGTATGGACTTAGTTCCTTTCTCATATATTTAGAGGGGAGAAGGAAAATGCACATTCTACTATAGAAGCTTAAGAAGAGTAATATAGTGTTGTATAAAATATTATTAAAATACAATACTACTAAGATTGCTCGAGCGGGCCCAGTAACGTCTCCACTGGAGACTTTGTTGTTACTGTGTCTGGCATATCGAATACTCTCGGTAGCTTGCCGGGCTCTCCGAGAGGGGCGGAGGAATCGAACTCGGGTCGGCCATGTTGGCTGCGTGCAAGGCAGACGCCCTACCCGCTGTGCTATCGCTCCTTTGAAAAATAGTATTCTACCATTAAAGGAATAAACCCTTTCTTCTTTGCTTATTTATTTCTTTTTGCTACAAAAGTTTTAAGTCTGAAAAATGATACTCAGGCTGCATATTTCAAGCATGCTTCAATTATCTGATAACAAATGATTTGTATGCAAATAATTTGATTTTCTCTGTCAATATTGTATAAGCAGTTAGCAAAGGGAAGTCTCAGCTATAATTTCGATAATACCCTCTGCTTTACATAATATATGAAGAAGAAATATTAGAAAACATTTTTTTCCTCCATTCAAATAAGATTATCTTATTTCGCTTTAATGTGTTAACTGTGTGTAGTTGGTTCTTGGCTGCTTTAAGATTTTTTATTTGGTTCATAAATAGCAAGGTTTTGTTTTTAATTAATCATCCTGTGATTTCTTTGAATTTTATAAGTTCAAAAGCAGAGATGTAAATTATTTAATAACAAGGGAAAGGATTTTATACTTTCATCTGATTTTAAACCCTTCCTCCATTTCTGAGTCATATGGAGTTAATTTTATAAGACATTTCTAGTTGTTTGAAACCTTTCATTAAAGAAATTCAAAATTTGTATGGAGAAATTATCTTTTCTTAACGCTATGCTGAGAAAATTGGATATGGCCTACTAGATCAAGAGAACATTGTGGTTGAATTATAATTTTTGTTCTTGCAGACAAAGTTCCATCTTTCATATTAATAGAATACCTCATATAAAGTGAAATTTTAAAATAATTTTGTAATGGATAGTATCATATTATTTTTAATTTCTAGCAACTTATTTAGTGCAAGAGTAAATTTATATTATTGTTGCATATGTTCTTTTAAAATAATTATTATGGCAGATTCCATGATAGAAAAAAAGATATTTTCCTTCCTTATCCTTAGGAAGCCATTCTCCAAATCTCAAGGATATAATGTATAAAAATGTCTTTCATCTTATGTATCATATTGAGTGAGAAATTTGACCAAGTTCTCCTCACTCATTTCCCAGTATCTGATTTTCAATTTAAAAACTGGAACAATATCTAGAGTGTAAATTAAAATAAAATTGGAAAACAAGTGCTTCTCTCTATATAAGTTCTCTCTGATTTCTACTTATGTTGTAAACAATGTGACTTACTCTAAAATCAAATTTAAAAAAATCTAAACTTTTTTAAATAACAATAAAATAAAACCAAATAATAGATGTATTAATGTAATCATCTGAAGATAATTATGAGAAAATTTCTAATGACATCAGTCAAACTATCAAAATTTTATCTGAGAACAAATTTCACTGACACAGACTGTAAGTACACACCTAAATTCTTTCAGGGCCTGTAGCTGAAATTAATTCTAGTATGACACAATATTTCTTAAATTTTCTCTCCTACTTTGCCTCCCACATTCTAATAACAATTAGGACACTAATTAATTCTAAGGTATCTGCTATCACCTGGATCCCACATTTTTGTATTGTCTTAAATAGGTAAATTAAGCAATGAGAAATTAATAGAACCTGGGCAAATATAAAGTAACAATATTGAAAAGAAAGTGGAAATTTCGGTATTTTTGCCAAGCAGCTCCATTACTAAGCTCTTGCTTCCTTAGTAAACTGCCAACAGATCCCCATAATATTTTGGTATATCTTTGAGATTTTATTTTTTATTTTTTTTTCTTAAATTTTTATTAGTGAAACACCATGAGGTACAGTTGTAGACTTACAAATTTTTGTGCTTGGGTTTTAGTTATACAATGAGCGAATACCAACCCTCCACCAGTGCCCATTCTCCACCACCACCAGTTCCAATATCCCTCCCACCCCCATGCCCCCATCTCATCCTACTTCTGTGGCAGGGCATTCCCTTTTGTTATCTCTCTCCTTTTGAGTGCTGTGGTTTGCAAAAAAGACATTGAGTGGCAATCTTGTTCGGTCTATAGTCTACTCTCATCACGCATTTCCCATCGTGAGAGGAACCTCCCAACACCCTTTATTTGGTGCTCCCTTCGCTATCTGAGCTGCCTTTTCCCCTAGCATGTGCGGCTGTCCTCATAAACCATGGAGTAATCTTCCTGGTACTTATCTCGGCTATTCTTGGGTGTTAGTCTCCTATTTTGTTACTTTATGTTCCCCAGATGAATGCAATCTTTCTATGTCTGTTCCTTTCTTTCTGACACTTTGAGATTTTATTTGCTTTTTATATTATGTTTGTCTTTTTAAAGGAGTTACTGGAGCAATAGCACAGTGGTAGGGCGTTTGCCTTGCGCGCAGCCAGTCTTGCCGAGCCGGGTTCGATTCCTCCGCCCCTCTCAGAGAACCCAGCAAGCTACTGAGAGTATCTCGCCTGCTAGGCAAAGCCTGGCAAGCTACCCATGACATATTCGATATGTTAAACACAGTAACAACAAGTCTCAAAATGGAACGTTACTGGGCCCACTCGAGCAAATCGATGAACAATGGGAGAACAGTGTTTTGTTAGTTTTTTCAAAGGAATTCTTGATTTTATGTTGGAAGAGACGTCAACTACACAAGTTTTATTTTGGAAACTGGTAAGATGTTGCATTAAACAATAATCTTGTGTATGCAAAGCACTGCAAAACAATAAATAACCTAATCAGAATTTACAATATATGGATATTAGATAATAACTGATTAAAGGAAAGTGTCAGTAATCAAAAACAAAGACAGAAATGTAATAAAGTAAGCACATTGAATCTACACAAGATAGATTCAAAGGATAGGGTACATTCAAAGGAGACTTTGTGCCAGAAAGAAGCTTGAGCCTATTCAGGATTTGACCCTCTGAGTCAGAAGAATAATGATTCTTGAAAGTAAGTATGTTTCCTTGCAGAAAAGAAGTATCAGATTGTGGCAGCATTCTGGAGGAGCAATCAATTTTTGTTTTTGTGGCCAGAGTGATAGTACAATGAATAGGGTGTTTCTTTCATGCAACTGACTCAGGTTCAATCCCTGGCATCCTCTCGGGTCCCCTGAGCATTGCCAGTAGTAATTCCTGAGTTTTGAGCCAGGAGTAACCCCTGTGCATTGCCAGGCATGAACCAAAGAGTCCAAAAAGCCAAAAAAATTATTGTTAGCAATCAAATTGTTTTTAAAGATATTAAGATTGTATAAACATGTTTGTTGTTAAACAACCACTCTGATAATCAGCTAAAATAGTTCGGAGAAATTAGTGTGGATTTGATAAGAGCTGGTCAAAGATTTATTGAACAAGGAACTGAAGTTCTTTCTAGTTAGAGAAATCCCATTAGAGCTATCCAGTGTCCCAATGTTCCAGCATACATAATTTTGTAGTTCTAGCATCACAGTTCTGTTGGATAACATTGGTTTGTCCTTGTTCCTCCCACAGAGTGCTCATGTTTATTGATTTATACCCATCACAGTGCTCCCAAGGCACATGTGAGCCCTGTATGCAATGTAATAGGAAAGCATCACCCGAGTCGTGTTTATTTATTGTTAATGAGGATTGCAAGTCTGTTCTGCTCCCCATTTAGGGGAAGGAGGACATAATGGGGAACATGAAGGTGTGTCATAATGTTGGTTCTGTTAAGCATCAGGTGCAGATGAATGCTGTTGAGGCCTATACACTATAGACACTAGCTTGGGAATATAAACCCTTGGTTCCCGGACCAAGGGACTCCAAAGACCAAGATTCGGAAAAAAGTTAAGGAAAATGTCTATATGATATCTAAGGAGGGAACTTGGATCCCTATGGAATTCTGGATTACATTAAATATTGGTAATTCTATTCTACAATTTGGGGAAAGTATACTTGAGAAGAAGCAGAATACTAGGGATAAAATAGGAGATTTTTCTCATGCTCAGGAGTTCAGCAAACAAACCTTTAAAAGGATTAAAGATGAAACAAAGACCAGTCTGTGGCTGGTGTTTTCTTCATTCCTTTGTTCCTTCTTTTCTTTGCTGTCTGCCAGCTGGGAAGGGGGTTCAAGGCCACCAAATGGCCCTACCCTTGAATTCAAACAATTCAGTGTTTATTTGGGGGCTTTAGAATTGCAATTAGGAAAACACATAATCAAAAATCACTTGAATATATGCTTGAGTAAACACACACACACACACACACACACACACACACAAAAGAACAGGTGGGGATAGTAGAGCTGGTAAGGTGCTTGCCTCCCTCTTTACTGACCTGGGTTCCACTCCAGCATTCCAAGTGATTCTATGAGACCACTAGGGGTAATTTCTGAGTTCAAAGGAGGAGAATCTTCTGAGCACTGGTAAATGTGGCTCCTAAATCAAACCAAATGAAAACAACACACACACACACACACACACACACACACACACACATAGCAGGACTTGAGGCCAGAATAATAGTACAAAGGGTAGGGCACTTGCTTTGCCCACAGGTTTGATCTGACACTGGTTTGATCATTGGCTTCTCATATGGTTCCCCAAACACTGCCAGGAAAGATTCCCAAGTGCAGAGTCAGGAGTAACCCCTGAGCCTTACTGGGTGTGCTCCCTCCTACCCCCCCCCCCCAAAAAAAAAATAAAAGAGCACAACTAGACACTATCAGGTCTGTCTTAAGCAAAGAAGATTTCTTCCACTCTAGTTTTGTAGGAAATACATCAAAAATACATCAGAACCAAATTGGTCCTATTTTGTCTTGGGTAATCTTTAATATCAGAAGTGATGATACATCTGGGCAAAATTTGATCAAGAGAACATAATTGAGAAAAACTGCTTTTGAAATGTGTTGGTTGGTCTATGGTCATACCACCCCGAGTGTGTTCATATTTCTCATCTGAAATATGTTGGTGTGTAGATATTTGAACATTGAATATTTAGAATTGTTTTAGAGAACAGAATGTTAGGACGAGACCACCCATCAGTATTCAGAGAGACAAAGAGTCCAGCAGGATTATAAACCACACACGGAGACTTTATTATTCCACCTAGCTTGGGCCGAGACATCCTGACTCAGGTCCTTGATGAAAAATAACTCAAAAGGCAAAAGTAACTTACAAAGAGTACAAAGCAAACAAAGGCATACAAAAACAAATTACCAAGAAAATAAACATTCCCAATTAAAGAAGATATTCCAAGTTCTTATACATCAAGAAAGCATCTTCTCAGCTAGACACGAAAGCATGAAAATACACATCTCAAGAGGGGAGATATGGGCAACACATGTGCTTGGGCACATGCGCTCGGCCACATGGGCACAAGCAGCACATGGGCCCGGGCATCATATGCACACCCTTCCTTTGTTCAAGGTGGCCTTTATAGGGTTCCTCAACCTTCCCCCATGGGGGCTTCTACCTAGATAAAAGTCTGTTGCTACTGCAGTTACCAAGGGGGGTGGGAATGGTGATAGTCCTTTTTTGAAATTCATTTACTGGGCTTATGTTCCTGCAGGAGCTTCTCTGGGTCTGCTGCTGTAAACTAGTTAACTCAGTTAAATCATTTATCCCTCTTGGCCAGAGCTGCCCCCTACAACTTTTAAGATCAGAGTGAGAAGAGGTGAGCTAGCTGCTTCTCACATTCCCCTTCTCCTACGATCTCACTGAGGAATCTTCTGCTTCTCACACAGAACATCTTGTAGTTACAACTCACTCAATATGTGAAAACTTTAAGCTACAACTAAGCTATAAATATAGAAATATTTAATTTTAATTAGTCATTAAATTGTTGGGCATTGTAAAATGACTTCACTTCTTCGTTTGTTTCTTGGAGGGGGGACACAAATGACAGTGATCAGGGCTTACTCCTGGCTCTACATTCAGGGATCACTCGTCATGGGTTCAAGGAACCATATTGCGTGCTAGGGATCAAATCCAGGTCCACAGTGTGCAAAGCAAGTACTCTAACTGCTATTATAGCTCAGAGTCCCAACAACATTTATTACTTAATAAATTCCTTGATGTATACAGTTGTATCTGACAAGATAACAGTCGAAAAAACAAATACATCCCTTGGAAATTAACCCTCACTGTCTATGCCTTTGCATTCTGGTGAAACACCCTCTAGTTAAATAACATTACTCCTCAATCAACATTATTGATGCTTAAATGATACTTCTTTTGATAGTTTTCAGTATTGGTTTGTTGTCAAACTCAGTTTAAAGTCATTTTTTCAGTTGCCTTGGGGAAATATTTTGCAACGGTCTAAATGACATTTCCTGAGAATAAATTTTGTATTAAACTGAACATTCCATTACACAGCATAAATGTGCTATTGAAACATGCATGTCCTTAATAAAAAATATATATAATATCCATGGAGAGAGTGCTAAGGAAGGAGAACAAATGAAGTTGATCTACAAATCTTGCTACTTTTATTTTTTGTCATATTTAATGAAAATATTAGAAATTAAAAATTTCCATTTTTTCAATTATTAGTGAAAGAGGAAGACAATATATACTTTTCAGCTGCTGTGAGCACTCCCATTTTCGACAGGCCAATCCTATATTTTTGACATCCTGAAAATTCTTGGACTTTTTCTCTTGAAAAGAGAGTTAACAATTGTCCATCATAAAATTCTGCCCCCAGAGTTTAGGCTCACCTGGAGACCAAGATAATGGGAAGCACCTAAGGTAAATGGCTAGACCGGGACCTATTAGATCCTTGCTTCCTCCATAACACTTGCCAATTTTCATTTTAAAGAGTCTTCAAAAAGAAAACTGTTATCCTTGACTTCCCTGCATTCCCTGTAACATAAAGACCCAGTTTTTTCTATAAAAACACAAGCACAAAAAAGAGTATAATTATCTTAGTCCTATACTAAATTTCTCCCCACCTGGGGAGTTTCTTTTTCCTTTCTCTTCTACTTTCAATTAAACTTGTCTACTTTCTAACCAAGTTGAGCATCTTTATTACTCAATATTTTCATTTATTACTCAATTTTTTTCTTGAAAATATTGAAGAACCTGGGAATTGCTAACCAACAGAGACCATCACCACTCAAGCAGCATTTGCATCATTCGGGGGGCTGGTCCCATAGAACATTTGCAGCAGAAGTGCTGCCAGACTCAAGATCTCTGTTACTGGGGACTGGAGCATAGCGAGCAGGTAGGGCATTTGCCCTGCACACAGATGACCCGGGTTCAATTCCCAGCATCCTATATGGTCCCCTTAGCACTGCCAGGAGTAATTCCTGAATGCATGAGCCAGGACTAACCCTTGTGCATCGCTGGGTATAACCCACACACAAAAAAAATCTCTGTAACCAGTTTTCTTTGTTTTCAGATGCCTCTAGTTAAAACGGGTATCTGCCCACCAGTTAGAAAGCGACAAGCAAAATGTGACCATTCTTAAGGTAGATGAAAGGTCTGTCCAGCTTCTCTTATCTGTGATCCTTGGAGAGGTGAATTTCACAGTTTAGGGAGTCAAGTTCTCTTTTTTGGCAACACCTGAGGGCTGCCTCTGCTCTTCCTTCTGTCTTAGTGGCCCTAGAGGAGTGCAAGCCCTGACTATAGTGTAAGTGTCCTGCAAAGAGCCTCACCTTGTCATAGAGGCTTGCATTCAGCATCCCTAGACACCCTGAGACATCTTTTTCCTTGGTCTTCATCTTCCAGTCACTCATAAATACTCTGTCCCTAGACTCTAGACTCTGACCTCCTCTCTGCAGGATCTTATGGCATTTTTCTTAGGACCGTCCTGGAAAAGCTTGTTTCTCTTAAAGATAACTCACAGGTTAGTGCTCCCGGGCCCTGTAGCAGTGCAGCCAGCCTGCACTCACCCTGATAGTTTCTTGTGTCACAGGAGGGCAGTGCTGGCATGTAGTGTGGAAGCAACAGAGGCCCAAGGACTAGCCAGATGACCTGAGGTTTGTGATGTAGAAATCCAATCTCCCTCTCCCTCACAGTTCTAGTCATTCTTATTCAATCACCTTAATCTCCTTCTTCTTCCCTGAGGTAATCACAGATCTTTTTACATTAGGCAAGGAGGCTGACTGAAACTTCCCTGCCTCTACCTACGTACCACACACTCTCTTTGGGGGTTAGTGCCTGTTTATTTTATATCAGTTCAGGACTCAGGGCCCAGAACTGATATTTTTGGCACCAGAACACTTCTACCCATCTTGAGTTGGTTATTTCTGACTCCTAGACAGGGCTTGACACCTACAGTTAAGTGCAGTGATCTTTCTCTCCTGGCTGGCTCTTCAAATATGAAGTCAGTAGGCCTCCACAGGTGACTTACATGAACAGAGCGAAGAGATCCAGATCTACCTCTGCCACCCTGGAATCTGCCAGGAAGTCTGGGGCTGATGAACTCTGTGATGAGCACCTGCAGAGCCACTAGGTAGCCAATCTGGCAAGCTCCATCAGCCCCACAAGGCAGCCATCAAGCCACCCCTGACATCCACTTGGTCTTTGCAGCACAGGAGTTAGTCCCCACCACCATATTTCTTGGGAGAACTGCACTCAAGCTGGAGAGAGGAATTGCTCTATGCTGGAAAGGAAAGCTAGTCTTAGACCTTACCCAGCCCTTGTAGATCTTTCTCAGATAAAAGAAGTATAGGAATAGACAATTAGTAAAGCACAATCAGGTCTACTTTGGGAGGTTTTTAGGAATGGGAAGGTTTTTTAGGAATGGGAGAGAAAAAGAGGAAAAGTAACATTCTAAGAGAAAATGTGATTTTTCCAAAAGTGAAAAGAGACCAGTACCCATCTAAAGAAGGGAGATGTGGGCAATGTATGTCCTCAGGCACCACATAACCACATACGCTGGACCAAATGGGCACAAGCAGCACATGGGCTCAGGCAGCATATGCACCCTCTTCCTTTGTTCCAAGTGGCTTTTATAGGGTTTTCTCCAATGCTGCCCCTTATGGGACTTCTAGATAAGTAAGAGCCCTCTGCTAGGGTAGTAGCCTAGGGGGCAGAGTTAGAAGGGGGTGATGGTATTCTTTGAAATTTATTTCCTTGATCTTTATTCCTATCATGATTCTCTTGCAGGGAATGTCAGTCTTCTGGGTCTCTGGTGCTAGTCTAAGCCTTATCAGGCATTAGTCTCTGTGTCTGTAAAATGTGCTTTTTGAAGCCTTGGGGCTCTTAGTTTTATAACTTCCTAGAAATTCCACTGTCATAGGTATTTAATTTGCCAAAATTTGGAAAAAAAGATTGAATAGCTTAAAACCACAAAAGAAAAAAGAATGTGTATTTATTGTACAAGAACAAGCATAAATTTTAAAATTAATTCATATACATGCTTGCACAAACAATACTTTATATGCCTTTGATTTATATAATACCTGTATTATTTATATTCTCTGCAGGTTTGTCATCATTTTTTTTCATTTTTTTTATAATTTTATTTATCGAGTCACTGTGAGAGCAATTACAAAGCTTTCGAGTTCAAGTCACGCTCATACAATGAAAGACCCATACCTTCACCAGTGCCCATTCTCCACCACCAAAAAACCCAGTATACCCCCATCCCACACCCTCCTCCTGCCTGTGGGGCAGATAATTTCTACATTACTCTCTCTCTACTTTGATCACATTCAATATTTTGACACCATAACCACCACTGTTATTTGGGATTTTACCCCAACACTCAGATCTGCTGAAAGGCAACAGTAGACAGTTTGTTTTCTATTGCTGGTTAAGAATAACATATGATGTCCTGTGGCTGCAGTAGTGGCCGTGCGATTTTGAAATTCCGAAATTTTAACACTTAAATCTGGAGGGATTTCTGCCAAAACCTGCTGGGTTCCGAGATTTGTTCCTGAGTCTCTTGGATCATGGGTGTTAAGCAGCTTGATCAGGAGCCAGAGAGGCCGTTTGTGGATGACAACTTGGGGTTTCATTGAGATGGGGAGGAAGGGGCTGGCACCACCCCAATCCTGTGAGGCCCCACGTGTCTCGTCACTGAGGGACCAAACCTGACTGTCCAATGGCCTCTTGCGGATGGCGCCCAAAGGGCCTCCAGGGCGAACAGGCCAAGGCATGAAACCTATTCCCATCTGGGTTGACCCAGTGCCACTAACCTACTACAGGGGACCAGACGTATTTCTGCCAAAAGCCATTGGGTTTTGAAATTTGTTTCTGAGTCTCTGGGATCATGACCGTTAAGCAGTTCAATTAGGAACCAGAGAGGCCATACATCCAATTATATAGCTGAGCCCGAGGTGGTTTGTGGGTCTGTCTCCCACATACCTAACTTTTGGCCATTTACTTTCTTGGCAAACTTTGCCCCAAGTTTTTGGGGTCTGGCCAAAGTCACAGCAGCAATTTTGGGGTATCTGGAAGTTAAAGGTACCATCAGGTTGCTGATGCGCTCGCCTCTCAGATATAGATTGACCTGCTGGCAGCACCATACCATCAGGTTTGTCATCATTTTATGTACTAGAAATAAAGTTTTACTTCAACTGTCTTACTATACAATTTTACAATAAATTTCTATTTCTACAGAGCTAAAAAACAATAATATATCTCAAATACATACATATATAAGAACCTTCTAAGTTGAAAAATTTCTCTGGTTCCAATCTATGAATTAGTTCAGAGTAAGTTTTGTTGCTGTTGCTGTTTCTTATTATCTTACATTATGAAATATAACAGTAATGGAATAGTGCAACCACTGATAATGGTCTGTTGATTTTTTAAAATTTTTATTTGTTTGTGTGGTGGCGGCTGGGTAGTGGAGGTAGTGGACGCTTTCCCACGTGGCAGCTCTGGCCGAGACTCACGCATGACTGGAGACCCACAGAACAAGATAAGCGGAACTCTCTGAGACCTTGGACTCCAGGCTCGGCGAACCCAGGGACAGAGCTTCTCTGCTTGCTCCCACCACCACAGGTGACAAAGGGATTCTAATCAGGAGCCCCACCCTACCCTGCCCTGTCTGCTTCCATCAACCACCCAGGGATCGAATTGTGCACAGGAGACCCACCCTACCCAGATAAATACCCCACTGGCAGACTTCCACTCTCGACACTACTTCCACTACCCAGCCGTTGCCACACTCCAGGACGCTTTCCGGACCCACGCGGCAGCTCCGGCCGAGACCCACGCACAACTGAAGACCCACAGAACAAGATAAGCGGAACTCTCTGAGACCTTGGACTCCAGGCTCGGCGGACCCAGGGACAGAGCTTCTCTGCTTGCTCCCACCACCACAGGTGACAAAGGGATTCTAATCAGGAGCCCCACCCTACCCTGCCCTGTCTGCTTCCATCAACCATCCAGGGATCGAACTGCGCACAGGAGACCCACCCTACCCAGATAAATACCCCACTGGCAGACTTCCACTATCGACACTACTTCCACTACCCAGCCGTCGCCACACTCCAGGACGCTTCCCGGACCCGCATGGCAGCTCCGGCCGAGACTCACGCACGACTGAAGACCCACAGAACAAGATAAGCGGAACTCTCTGAGACCTTGGACTCCAGGCTCAACAGACCCAGGGACAGAGATTTTCTGCTTGCTCCCACCAACCACAGGTCAAGGTTCAAGAATCAGGGACGCTGTCTCGTTAGCCAAGGTGTCAAAAATCAGATGGGCTAGTCACGTAATGAGATTTAAAGATGACCGCTGGACTAGAGCTGTTACCAACTAGATCCCACGGGATGTCAAAAGACCACGTGGCCGTCCACCTACCAGATGGTCAGACTTCTTCGTGAAGATCATGAACGATCGGTTTGAGGCTCTTCATGTTCCCAGAGCGAACAGATGCCATTGGGCTACACTAGCACGCGACAGGGACAAATGGAAACATTACCCGTGCCCGCTCGAGCAAATCGACGACTAATGGGAAGTTAAATGATTAAGTGATTATTTGTTTAATTTATTCATTTTTTACTTTTTTTCTTTATTATTAGTGAATCATCATGAGGTACAGTTGTTTACTTACAAACATTCATGTTTGGGTTTCAGTTATACAATGACCGAGTATCCGTCTCTCCACCAGTGCCCATTCTCCACCACCAATGAACCCAGTATCCCTCCCACCCCCCACCCCATCCCCCCATTTCACCTCACCTCTGTGGCAGGGCATTCCCTTTTGGTCTCTCTTTCCTTTAGGGTGTTGTGGTTTCCAATAGAGGTATTGAGTGGCCATCGTGTTCAGTCTTATAGTCTATTTTCAGCACGCATCTTGCATCTCTAGTGAGTCCTCCACACATCCTTTACTTGGTGTTCCCTTCTCTATCTGAACTGCCTTTTCCCTCAGCATGTGCTGCCAGCTTCCAAGCCATGGAGCAGACCTCCTGGTACTTATCTCAACTATTCTTGGGTGTTTGATTCCCATTCTTTTACTTTATATTCCCCAGAAGAGTGCAGTCTGCAGTCTTTTTATGTCTGTTTCTCTCTTTCTGACTCATTTCACTTAGCATGATACTTTCCAAATAGAACCACTTGTATGCAAATTTCATGACTTCATCTTTTCTAACAGCTGCATAGTATTCCATTGGGTAGATGGACCAAAGTTTCTTTAGCCAGTCATCTGTTCTCTGATGCTCGGGGTTTTTTTTTTTTTTTCAGATTTTGGCTATTATGTACAGAGCAGCAATGAACATACAGGTGCAGATGTCATTTTGACTATACTTTTTTGCCTCTCTGGGATATATTCCCAGGAGTGGTATTGCTGGGTCGAATGGGGGCTCTATTTCTCATTTTTTGAGAATCGTCCATACTATTTTCCAAAAGGGCTGAACCAGTCGGCCTTCCCACCAGCAGTGGTGGAGAATCTCTTTCTCCCCACATCCACACCAACACCCATTGCTTTTGTTCTTTTGGATGTGGGCCATTGTCTGTGGTGTGAGATGATATCTCATTGTTGTTTTGATCTGCATCTCCCTGATGATTAGTGATGTAGAGCATTTTCTCTTGTGCCTTTTAGCCTTTCGGATTTCTTCTTTGAGAGAGTTTCTGTTCATTTCATTACCCATTTTTGATGGGTTTGGATGTATTTTTCTTGTGGAGTTCAACCAGGGCTTTGTATATCCTTTGATACCATTATCTGTTGGGTATTGAGAGAATATCCTCTCCCGTTCCGTAGACTGTCTTTGTATTTTTGTCACTGTTTCTTTTGAGGTGCAGAAGCTTCTTAGTTTAAGATAGTACCATTTGTCTATCTCTGTTCTCACTTGGTTGGCCAGTGGCATGTCATCTTGGAAGATACCATTAACTTCAATGTCATGGAAGGTTTTGCCAGGAAAACGTCTTTAACAAATTGTGCTGGCAAAACTGGACAGCCACATGCAGAAAAATGGGCTCAGATCTCTATCTAACATCATGTACAAAAGTAAGATCAAAATGGATTAAAGACCTCAACATCAGACTGGAATCATAAGGTACATTGAAGACAAGGTCTGTTGATTTTTAATGAAATTTTTATATATGATGGCATATATTTGATCCAATTTTAAGTGAACTTGATATGATAATATTAAAATGATACTTTCTCTAGCTTTATGATCTTATATCATTTTTAATGATGGGGAAAAATGAATACTGTTTAGTTCTTATTATGTTCAAACAGAAGATTTTATATTTGTCAGATTTATACCTTATATTATCCACTTGCAAACAAAGAAGAAAATTATCTCTTTAAATATTAAAATACAATGCCTAAATTTAAAACATGGTTTTACCATGCTTTTCTTAAAAGAATAATCTAATACTTATTTTATGAAAAATTTAAAAATAAAAGTATCAATTTTATACATAATTGAATATACATGGATCTGACATGTACAAAGTGTATGAATCAAACATTGACACATCTAAAAGAAGAGATAAAAACAGCATAATAATAGTAGAATATTTAATAATAATATTATTTCAATAATGAATTTAAAAAAACTGTCAAGTCAAAAGGAAATACTCCAGAACCTAACATAAAATCATTTCCACCTAACAGCATTGAGAGCAAATTTGTTCTTTTTTCCTTTTGGGGGTCACACCTGCCGATGCTCAGGGGTTACTCCTGACTTTGCATTTAAGAATTATTCCAAGCGGTGCTTGAGGAAATCCAGGTCGGCCACATACAAGTCAAACACCCTTCCCGCTGTACTATCGCTCCGGACCCAGAGAATATTTTAAACCTGCACATGGGCGATTCCTTTGAAATTTCCTGTATGTCTAATGTGATATAGTAAATAAAAGACCAAGTATCACAAAATAAGTCAACTGCCTCTTCTACTATAATAGAATTAATGTATAAATTAGACTGGAAAAGATACATCAATTGTAATGTTGTACAAGAGCTTTAGTCTTCTACATGGCTAATCTGAGCTTGATCTCCAGCACTACTTGAGCTTGGCCCGAGCACTGTTAGGAGTGATCTCTGAGCAGAGACCACGAGGAAGCCGAAACACAGCAAAGTGTGGCCAAAACACCCCACAAAAATTAGAAAAATTAGAAATCAACAATTGTAATAAAACAGAAAACAAATCACAAATATGCCAACTAACAACATACCCTAGACTCTCTGTTCAAAGAGAAGATAAAAAGGAAATTTTCAAATATGAAGACACATGAAATTAAAAGACATAAAAATTATGGGATATAGCAAAAGACATACCAAATAAAAATTTTATAGTGATAATAAATTATAAAAGAAAAAATTTAGACACATTAAGCTTGTACTTTAGAAAGTAGAAAGAGCACAAAAGAGTCATAAGATTATGACTGATGACTGGAATTTATCAATCTCACAAAAACAGGCTATGATGCTTATTTGCCACTTCTTAACACTACAATCCATCCTAAATGTTAGTTGTTTTATATACTAACTTACATTTAAAGCATGTTTTCTTAAAATTTAAAAATTAAATTGGGAACAAATGTGCACACTTTGAATAATTTAGTAATTCTTAAACAAAATTTTCAAATAAAAAATGTTTTGTACTGTGATAAGTATGTGCTATATTAATTTAAGCAACCTGTGGAAATGTATATACTTTGGAAGAGATCTCATTTCTTTTCTTGCTTACGACCCATATTTTATTTTATTTTATTTTATTTTTTTATTAGTGAAACACTATGAGGTGCAGTTGTAGACTTACAAACTTTCGTGCTTGGGTTTCAGTTATACAATGATTGAGTACCCTCCACCAGTGCCCATTCTCCACCACCAATGATCCCAGTAGCCCTCCTACCCTCACTCCCTATCCACCCAACCCCACCCGGCCTCTGTAGCAGGGCATTCCCTTTTGCTCACTCTTTCCTTGTAAGTACAAATTTACGGTGTTGTAGTTTGCAATAGAGGTATTGAGTGGTCATTATGTTCAGTCTATAGTCTACTTTCAGCACACATCTAGCATCCTGAGCGAGTCCTCCAAACATCCTTTACTTGGTTTTTCCTTCTCTATCTGAGCTGCCTTTTCCCTCAGCATGTGCTGCTGGCTTCCAAGCCGGGGAGCAGACTCACTAGTATTTATCTCAACTATTCTTGGGTGTTCGACTCCCATTCTGTTACTTTATATTTCCCAGATGACTGAAGTCACGACCTATATTTTATAGCACAAAATATAGTGTTCCGTAAATATTCAATGTTTTATATATTATTAAAAAAACTGAAGTCCATCATTACATATGTATATTGAGACATTCTATTCTTTGGGGGGGGGGGGGTTGGTGGTTTAGGCCACATACACAATTCTCAGAGCTTGCTCCTGACTCTGTGGTCAGCTATTACTCCTCGTGGTACTGGAAGAAGCAAGCATGATTGAATGTGGTTCCGAGACTGAATAAAGATTGACAGCATGCAAGGTATGCATTTTATGCCCTATAATATCTAGTCCACTAAAAAGATTCTATTCTTTCCTCACAATCACAATCACAAATCATCTTGTTATTCATCGATTGCCTCGAGCAGGCCCCAGTAACGTCTCCTTCATCCTAGCCCTGAGATTATATTCAAGGCTCTTTAGGAGAATGAGACCCATCATTGTTACTGGTATTTGGCATACTGGGTATGCCACGGGGAGTTTGCCAGACTCTGCCGTGTGGGCAGGCTACATTCAGTAGCCTGCCAGTTTGTCCAAAGTAGGAATAAGATGTCATAATAAGATGTCCCCCTTTCCTTCCTACCCATATAAATTAAGAGCTTTCACTAATATCATTGCAAATAGCTCATCTCTATTGGGGAAAGTTTTATGATAACATAGTACTTACAACCAGTGTTAACTCTTCTGTCAGACCATTGCTCGAAATCTACAGGAGATATAATTTTGAATATAATTAACATTGTGGATGAATATTAATCAAGAAACTGAAAAGGAGATACAGTAAGTGGACTCAGCTTCAAAGTACTCAACCTAAATCAGATAAAAATGTCAATTTATTCTGTCTTAAAATTTAAAAGCCTGCTTTTAATGAAGGGAAAATGCTACCAGAGAGTCTGTAGGCAATATTCTATCTATAAATTTGGTAATAATTGTCACTTCATACGGTTTATGAAATTATTAAAGAATATTTGGAATACTGTATAGAAGCAAAATTTTGTATAACCTATTAAAACATTTTCAAACAGAAATGATTTCTATTTTAATATCTGAAGCTGATTTTAAAATGAACTGTGATATATGCAGAAAAATTATTTCATGCATCTGTACCCTTCGATGATCTTGCATTTATGTTATTTAGCTTTCCTGGGGAAACATCATGATGTAATGAGCCAGAACTAATTCCATAAGCAAGATAAATTATAACTGTTAACCTGTATTATGTATAACTGCAAAAATTAAACTTAATGGGCTTATTATACTCTTCACAACTATTGCTTCTAAATAAAAACATATGAGAAATTTTGCAGATTATATATGTCCATTACATTCTGTAATAAATATTTTAATATGAACAAAATAATATAAATATGGTCAACCAGGATAAAATGGTATTCTGATAGATGTGTTATTATCTTTCATCTATATGCAACAAATCAGTAACTCTTAGAAGTATATGAAAACTTACTTATTTTTTTTTTTTTTAGTGAAACACCATGAGGTACAGTTGTAGATTTACAATGTTTTGTGCTTGGGTTTTATTATGAAAACTTACATATATTTTTAATCATTCCAGTGTCTTAAGATTAAGATGTTACTATTTGTAACTTTATTTACACTTGTTTTTCAGTGTCTTAAGACAAGATGTTACTATTTGTAACTTTATTTACACATAGTTTTAACTCCATTATGATGTAGTATCATTTGGATATATGTTTTCCCACATTTTTCATTGTTCAAAAGAGTTTAGTCCAATCACTTTAAAAGTCAACTTACTCTTTGATCCCATGCTCTCCTTTGCTTGCTCGTTGCTTGTCTCTGTTTGCTTTTTGCACTATGGACATGCCTGTGTTCTCTCTTGAACACATGTTCCTTTTGTTCTCTCCCTTCAAATTTTTGTGACTTTAGTCCATGAAAAAAAAAAGTATCTTGTTTTACTAAATATGAATAAATGAGTAAAAGTCAGTGATTTTCTGTTCATCTCTTGTTCCTATTTATGATGGGTTATTATTATTACTTAAGGGTTTTTTTTTTGCACTTTATGGATCTTGAATTTTAGCTCTTTCTCTGGTTGATGGTGTGCAAATATTTTCTCCATCCAAGAAGTTATCTTTTTATTTTAGCCTCAGTTTCTTTACCTATATTGAAACAATTTTAATTTTATATGGTGATATTTGTTTACTCATTTTATTTTGTTTTGTTTTGGAGGCCCACTCAGCAGTACTCAGCATGCAAAGGAAACAACCGTCGTGCTTTCTCTTAGGTCCTGAGATTATTTGTGTTCTTTATAAAATAAAACCAACATAATATATTAATAAGAGGTTCAAATAATCAGAAAAAAAATTTTAGCTTGAAGTTTGTTTGGTTATTTAATGTACATTGTTTTATTCTTACTTTTTTTTTTTGGTCTAAATTATCACTTCTGAAATCTCTATTAATGCCTGGGAATAACAGTCTAAATACTTTTAGTATTGTTTTAATTTGATATACTAAATTTGTTTTATGATATATATTTCATTAAGTGCTGGCATTAAACCAGTTTAACTGTATTATATTAAGAGTAATAGAATTAAAAACAGCATGGAAACCATATTTAATTGAAAATTATTTTTTGATAAATTATAGGGTAGTTATAGTTTTATTTGTGACACTATGTAATAAAAAATGCTTCAGAAGGCAAAAGAACTAATGTTTATCCAATTTCTAATGAATGAAGATTTTGTTAAACATTTAGCATTGTGATTCTAGTTTTCATCAAATACCCACAAATCCCTACTGAATACATGTACATGTATACATGAATACATGTACTGAATGTATGAGAAAACTGAATGAAGAGCAGAAATCTAATAAATGTCTTAATAGGTGGGAAGAAAAATTGTCAAAGATTAATTGTACTGCCTGGTAACTGACTTAACTATCCATGAAGGGCTTAATTCATCCATGTTCAGTGATAGATTTATATTTATCATGCAGTCTGACAAAGACAGCTATAAGTAAAAATTGATAGGTTGATAAAAGGTTAACCTCATCTGCTAAGCATATTAATAAAACAAAAAATATAGTAATACTTTTCACATTCATTTGGAGAATCAATCACTTGAAACTACTAAAGTTGTCATAATTAGTATTTGGTAAATATAGAGTAATCCATAAAAAGAACAGGAATTGTATGTACCTCATGGGCAAGGTATGTTTTTAGAGTGCTAAAGACAGATTTGAAAAGTAAGACAAGGAATTTTGTTCATTAGAAGATAACATGAGTTTACTAAAATTGGATCATATTGAACTAAATAATATTCACAAAGAATAGAAGTAACATAAATTCAGTAGACTCAGAAGACTTCTCAACTACAATGAGTAAGGTACAAAATCATGTACTTATTAATAAATCATGTAAACTTTTGTGATTTAAATGCTATAATTAAGGAGTATTGACCATGGTCAACTATTTTGTATAAATTTAATGGGAAAATTTTGTACAAATCTAAATGGTCAGTGTTTGTCATTAAATCTATAGCTAATTTTTTATGAATTATTTTCTACTTATTCCTAGATTTTTTTGCATTTATACATTTTATTAAATTCATGGGAAAACTACATATAGACATCCTAACTGATATTTAAAAATTGCCATAGATTCTAAATAATCTAGTCATTATGTGATTAAAACAAAGATTTAGATTAAAACAAAGAATTAGATTTATGTCAAAACTTATTTATAAACTTTGCACTTAGAAGATTTATATAAAAACATCTGTTTAATGTGAATATATAGCAACTCCATTTTTTTTCTGTTTCTGAAAGTTTAAATAAAGCTAATCAACATTTACATTTTTAAAAACACATTGTGGACTTCTGCTGATAGATACCATTTTTAATATTTTATGAGTTTATGTATTTCTTATTAGTTTTATTTTTTCTGTGTATTTTATATATCTAAGTTGTCAAACTTATGATGATATCACTTAATCACTTAACTTCCAGTTAGTCGTTGATTTGCTCGAGCGGGCGCCAGTAATGTCTCCATTTGTCCCTGTCACGTGCTAGTGTAGCCCAATGGCATCTGTTCGCTCCGGGAACATGAAGGGCCTCAAACCGATCGTTCATGATCTTGACAAAGAAGTCTGACCATCTGGTAGGTGGGCGGCCACACGGTCTTTTGACATCCCGTGGAGTCCAATCAGTAACAGCTCTAGTCCAACGGTCGTCTTTAAATCTCATTACATAACCAGCCCATCTGATTTTCGACACCTTGGCAAATGAGACAGCGTCCCTGATCCTTGATCATCGACGGATGTCAGAACTACGGATTCTTTCTCTCATTTGAGTGAAACGTGATATTCCAAGCATAGCTCTTTCTATTCTTCTTTGGGAGACCTGAATAGCATTCTCATCCTGTTTGCGTAGGGCTCAGGTCTCTGAGGCATATGTTAATGCAGGAAGAACAGTGGAATCAAAGAGATGTGCCCAGAGCCGGAGGTTCTTCGTCCTCTTAGCTATTTCTTCGATGTTCTTGAAGGCGTTCCAAGCGGCTCTCTTCCTCCTGCGCAGCTCGGGTGCCAGGTCATTTGTCATGTTGACCTCTCGACCTAGGTACACATAGCTGTTGCATTCGGAGATGGTCGTTCCATTGAGAGCGAATGGGGCATCAGGAACAAGGCTGTTTCTCATAAACATTGTCTTCGTGAGATTCAGCTGTAGTCCTACCTTTCCACACTCACGGTCAAAGTCGGCCAGCATTTGTGCCGCTTGGCTGATGTTTGGTGTTATTAAAACAATGTCATCAGCAAAGCGGAGGTGGTGTAGTTGCCGACCATCTATTTTCACTCCATTCCTTCCCATTCCAGTCGTCGCATGATGTTCTCGAGGGTGGCACTGAAGAGTTTCGGTGAGATGGTATCACCCTGCCGCACCTCTCTCTTGACATCAACGATCACTTCTTTGTAGAATGGTGAGATCCTGGTAGTGAATCCGCAATACAGCTCACGGAGGATCCTGATGTATTGGGCTTCAATGCCCTGATTGGCTAGGGCTTCAATGACTGCTTCCGTCTCAACAGAATCAAAGGCCTTCTTTAAGTCAGTGAACGTTAAACAGAGCGGCATCTTGAACTCCTGAGAAACCTCAATGAGCTTGGTTATCATGTGGATATGGTCGATGGTGCTGAATCCTTTGCGGAACCCGGCTTGCTCGCATGGTTGTCCTTCATCTAGTGTTCTGCCAATCCTATTTAGGATGACTCGAGTGAACAACTTGTAGATGACAGACAATAGGCAGATCGGGCGATAGTTGCCAATGTCATGGATGTCTCCCTTCTTGAACAGTAGTTCGGTCCTGCTGGTTTTCCATTGGGACGGAACCTTGCATTCAGACAGGTAGCGAGTGAAGAGCCGAGCCAGTGTATTGATGAGTACTGACAGCAGGTTCTTCAGGTGTTCAGGTCTGACATTGTCTGGGCCAGGTGCTGTTTGTTTCTTTACCGACGAAATGGCGTGTCGGATTTCGGAAGGGAGAACGTTGGGAACGACATATCCATCCTGTGGAATTTGGTATGTCGGCAAGTGGACATGGCTATCGAAGAGATTTGAGTAGAAGTCATAGATAATCCTCTCCATTGCCATTCTGGAGGTTGTGATGGATCCATCAGGACGTCGGAGGGCAGCCATTATTATCTATGATGATAATAGATTTATAACTTCACTTTTTAATGCTTGAGCATAATTTTTATATTTTTTCTAATAAGTTTTGGTAGATTTTGGTGATTTATTTATAGTATCCATCACATAATTTGAACATATACTTAAAATTTCACCTTTGATGATATTCATATATACTTTAATTTATAAAATGTTTGTTTCATGTTTCATTTCAAAAATCTCTTGCATTTTGTCGGGTCCTTTTTACTTTTATTGATATAATGAAATATATTGATTGAGTTACAAATGTTCAACCATTTTTGCATCCCCAGGATGAATCCCACTTGGTCATGATGCATGATCTTAATGATGAGACATTAGATTCTACTTTATAATATTTGCTTCAGGTTCTTTGTATCTATGTTCATCAGGGATGTTAACCTGTAATTTTCTTTTTTTGTGTGGTGTCTCTGTCTGCTTTTGGTATCAGGGTTATATGTGCCTAATAGAAACTGGAAGTGTTTCTGATTCTCCAATTTCCTGGAAAAGCTTGAAAAGAACTGGCAATAGGTCCTCTTTAAAGATTTGGAAAAAATTCACTACTTAATCCATGTGGAAATTGCTGTTTCATAAAATAAAAGAAGACTTTAGGAAATGGAGACACAAATTTTGCTCATTGATTGGGAGAATTAAGATTGTGAAAATGGCAAGACTCCCAAAAGCATTATACAGAGTCAATGTAGCCCCTATGAGTATACCCATGACATTTTTCAAAGAAGTAGACAAAGCACTCTGAAATTAATATGGAAAAATATACCGCTATGAATAAATGGAATAAGAGCAACTAGTGCTGATGCAGATACGGAGAGAAAGGGACTCTCGTTCATTGTTGGTTGGAAGGCCAACTGGTCCAGCCTTTTGAAAAAACAATATAGGCATCCTCAAAAAATTAGAAATTGAGTTTCCATTTCACCCAGCAATACTCCTTCTGGGAATATACCCTGGGTGCCTAAAAACACACAGTAGAAAAACCATCTGCACCTGTATGTACATTGCAGCAACATTCACAATAACCAGAATCTGGAAAATGCACAAGTGCCCGAAAACAGATGAATGGCTAAGGAAACTATGACACATCTACACAGTGAAATACTATTCAGTTTCCAGAAAATGAAGTCATGAAATTCGCCTATAAATGGATAGATTTGGAGAGCATCATGCTGAGTGAAATGAGTTAGAAATAAAGGGACAATTATAGAATGACTGCGTTCATTTGTGGCATATAATCACTTAATCACTTATTCATGAATATGGTATATAATAATAAATAAATATGTGTATATATACACATTGTTATATATCATATCTTATTTATTGTATGTATGTATTTATATATACACACAAATACACATATGTATAAATATATAAATACATATATGTATCATTATTATGTATATATATATATATAAATATAGTGAAAGACTGTCAGGGCCCAACAGCTGAAGACCACCGGGGCCCAGCCAAGGCCATGCTGGGACCACTCTCCACACACTTGGATGAGCCTCACGCATAAAATAACTGGCAGAGGAACCCAGGTGTGTAGGACCCGGGGCTGAGATCTCCAAGTCTGCACGGTTTGGGACTGGACCTGCCAGTAACTAGACAGTTACACCCACTAACTGCCTTGTAACTCCAACAACGGCCAGGATCCAGAGATTATCACACTCAGCTCCTGGAAGCGCGCGGCCGCATTTGTGGCCGCGCGACATCTTATCATCTCATTCCTAATTTGGTCAAACTGGCAGGCTACCAAATGTAACCTGCCCACACGGCAGAGTCTGGCAAACTCCCCGTGTTATACCCAATATGCCAAATACCAGTAACAATGATGGGTCTCATTCTCCTAACCCTGAAAAAGCCTTGAATATGGTACTTTAAAAAAAAGAAAAAAAAATCTCAGGGTTAGGACGAAGAAGACGTTACTGGCACCTGCTCGAGGCAATCGACGAACAACAGGGTGGTCGTGATTGTGATAGTGAAAGACATATCCATGGCCAGGGAAAACAGGATCTAGGAGGAGGATAGATAAGGGATCAGATGACAATAATAGATGGAAATGATCACACTGTCCAAGTACTGAGTGTTAAAAGTAGGTAAAGGAATGAATGATAATATTTCAGTATCTGTACTCCAAACCACAATGCCCGAAAGGAAAGAGAGAGAGAGAGAGAGAGAGAGAGAGAGAGAGAGAGAGAGAAGAAAGAGAGAGATAAGAAAAATATCTGCAATAGCAGATGCAGCTTGGGGCAGGGTGGGGATTGATAGAACTGGGACACTGGTGCTGGGAAATGTACACTGGTGGAGGGATGGGTGTTGGAACACTGTAAAATTGAAACCAAATTATGAACAGCTTTGTAAAAATCTATCTCACAGTGATTCAATTATAAAATCGTTTATTAAAAAGAAGTGTTTTCATCTCCTATACTTCCTAGTTAATGGGCATATTTTGTGGGGAGGAGCTGTGCTTAATGATCACTGGCTCTGCATTCAGAGATTATTCCTGGAGAAACTAAGGGGACAAGATGAGATGCTTGAGATAAAAAACCTAGGTCAACTCCATGCAAGGCAAGACCCTACATGAAGCACTATTTCATCAGCCCCTTACTGATTATTTTTTTGGGAGGTTCACTCCTGACTCTGTCCTCAGGAATCATTCCTGGCAGTGTTCAGGGGACCATATGGGATGCTGGGAATTGAACCTGGGTCAGCCATGTGCAAGCAAATGCCTTACCCATTGAGCTATCACTCCAGCCCCCTCCTTACTGATTCATTTTAATATCTGTATGTTGTACGGATCATTCTATTTGAAAGTGAAGAATGATCAATATGTTTGTGTGTGTAATTATCAGTAATACGGTGTAAATAGTGTTTTAAGGGGAAAAATACAAGATGGTCTATTAAATATTTATCTATGAATGGAATATGGCAGCAGGATTAAAGAGAGGAAGCACAAGTTTTGAAATTTGACTTCTTAAATTTAAGTATCTAATTCCAAAATTTGGTACAGATAAAGGTCTAGTAAGTTAAATAATATACTATTATATGAAATAGTCTGTAGATATTTGAGATGAAATTTTAATGAAATATTATGTACATATTGCATTGCCTAAAATGATACTTTGTTACTGATTCTGAATATTTATCAAATTTGTTTTCCAGCCTTTCTATTCTTTTCCCATGTCCTAATTTTATAGTATCCTATTGTGTAATACAAGCATAGCAACTTATTCTTTACACAGACCTTCTCTAGCCATAAGACATAGACAGTTAGTGGCAGCTAGTTTCTAGATATGAACTACATTTATCATTTCAGACAGGGTATTAAAATGTTAGTATATTTTATGTGTTTATTTCACAAATCATAAGTGAAATCTGAAGAAATGATATTAATCTTTTTTCTTAGTAAAAGAAATTAATATAGACAATCAGGTGGATTAATAGATAGAGACTAGATGATGGGCAGAATATTTCAGCAATATTTTTGCTCCCATTATCGTAATTTTTCTTTGAAGGTTCCTTGCAAGAATAAGCTATTCACAGAAAATTCACATATTTTTAGATGAAAAAGTAAAAGCACTAGGAATTGTAAGTGGCATTCTCAGAATTGTATCAGTGATGATAATTAGCTACATATTTTTAGTCAGATAATATATTTGAACTCAATGGATGTTTTAGAACTCAGGATGAATCATTTTATAGCTATCCATTATCAGTATTCAAAAAAATTAGTGTAAGATATAATAACAACGATTAAGTAATTAATGGTTAAATATACCCAGTTCTTTACTCATCCTGGAAAATACCAAGGAATCTCTGATAAAATAGATGGAGTTCTAATTCATGGAACAAACCTGATTCTATTTTTAAAGTCTATTAAAAAGTGAACATTCTGTTTCAAAAGCAAACACTGAATAGAAATATGGAAGTTCACTGTCTCTGTCCTTTTGTTGTTCATCGATTTGCTCGAGGGGACCCAATAACGTCTCCATTGTGAGACTTGTTGTTACTATGTTTTGGCATATTGAATACGTCATGAGTAGCTTGCCAGGCTTTACCATGCGGGCGAGATACTCTCAGTAGCTTGCCAGGCTCTCCGAGATGGGTGGAGAAATCTAATCTGGCTCGGCCGAGCCGGTTGTGTACAAGACAAATGCCCTACTGCTGTGCTATCACTCCAGCCTAATGGAAGTTCATTCTATAGTAAATTTTAGTATGTTTTTTTGATGTTTTATAAAAATACCTTTTCAGAAATGTCAGCAAAGTTTAAAGAAGCAATATTTAAAGAAGTAATATGAGTATTGCTGCTATAATTGTTGAACGATGCATAAAAATTATTAAATTTATTTACACCCATCTTAATGCCCACGTTTCTTTCTTTCAAATGATTGTACCAATTATAGAACTGAATGTAAACTCTGCTAATTTAGCATATTTTTCAACCAACAGAAATATCTTATATGCATTAATAAAACAGTGAAACAATCAAAGCCTTGATATCTGTGTTCAAATCACAGGAATAGAACAGTTTTAATGTTATTATTTTTTAATAAGTGCTTTAAGCCATACTATGATTAGTGAACAAAGACAGTTATTGTGCATTGATGGATAAAATTGCCTTTATTGAATTATTTTATGCTATTTTTTCTAATTATAGCACTGCAGGTGTTTATATCTCCAGATTGCATTGGTAAGGTAATTAGGTTCAGCAAGTATGTGAATTATGTTAGATTAAATTAGTTTATAGCCAGAGAGGAATTTAATGAAGTGGAAATGTATCTTTCCAGATTGTGCACTAGTCATCGGAGGTTGCAATGGTCAGTTAAGATGATGTTAGGGCATAACACGTTCAAATTAGGAGGCAGAATTACTCATGAGCAAGTCTTGTTTTGAAGAAGACTTTTTAAAAAGTCTGAATCAAGTGATGTTTAAGTTTAATTTCTGCCATCATCAGCCACTTAATTTGATCATCATTCCCAATACAAGATGAATGTATTTAGACACATATTGATTACATAAATGTATATGTAAAATAGTCAATTACCTTCTTGCACTTTAGCTAAAGGAGAATTTAGTCAGTTGCCCTAGGAGTCAATATGAAATATAAAAAGGCTCCAATCAATTATACTGAACCTAACGTTTTCACAATTAAGGCTTCAATGTCGACTTCTCTAACAGTAGTCAACTTTGTTAAAATAAAATGAAAACCAAATTTTTCCCCTCTGTCAAATAAAAGCATCATAGATACTCATCATGTTCCCAATATATCCTGCTTATCAGAAAAAAAATTAAATGTCATGGTTATTTGAAGTTCTGTTATAATCTTCTTTCCAACAGCATAGTTCGCACACACCAAGGTATGTTCATTAAAAGAAAAGCTAAAGTTAACATAACATTGAACGTTAGACACTGCAGTCTAAATGTGCATTGGAGACATAGGATTACCTCCTACAATCACCTAACCACTACATTCATGGTTTAGCTTTTATCAATTTAAGATACATGTCTATATTTATTGTTAACTTTCATATATTATGAGTAGGTGGGTTAAAACTATTGCTTTTAAAAAAAGTCGAGCATATTTGTATTTTATTAAAGAACCAACTCTTAATACAATAAGGGAAAATAGACCATCATAATAATTGTTATTTCCTATGATGTCCTTTCACTAACCTTTAGTGTGAATTAGAATGGCTATTCTACCTTAAATCTTCGTGCAAAGATCAATAGTACAGGAAAGCTACCAATTAAATAATGCTAAACAAAGCTGCAGGTTACACATTGTCAGAGATCTTGTTAGCTTTAGAGGGGTGTTAAGTCTCTAGTCCAATCAGAAGGAAAAAACAGGAAAATGTTGCTCATTAGGACAGCGTGATGCTCACACTTGAAAAGCTTACATGAGATTTCTTTCCTCGTTTTTTTTTTACAAAATACTGAAGGGATAATTATGAAATGAGTTTATTCTAAATAGAAAGATCAATTAGAGATGGCTTAGTACAAGGCAAAACTCAAAAAATATGTGATATAATTCTTGTTTTTTTCTAATATTTCTTGAGAATATTTGGTACCTTGTCAATACTATGAAAAGCAAAATATATAAATTAAAGTTTAAATTGAATTTATATTTAACTTAAAGTTAGATTTAAGTGTGTAACTAATTAACAACATGCATGGGATTAATCGTTTATATGTTATTTACTCTGAAAATCATTTTAAGCATCTTTTTTTTTTTTGCTTTTTGGGTCACACCCAGCCATGCACAGAGGTTACTCCTGGCTCTGCACTCAGGAATCACTCCTGGCAGTGCTCAGGGGACCATATGGGATGCTGGGAATCGAACCCAGGTTGGCTGTGTGCAAGGCAAATGCCCTACCCGCTGTGCTATTGCGCCAGCCCCCTAAACATCATTTTAACACTGGATTTTATAGTTTCTTGTGGAATAAGAAAAGAACAATATTATAATTTGATGACATACAGTGTTTTGAGACATTTGAAAAGAAATTACAATATTATTTTTTAAATGTTTTGTTTTTAAATCAATGTACATTTTGGCACTGCACTGCACTGCACTGTCCTCCCGCTGTTCATCAATTTGCTCGAGTGGGCCCAGTAACGTCTCCAATGTGAGTCTTGTTGTTACTGTGTTTCGTATATCCAATATGTCATTGGTAGCTTGCCAGGCTTTGCCATGGCGGCGAGATACTTGCAGTAGCTTGCCGGGCTCTTCGAGAGGGGTGGAGGAATTGAACCCAGGTCAGCCGGGTTGGCCGTGCAAGGCAAACGTCCTACCTTGCAAAAGAAACTAAATAGTTTTTGAAGTTGTTTTAAAAATGTTTTCTTTCTGTGCAAATTTTGTTTTGTACTGTTTGGGGGTCACAACCAGCTGTGCTCTGGGCTTATTCCTGCCTTAGTGTGAAAGTATTACTGATTTTTGCTTGGGGAAACACATATGGTGCCAGGAATCCAGGGAGAGTCAGCTGCATAAAATGTAAGCATCATGCTTCCTGTAATATCTCTCTAGTATTCTCCTGTGTTTTTATAAATCAAGTTTTTCATATCAACTAGAAAATTCTCTATTTACAATTAAGTCAAATCCCCATTTCTTGGATTTGAGTTGGAGTTGGTTTCCTCACCTTACAGCCATGCCACTCTAGCTCCAAAGGGAGATTTCATTTCACTGAAACTCAAAATTTACTGGAATGAAGAAACTTTTCTAATTTTATGATAATAATTGTTTTAAAATTGTTCAACTTCAGCTTTTAAAAAAATGTTTCTTGCTATGTATCATAACAGTGTGACAACTTCTAATTTTTTTAAAAGTGAAATTATCAAACTCTTTAAATTGTATTAACCTATAGTTGTATTATAACCATGAACATCAAAAAGACAAAATGTAGAATTGACATCCATATTTAAAAATTTTAATACATGTGAACTGTTTATAATTTAAGAATGGGGAAATATTTGAAAGTATTATAAGATAATGATCATAAAATGTTTTCCTTCGTGTTTTAGATGTAATCACACATGAATGTCAAATGATCAAATTTTTAATGTAAATACAAGAATGTTAAATATAAATATGCTTATATATTGATAGAAGATTATTGTAGACCCTATATATATTTGGCAAAATTTAAATATCAACAAAATTATATAAAAAGGTAGAAAGTCATCCTTTGAAGTCTGTTTTATTTTTTTTCAATGACAGGTATTGAAAAAGATTTATGGAAATTGGTAAAGTAATAGCAGAGGGGAAATAAAAGTATTGCGACAAATTTTAATTTCAATTCTGATTTTGATGTGAAAGGACAGAAAAAATAGACAAGTGTTTTTATATTTAGAAGGACAACTGATAATTTCTTTTCATATTCTGACCATCTACTATGTGGAAAAATTTCAGTAAAAGTTGCATATACCTTGATGATGCGTAATCCTCAAGAAAGAAGAGGGTCATCTTAGTGACTGAAAAATGATCATCAATGTAGTGTGACCATCTTTTACTTATTTGTTTCAAAGACAGATCCAGAACACTTTTCTTTTTATCATCTGCTTCATTCAAATGCAGTAGTAGTTTCTCTATCTTAATCTTTCTACTTTAAGTGGAAACACTCTGCCTCTATCCATTTCTGAGGCACAAAATGTCAAATCTGATCTATAATATTCTGTTAAGGACAGTTTGGAATTCAAAAGCAATATTTCTAGTGACTAGTTTAAATTAAAAGCTTCGTTTCCTATATTTGTCTGAGATTTTGCAGAGGAAATTTTGTATAAAATTACACTTATTAATAAATTTGATCATTGTTGTCCATTTGACTATATTTGCTTTATTTAGCATTCGTTTTGATTTGTGCAAAATTTATTGTTGAGAGAAATTCATCAAAGTAAAAGAATGTCAATTTTTTTGGTTAGGCAATGCCAAGATACTTATGAATATTTATGAGAATATTCTATCATTAGTGTGAATAACTATTTTTAAAACTTTCATTCTGGATCTTTGTTCGTTGTGAGTTCAAATGTGTCTCTTTAAGAAGCAGAAAGTTGAAGTTGGTTTCCTGATGCTTCCAATCTAACCACTGTGACTCCACAGGGGATTTCATTCCACTGAAATTTAGAATTTATTAGAATGAAGAAACTTTTTTCTTTTGGTTGATTTTAGCATTTGACTTTGTTTTTTATATGAGGGATTTTATAGCCCTACACAATTGGATTAGATAAGACAAATAAGCCGTTTGTTTGAAAATGTATTTGTTCATCTTTCAAATCTGAATTATAACCTTGCAGGTTAGAGTATTTTTGACCAATGATTTCTTTCACTTAATAATTTTGATTTATCCCTTATTTATCTATTTTTGTTCATTAATAAATTAATAAATATATTAAATCACTCTATCACTGTCATCCTGTTGTTCATCGATTTGCTCAAGCGGGTGCCAGTAATGTCTCCATTCACCCTAACCCTGAGATTTCAGCAGCCTCTCTTTACTCATCCTTCTCAACTGTGCCACATTGGAGGCTCTTTTAGGGTTTGAGGAATGAGACCCATTATTGTTACTGTTTTTGGCATATTGAATACTCCACAGGGAGCTTGTCAGGCTCTGCTGTGCAGGCAAGATATTCTTGGTAGCTTGCTGAGTCCTCCAAAAGGGAGACATAGACTATAAGAGGTTGCACAGCTACAAATGCATCCACGCAATTCCAGGAGCTTTGTTTTATAGTCTCTGGGTCTTGATCATTGATGGGATTGCACGGTTCCCGGGACAGTTTGTGGCTGTGACTGCCAAGCTACTGGAAAATGGGGGATCGGGGTAGAAGAGGCCAGGTCCTGATCTGAGAAGGCTTGGAGATCTCAGCCCCAGGTTCTGCACACCTGGGTTCCTCTGCGGTTCCTTCCTGTGTGAGGCTCGTTCAATCGTGAGGAGAGTGGCCTTGAGCATGTCTGTGGCTGGGTTCCGGATGTGTTTGGCTATCGGGACTCTGCTCAGGGTGGGGAGGGAAACTCAACCTGCCCCCCTCCAAGGGGCCCTGGTGAAGACAGCCAGGCATGGGGGCAGGAGACTACAAATATATTAAATAAATATAATAATATTAATAAATCTGATGGGCCTGATTGATAGCATAGCAGGTAGGGTGGCCAACCTGGGTTTGATTCCTCTACCCCTCTTGGAGAGCCCGGCAAGCTATTGAGAGTTTCCCACATTCCCGTTAAAGCCTGGCAAGCTCCCCATGGCGTATTCTATATGTCAAAAACAGTAACAAGTCTCACATGGGAGATGTTTTGGTGCCTGCTCGACCAAATCGATGAACAACGGGAGGACAGTGTTACAGTGCTACAATAAATCTGATGTGAATTTTATGCTTGCTTTGTGTAAGTAATGACTTGTTTCTCTTGCTGTCCTAACTTTTTGTTCTTGTCATTTGGACTACAGTATGTCTTAGTATTATACTCTGAATTGCTTGCCTCACTGTGGCCCTCCAGAATCAATGGACAAATCTCTCCTTTCAAATTGATGAAGTTCACCATTATTATTTCCTCCACCACTCACTTGTTCTTTCCTTTCCCTTTTTACCCTCCTGGAATTTCTATGAACCAAATATTGTTCCTCCTGGCATTATCAATAATACCTCTTAATGTCTTTACTTTTTCTCTCAACCTATTTTCGTGTGTGTTCTTGGGGCACTGTATGAAGACCAGGAATTAAACCCTGACAGCTGCATGCAAGGCAAGCACCTTACTGACTAATTTCTCCTTGGCCTGATTAGTATTTATTTTCAAACATATTAATGTGATATTTATACATGCTGACATGTTTTGTCTGAATCTACTGATAGGAACATATAATATTTTTTCTTCTTTGTTGATGTGGTTTATTACAGTGATTGAATTACATATATTGAATCAGCCTTGAATTCTATAAACAGTTCTAATTGTGACAATATATGGTACACTTAATGTTTCATTAGATTTGTTGTGCTAATATTTTGCTGAAATCTTTACATCTATGTTCATAAGAACAGTTGTTTGTCTTTTGGTGTCCCTGTCTACTCTTGTATTGTGGTAACTCTTCTGAGAAAATCTTCTCTTCAATTGTTTTAAAAGAGCATGAAAGGCAAATGAGATTTTGCCTTTACAAATTTGGTCAAACTCAATAGAAACTATCTGATTCTGGCTATAATTCTTTTGTTTTGCAGAGACTTTTTAAAATGTCTTTATTGTTTATTTGGGTTTCACACTTCCATGTATATTCTTGGAATATTGTGGAATTCTAATATTTTTTTATTTTTCTAATTTTCTCCAAAGTGCAAAATATTTCTTATATTAATTTCTATTTCTGTGGTATATGTAGTACCTTTTACCATTTCATTTCCTATTCTCTTTATTAGGTTTATCCCCCTCTAATTTTTTTTTGATAAGCCTAGCTAAGAGGTTCTACTGTTTGTTTTTTATTTGGTCCTTGTGAAGAATAGTTCTTGGTTTCATTGAGTTATTGTACTTTTCTGTTTTATTTATATTTATTCAAAATTTTATTATTTCCTTCTTCCTACAGGTCACTTGTATGATTTATTCATTTTACAGTTCTTTATTTGTGTTGTTAAATTGTTTATTTATTTTTTTTCTTTTTTTATTAGTGAAAAACCATGAGGTACAGTTATAGGCTTACAAATTTTGTGCTTGGGTTTCAGTTATACAATGATCAAGTGCCCATCCCTCCACCAGTGCCCGTCATCCATCCCCATGGGTCCCAGCATCCCCCCCCACCCTCATCCCCCCCTCCCCGTCCCATCCTGCCTCTGTGGCAGGGTATTCCCCCTTGTTCTCTCTATCTTCTTTTGGGTACTGTGTTTTGCAAGAGAGGCTTTGAGTGGCAATCATGTTTGGTCTATCGACTACTTTTAGCATGCTTCTCCCACCCTGGGAGGACCCTCACAACACCCTTCATTTGGTACTCTCTTCTCTATCTGAGCTTCCTTTTCACCTAGAGCCTGTGGCTGGCCTTCCATTCATGGAGCAAAATTCCTGGTACTAATCTCAGCCATTCCTGGGTGCTACTCTCCCTTTTTGTTGCTTTATGTTCCCCAGATGAATGCAATCTTTCTGTGTCTATCCCGCTCTTTCTGACTCATTTCGCTTAACATGATACTTTCCATGTAGTACCACTTGTATGTAAATTTCATAACTTCATCTTTTCTAACAGCTACATAGTACTCCATTGTGTAAATGTACCAAAGTTTCTTTAACCAGTCATCTGTTCTTGGGCACTCAGGATTTTTCCAGATTCTGGCTATTGTAAAGAGTGCTGCAATGAACAAACAATTGCAGATGTCACTTCGACTATACCTTTTTGCCTCTCTGGGATATATTCCCAGGAGTGCTATAGCTGGGTCAAATGGCAGATCAAATTCTAATTTTTTGAGAGTCGTCCATACTGTTTTCCAAAAGGGTTGGACCAGCCGGCATTCCCACCAGCAGTGAAGGAGGGTCCCTTTCTCGCCACATCCGCGCCAGCACCGGTTGCTTTTGTTCTTGTGGATGTGGGCCAGTCTCTGTGGTGTGAAATGATATCTCATTGTGGTTTTGATCTGCATCTCTCTGATGATTAGTGATGTAGAGCATTTTCTCATGTGCCTTTTTGCCATTCGAATTTCTTCTTTGCGAAAGTTTCTGTTCATTTCCTCACCCCATTTTTTGATGGGGTTGGGTGATTTCTTCTTGTGGAGTTTAACCAGTACCTTGTATATCCTTGATATCAACCCCTTGTCGGATGTGTACTTGGTGAATATCCTTTCCCATTCTGTAGGCTGTCTTTGTATTTTGGACAATGTTTCTTTTGAGGTGCAGAAGCTTCTTAGATTAAGATAGTCCCATTTGTCTATCTCTGTTTTCACTTGCTCGGCCAGTGGCGTGACATCTTTGAAGATACCATTAGCTTCAATATCATGGAGAGTTTTGCCGACTTTGTCTTCAATAAACATTATGGATTCTGGTCTGATGTTGAGGTCATAAATCCATTTTGATCTTACTTTTGTGCATGGTGTTAGGCAGAGATCTGAGCCCACTTTTTTGCATGTAGCCGTCCAATTTTGCCAGCACAGTTTGTTGAAGAGGCTTTCCCTGCTCCATTTCATTTTTCTTGCCCCCTTATCAAAAATTAGATGATTATATGTTTGGGAGGAAATGTCAGTATATTCAACTCTGTTCCATTGGTCTGCAGCTCTGCTTTTGTTCCAGTACCATGCTGTTTTAATTATTACTGCCTTGTAGTAGAGCTTGATGTTAGGTAGGTTGATTCCTCCCATTTTCTTTTTCCCAAGAATTGCTTTAGCTATTCGTGGGGGCTTATTGTTCCATATAAATTTCAGGAGTGTTTGCTCCATTTCTTTGAAGAATGTCATGGGTATCCTTATAGGGATTGCATTGAATTTGTACAGTGCTTTGGGAAGTATTGCCATTTTGATGATGTTGATTCTCCCCATCCATGAACAGGGGATATTTTTCCATTTCCTCGTGTCCTCTTTTATTTCCTGAAGTAGTGTTTTGTAGTTTTCTTTGTACAGGTCCTTTACTTCCTTAGTTAAGCTGATTGCACAATTGTGAATGGGATTGTTTTCTTGATGTCACTTGCTTCTCTCTCACTATTTGCGTATAGGAATGCCATGGATTTTTGGGAATTGATTTTATAGCCTGCAACTTTACTATACAAGCCTATTGTTTCTAGGAGTTTCTTGGTAGAGGTTTTAGGGTTCTCTAAGTATAGTATCATGTCATCTGCGAATAGTGAGAGCTTAATTTCTTCTTTCCCTATCTGGATGCCTTTAATATCTTTTTCTTGCCTAATCGCTATTGCAAGTATTTCCAGTACTATATTGAACAGTAGTGGAGAGAGTGGGCATCCTTGTCTCGTCCCTGACCTTAGGGGGAAGGGTCTCAGTTTTTCCCCATTGAGGATGATGTTTGCTGTAGGTTTGTGGTAGATGGCTTTAACTATATTGAGGAAAGTCCCCTCTATCCCCATTTTGGCAAGGATTTTCATCATGAATGGGTGCTGGATCTTGTCAAAAGCTTTCTCTGCGTCTATTGATATGATCATATGATTTTTATCTTTTCTTTTGTTGATATGATGGATTATGTTGATTGATTTCCGAATGTTGAACCATCCTTGCATCCCTGGGATGAATCACACTTGGTCATGATGTATGATCTTTTTGATGAGTTGTTGTATTCTATTGGCTAGTATTTTGTTGAGAATCTTCGCATCCGTGTTCATCAGGGATATTGGCCTGTAGTTTTCTTTTCTTGTGGTGTCTTTGTTTCCTTTTGGTATTAGAGAGATATGGGCTTCATAGAAGCTGTTTGGGAGAGTTTCTGTTTTTTCAATTTCCTGGAAAAGCTTGAGAAGAATTGGCAATAGGTCCTCTTTAAATGTTTGGAAAAATTCGCTAGTAAATCCGTCTGGGCCTGGGCTTTTGTTTTTGGGAAGACTTTTGATTACAGTTTCAATTTCCTTGATGTGAATAGGTCTATTCAGGTACTCTATATCTTCTTGATTCAGCTTTGGGAGATGGTAGGAATCCAGGAATTTATCCATTTCTTCCAGGTTCTCGTGTTTCGTGGCATAGAGACTTTCAAAGTAGTCTCTGATGATCTCTTGAATTTCTTTAGTTTCTGTTGTGATATCCCCATTCTTATTTCTGATTCGATTTATTAGGGTTCTCTCTCTCTGTTTCTTTGTGAGTGTTGCTAGTGGTTTATCTATCTTATTTATTTTCTCGAAGAACCAGCTCTTGGTTTCATTGATCTTTCGGATCGTTTCTTTGTTTTCCATGTCGTTGATTTCTGCTCTAAGTTTTATGATCTCTTTCCTTCTGCCTGATTTAGGCTTTTTCTGTTGATCCTTTTCTAAGGTCTTGAGCTGTGAGGTCAAATTGTTTATGTGCATCGTTTCTATCGACTTAAGATAGGCTTGCAGAGCTATAAATTTTCCCCTTAATACAGCTTTCGCTGCATCCCATAAGTTCTGGTAGTTTGTGTCTTCATTCTCATTTGTTTCCAGGTATCTTTTGATTTCATCCTTGACTTTGTTCCTGACCCACTCATTGTTCAGCATCGAGTTGTTTAATTTCCAGGTGTTTGATTTGGTTCTCCGTGTCTGTGTGTGATTCACTTCTATCCTCAGTGCATCATGGTCTGAAAAGATGGCTGATACTATTTCTATCTTCTTGATTCTGTTGAGGTATGTTTTGTGTCCTAGCACATGGTCTATTTTGGAAAATGTTCCGTGCGCGCTGGAGAAGAATGTGTATTCTTTCTTTTTGGGGTGTAAAGCCCTGTATAAGTCCATAAGCCCTTTCTCTTCTATTACTTCTTTCAAAGCCAGTAATTCCTTGCTGGGTTTTGTTCTTGTTGATCTATCCAGAGGTGATAAAGCGATGTTGAAGTCTCCAAGTACTATTGTGTTGGTAGTGATGTCCTCCTTAAAATCTGTTAGCAGTTGTTTTAAATATTTAGCTGTTCCCTCATTAGGTGCGTATACATTTAAGAGTGTGATTTCTTCCTGTTGTACGTATCCCTTGATGAAGAGAAAATAGCCTTCACTGTCCCTTCTAATCTTTTTCAAGGTGAAATTAATGTTGTCGGATACTAGTATGGCCACCCCAGCTTTTTTGAAGGGGCTATTTGCTTGCAGGATTGTTTTCCATCCTTTGACTTTGAGTCTGTGTTTGTTCTGGCTGTTGAGATGAGTTTCTTGTAGGCAGCAGAATGTTGGGTTCTGTCTCTGTATCCATTTTGCCACTCTGTGTCTCTTAACTGGTGAATTTAGACCATTGACATTGAGAGAGAGAATGGTTATGGGGTTTTGTGTCATGTTTCTGTGCGGGTGTGTTGTGGTTGTAGGGTTTGTCTTTTCTTATAGTAGCCCCTTTAGGCCTTGCTTTAGGTTTGGTTTTGAGTCTATGAAGTTCCTGAGCTGCTGTATCTATAAAATAGTGTACTGTTCCTTCTATTTTGAGGGAGAGTTTAGCCGGGTAGAGTATTCTTGGGGAAGCATTCATTTCCATGAGTTTTTCGACTATATCTTGCCCCTGCCTTCGGGCTTGTAGGGTTTCCTCTGATAGGTCTGCTGTGAATCTAAGGGATGCTCCTTTGTATGTGATTTCCTTCTTTGCTCTTGCTGCTTGCAGTATTGTGTCTCTATCGGCAGTATCGATCATTCTAAGTATGATATGTCTTGGAGTGTTTTTGTTGGGGTCTCTTTTACCTGGCACCCTTCGGCTTCCTTGAACCTGAATGGCTGCATTGTGCAGCTCTGGGAAGTTTTCAGCAATGATTTGTTTGACGGTGTTTTTTTCGTTGGGATTGTTTCCCTGAGGTTCAGGTAGTCCCATGATTCTAATATTGCTCCTCTTGGAGTCATCTGCTAGGACTCTGATTCTCTGTAGAGCCATTTTGAGGTCCCTTGCCACTGTTTGTTGTTGCGTGTTGGCTTGTTGCAGCTGATCTTCCAGGTCACTGATTCTCTCTTCAGCTGTGGTCATTCTATTTTTAAGAGAAGAAACTGAATTTCTCATTTCATCTATGGAATCTTTTAATCGTGACATTTCTGCCCTCATTTCTTCTCGTAATTTGTCGATTTTTTCTGTGGTGTTACTGGCTGTCTGTCTGACTGTTTCATTGAGTTGATTGAACATCTTCATGACTTCGTACCTGAATTCTATGTCAGAGAGGTCCCTTAGGTGAGCTGTATTGACAGAATGGTCTGGATTGTTTTCGTTGTTCTCCTCTTGTGTTGGAGATTTTCTTTGTTCCTTCATATTGCTGAGTAGGTTGGGTTACTAGATTCCCTGGGGACTAGGTTCCTTAGTATGGGAAAACAACCTGCGGCCACGTAAGCGTTGGCCCGCTGGAAATTAAGCCACGCCCACTTTTGAGGCCACGCCCACTTTCGAGGAGGCCACGCCTCTACAGAACCTTGGGTTTGGGTTGAGATGGGCGCCGCCATCAGGTCAGGAGTGAAGAGGGCAGGGCAGACGCTCAAAACTGCTTCTCTTCAGGCATCTCGGGGGACACCTGGGGTCCTGCAGGGAAAGATGGAGGTCCCAGGGTCGCGAGCCGCGAGCCGGCAGCTGTTCTGACCTGGAATTAAGATGCGATGGGCGCCGCCGTCAGGTCAGGAGTGAAGGGGGCAGGGCAGACGCTCAAAATTGCTTCTCTTCAGGCATCTCGGGGGACACCTGGGGTCCTGCAGGGAAAGATGGAGGTCCCAGAGTCGCGAGCCGGCAGCTGTTCTGACCAGTGCTCAGGAACTACTCCCTTCTCTATGCTCAGGGGGTCACTCCAAGGCTGTTCAGGGACCACGTGGAGCCAGGGATCAAATGAGGGTCAACTGCAAGCAAGACAGGTGCCTTAACTTGCCTGAACTTCAGAGTTATCTCTCCAGCCCTGCGGAGTGTTGGAGTGTTCTTTTCTCTGGAACTGTAACACCTGCTTGCTTTTCATCCTTGTAACTCAGTTGAGTATCATCTCCACCTCTGGAAATAAAAATAGCAGATGAAGCAACTTCTTTCAGCCTTGAAAAAATAGCTTTTCTAAATTGTTTATTGAGATTTCTTGGTTCATCAGATAAACCGATGTGACTATGAATTTTTCTCTGCATACTCCCTTTGATGAATAAAAGTATTTTGAAGTTGGTATCTTCTCTCCTCTTGTGTTCAGAAATTTTTGGTTTCTTCTTTGATTTTCACAGTGACAAAATAGTTATTCAATACTATCTTGTGTAATTTTCATGGATAGTTTTGCTTAAGAGACAGTATTCAGTTTTGTGCAGAGGATATTAGTAGCATGGTGTTTTAAGGGATTATTATTGCTGGTGTTTGGTAGACCATGTAATAAGTAGGGTTAAAGTTTGCACCAGGGTCTTCCTGTGTACAAGTATGTACTCCAGCCCATTCTGATATAGTATTCTAGCATTACATTTTTAAGGAATAGCCTACTTTTCTTTTTAGTTGATTTATAGTTTTATAAAACTGAGATTCATAGACATTGTTGATAAGATTTCAATTTTTATAAATGCATAAATTAAGGTTTGTCTTGTGCATCAACATATATTCTATTATGGAAAGTGTTTATATGTAGTTCAGAAAATGTGAATCAAACTGTAGAATCCTATAATTGTCTTTGAAGCTTAGAGTTTTTCACATTCTATATTTGGGACTGTTTCTTTATTGAGTTTTTTATCTGCTGGATTTGTTAAAAAATGAGCAAAGAATGCTACGTTCCCTCTATACTGGGTCTACATTATCTTTGTTTTAGTTTAGTTAACTTTATAAAATTAATCACCATGAATTACAGAGTGTTATATGATTAGGTTTCATGCAGACAATATTCCAACACCAATCCCTTTACCACTGTCCATTTTCCTCACAATTACCCTCAGCTTTGGGCTGGAGCGATAGCACAGCGGGTAGGGCGTTCGCCTTACAAGCGGCCAACATGGCCGACCCGAGTTCGATTCCTCCGCCCCTCTCAGAGAGCCCGGCAAGCTACCGAGAGTATCTCGCCCGCACGGCAGAGCCTGGCAAGCTCCCCATGACGTATTCGATATGCCAAACACAATAACAACAAAGTCTCCAATGGAGACGTTACTGGGCCCGCTCGAGCAAATCGACGATCAACAGGAGGGCCTTTACCTTTACCTTTTACCCTCAGCTTTCTCCCACCCATGTGTCTACCTCTATAATAGGCATTTAAGGAAACTAGTCATTGTAGTTTATGATACCGGTAACAGTACTGTGGGACTGTACAGTAACATGCATGGGACATTTTCAACTTTCAGCATCCCCTCTCCTCCCAAATGAGCACTTCCTTCCTCCATTGATTGTCATACTGTTCTGTTCCCTGTCCTAGCCCCACCCAACCCCAGTGATAAAATTCTTACTGAAGACCAGTATTCACTGCCTTTGTTTCTATTGTCTTGGGCAAGTGTTATTCCCTACTATTGTGTCCTTTCAGTTCTCTTAGACATTGCTTTATATATTCAAATTAATCTTCTTCAATTGGGTCATATATGTTGATGAATTTTAGAGTCTTGAAAAAGTGAACCCTTGGTCCTTATATAATCTTTGTAACTTTCTCTTTTTACACATTGTATTATGATATATCTTATACTGATATGAGATATATAAAACAATATCATTTTATGTCACTGTGTTTGTATGAGTTTCTTCTAGTTTTTCTGAGAGTGCCTATGATTACCTTCAGAGCTCAAGTTTATCTCCTAAACTAAAAGATTACCTTTAGTTGTGTGATTTATTCTGCTATTCATGTTTTTAGTGAATTCAGGTCATTGATAGTGAAATTATTGGCAACATATAATTGTCATTTGAATGTGCATTCTGAATAATATTAACATCACTGTCGCTGTCCAACCCCCCCCCCCCCCCATTGTTCATAGATTGCCTCAAGCGGGCCTAGTAACGTCTCCATTTTGACACTTATTACTGTGTTTGGCATGTCAAATACGTCACGGGAAGCTTGCCAAGCTTTGCCATGCGGGTGAGATACTTTCTGTAGCTTGCCAGGCTCTCCAAGAGGGGCAAAGGAATCGAACCTGGCTCAGCCAGGTGGGCAGCGTGCAACGCAAATGCAATACCCACTGTGCTATTGCTCCAAACCGATATTAACATATATCTCTAAAATTATACTCTAAATCTTCCATTTTTTAGCTGTTATCTATATGTTGGGCTGGAGCGATAGCACAGCAGGTAGGGCATTTGCCTTGCATGCAGCCAACATGGCCGAGCTGAGTTCTATTCTTCCGCCCCTCTCAGATAGCCTGGCAAGCTCCTGAGAGTATCTTGCCTGCACAGTAGAGCCTGGCAAGCTACCCATGACGTATTCAATATGCCAAACACAGTAACAAGTCTCATGATGGAGACGTTTCTGGGCCCGCTCGAGCAAATCAATGAACAACGAGAGGACCGTGACCGTGATCTATATGTTAGTAATGATCTGATTCTACTTGTCTCTTTTGCTAATTTTTGTAGTATTTTTATTAGGAGGTAACTATAAGGCTAACATTTTCAGGTGTAAGCTAATAGTCTATCTTTAATTGAACACAATTAAGTACTGAATTTATTCATTTCCTTTGCTTTTTTTAATTTCGTGATGCAAGATATATTTTATCGAACAAAATTTACAATTTTTAAAGCAAGACAGTTTTATAATTTTGTTCAATTTACAATGTTGTTCAATATAACGGGAGAAAAGATATCAAATACATGCTTGAGAGAGAACATGAGCTCCAGAATGGATAAAGCAAGCAATCAAGCAAATAGACATAGTCTACAAGGGAGATATGTGTTCAAGAGAGAACATGAACTTCAAGAGTAGGAAAATAAGAAAAATAGAAAGATATGTGTCCAAGGGAGAACACAGACTTGAAAGAGTTACTGAATTCATTCCAAATGTAGTAATTTATATTCTTGTCTTTAAATTTATTTATGTTTGAGTATCTTGTAACTTGCAGGTGATATTTCATTTTTCTTTTTAGCACTGTAACACTGTCCTCCTGTTGTTCATCAATTTGCTCTAGTGGGCCCAGTAACGTCTCCATTGGAGACTTTGTTGTTACTGTGTTTGGCATATTGATATGCCATGGGGAGCTTGCGAGGCTTTGCTGTGCAGGTGAGATACTCTTGGTAGCTTGACAGGCTCTCTAAGAGGGGCAGAGGAATAGAACTCGGGTTGGTGAAGATTGGCCGCATGCAAGGCAAACACCCTATGTTATCTCTCCAGCTTGTTTCTTAAATGTTTCATTTGGGGGATGGCTTAATAGGTATAAATTTTATTAACTATTTTGTGAAGAACTCATTATTCTTTCTTCATATCTCGTGATAACAAAGTTGGGTAAAATATTTGTTGTTGGAAGTTCTTTACTGTTCATTTATTTGCATACATTATGTGACTTTCTGACATACAGGATTTATGCTTAGAAATTCAGTAATAGTCTTATTTCTGTAATTACAATGTTATAATATATTATTGCTGTCTAGAATCTATTAATACTGTATGAATATTTATTATTTTCATTTACCTTAAAATATGCCTTGAGTTTATTTTTGTTTGAAATACTAATATGGAATATCTGTCTAATTCAAAGTATTGAGTTTCTGGACTATCATGTTTCATTTGAATATTGCTTCTTTTTATTCGCTTTTCTGTTAAGAATTCACTTGGTGTGAATATTATTTCTTTAAATACTGTCCCATACACCTTTTATTTTATTTTCCTTATTTTTACTTTTTTTCTTTATGTTTACTTTATTTCATCTTCAGATTTAACAGTTTTTTGTTGTTGGTGGTGGTGGTTTTTTTTTCCTCCTCCCCTTCTTGTCTGCTATTGAAGCTTTCTATTGTGCTTAATTCCAACTATTGTTACAGATTTGAGAGGCCTTGACATGACCAGAGGCTTTACATTTCTTTATACCCTGTTATCAAACATGGTATTCCCATAGACCTTGAAAGGGCTTGATGATAACAAATTACTAGCTGTATTGTTAAAGTCAAGCAAGCTTTTGACAGTGATTGAAACTCATGATCACAAAATTTTGGTTGCTGACATAATACACTAGACTCAGATGTGGGTATTTGGCAACAGATCCTGCTCTAGCATGGGTCTAGAGTCATTTTGGATATCAGACCCAGCTAACACTTAGTAACTAGTAGGAGACAGGAATCTTGTTGGTGATATTAAGTCAATCAAAATCAGATAATCACTCTTTTTTATCAGTGGATCATTTTAAGAGATTTTGTATGCTACCCTAGAGCATTATCTCTGTGTGTGGGGTATGTTGCTATGGTGAAGGGGGGATGGAGTGGTATTGGAAAGGGTGGTATTCACTAGGTTGTGACAAATCATAAGGGTGGCAATCTCTAGCAACTTCACTCCTATTTATGTTTTATAGATTTATACATGTATTATTTTTTTCTATGTGTACTCTTCCTGTACTGAACTTATAGAACGGTGTCAGTAGACACTAGAAGTTTGGCACAGCCACTAGGAGTTCCAAGAGTAAAATTCAACACCTTATAAATCTCTTCATACTTTTTTTACTTTTCAGTGGGATTTTCTCAGTGATTTGTTTCTTTTGCCAGTTCTTCTAAGTGCTATCCTTTAATCCCGGCTACAGAGGCTATGCTTGGATTTTCAGTCAGTCTTCAATAAATTGAGAGAGGTTTTGTGAAGATGTGCTGATTCAAGGAGTAAGCAAACACAGATACTCCCTGTTTTACCACCTATTCTACAGTATGCATGTTTAGTAAAAAAAAAAACAACCTTCCATAATCATACTGTATTGTTATTTATTATTCTCATATGTTAGTCAATCTTGTAATAAAATAAGTAAAGTATTCTAATGTAAGGAAGCAGTTAGTCATCACAAATATCATGTTTTACAAATGTTTAAAACCCTATGTCATTCAGTCTACTTCTATCCTGTTATTAAAACTTTGGCCTCTGATGGACTAAGAAAAGTTATGTGGAAAAAGGTCTTCATGTTAGAGTAACTCACTTCAAAATTAATTCAAACAAAAATGGAATTTTTTTTAACCAACTCCACTTTCACATCTAAGAATCAATCTTCTGCTCTGAAAAGCAAGGTCAAATTTTGTATACAAACTTTATGTAAAACTTCCAACTGCTATACCAAAAGATATTGATAATATCTCACAGACTGGAAAATATGTTCTCTACATTCACATTAAAATATGCATATAAAGAGCAATATCTCTTTAAATTTGATAAATTAATATTCTGGAGAGCAAAGTAGTATAGATAGAAGTGTTAATATTTACTAAAGAATTAAAGACATCGGTGATCCAGATGATAGAGATGAGATAACAGCATAGTGAGTCCCAGAATCATAATTTTGATAAAATGCATTAATAATTGCTCTTACTTATTATTCTATTGAAACATTTAAAAATCATTCTTTTGAAACTGAGGATAAAATTACCAAGTAGGAAAAATTAAAGACTTATCAAGAAATGGTTTGATTCACTAATGCCGTTTCTTATGATAGCAAAAATATAATTCAGTAACTACTGAAGTAGATGAACTGTGCAGGGAGTAATAAAATGTATATCAGCCTTATTGGTATTAATTTTTTCATATGAAAAAAGTGAACTAAGAAATCAGAACGTAAGACAGGATATTTTGGGAGCTATTGATTTTCACGTACCAAAAGTATATAATCTCTAATGATTTTCTAATGTGGGAAAAGATGACTTTATTTCTCGCAATACTCTTTCAGATAAAACTGGTAGATTTACTTAATTGTTAGTTGCATAGCAAAGCGATTTTGAAAACTGGTGGTGTTTTTTTGGAATGGAGGGGATATGGACACATTATTAGTGCTTAGAGCTTACTCCCAGTTCTGTGCTAAGGTATCATGTCGGTGCATGGGGACCATATATAGTGCTGAGAATTGAATTAGGTCAACTGTGTACAAGGCAAGCCCTTACCCACTGTATTCAAATTTTGAAAGAAAAAAAAATTTAGCAATAAATAGGATTGACAATTTACACAAATGCAAAGTTTGATTTTTAAATTTATCATCGTATAAAACAATCATTTTTAAATACTGTACTTCAAAATACATTTTGTATTAAAATTTTACAAATTATTTCATCTAATTGTTTCTACTCATTTAATATGACGTGTATATGCAGAGATACATTTCAGAATATATATTATTACATATATATTAAATATAAAAAATTTATTAAAGACTTTTTATTTTTGTTTTTTGGGGGTATCTCCCATGCTGGGCTTGATACAACCCCACCTTGGCCAAGTATTTTAACAAGTATTTCTTTTGCCAGCAATTCTAATTTGTAAAAATAACAAAATACCTCATGAAAAAGAACAGTGCAGAAGGCAAATGAAATGCATAAAAAATAATTACTATTTTCAAATTTAGTATAGGTATACCATTGGAATAAAGAAATTAAAACTATATCCAAGAATACCTTTTGGCCATTCGTATTTCTTCTTTGAGGAAGTTTCTGTTCATTACTTCTCCCCATTTTTTTTGATGGTGTTGTCGGTGACATTCTCATATCCATAAGTCACTTAAAATATGTTGAGTGACAACAAAAAAAAAGAAATTAAAATAAAGAAATTAAAACGAATTAAAAATCAACACTTATTTGGAGAAAGATAGTAAAGGTGAACTTCTCTTTATAGGTTCATTGAAAAGATATAAATTAGAGAGTCAGTGTTGTGCTTTAGGAAGTTCTACATAGTGCAAAATACTAACAGAACAAAACTTATCTATATATCTACCCACATATACGTACTTAACCTGTTCATATATGTATGCATGATGTACAATAGAGTATGTAGTACATTTCTAAACAAAAATTTTGGCTATAGTACCATTAACCAAAATACACATTGTCATTTAACTTAGAAAAGAAATACAAAACGCCTGAGACTTTGCATTTAATCAATAGTCATTAAGACATAAATCTAAGAAGCAAAACAAGAATAAATTTACTAATCTTTTACCATACATAATCCTGTGAATTAAAATTTATAAAATAAACTGAATTATCTGTACATGTTTTAATTAAAATTATTAAAAACATTGTTGTAGTATTTATACTTTAATTGATTATGGTAGCCTATGGTGTATATGCATTTTTCATATTTCACCATGAAATTGGTAAGTGATATGCAAACTATACATATATGAGTTATTTAATCACATTTATTTTATTACAATGAAAAATATTTAATAGTAAAATAAACTTCTCTGTAATAAACGTATGATGCCATTATAACTTCTTGGTGAGGGGATTGATCAAATTTATTTTGAAGCACTTTTAATTAGTTGCATTTGGGGGAATTAAGTATCTTTATTTCTTGACTGTTATCATAATAATATGACACTTCACATCTACTAAAATTATTTGTTTTGAATTTAAGTTTGTAATTCCTGTTACAATATGAGCTCTCTTGTTCGTAGCATAATTCCAATCTGATTATATCTTTATACTTAAAATGCATCTCATCAAAACAACTTAAGATTTACTTAGCTTTCTTTAAACTTTTTTGACAAGCTATAAGTTCAAAGTAATAATTAGTATTTTAAACATTGTTCTTGATAAAATAGTTTTATGCTTACCATTGTACTGTCTACTTTTGAGTTCCCATGCCATGTGAAATTATTCTTCTAAAATATGTATCTTAGGAAAAAAAATACACAAACTCACACATATATATATATATAATTTTGTAAATTAACATTACTACACGAATAAATGAATGTGTAACATAGGTTTTATAACTTATTATGTTTGGTACTCTTAAATTTTGTACACCTTGGAGGATCCTCCAAACACCCTTTATTTGGTGTTCCCTTCTCTATCTGAGCTGCCCTTTCCTCTAGAATGCCCGACTGGCCACTAAGCTATGGAGTAATCCTCCTGGTGCTGATCTCAGCTATTCTTGGGTATTAATCTCATATTTTGTTACTTTATATCCCCCAGATGAATGCAATCTTTCTATGTCTATCCCTCTCTTTCTGACTCATTTCGCTTAGCATGATACTTTCCATGTTGTACCACTTGTATGTAAATTTCATGACTTCATCTTTTCTAAGAGCTACATAGTACTCCATTGTGTAGATGTACCAAAGTTTCTTTAACCAGTCATCTGTTCTTGGGCATTCAGGTTTCTTCCAGTTTCTGGCTATTGTAAAGAGTGCTGCAATGAACAAACAAGTGCAGATGTCACTTCGACTATACATTTTTGCCTCTCTGGGATATATTCCCAGGAGTGGTATTGCTGGGTCAAATGGGAGCTCAATTTCTAATTTTTTGAGAATCGTCCATACTGTTTTCCAGAAGGGCTGAACCAGTCGACATTCCCACCAACAGTGAAGGAGTGTCCCTTTCTCGCCACATCCACGCCAGCATCGGTTGCTTTTGTTCTTTTGAATGTGGGCCAGTCTCTGAGGTGTGAGATGGTATCTCATTGTGGTTTTGATCTGCATCTCCCTGATGATTAATGATGTAGAGCATTTTCTCATGTGCTTTTTTGCCATTCGGATTTCTTTGGAGGATCCTCCCAGGAGGGGAGATGCATGTCCAAAGTGGACTATGGACTGAACATGTTTGCCACTCAATGCCTCTTTTGCAGACCGCAACACCCAAAAGGAGAGAGAGAACACAGGGGATTGCCCTGCCACAGAGGCAGGGGGGGTGGGGGAATGGGGGTGGGGGGATATTATCCATGGTGGTGGAAAATGGGCACTGGTGGAGGGATGGGTATCTGATCATTGTATAATCAAACCCAAGCACAAAAAATTGTAAATCTACAACTGTACCTCATGGTGTTTCACTAATAAAAAAAATTAAAAAAAAAAAGAAAAAAATTTTGTACACCTTTATACCTATCATAAAGTTGGAATGAACTTAATCATTATTTTGTATAGCATTTATTTTGCTTCATTCTATCTTATTGAAAATTTCAAATATTTGGTACTACAGCTATTGGAATTGTTTCTCAGTCTTGGAATGTTCTGCTTTGCTGTTTTTTCTTACGGTGTTCCTCTTTACATTTCAGTTTAGAAGGTTAGTATCAATGTTTCTTAATTATTTAAGGAATTTTTTTTAATTGAGGTTTTAAAATTCTTCCATCACCCTGTCTAGTTTACTATGATCACATCAATGGCGTTATCTATTACATTTAAATCTTATTTGTTTTTATTATAATATTTAGAACATTTTGAGAGTATCATATATCTTAACTATTTGATAGTATATGTTTTTCTGTCAGATATTATAATTTTAGTGATTCTTAATTATTTTAAATTATTTTTATGTGAATACGATTGAGTCATGGAATTATAGTTCTTATTGTTTTTTGGGGGGGTTCTTATTGTCTTTGCTTTACCACTTACCTTTCATTATGCTTTTAATCTTCTATTGAAATTTCTACCCAGTCACTTTGGTAATTGAAACTTAGATAATTTAGTCTTTAAATGAAGTTTTATGTACACATTGTTAAGACTTAGTCGGCTCTTTAGTGTTTGCTTTAGATGTAAGTTATGTGAATTTCAAATTTTTCTAGTTTCTTTGTTTTTATTTCCCTATTCAAGTTTGTATTTTCCTAAATATTTTTGCTTATTATGGCTCTCCCTTTTATATATCTTATCTTTAATTCAGTTTTTGCCTCTGTAATAAGATATGAAAGGAGGAAAACACCTTATAATATTTAAATTAAATATTATTACTTACTTAATTAAAATATTCATCATATATGTATTGTATGTGACATTAACTCTTGTTTTTAATTAAAAAATTATTGGATCACCGTGAGATACAGTTACAAACTTGCATGATTGCATTTCATTCTAACAATGCTCGACACCCATCCTTCCACCAGTGTACATTTTTCTACCACCATTATTTCCAGTGTCCCACCCATCACCCCGACCCTACCCCACTCCCTGCCTCTGTGGCAGGAACAGTCTTTCTTACTCTCTCTCTTTCATTTTGGGCATTGTAATTTGTGATAATATACTCAGAGGTCATCATATTTGGTCCTTGGTCTACTTTCAGCACATATCTCCCAACCTGAGCGATTTCTCCAATCATTTACCTAGTGGTCCCCACTCTGTCCCAACTGCCTTTTCCCCCCAGCATGTGGAACAGGCTTCCAAACCATGATGTGATCTTCCTGGCCCTTATCTCTACTGTCCTTAGGTGTTAATCTCATATCATGCTACTTTCTATTCCACAAATGAGTGCAGCATTCTGTCTGACCTTCTCTCACTGACTAATTTCACTTAGCAAGATATCCTCCATGTCCGTCCACTTACATGAGAATTGTCTGACCTTCTCTTTCTGACTAATTTTACTTAGCATTATACTCTCCATATCCATCCACTTACATGAGAATTTCATGATTTCATCTCTTCTAATGGCTGTATAGTATTCCATTGTGTAGATGTACCGGAGTTTCTTCAACCAGTTATATGTTCTCGAGCACTGTTTTTTTTTCCAGATTCTGGCTATTGTAAACTTTACTGCAGTAAACATACAAGTGCAGATATCATTTTTACTGTATTTTTTTGCATCTCTGGGATATATTCCCAGAGAAGTGGTATTTCTGGGTCATATGGAAACTCATTATCTAGTTTTTGGAAGAATGTCCATATTGTTTTCCAAAAAGGCTGCATTAGTCAGCATTCCCACCAACAATAAATGACAGTCCCTTTCCCGAGACACCACTGGTTGTTCTTGTTGGTATTAATGTGTGCCAGTTTCTGTGGTGTAAGATGATACCTCGTTGTTGTTTTTATTTGCATCTCCCTGATGATTATCAAAGTGGAGCATTTTTCTATGTGCTTTTGGCCATTTGAATTTCTTTTCTGTGTAAGTTTCTGTTCATTTCTTCTCCCTATTTTTTTTTGATGGGGTTAGAGGTTTTTTTCTTGTAAAGTTCTACCAGTGCCTTCTATATCCTGGATACTTAGCCCCTATCTGATGGGTATTGCGTAAATATTTTTTCCCATTCTGTGGACTTTTTCTCACTGTTTCTTTTGAGGTGCAGAAGCTTCCTAGTTTGATGTAGTCCTATTTGTTTACATTTGTTTCCACTTGCTTGGTCAGTGGTGTTTCATCCTGAAAGATGCTTTTAGCTTCAATTTCCTGGATGGTTCTGCCTACATTTTCTTCCATGTACCTTATGGATTCAGGTCTGAGATTGAGGTCTTTAACTCGTTTTGATCTGACTTTTGTGCTTGACATTATACAGAGGTCTGAATTCATTCTTTTGCATGTAGCTGAGTGGCTTGAATTCCCATCCTCTAGACTAGAGTTATGATGGGAGAAATTCCCTTTTAACAGGTAAAGTGACACTTAGCTTTTCTCTGGAGAGCAACGCTTTTTTAGGATGAAAGCTCAGAAGATGATTTGCAACTAATATTTTTTCCCTTTCTAAGCAAAGCTGTAGGGCATCTGATTTGAGAGTCTAGAGGGCACAAGAAGTTAAGATTATGAAAATGTGAAGATCCCCTCTCATGATTGAAATGAGTTTTTCTTTACTTCTTCATCTCAACCAATTAAAGGGTTAATATTATGATGGCAGTTACTGGATTCACAAGTTCAGTTTCTCAGCCATTTCTAACCTTGACTTGTAGTTAGGGTTTGGTATAAACTCCACTGTTCTGTCATATTGTCTAATTTGTTACAGTGTTGATTGACAGCTTTTTTTAATTGGGAGATAAAACAATCACTTTAGATCAGACAGGTTGTCATTTCTCATTGCTTTGTGTTAGCACAATTTATTATACAAAATAAATGATTATGATATAATAACTGGAATGATCATGAGAGGCTACATGATTATATAATCAATATAAATCTAAAATTTGATTCTGGAATCAAGTACTGTCAAAGACATCATTGACAAACACCTTCAAAAAGGGAATATACTGAACTTAAGTAAATCAATGTAAATAAAGAATGATAAGTTGTAAACTCTGTAGACGACATATAATCCGTTGGTTATATGACTCTGTTTTTAAAACAACATGACTTAAAGAGCAGAAATGACAACAATGTTCAAACTTAGCAATGAATGATGAAAATGTTTTGTACTACCAATCTAGGAAAAACTAAAACTACTGGAAGACAAAAGGAAAGATTGCAATATATAAATTCAAGGTTTTTGTTGAATAAAATTTGTATTTGCAAGTATGACTGTGTATAAAAGAGACTTTTTTGCTTTGGAAGAGTGTCTTCTATATTATAAATGTGAACTACAGTAAGAGAAATGTTAAATATCTATCTCTAGTTAATATTTTTAAATAATATGAGGCTCTAAGGAAACTATAAATTAGTACAGAAAGCTTCTATGTATATATCTCTCAGACAAACATACCTAATGTTAATAATTTATATAGCCATAACAAATTTATCATAACTAGGAAAATAACTCCCATATAATACCTTGCATGTATTATTTCAACTTCACCAGATTTTAATCACATTAAAGAATTCACAAATAATCACCATTGCAATAGAATCCAATGGCTGGAGTGATAGCACAGTGGTAGGGCGTTTGCCTTGCATGCAGCCAACATGGCTGATCAAGTTTGATTCCTCCACCCCTCTCGGAGAGTCTGGCAAGCTACCGAGAGTATTTCGCCCACACGGCAGAACCTGGCAAGCTACCGTGACATACTCGGTATGACAAACACAATAACAACAAAGTATTCAATGGAGTCGTTACTGGGCCCGCTCGAGTAAATCGATGAACAATGGGAGGACCGTGACCGTGACCACAGATAAGTTGCTTATTTTAAATTTCTACTGTTCATCTCTAATCTCAATCCTAATTCTAAACACTCATCCACTTGCTGTATAATTATTTTAAAAAATGCTATGCAAATTGATTAATATAGTATGTAAAACATTGAAATTAGCTTTTAAAAATTATAATAATGCTATATTCATTCAATTAATTATACATATCCATATTTTTATTGAACGGAATATGTACTACCATTTTTCATCCATTTGATTTTTCTTACTTTTGCTTAACAAAACAAAGCAAAACTTTCTGTGTAGTGTGTTTCTTTGTTTCCTCTGATTATATGCTTTAAGTTTTATAGGAGAAATATGCAGAAGAATGACTTCTTGAATATAGGACAAATGTGTACAATGGGAAATGTTAAATAAATTTTCAAGGTGACGTTACAGTTTCACATTCATATCTAAAATATGAGGAGAAAATACATTTGATTTATTTTGATTTTATGATTTATTAGTCATGAGTTCTTGCTAATATCTTTAGACATGTGGTAGCATTTCAATATACATGTGGTAGCATTTAGTTTCACATGGTAATAATGTTATATATGTATTTAATTGCTGACAGTGTTTAATATATCTCATATTTGAAAATGTATTGTTCTTTTATTTGTATTATTTAGTTGTTTGCTTTTTAATGGGCTGGAGCGATAGCACAGTGGAAAGAGCATTTGCCTTGCGTGCGACCCACCGACCAACCCAGGTTCAATTCCTCTGCCCCTCTCGGAGAGCCCCAGCAAGCTACAGAGAGTATCTCGCCCACCCCCATGGCAAAGTGTGGCAAGCTACCTGTGACGTATTCGATATGCCAAACACAGTAACAAAAAGTCTCACAATGGAGACGTTACTGGGCCCTCTTGAGCAAATCGACGAACAATCGGAGGACAGTGCTACAGTGCTACAGTGCTTTTGAATACTGTCTAAACAAATGTCTTCTTCTATTTTGGTGCTACCCTGTCTGTGCTTAGGGGTAACCCCTGGCTCTGCACTCGGGGATCACTCTACTGGAGAAAGCAGTGTATGGAATCCATAAGCAGTGCATGGAATCTATCAAACCTAGCCAACTGTATAAAAGGCAAATGACTTACCTGCAGTTATCTTTCCGATCCATTAATAAATGTGTTTTATGATAAATACGTTTCATGATAAATTTGTTTTGTAAATATTTTCTCAGTCTATGATTGCTATTTTTCCTCTAAACTTTGATGTTATAATGTACAATATATTAATTTGATAAAGTCAAATTTCCAATATTATTTTATTTGAGTATTATAGTCTGATTTATATAAAAATTTGTATCTAACCAATGGTCATGAAGATGGATACTATTTTTATTATAAAATATTTTTGTGTTTGAGCTGGAGCTATAGCACAGCAGTAAGGCGTTTGCCTTGCGTGCTGCTGGCCTGGCCCAGCCGGGATCGATTCCTCCGCCCCTCTCGGAGAGCCCGGCAAGCTACCGAGAATATCTCGCCTGCGTGGCAAAGCCTGACGAGCTACCCGTGGCATATTCGATATGCCAAACACAGTAACAACAAAGTCTCATGATGGACACGTTACTGGGCCCGCTCGAGCAAATCGATGAAGAACAGGAGGACAGTGCTACATTTTTGCGTTTATATCTATTACTTACAAATATATTTGTTTTGCATATTTTCTACTTGCCTTAAATGAAACATACTACATATTTATGGTTCTTTAAATACTTCATTTGGAATATTTTTCTCTTTCTAGTGAATTTTCTTGAAGTTTTGTTAGATGTCAATTTATTTTATTTTTAGTTCTTTAGCTTATTGAAGCCCCATGAGATAGAAAGTTGTTTATGATTGAGTTTCAGTCATACAATATTTAGGAACTATCCCATCACCATTGTTTGCTTCTCTCTACCTATGTCCCTTGTTTAGCACCCACCAGCATACATTTATACACCTATAGCTTTCTGTTTTTTTTTTTAATTACATCATCGTGAGATGCACAATTACAAAATTGTTCATGGTTGGGTTTCATTCATATGATGTCCTTTGTGACAGGCACTTTTCTTTTTTCTCTCACTGGCTATATTTTATTCTCTTTTCTGTTGTGCACTATGGTTTGCAATACTTTGTTTCTTTATCTTTCATCTATGACTGAAACAATGTGAATTTTGTCTTTCTCAGTTTACAAATTTCACATAGCATAGTTCCCTATGAAGTCATTAGCATTGTGACAGATGGCAGGCTTTTATCATTTTTAATAGCTCAATTCTATTACATTGTACATATGTGTCACATATTCATTTATCTATATATACTTAATGCATTTTAATATCTTGACTATTGTAAATGCTGCAGTGTACATAATGATCCCAATATTACTTGAGTTAGTGAGTGTTTTTTTTTTCTTGTAATACGTATGCTGAAATGGATTTACTTGGTAACAAAATTTTATGTGCATTCAATTTGTGGAGTACTGGAGTTTCTTTATTTATCAAATTAATTAATTTGATTACTCTGTTTAATATTGTTCTTTCCTTGTTTTGTCTTTATCAGTGCTACGCATTTTCTTTGTCTTTATTTGTCCTATCTGTAATTTTCATAAGGAAGTCTTTTCCATGTGGTTATATTTATTCGTTTTTCTGTTTAAAAGGATTTGGTCCAGATTTTTGTTTTGTAGGTTAGTATGCCAGTTATATTGTTATAAATAAGAACTTTATGCTGATATTAACTCATCATTTCTACTCATTAGTTTTCACATTTTCTTCCATATTTATCTTTTTGTTGTATCATATCATTTAGTTTGTGTTTCTGTTACCATATTTTGTAGACTACTCAAAATTTTGTGAACTTTTGGTTTTCCTTTCCATACAAGAAACTTATTTCAATATTTCTTGTATAGCTGGCATGATAGTGGTTAGCAATTTGTTTTTGTTACAAGAAAAATCCATTTTTATTCTGCATATTTGAATGATATTTTTCTAGGGTAATTAGAGGTATGGATATAACATTTTATTCTCTTTTATCATGTAAAATTTTGCCATTTTGCTTTTCATTTTAGATTGCATTTTGTTCAGCTGGAGTGATAGCACAGCGGTAGGGCGTTCGCCTTACAAGCGGCGAACATGGCCGACCCGAGTTCGATTCCTCCGCCCCTTTCGGAGAGCCCGGCAAGCTACCGAGAGTATTCGATATGCCAGACACAGTAACAACAAAGTCTCCAACGGAGACGTTACTGGGCTCGCTCGAGCAAATCGACGATCAACGGGAGGGCCTTTACCTTTACCTTTTTATTTTGTTCAGTATGTTCTTAACAATTAGCGTTTAGAATTTTTAATTTAATTTAATTATATTTTGGGAAAATTGGATCCACACTAAGGTGTGCTTAGGGCTTACTCCTAACTCTGCACAATACTCACGGAACGGTATAGGTACAAGAGGTCTACCCAGAGTAAGCAGCATGAAAGGTAAGTACCTAATATCCTTTAGCATCTTTATAGCCCTAGAATATTTTAATGTGTTTAAGGAGTTTGGTAAATAATTTCTGCTTTAGTGTGTGTATGCATGTATATGCATACATGAGAGAGATGTATTGATGTATATATATGCATATATGTATATGTATATATATGCCTATATATATGTATGTGTGTGTGTTTATACCCTAATTGATTTATTAATTATATTCCTAGTGAGGGGGGTGATTGGATAGTTACAGCCCTTCACAGCCTCTCCTGTTCCTTAGTGGTCTACATTCTGCATAACAGTTTATGACTGTGTCTGACCCTCACCTGAGGCTCACCTGCTGAGCTATTACCTAACAAAGGAGAACAGGACACTGCTAGTTCAGCCATTGCCTGCTTAAAACATCAGGAAATGTTCTCTTCTGTTTTATTCAAGAGCTTGGTTTCTGCCAGAAGTACAATCTGCCACCTCTCACTGAATTGTGAGTTTCAACTGAAGGGTGTTATTTTTGTCATCTTTTCCCTCCCCAGGATGATTAGGTCTGCCAGCATTCATGGTGGTTTGTGCTGTGCCACTCTTTAGTGATCCTTTCCTTTTTTTCTTATTTTGTTCTTTGAAAAATATAGCTTCAGACATATGTGTGCATCTCTCTCTCTCTCTCTCTCTCTCTCTCTCTCTCTCTCTCTCTCTCTCTCTCTCTCTCTCTCTCTCTCTCTCTCTCTCTCTCTCTCTCTCTCTCTCTCTCTCTCAAGCAAACCAGGCTGAGAGAAAGATGAGGCTTTTTCTGTGATCTGTAATTGAGTTCCAGTTGTACTTTTGTGGAGAACTTTGGCAGGGCCTATGAAGGCTTTTTCCAGAAGTCCCATTGTAAGAGTTTCACCAGGGGTCAGATAATTTTTTTAATCTGGTGTCAGATAGGAAATATTTTGTTCTTCAAGAGTAATAAAGCCTCTCCAATGACTCTATTTCCATTATAGTGAGAATGCAGTCAAAGATGATACAAAGAAATGGGAATGAACTTATGTGTGTGTGTGCATTTGATTCATAAAATACAAGTGATAGAATATATTTAGCCTCTGGGACATACTTTGTCAAAATGAGTTAAAGAATGCCTTGAATAAGTATAGTGGACAGAATAATCCTCATATCCCTTTAGGTATTAATTTTTTAAGGTTTGAATTCATAAAGGAACATGTTTCCTTCGAATATTATTCATAATAAATTTACTTTCTGTAGGAAGGTCAAAATGTATAATATCCAGAATAATTTAATGTCATTTTTTGCTGCTTTGAGACAATTGTAAGATGATTTCAAATTTTAAAGAAGAAAAGTCACTTAACAAATTTAAATAGTTTAGGCAGTTAGTTCTTTTTTACAAATTATATATGACACCACAATTAAAACTGTTCTATCTTCTTATTTACAGTATTTTACTATATTTTTCTGAATTAATATGGTTCAGAGGACTCCTTGCAATTAACTTGGTATGGGCAAACCCAGTTAAAAATATTTCAACCTGGGGCTAGGAGATAGTCCAGTGGGTAGGGTGCTTGCCTTGCATGCAGCCAACTCAGGTTCAACCCCTGGCATTCCATATTAGACAAGGCATCCATATATGTTTTGGGAAGCAAGCAATAGATACTGTATTAAAAATAGATACTGCATTAAAATTGTGAATAGTTTTATTAATAAATCATTATTATCTATATAACTTATTCCATTTTAAAACTTTTATTTAATAATATATCTATCTGATATTGTATATTAAATACTCAGGCATCTTTAGAAAAATATTTAAGACATTATGACATTCTAGAGACAAAAAGACTGACAGTTCTTATTTTAAAAACATGATGGACGTCATTATTTGTCTATGCCACTATTGCAACTTGGTAGACATCATTATAATATAATTGACAGAAATAAGGCTTTAAAATTTTCAAAAGTTGTTATTATTAATAATATTAATAATATATTCCATAAATAATGTAAGAGTCTAAGATAATTATTTTCTTAGATATTTGGGATAAAACCTGATTATGGTTGTATTCTTTATCACTATAGACATATACTGTCATAAGCCTTAGTGCATTTGATACACCAAAGACATTCATAATACTTGCACTTCTGACAAATGAACATACGATTAAAATAAAAACATATGAAAGAGTAATTCATCTCTAAAATGATAGAATACTTTGAAAATAGGAAAGGACGTTCAGAAGCAAGACTTTCTGATATACAGAAAATGTTTCACTGTCTGAATTTTGGAAAAAAGTAATAAAATATTATGCAAACCATGATAAACGTAAGGCAAAACATCAAGTAATTCATGTCAAAAGGCCTAGACATGACTGTGCGTATAGTCTATCAGGAGTAATAAAAATGATTGAATGTGGTCGCAATCTCAGGTGTAAGAGTTTTAATGACGAGAGCTGAACCTGAAGTAGAAGAGTATCCAGAATACTTTACTCAGGAGTTTAAAAGTATTCCATAAAGATATGCAAAATCATGGACAAATTTAAATACAGACATGCTATGAATTATTTTGTATTTAAATGATGTTCTTATGGAATTGTCAAGAACTGAAATTGAACAATGATGATCCTATTATAAGGATACTAAACTATATAAGAGAGAAATATTAAGGACTTGGACTGAAGCATTGCTTATCAGAATTATAAAATGTAAATAAAATTCAAGGACATATAGGAGAAAAAAATAATAAAACATAAAATTTCTTAAATCATTTTTGTAACATCTAAGCTTTTTCTGCATGCTCCTAAATATGCTGTGTTCTATTTAATCTTTGTAAAAAATGATAACATTATGAAATAAGTATTATGATATACTTATTAAAGCTCACATTAAATCTGATATTAAATCAAGTCTATAATATTAATTATTTGATAATTTTCACTGTGAAAAATTTAATGATAATTAGAAAAATGTTTATTTTAAAAATAAATATTAAAAGGAGAATTAAAAATTAAAAAGCAGAATAAATGTAGTTTAACAACATTCTCATTTAGCATATATCCAAGGGCTGAACTATAATATACATTGCACATTTATGGTTTTGGTATACATTGCCTAAGCACCACCAAAGTGTGCAAGACCCTTCATCATGTCTTAAGTCATTTAGATTCTGCCTCTTTATTTCATCATCCAGTCCTCCAAACTACTTATTAATATAATTTTTATAATTCAGTCCAAAAATATGTCATATATTCTCTATGTTCCACAGATGAATAAGATTATCTCATATATTTTCTTCTACCCCAACTTATATTACTAATTTATTACTGTCTAGTTCACCCAAGTTGGAACAAAGTCAAAGATTTGATCATTTTGTCTAGCTGGACAGTAGTCTATTTTGATTACAAAATCTTCATTCATCTGTTGAGGGCTGTTTTATCTTGTTTATATCCTAGATATTGTACTCAGTATCAGAACGGAGATAGTTGATGTCTATACTTTTCTTTTTTTTATTTTTCAATTGAATTACCATGGAATATAGAATTAGTTTTTCATGATTTGGCCTCAGTCATACAATGATCCAACACCCAACCCTTCACCAGTGTACATTTCCCACCACCATTGTCTCCAGTTTCCCTCCCACTACCAAATTGCCTTTTCTCTCTCTTTCCCTCCCTCCCTCTCTCTATCTCTCCCTCTTTCTCTCTCTCCCTCTTACTCTCTCCCTCTCTCTCCCTCTTTCTCTCTCCCTCTCTCTATCTCTCTCTTTCTCTCTCTCTGTCTCTCTCTCCTTTTGGGCAATATAATTTGCAGTACAGGTACTGAAATGTTATCATTTACTGTAGGATGACATTGGTTTGTCCTTTATCCCTTGTCAAAGGAATCTTAGGTTTTTTTGGGTTACACCCATCACAGTGCTTTCAAGGCACTCCCATTCCTCTGTGTTTATCTTTAATTTTTCTGTGTTCTGCTTCCCCTATCTGTTAATCACCTATATTCTCAAATCAGACCCTGTAACTTGTAAGGCCAAATCCTTCTAAGGACTCTTGATTTTGTATTTATAAGTGAAATAATGCTTTTCTCTTTCCCTGGTGTCCTTTGCATAGTTTACTTTAATGCATTGTCTTTTTTGTAAAGACATAGGAAGGCAGTTAATACTACGCTTTTGTAACTTGGGCATTAATTGATTCTGAATAATATTTACTCTTGGGCATCTATCATATTTTCTCGGCTTAAGCCTCAGTTTCCCTTAGTTCCTCAAACACCAAAATCAGGGTCCAAAGGAAGGGACTGGATGGACCCAGGGCAAGCTGTAAGCTACCCTTGCATGAAAATGCGACAGGCCGAGTGTCATAAAACATAATAAGTTAAGATCACGATCATGGACAAATTCTGTCATGACCCAAAGAGAGGTGACTGGACAAGGATCATGCTAAGGTTAGGAAGACCTGAGGGCTGTACTCTGGGATCTGTAGTGAGATTTCTCCAGGGTCAGCTACTCTATAAGCTTAATATATCTTTTACCGTGTCCATACAAAATGACTAATATTATTAAGAAGAAGAATTAAGATGGACATTGAAATGGTTATTAGACTAAGGAAAGGGGAAATACATCACTAGATGGTATTTTGCCCTTAGGCAGATTACCTTGAGGGATGAGATCTTTGTCTTAGAAGAGCTTCCACAGAAGGATGGGCTTTACATACGTTGACTGTGCTGTATGACCTGGGTGTAATTGCTACCCCCAAAACTTGGTGGTTAGGCTCTTAACAAGTCAGGGAGACTGGGCATGGGAAAACTAACATGGAGAAATAAGAGACAAGAATGAGGAGCAGTGAGAGATTGGAATCGGGCGCTCATTGAAATTGGAGTAGGTGCACGGTAAGAATGGAATAAATGGCAGGATGGAGATTGGAATAAATTGCAACAGATTACTAACCAGCGTGGTGACCCTGTCCCTGTCTTCATTCATCTGTTGGTGGCGACAGTAGGCTAGGGTGGGGAAGTGGCTCATGGCCACCAAACACATGCGGTGAGAGCCCACACCAAATATTTTGTGAACATACAATGTACATCCCTTGACTTTCTTCCAGCATGGTTTTTGCCCAGAGTGATCATTTCCAACTATCCTTGCCATAGTGGTTCCTTCTCTGTCCAGTTGCCTCACCCCCAGCTTGTGGCAAACTTCCAACCTTGGATGAGTCCTCCTGGCCCTCATTTCTACTGTCCTTGGGTATTAGGTTCACATTACATTTTTTCATATCCCACAAATGAGTGGGATATGAAAATCATTCTGTCTGTTCCTCTCTCTCTGACTCATTTCCTTACTCTTTCATCTCTAAATTATTTTTATCAGAAAGATTATGTATGTGGGTATTCCTTGTTGAGGCTTCAGAGCTCCTATCTTCATTCACTCCTTGTGGTGGGGTTCTGTGTTCCTTCCCCATAATGCCTGTAGTAGTTTGGAGGCAGTTCTTTCCAACACATTATCAGTTCCCCCTTCCTAAATACCAGGGAAGACAGTGATGGGACTTAATGGGTGGTGGACTTTTATTTCCCAGATATTATCTTCCAATTTGGTGCTCCTATGTAATTGTGTAGAGCCTCTTGCACTGGTATTCAAAGAATGCGTTCTTTGCCTTGACCATACAACTACTCTTTGACTGGGATTGTGTTGTTCCTTGCACTCATCACTATTTTTGTAGTTTTTAGAAGACTGTTGACTGGAATTGGAGTTAATTGACACTTGGTCTAATTTGGTTGGAATATCCAGGAAGCTCTGGTTCAGTTTAAGAGGCCGAGATGTGGATCTTATGAAATATGGAGGGGAAGATCAAATGGTGGCTTAGCTGCTTATTTGGAAAAAACACATCCATTACGATCTAACCTGTGGGAGGAGCCAAGTATTAGCAGCTTTCAGCAAGGTCACAGAGCGTGTGTTCAAATCCTACCATTGGCTTGTTCTCTAGCAGGAAATTCTTTTTTACAGAGCATTCATGTCAACACGCAGTCAGGTTGTTTCAGTGTATATCTTTTTAAATTGCCGTTTTTGTAGAGTTTTATGGACAACATTCCCACTAACAGTGAAGTTAGGTTTCCTTTCACCACATCCCTACTAAAATTTCTTTCTAATCTTTTTGATATAGCCATTACTCACTAGTTTGAAATAGTATCTAATTCCCATTTTAATTTGCTTTTTCCTGATACCACGTGACAATACTTTCTTATATTGTTTCTGTCCCTTCATATAGCATATTTTCATTAGGGAAGTGTTAGTACATAATTTTTCACCAGGTTTCCTTGGGTTTCAATCTTTTTCTGATGTGGGGAGTACATGTATAATATTATTATTAGTATTATTATTACTATTATCTTTGCTGCTGGAAGACAAGCATTGACGGATGCACCTGATCCTCATATTCTGGAGAGTTCTACCTAAATTTCCACATTTTTAAAACAGATTCTGGACTAATCTTGATGTTTTTAATCCTTTTTAAATAAACCTTTGTGCATAGTGTGAAATATTGATAATTTCTTTTCTTTTCTTTTTTTTTGGCACATGGCTATCCAGTGTTTACACATAACTATCCTAAAAATAAGATATTTGTTGAAGAAAATTTCTTTGTTATTTGTTTGGAGGATATTACTTCTGGTAGGTTTTGGGGTGCAATTTGGGGTGCCAGAGATGAAATATTTGATAAGGAATCTCACATAATCAGAAAGAAGGCTGATACGAAGAGTAAAAATATAATTACTTTTTTTTCCGGGTAACACCAGATGGTGCTCAGGGCTTAATTTGGTCTGTCTCTGTACTCAGGAGTCACTTCTAGTGGTATTAGGGGATTATATGGAGTGCCAGAGATTCAACCTGGGTCAGCTGTATGAAGGCACACACATTATCCACTGCACTATTGCTCTAGCCCCAAAATATGATTTATTGGAAACTATAAAGTGATAAATAATGACAAAATGACAAATTATCGTAGCTCTGGTGAGTGTTAAATAATATATGAGCACACTTACATTGGCTTAGCAGGAAGATCATTTATACTGTTATGGGGAAATGGGAACAGAACCATATTGGTAGAGGTTTAGAAAAGAAAGATTATAGATGTTTTATGTGATCTGTGACTACAAAGGTTCATATGACTTAAAATGAAAGAGAAGATGCTAGGAGAGGAATTGTATAATTCTAGGAAGAAGAGTGACAAATATAGTACAACAGGTTTTGCTAAAAATACTCACAATGTGTAAAACAAGATTTCGAAGAAAAACATTTCAAATGTGTTTATGTTTCAGTATTCTAAAACATTAAATTAAGTATGATTTTCCCAATATTATGTTGCTAATAATGTTTATTTACAGAGGCACGTTTAATGATCTGTTCTCAACGTCCTTGAAATGGGACAAATGAGTTTCATGAGTGAAGCACAGTGGGATTTGTTCAAGTCACTGTCTGTTTTAAATTAATTTTTTCTCAGAGAATTTAAGAATGATTTTTAAAGGACAATAATGTCAATAGTTCTTATTTATAATGTCTGTGAGTACTGAGAACAGTATCTATACATAATTTACCAAATCTTATAAATTAATTGATGAATATAAACTAAAATGTAAATAAAATATCTTTAGGGTCACACAGCCCTGAAACTTTCTTTCATCAATCATAGTTCCTCTGTGTTTCAATATAATTAGAAATGTGTTTTGAGCACTTGGGTACAAGTTCCATTTTATAATTACCCTCAAGTCCCTAATGTAAATTTTTCCTAAGTAAAAAGGAAAAACTATAGATTTCTTTTCAATGTTTATATATAATAGACATTAGGGAAAGAAAGACCAATAAATCACTAGAACACATTTTATACATAAGTATATTCAGCCAGCTGTCAGATGCTCTGCAGCCAACAACCTAACATGAGCTGACCTACTTGGAATGCAGTGCAATGTTCCTTTTTCTCAGTTAATTATACCTTTAGAGACAACTCATATTTGTTGATAAAATTAAAATCCTCTGTTTTGGAGTCATTTTAATGACATTATATTCATGCGATTCTTTTGTTTTAATCATACGACTATGACTTTGAAGAAATTTTCCTTTAAGTTTTCTTGTTTTTTTCATTTATAACTGTGTCAGGAAAGAAAACCCTTTCAATTTGAGGAAATGGCAATCAAGGTTCTACCAAGTTTATCAATGTCCTTTCACAGCCTGGCGAGATTGCTTTTACTCATTTTCCAAATGTCAAATCATGAATGAGGTTATACAAGTATAAAAATCCTAAGTTGTGAGCATCAGAAAGAGGGCTTTATGCACTAATTTTTTTTTTTGGTCTTAGGTGTAACTGACTACAAAATGGGCCTTACAGTTATGCAATGTAACTTTTAATTTTCTTACTTTGTATGTTGGGTCACACTGGGCAGTAAACAGGGTTTAATTGTGACCCTGTGCTAAGGGATTGCTCCTGGCAGTTTCAGGGACTATGGCTTTGCTGGAGATGGAACCCTGGTCAGCTGCATGCAACACAAACATCCTACCCACACTACTACATCTCCAGACCTTTAGTATGCAACTTTTACCCAAAGAATTAGTGAACTATTTCTTTCTGAAGATATTTGAAGATCTCACAATAAGCATTTCAGTTTATGATACACAAGTATAAGTTATGCAAGAAAAATATGATATACAAGTATAAATTATGCAAGAAAAATATGAACATTGGTACAGCAGGTACGGTGTTTGCTTTGCATGCGGCTGATCAGGGTCCTATTCCTGGCATCCCATATGGTCCCCTGAGCACCACCAGGAGTAATTCCTGAGTGCAAAGCCAGGAGTAACCCTTGTGCTCGTTGAGTGTGACCAAAAAAAAAAGCAAAAAACAAAAAATTAACATAAAGTTCTTTAAATATGTGCACATATGTCACATCATCAATGAAAAACTTGTATGTACTATATGTAGGATAACTTTTTTGGTTTGTTCTTTCTCCCTTGCCACAGGGAGCTTAGGTTTATCAGGTTATTAGGTTCATCACAGTGCTCCTGAGTCTCTCCCATTCCTCTGTTTATCTATAAACTCTTCTCTGTGTTCTCCTCCCTAGTATTTTTCCCTAATCAGATTCTGTAAGATCAGATCATTTTAGGACATTGAACTTGAATTGTAAGTTAAATATTGCTTTTCTCCGTCTTTTACGTACTTTATCTTAAAACACGTAGTTTGCCTTAAAAAACGTCCTTTCTGTATGGACACAGGATGACAGTTAATATTATGCTTTGTAACTTGGGAGTTGATTGACTCTGAATAGTATTTACTCCTGGGCATCTGCTTTCTTGAATCAGTTGCCCTTAGTTCTTAGCACCCCAAAAGCAGAGTCCCAATGAGGGACTGAATGGACCCAGGAAAAGTTGTGAGCTAACCTGGCATCTAGATGGGCCAGGCCAAAGCACCATGATACTCAACTATAAGTTGAGGGCATATCATGGACAAATGTTGTCATGATCCAAAAGTAAGGACGAGACTACGACCCTGCTGGGGTTAGAAAGACAAATCGGGCCTGGAATATATAGTCAGATATCTTCAGGAAAAACCAAAGTTTATATCTCTTATAAACTTAAAACTGTGCTCTTATAAACTCTTATAAACTGTGCTCATACTGAATGACATTGCTAGAAATATTAGAAGTAGATTTACTACAACTATTTAAATGGATTACTAACTGACGAAAGAACACACCTTCGTTGGGATCCCATCCTTGAGTGGATCTCCTAGTTATCTGGAGTAATCTCTTCAGATGAGATTTTATCCTTGAGTTAATCTCCTGGAGGAGTGGTTTTACCTCTCTCTGTTGATTTGTTAGTGTTCAACCCACCTTTGTGTCACCACTCTACATGATTACTATATAAACTAAGACTGTAAACTCGTAGGGGGCTCCAGAGAGAGAGAAGCAGAAGGGCAGTAGAGATTGAAATAAACTAAAATTGACACTGACCAGCCTGGCCCTTGTTCCTTCCTTCGCCTGCCTATCGCCGTCTTTGCTTGTCACAATACTGTACAAAGAGAAAGATGCAGAATGCCTGTGGAAATTTTTTTATACATTTATGATTGTTGAGAAAAACTTTTATTTTAGTCAGCAAAATATTTTAAATATATTTGGAGCGATAGCACAGCGGGTAGGGCATTAGCCTTACACGCAGCCAACATGGCAGACCCGAGTTCGATTCCTCCGCCCCTCTCGGAGAGCCTGGCAAGCTACCGAGAGTATTCAATATGCCAGACACAGTAACAACAAAGTCTCCAATGGAGACGTTACTGGGCCCGCTCGAGCAAATCGACGATCAACAGGAGGGCCTTTACCTTTACCTTTATTTTTAGTGTAATTAGCAGTGGTAAGCTATATTTCATGCCAATTTAGCCCCTCGATTTTTTTTTATTACTCATCATGAAATCACAAAATTATTTATGCCTGGATTTCAAGCACAGTTTCAACACCAATCTCATCACGAGTTCCCACTTCCCTCCACCAATTTCCCCCCATTGGCCTCCCACTCACCAGTCTGCCTCTAAAAGAAGCACCTTTAAAAATATATGCGTTTTTGCATTGTGGTTTACTGTACTATTGCGAATAAGGTTTCATACGTTAAGACTTTATCACATTTCAACACCACTTCCTCCTCCCAGTTTGTCTCACGTCCATCATAGTCATTGGCCCCTCCCAGTTCTATCTTCATCCCTCTTGGGTGATATGTTTCCTACCAACTACAACTTCTCATGTTCTTTGTTTCCATTGTCTTTGGACACTATTTCCTCATTATATTTCCTTAAACATTGTATATGAGCGAGATCATTCTGAAGGTCATAACTTCACTCAACAAACTGCATGACTAACTTTTCTTATGGTCAAATGATATTCCATTGCATATATATATATATATATATATATAAACCATGATATTATATATATTTATATATATATAAATAAATATATATATATAAATGATCGTCTGTACTTTCAATGCACGTACGCTAGCATCAGATGCATCCATCGAGGACCTGATGGTACAAGCGCGAATGATCAAGTACGACATCATTGGTCTGACCGAGACAAGAAGGCACGAATCTCACCATGCCGTTTTCGACACTGGAGAAGAATTGTTCCTCGGAACATGCGATAAAAGAGGTGTTGGAGGCGTCGGTGTCCTTGTCAACACAAACTTGGCCAAGAGCATTGATTCATTCGAATGCCTAACAACCCGAATCGGACGTTTACATTTGAATAGATGTGGCTCACTGCCTGCAGTTCCATCTTCGTTGTCTACGCACCAACATCTCATTATGATGAAAGAGAAATCGAGAAGTTCTACATGGAGCTAGAGAAGTTCTATAAAGAAGACCACACCTTCTACAAGATCATTGTGGGTGATTTTAATGCCAAGATAGGACCGAGATGATCAGCTGAAGAACTTCACATCGGGACCCATGGCCTAGAATGGAACGAACAGGGTGAGAGACTGTCTGAGTTCATCATGTCGACCAAGACCATTCATGGTAACTCACAGTTCCAGAAGGCAGAATCTAAACGATGGACATGGGAGTCTCCCGGTGGACGATTCCACAACGAAATAGACCACATCATATTCAATCGATGGTTTTGCCTGACTGATGTCGCTGTTGTCCCAAAATTTCGAACGGGATCGGACCACCGTCTCCTTCGTGCAAAATTCTACTTCACAGAGCGGGGAGAAAGGGCTGCAAAGTTCAAAAAGAGAACTCCCAGAATGACCACCAACTGGGAACTCTTTGGTACTATTGCGGCAACATGGGAAGATTGTTGACAACACTGACGAGGAATACGATCGACTGGTTCAGCACCTCCATGAATGTGCGAGGAACGCCAAGAGAGAGATAGCCACAAAAAGTCGCCTATCTTCGAAAACTCTTGAGCTAATTCGCCAGCGTGGTTTGGCGCATGCCTCAGGCAACCGCAAGCTAACGTCCGAGCTTGCAAAGCAGTGCAGAGATGCGATCAAGGAAGACCTCAAAGAGAGAAGAGCAGAAGTACTGGTAGATGCGGCAGAAGCCGGGAAAAGTATTCGTAACGCCCGCCTGTCCTTCGCCAACTATAAGACCAAGATGACTGCCCTCTGACGTCCTGATGGATCCATCACATCCTCCAGAACGGCAATGGAGAAGATTATCCATGACTTCTACTCAAATCTCTTCGATAGCCATGTCCACTTGCCGACATACCAAATTCCACAGGATGGGTATGTCGTTCCTAACGTTCTCCCTTCCGAAATCCGACACGCCATTTCGTTGGTAAAGAAGCAAACAGCACCCGGCCCAGACAAGGTCAGACCTGAACACCTGAAGAACCTGCCGTCAGTACTCATCAATACACTGGCTCGGCTCTTCGCTCGCTACCTGTCTGAATGCAAGGTTCCGTCCCAATGGAAAACCAGCAGGACCGTACTACTGTTCAAGAAGGGAGACATCCATGACATTGGCAACTATCGCCCGATCTGCCTATTGTCTGTCATCTACAAGCTGTTCACTCGAGTCATCCTGAATAGGATTGGCAGAACACTAGATGAAGGACAACCATGCGAGCAAGCAGGGTTCCGCAAAGGATTCAGCACCATCGACCATATCCACACGGTAACCAAGCTCATTGAGGTTTCTCGGGAGTTCAAGATGCCGCTCTGCTTAACGTTCATTGATTTAAAGAAGGCCTTTGATTCTGTTGAGACGGAAGCGGTCATTGAAGCCCTAGCCAATCAGGGCATTCAAGCCCAATACATCAGGATCCTCCGTGAGCTGTATTGCAGATTCACTACCAGGATCTCACCATTCTACAAAGAAGTGATCGTTGATGTCAAGAGAGGGGTGCGGCAGGGTGATACCATTTCACCAAAACTCTTCAGTGCCACCCTCGAGAACATCATGCGACGACTGGAATGGGAAGGAATGGGAGTGAAGATAGATGGTCGGCAACTACACCACCTCCGCTTTGCTGATGACATTGTTTTAATAACACCAAACATCAGCCAAGCGGCACAAATGCTGGCCGACTTTGACCGTGAGTGTGGAAAGGTAGGACTACAGCTGAATCTTACGAAGACAATGTTTATGAGAAACAGCCTTGTTCCTGACGCCCCATTCGCTCTCAATGGAACGACCATCTCCGAATGCAACAGCTATGTGTACCTAGGTCGAGAGGTCAACATGAGAAATGACCTGGCACCCGAGCTACGCAGGAGGAAGAGAGCGGCTTGGAACGCCTTCAAGAACGTTGAAGAAATAGCTAAGAGGACGAAGAACCTCCGGCTCCGGGAACATCTCTTTGATTCCACTGTTCTTCCTGCATTAACATATGCCTCAGAGACCTGGGCCCTACGCAAACAAGATGAGAACGCCATTCAGGTCTCCCAAAGAAGAATAGAAAGAGCTATGCTTGGAATATCACGTTTCACTCAAATGAGAGAACGAATCTGGAGTTCTGACATCCGTCGACGATCAAGGATCAGGGACGCTGTCTCATATGCCAAGGTGTCGAAAATCAGATGGGCTGGTCACGTAATGAGATTTAAAGACGACCGTTGGACTAGAGCTGTTACTGATTGGATTCGACGGGATGTCAAGAGACCGCGTGGCCGCCCACCTACCAGATGGTCAGACTTCTTTGTCAAGATCATGAACGATCGGTTTGAGGCCCTCCATGTTCCCGGAGCGAAGAGATGCCATTGGGCTACACTAGCACGCGACAGGGACAAATGGAGACGTTACTGGCGCCCGCTCGAGCAAATCGACGACTAACGGGAAGTTAAGTGATTAAGTGATATATATATATATATATATATATCATAGTTTCGTTATACAGTCAGCTGTTCTTGGACATTTGGGTTGTTTCCAGATTTGGGATATTGTGGATAATGCTGCTGCAAGGAACATAGGAGTGCAAATATTTTTCCTCTATTTTTAGAGGGGCCTTTGAGATATATTCAGAGAAGTGGGCTTGCTGACTCAGATAAGAGCCCAATTCCCAGATATTTTAGAAATGCCTGTGTTGTTTCCCAAGAAGGCTAGACCACTCATGTCACCAGTATAACTGTCATATATTAAAAAACACAGACTCAGCAACACTGAAAACATGAAATCTAAGCTGCAACCACTGAAATTTTATAATATTCCTTTTTGGTTGACTGGCCGCATGGGGCAAATGCTGGAGGCGGGATGGGATATGAGAACATTTGTGAAGGGAAGTTGACACTTGGTTTGGGATTGATGTTAGAATATTATATGCCTAAAACAACAATCAATAACTTTGTAAATCACTGTTCTTTTAAAAAAAAAAGGTTGGGACCGTAAATATTTCAACACACAGAGAATAAATTAGAAGTCCCTTTCTCCCCATATTCGTGTCAGTACTGGTTCTTCTTGTTCTTTATGATGTGTGCTATTTCTGTGGTGTGAGCTGATATCTCGTTTTCTGTTTTGATTTGCATCTCCCTCATAATAAGTGATGCAGAGCACTTCTTCATGTGTCCTTTGATCGTTTGTATTACTTCTCCAAGAAGTTTCTGTTCATCTCTTCTCCCCACTTTTTGATTTCATACGACTTTTTTCTTGTACAGTTTTAGTAGTGCCATGTATATCTTGGATATCTTGAATAATCACCCTCTTATCAGACAAGTGTTGGGGGTAAATAGTTCTTCCCATTTTGTGGGCTGACTTTGTAGCCTGTTTATCATTTCCTTTGAGGTACAGAAGCTTCTTAATTTAATGTAGTTCCATTCCGTTATCTTTACTTCCAATTCTTAGTTAATGGTGTTTTATCCTTGAATATGCCTTTAGTATTCATGTCATGGAGAGTGCTGCCTACAGTTTCCTCTATATACCTATATACCTTATGATTTGGGACTGTATACCAAGATCAAAATACATTTTGATTTGACTTTTGTGCATGGCATTAGAAAGAGGTCTGAGTTCAGTTTTAAGTTTTCATTTTGTTTAATTTTGTTTCGTTTTGTTTTGTATGTAGCTGACAGGTATTCCCAGTACCACTTGTTAAAAAAGCAATCTTTGCTCCACATAATATTTTTTTGCTCCTTTCTCAAAGATTTATTGATCATATACCCGAAAGTCTGTCATGGGATATTCAACTCTATTCCATTGATGTGAGGTGTATTTATCCCGTTGTCATGCTGTTTTAATTAGTAATGCTTTGTCGTTTGAAGCTGGGGAATAGTGATGCCTCCCATCCTTTTTGGTTTCATAGGACTGGATTGGGAGGATCATTATAATCAAAATGAGAATACTCATTTTGAGAATCCTTGCAATTTCCAAGGATTTCATTAGCTAATTGGAGAGAGGTGAGTTTTTGTCCCATATTGTTTCAGGGGGTGGAGCAATAGCACAAGGGGTAGAACACTTGACTTGCACTCAGTCAACCCAGGTTTGATTCCTCCATGACTCTCAAAGAACCCGGCAAGCTACCGATAGTATCCCGCCGTATAGCAGAGCCTGGCAAGCTCCCATTGGTGTGTTAGATATGCCAAAAACAGTAACAAGTCTTACAATGGAGACGCTACTGGTGCCTGCTCAAGCAAATTAAAGAACAACGGGAGGACAATGCTACAGTGCTATTGTTTCAGGAGGGCTTGACATATTTCTTTTAAAAGTGTCATGGGTATTCTTATAGGGACTGCACGGAGTATGCATACTACTTTGGGGAGTATTCTCATTTTGATTATAATGATCCTCCCAAACCATGAGCAGGGAATGTATTTTCATTGCTTTGTGTCCTCCTTTATTTCTTGAAGTACTGTTTTTCAGTTTACTCTGCATAGATCCTTTAACTCTCTAGTTAAGCTGATTCTAGGTACTAATTTTCTGAGGCAAAATTGTTAGTGGAATTTTTTTGTTATTTAATAACTCACTCTTCTCTTTCATCATTTAATAAAGAAAAGCCATGGATTTGTTGTTGTTGTTGTTAGTTATGTAGAATGCCACATTGCAGCAAATCTATTGTTTCTAGAAACTTTTATATAGACTTTTTAGGATTTTCTAAATATAACGTCATACCATCCACAAATAGTGAGAGACTGGCATCTTTCTTCCCAATCTGAATGCCTTAATATCTTTTTCCTGCCTAATACCTATGGTGAGTACTTCCAGTCTATTTGAGTAAGTGTGCTGAGATAAGACAACTTAGTTTTGTGGTCAATATTAGAGGGAAGGCTTTCAGTTTTTCCCCATTGAATATATAAATTTACTGTGGGCTTTTGATAAATGACTTTGATTATGTTGAAGAAAGTTCCTAAAATTCTCATTTTGTTGATTTTTATCATGAATGAGGATTGGACATTGACAAACTTTCTTTTTGTGTCAACTTATGATCATATGATTTTATTTTTTCTTTTATTGTTTCAGTATATTATGTTGATTGACTTGTATGTGTTAAACCGTTCTTGTATCTGTTGGATGAATGTCGTTCATGATGTATAATACTTTTGATGAATTGTTGAATTCCATTTGTATTTTGTTGAACATCTTTGCACCTGCATGTATCAGAGATTTTGATGTGTACTTCTCTTTCTATGCTGTCTCTGTAACAGTATGATAGTTGCTTTTGGTAACAGTGTGATAGTTGATTTATCAAATTGATTTATAGTGTTTCTTCAATTTCCTGAAAGAATTGGCAGCAGATACTCTTTAAGATTTGATAGAATTAATTCATGATACAATTCTTTCATTCATGATACAATTCATTCATACATCTGGACCTGGGTTTTTTTTGGGGGGGGATTTCTTTTCAATTTCTAAAGTAGTGATAGGTCTGTTCAGGTATCCCAGATCATCTTGTTTTGGCCTTGGTAGTTTAAAGAGTTCAAGAATTTATCCTTGTCTTGTGGTTTCTGTCTTTCCTTGACATAGAGATACTGCAAGTAATCTGTGATAATCTTTTTAAATTTCTATGGTATCTTTTTAGTTGCTTTGTTAAGAAGTGACAGAATGGAGTTGAAATCTCCAACTAGTATTGTGTGGTTAAAAATGTCTTTCTTCAAGACTGTTAGCAATTGCCTTAATGATTTTGTCAGTCCCTCATTAGACAAATATATGTTTATGAGTATCAGTTCTTCATTTATATGTCCCCTGATCCATTTGTAAATGTCCCTCATTGTCATTTATAACCTTTTTGCACCTGAATTCTGTATTGTTCTGCTACCATTATGACCACTCTAGCCTTTATGTTTGAATTGTTGCTAGAAGAATTGTCTTCCAACCTTTGACTTTGAGCCTGTGTTCTCATGATACACATTTGAAATGTCAGAGCAAACAGCAGAATGTTGGGCTCAATTTTCTAATCCATCCTGTACTCTGTGTTTCTTAATTGGTATATTTAGTCCAATGACATTAAAGGAGACTATTGTCAAGTACTTTTATGCCATATTTATGTAGATGTTTGATGTGCTTGGAGGATTCATCTTGCCTTAAAAGAGCCCCTTTACTTCTTCTTGTAAAGATGGTATCTATCAACGAATTTCTGGAGTTTTTATATCTGTGAAGTTGTGTACTATTCCTTCAACATTGAAAGAGAGTCTGGCTAGTAAATGAATGAGGCATTGATTTCATTGCATATTTTTACTACTTCCTACCATTGTGTTCAGGCCTAGAGAGTTTCATTTGATAGGCATTCTGTAAATCTTAAGGATGCTTCTTTATATACAGTTTCTTTCATTGATCTTGCCGCTTTCAATATCCTGTCCCAATCTAGCATTTTCAGCAATTATATTTTGATGTGTCTTGGGATTTTTTTATTTGGAATTCCTTTAGTTGGTACCCTTCAGCCTCGTGGATCTGGGTGTATGCACTTTTCCACTATGGGCAATTCTTAACAGTGATATTTTTGACTATTGCTTCTTCATCAGGTTTGTCTTCCTGTCATCAGGGGCTTTGACAAAATTTAAATTGTTCCTTTTGAACTCATTCCAAAACTTTCTTGTTATATTTTCTTTTATTTTGAAGTTTTTTTCCATCTTCTGCTGTTGTTGGAACGTTTTCTTTGCTGGAACTCACTGATTCTGTCCTCAGTAGCTGTCAATATGCTGATGAGGCCTCCAAGTGAGTTTTTCACTTAGACTACATTTCTGTTTGGAGTTTTCTCTTTTCTGATCTCATGTCATCTTGTGTTTTATTGGCTGTCTGTTTCATTTTTAATTTGGATTATTAAACACAGTGATCATTTCCACTCTGAACTCCTTTTCAGAGAGATTATATCAGGTTTTGGTACTGATAGGGTCTTTGGGTTTACAGGCTTCATCTACTAATATTAGTGGGATTCTGTGCTGCTTTTCCAAGGTTCTTTTTGTAGTCGGGAGTTCCATCTTTCCTATTTCACTATTGGCATCTCCACCAAGGATACTGAGGTCTCTGGGAGAGTTTTATGGAGGAAGGGAGAATATCTTCTGGCTGCAATCATCTGCTTGTGATGTATGCCTTTTGTTAATACCAACTCTCTGATCTTGGGAAGAGTGGGGAGTCTTATCACCAGCTGGTGCTTCTGACTGAGAGTTGGAAAAGAAGGGACTCTCCAACAATTCCTCCAACATTTGTGCTGGGGTTTTTGCCTTTCCTGTTGCTCTGATCTGTGGGCAGAGTAGAAAGTATTGTCCCCAGGAGTTTCCTCAAGAAAGGAGTTGGGAGGAACGGACCTCTCCACAGCCACTGCCACTCCTGGATTCCTGAGAAACTTGCCTTTAACCATTTCTGCTTCTCTGACCTATTGAACGATTCAAATCCCCCAAAATTTTATGGTAAATAATGCAAATTTTACCATATTTTAAAGTCAGATGCATACTGTATTACATTTTTCATTTGTGAAAAACTGACCTGTTTTGAACATATGGGACTGCTACCTGACATAAAGGATGAAACCAAAATATGAAGAAGGATTTTAATTTAGTACATGTACCTGAGAAAAGAAATGCATTTTGTGTACTCTCTGATTTTGAGAATGAAAATCATGAGTTATTAAATGAAAGGTGGTTCAGTTATAGTCTTCCTCCATTCCAAAGAAAATGTACTAATTTATTAAAATTATAGCATTGTTTCATTGAAAATAATCTGAGAAGTGCTCAATAGTAGAGGTAACAAATATTACTGAAAGTAAGTTGTCAGCTACAGATGTATTTCAATGGATTTTTAATTTGAGGCTTGTTGACTAAGTCCTGAAATATTTCTAAATTGTAAGCATTACTGAAAACATATCTTCAAGTATTTAAGGTAGAATTTATATCTATATTAATGCTATTAATTTAATTCACATTCCAGATGATTTATTTTCTTTTAGTATCAATATTTATTTCTATGTATACTTTCTTTGATAAAAGTTGAAGCCTAGGAACATTTTCCAGAGTAAGTTTCAACCACAGGTTTCTAAGTAATTTATGTTCTACCTCAGAAAAGCATTACCCATAAATTTATAAAGGACTCAGAACCATTTATATCTCTTCCATAAGTGATTCCAGATATATGCATTGCTTAGAGTCACAGTTTACATTGATTTTTATATTAAGAACTTTGTCATGCATTCACTTTAAAAAGAAAATGACACACAGACAAGTTTTATGATTGTCTTTTATTTAGGAGCAGCAAAACTTTCTTATAGAAATTTTGTGACAGTCACCACGATATCCGGATGCACACACACACACACACACACACACACACACACACACACACACACAAAACAAAACATGTAGTCTTTGAAGATGGTCATTTGTATTATAAAAGAGATTTCAGCTATGATTAATATTTGGAAAAATAAAACAGGAGGTCATTAATCTTGAGAATTGCAGTAGCCCTTAAAATCTTTTCTGACTGTGATCTGATGGAGATGTGAATATGGAAATAAAGTCAATAATATAAAAATATGGAAGGAATAGGCCATGAGTCAAGGTAGACAGTCTCAAGGAGCTAGTACAGGGAAGTAGATAAACCCCTATTCTCTCCAGAAAGAAATTCTGGCTTGCTGACATTTATCTGATAAGACATGTTGAACTAATGACTTATAAAAGAGTAAAACAATAGATTTGCATTTGTAACCTCTGAAACTGTAAATATGCACTAGCAATTGAAAACAGATAATTTCCTATGAAAAACTGATTTAGTCATGAAAAATTGCCTGTTTGAATATTAACTTTGTTTATAAATTTGATTCCATATTCATATAATACTATATATTCTGAAGCTTAAAGTTTTAATAGTATAAGTTCTTCCCTCACTCTCAATGTACCCCAATATATGCATAAGTTGTGATGGTATGTAAACTTGGGAAGTCTTGATAATGGTGGAGTCTAATAAAAATGAACATATTATTTTTGTTGGGGACCTATTTCAACTGAGTTAAAAAAAACTTCACTATGTGTGACGAATAAACTGTTCTGTCATTTTTTAGGGAAGTATGTGGGTTTTGTCTATTTGTTTGTTCTGAGGCCATATTATGAGGCTTTCTCCTGGCTCTGTGCTCAAGAATCACTCCTTGTAGGGCTCAGAGCAATAAATATGGTGTGATGCACCGAACCTGGGCTGGCCTGGAGAAAGAAAACACTCTGCTTTCACTCCTATCTCAGCAGCCACAGTTTGTAGTTTTTAATATTGGATTTGTATCATTAAATATGATCAACCATATCCACACAGTAACCAAGCTCATTGAGGTTTCTCAGGAGTTCAAGATGCTGCTCTGTCTAATGTTCATTGATTTAAAGAAGGCCTTTGATTGTGTTGAAACTGAAGTGGTCATTAAAGTTCTAGTCAAACAGGGCATTCAAACTCAATACATCAGAATCCTCCATGAGCTGTATTATGGATTCACTACCAGGATAGCACCATTCTACAAGGATGTGATCATCAACATCAAGAGACGGGTTCAACAGGGTGATACCATTTTACTCAAACTCTTTAGTGCCACACTCAAAGAGGCCATGCGACAACTGGAATGGGAAGGAATGGGAGTGTAGATAGATGATCAGCAACTACACCACCTCTGCTTTGCTGATGACATCGTTCTAATAACACCAAACATTAGCTGAGGTGGACAAGTGCTAGCCAACTTTGACCATGAGTGTGGAAAGGTCGGACTGCAGCTGAATCTCATGAAGACAATGCTCATGAGAAACCGACTTGTTCATGATGTTCCATTCACTCTCAACGGAATGAACATCTTCAAATGCAACAGTTATATGTACGTAGGTTGAGAACTCAACATGACGAGAGACCTGGCACCTGAGTTATGCAGGAGGAAGAGAGCGATTTCAAATGCCTTCAAGAGCATTGAAGAAATAGCTAAGAGGACAAAAACCCTCTGGCTCTGGACACATCTCTTCAATTCCACTGTTCTTTCTACATTAACATACACCTCAGAGACCTGGGCCCTATGAAAAGAGATGAGAATGCTATTCGGGTCTCCCAAAAAGGAATTGAAGATCTAGTATCACTCTTCACTCAAGTGAGAGAAAGAATCTGAAGTTGTGACCTCCATCAATGATTGAGAATCAGGGACACTGTCTCGTTTGCCAAGGCGTCGAAAATCAGATGGGATGGACTGCAATTTGGAGATGACCGCTGGACTAGAGCTGTTACTGACTGGATTCCCTGGGATGTCAAAAGATCGCGTGGCTGCCCACCTACGAGATGGGCAGACTTCTTTGTCAAGACCCTGAATGATTGGTTTGAGGCTCTTCGTGTTCCTGGAGTGAGCAGATGCCATTGGACTACACTAGCAAGCAACAGGGACAAATGGAGATGTTACTGGTGCCCACTTGAGCTAATCGATGAATAATGGGATGTCAAGTGTTCAAGTGATCATTAAATAAATTACCTGTTTTATGTGACACTTTTTTGAAGCACAGTCTTGTTAGTATTTACACCCCGATGACTTGTTCCTGAATATCCTCTTATTTTCAATTCACTTCAAAGACAGGAAGTTTTTGTTTGTTAATGCCAGAAGTAATTAGCTTCCATTGAAATATTGATTTTACATTTAGGAAGCAAATGTTGAAGTATTGGCATCTAATCATTGTTTTTATAAAAAGTGACATTTTACGGAAACAAAGGCACTATCCTGTCATTGCATTATGACTTTTATGTAATTATAACATGTGCACTGTTCTTTTCTTTTCCTTGGTCATAGAAGACATTACTTAGGGTCTGCTCCCGGTTTTCCTTTTAGGCGACCATGTTATATTAAGAATCAAACTTGGGATTTCTGCATAAAAATCATGTGATAAGCCTACTAAGCTTGCTCACCCATGTAATTTTACTTTAATATTATGGTTAAAGAGGCAAAGTCAAAAGCTTCACCTCTAAATAAAACATGTAACTGTATATATATTTATATCAGGATATATTACATGGTGGGCTGGAGTGATAGCACAGCGGGTAGGGCATTTGCCTTGCATGTGGCCGACATGGCTGACCCGAGTTGTATTCCTCCACCTCTCTCGGAGAGCCCGGCAAGCTACCGAGAGTATTTCGCCCACATGGCACAGCCTGGCAAACTACCCGTGATGTATTCTATATGACAAAACACAGTAACAAATGTCACAATGGAGACATTACTGCACCCGCTGGAGCAAATCGATGAACAACGGGAGGACAGTGGCAGGGATATTACATGGTATTTTTTCTGAGGAATTCTATGATTGGGAAATTTATAGGACCTTTCTACAGAGGTAGCATTGAAACACTATCCTCCCCTTGTTCATCAATTTGCTCGAGCGGGCACCAGTAACATCTCCATTGTGAGATTTTGTTATTGTTTTTGGCATATTGAATATGCCATGGGGAGCCTGCAAAGCAAATGCCCTAAGGCTTTGCTATAGCTCCAGCCTGCTATAGGTGTATAATACTAATTACCTTAAAGTTTATGATTTTTATCTACTAACTACATGTAATATTTTTATCTTGGCTTTAATAATGACCATAGTGATCATGAAAATAGCAAAGACATCATTGAGTCTATGCCTCTATTTATTTCCTTGAATGGGTGTGTCTATATTTTATGTGTGAATATATTCCCACCTTTGGAAAAGTGTACATAAATGAAATTATTGAAAGCTTTAATTTCAAATATCATATACTTTGTGGTTATAATAATATAAAAAAATAATTTCTTTAAAAAAATTTAATTGAAGCCACCCATGAATGAGCCCTCTGGCTGTTGATCCAGCTGCTTATTGGGCATGATTCCACAGACTCACAAACAACGCTCGGAACCCAGCAGCTTTTGGCAGAAATGTTGTCCGTGCTATGCATTAGGTTTCCAGCACCGGACCACTCCAGGTGGGAATGCGTTTCATGTCTTAGCCTGTTTCCTCTGTGACTCCATCACTGCCCGCAATCTTCCAGAGGCCTAGGGACAGCCAAAGAGGGGCCCACACTCGGAGTCTCATGGAATGGGGGCGGAGCTGGCCCTCCCTCCTCCCCACTCCTATGAAACCCCAAGTTGCCACCAATGAACGAGCCCTCTGGCTGCTAATCGAGCTGCGTATCGGCCATGATCCCACAGACTCGGAAACAAGGCTCAAAACATAGCGGCTTTGAGAAGAAATCCCTCCAGATTTAATTACTAAAACTTCAGAATTGCAAACTCAAGCGGCTGCTACCACAGCCATGCATCTTCATATGCAATTCATAAAGTAAAGTAAAGTAAAGGCCCTCCTGTTGATCATTGATTTGCTCGAGCGGGCCCAGTAACGTCTCCATTGGAGACTTTGTTGTTACTGTGTCTGGCATATCGAATACGTCACGGGGAGCTTGCCAGGCTCTGCCGTGCGGGCTCGATACTCTTGGTAGCTTGCCGGGCTCTCCGAGAGGGGTGGAGGAATTGAACTCGGGTCGGCCATGTTGGCTGCGTGCAAGGCAAATGCCCTACCGCTGTGCTATCACTCCAGCCATGCAATTCATAATCAGCAATAAAAAACAAATTGTCTAATGCTGCCTTTCTGACAGATCTGAGTGTTGGGGTAAAATCTCAAATAATAATGGTGGGTTTGGTGTTGACATAGTGAATGTAATCAAAGTAGAGAGAGAGTAATATGGAAATTGTCTGCCATACAGGTAGGGTGAGGGTGTGGGATGGGGGGCGGGGGGATACTGGGGTTTTTGGTGGTGGAAAATGTGCACTGGTGAAGGGTTGGGTGTTTCATCATTGCATGACTGACACTTAAACCGAAAACTTTGTAAGTGCTCTCATGGTGTTTCAATATAAAAAATATATGTATAATTGAAGAGTTGGAGAGATAATATGATGGGTAGGTTCCTTGCCTTGAGCATGACTGGACTGCGTTAGATCCCTTGTCTTCCACATGGTTCCCTGACAGTGCCAAGAGTAAATTCTGAGTAATATAGGTCCTGAGTGCAAAGTCTGAGTGCAAAGTCAGGACTGAACTCTGAGAGCTGCTAGGTGTGGCCCCTCAAAAACAAACAAACAAAAATTCAATTTACTTGGGGCTGGAAAGATGGTACAAGAGTTAAGGCACTTGCCTTGCATGGTAGTCCACCAAAATTGGATCTGGGTACTCCATATAATTCATGGGACCTGCCTGAAGTGATCCCTGAATGCTGTGCTAGAAGTATGCCCTGAGCATAATTGAGTGTGGTCTCCAAACCAAATGTGTATGTATATATATACATATATATATACATATATATACACACACACATATATATATATCATAAATTGCAATTAGTTATGTTTAATAATATGCTCTGTCACTGTCACTGGCCTCCCTTTGTTCATCGATTTGCATGAGTGGGCCCAGTAACGTCTCCATTGTTACCACTGTTACTGTGATTGACATATCAAATACAACACAGGTAGCTTGCCAGGCTTTGCCCTGTGGGCAAGATACTTTCGGTAGTTTGCTGGGCTCTCCAAGAGGGGCAGAGGAATCGAACTCGGGTTGACCATGTTGGTTGTGTGCAAGGCAATAGCCCTACCTGCTGTGCTATCACTCCAGCCCATAATGTGCTCAATAATATGAAAATATTACATTATAAAATATTAAATACACTATTTATTAATTCAAATGTGTAATATTTAGTTAAAATTTGATTGAAAGGGCAATAGGATTATTTATTTATAATAAACATTATTATTATTTAATAATATAAATTATTATTTATTATTTATTTGGTAATTACCAAATCAGAAAAATATAAACTATTATTTATAAAGAATATATTTATGCAATAATTTGGAAAGAGTAAATCTCAGGTATTTTAAATAAAAGCAAAAAAACACTGTCCTCCTGTCATTCATCGATTTGCTCGAGCAGGCCCAGTAATGTCTCCATTGTTGTTACTGTGTTTGGCATCTCGAATGCGCTACGGGGAGCTTGCCAGGCTCTGCCATGAGGGCAGGATACTGTCGGTAGCTTGCCAGGCTCTATGAGAGGGGTGGAAGAATGAGGGCATTTGCCTTGCACACAGCCGGCCCGGCCGAGCCGGTTTCAATTCTTCCACCCCTCTCAGAGAACCCGGCAAGCTGCGGAGAGTATCCTGCCCACACAGCAGAGCCTGGCAATCTCCCCGTAGCATGTTCGAGATGCCAAACACAGTAACAACAAGTCTCAAAATCGAGATGTTACTGGGCCCACTGGAGCAAATTGATGAACGACGGGAAGACAGTGCTACAATTGTAACGCAAATTAAACTGTACGGAATATTTTTTAACATAGTAATATTTTTATTTTAACTCTCTTTTTTTTAAGTTAGTGAAACACCATGAGGTACAGTTGTAGACTTACAAACTTTCATGCTTCGATTAACTCTCTTTTTCAATCCCTGGCACCTGATGTAGTCCCCAAGTTTCTATCAAAAGTGATCCCTGAGTACAGAACCAGAAATAAGATCTGAGTACAGCTTGGTGTGGAACAGAAAACATGAAAGATAGTAAGAAAGAAAAAAAGAAAAAAGAAATAAAGGAAAGAAAGAAAGAAAGAAAGAAAGAAAGAAAGAAAGAAAGACAGACTTACAAAGTTTCATGCTTCGATTAACGTTCTTTTTTAAAGTATATTTTAACGTAGTGATTTTTTTCTGTAAATTCTCTTAAGATAACAAAATCAATTGGTAAAATTCATCTATGGGTTTGTTGTTATAGTGCTGCAGGAAATAACACTGGGACTCATATTCAAAGAAAGCATTCAACCATTGACCTATATCACCAGTCTTCAATGAATTTTACTATAAAATTTTTCCCTTTTTCCCTTTTCTTGTCTGTATTTGAAAAGACTTAAATTGTTCTAGAAAAATTGCTCATCATTTGTTTTCTTAAAATATTTCCTCTTTTGGTTCAAAGACTTTACCTTTCTAATTATATCTTAGTAGAGGTCATTGTTTATATAAGGGTAATTTCTAATTTGTCCTTATCAAAGTTTTGAGACTATAAGTCCTGGAGTCATAGAAATACAATGCAGCAGGTAGGATGCTTATCTGGCACATGGCCAACCCAGGTTCAATCCCTGGCACCTGATGTAGTTCCCAAGTTTCTATCAAAAGTGATCCCTGAGTACAGAACCAAAAATAAGATCTGAGCACAGCTTAGTGTGGCACAGAAAACAAGAAAGAAAGTAAGAAGAAAGAAAGAAAGAAAGAAAGAAAGAAAGAAAGAAAGAAAGAAAGAAAGAAAGAAAGGAAGGAGGGAGGGAGGGAGGGAGGGAGGGAGAGAGGGAGGGAAAGAAAGAAAGAAAGAAAGAAAGAAAGAAAGAAAGAAAGAAAGAAAGAAAGAAAGAAAGAGGGAGGGAGGGGAGAGAAAAGAAAGAAAGAAACAAAAGAAACAAAGAAAAGAAAGATCATCAGTTCAAGACAGTCCTACAATTTAATTGCCCTATGCTTTTTAGTATCAATTATTAAAATATATACACATATTTGTTTTAAAATAAGACAATGATTTACAAAGTTGTTCATAGAATTGGTGTAGGCATACACACCAGTATTACCATCAGTGTCCTCAGAATATCTGCTTTCCCTCACCCTGCCCTTTGGGCAGGCGTATAATAAACTATATTTCGTATTTCTTACTCCAACATAACTTAAAACAAAGGCATATGGAATTATCAGAAGAGAAATCAACAAACGCCAATTTGCAGTGATAAATTGCTACATGATTTTATCCCATGTAAACAAGGAAATTCAAATAATTTAATATAATATAGTATACTATCTAATCTCATGTAACTAAGTGTTCAATTCTGCATCTAAAACATATTGTATAAACTTTATTTTGTACTTGAACCTTATTGTGATAATCATATCTTCCCTGTAATAAATGAGACCTCTCTCCCCATCCCCTGCCTTGGCAGGCATATATCACATTTATTTAATATTACTTGGTCCAAAAATCTCAAACAAATGACAGAATTATTATAAAATAAATCAACAAAAGTCAATTTGTGATGATTAATTACTACATAATTTTAACCTTAATCTAGTAGAGGACAACCATATAAACCATTAGTGAGTGACATATTCAATATCATATGATGGGAAGTTCTTCCTGTCCTTTACAGTTGTTCTTTCAATACGTCCTGCACAACTGGTTTCAAGGCTATGAAATCCTTGAGCTGTTGCCTATCCATGAAACTCAGTATAGTCCTTTCAAATCTAAATAATAATCTACCTCAGTAGAGTATTCTTGGTAAGGTGTTCATTACAGTTTTGTACTATATCTTTCCACATCCTGGTTTGTAAATTCTCGTTTGATAGTTTTGCTGTACAACTTATGGGCTTTCCTTTTGTGTAATTTCCTTTCTTGATCTTGCTGCTATCAATGTGGTCTCTCTTTAGACTTTGTCATTTTGAATATAATGTCTCTTGAATTTTTCTTAATTGGATCTACTTTCACTGGCTGCAGATCTACTTTTACAGACTCTTGGATCTCAAGAGCTATAATTCTCAACTCTGGGAAATTCTTATCAATGATTTCTTCAACTGTCCTTGACATTTACCTTTCTGTTTTTCAGGGACTTCAGTGGCTTTTATATTGTTTCTCTTGTTCTCATCCTACAGTTCTCTAGGATGCTGTTCATTTCCTTTCAGATTTGTTTCCACTTTCTGGTGTTTCCTAGTGTTTTCCTTCTCATCATGGAGCTTTAAAATCTTTTGTTCAGTTTCTGTTATCCTCAGTAGGGAGTGAAGGATGAGCCAGGAATGCTCCCCTTCCTGAGGGGTTATTACACTGTGCTCAGGGATTAATCTTGGTGGTTCCTGGGGATCAAATGTGGTACAAAAGATTCAACTGAGGTTGGCCACATGCAAACCAAGCACCTTAACTAAGCCCTGTATAATCTCTTCAGACCCATTTTATGCATTTATATATATTTTTTATTCCCTAAGGGAGCATACCCAGTGATGATTAGGGACCATGACTGGTTATGCTCAGGAAACCATATGCAGTGCTGGGATTTGAACCATTATTTAAACAGCAGTGCATGTAAGGCAAGTGCCTTAAACTCTGTACTAGCTCTTCAAGTCACAGTAAATATACAATTATTTTAGAGTATGATGATAATAAATGCAAACATAATTTGCAATATTGTGTCATAAATACTCTTACTATTATCAAAATATATCATTAAAATGTGAGCAACTATATATAAATATATTTCTTGCAAAACTTATATTTTTGTTTCTGTTATATTTGGCTCATTTGTAAAAATTGCATTCATTGAAAAATTGAAAGCTATTATGTTATGAATCATTTCTCAACTTAGAATATTGAAAAATATATATTTAAAATCATAAATACTGAGTGTAAATTCCCTCTCAGATATTGCTAGTTTTGTGCCTCTGTAAATCAGTTTATTGTATTAAATCTTTCCTGCATCACTTCTACACAGAGACAAAAATTTTTGTTCACTTCAAAACGTTGTTTTATTGTCAATTTAATTTGAAAAATATATTTGGGACTTACACAAATGCCGTTCTTTTAATAAGATTGATGAATTTGAATAAAAAAATTAATATTACTGGTTAGGGTCTAATCTCGTCTTACTCTTTACATCAGTGTGAGAATAATATTAAACATATTTTTAATATTTGTAAAAAAACAGTTATCCTTGTTGTATTGTATAGCACTGCACTGTAGCTCTGTCCTCGTGTTGTTCATCAATTTGCTCAAGCAGGCACCAGTAACATCTCACAACAAATTGTGAGACTTGTTGTTACTGTTTTTGACATATTGAATACATCACAGGTAGTTTGCCAAGCTTTATCGTTAGGGCGAGATGAAATTTATATTTTAGATGACTAATACCTCGTCGATCTCTGTCTACCTCTCAAAGAATTATAACTCTTGCTACCACCCAAATGGAAGAACCGAGTCACCCAGGAACTGCCCCCACTGCCAGACATCACTCCTAATTCACTGATCTAACTTCTCACACCAGGTATGTAGACCACAGAGAGCTTACTCCCATCCCCTAGCCAGAAATTTGAGCCCCTATGCAAAGGAGAATCTTGACTGCCAGTGTAACATCCAGATCCACCCCTCATACCATACTTTTAAAACTTCTAACCCCAAAAGTGACTTCATCCATAGCCTATGTTAGAGCTATTAGTTAATGCAGGTCTCACATTTCTTTACGCTTCATAACCCAAGGTAACATACAAAGACAGACCAACTGCAGGGGCCAAAACGTGCAACAATAACACAGGAAAAAAGAATCAAAATGCAAAGGTCACCATGGTAAAACAAAGCAGAAACCCACCAAGCTTAGTGAGTGAAGTCGCTATCCCAGGTGAATCAAACAGTAATAATGAACTATGTAACTTTTCAGACAAGGAATTTAGAATGGAGCTGTTAAAAATGCATAAGGAGCTCAAGGAAGTAATGGAATTCTCTGTTAATAAAATACAAGAGGCTATGAGAGCAGAAAAGAAGAAAAATGCAAATGAAAATACAAGCAGAAATGACAGATCTAAACAACTTGAAAGGAGAAATGAAAAATTCAGAGTAATAGCTACTGAGGACAGAATCAGTGAGCTCCAAGATGAGGTGCAGAGAATCTCCAGACAACAGCAGAAAATAGAAAAGAGCCTCAAAATAAAACAACAGATTCACCGATTTGCTTGAGCGAGCCCAGTAACGTCTCCATTGGAGACTTTTGTTGTTACTGTGTTTGGCATATTGAATACATCATGGGCAGCCTGCAGGCTCTGCCATGGGGGCGAGATACTCAGTAGCTTGCTGGGCTCTCCGAGAGGGGCGGAGGAATCGAACTCGGGTCGGCCATGTTGGCTGCGTGCAAGGCAAACGCCCTACCACTGTGCTATCGCTCCAGCCCAACATATATCAAGAGAAAATCAGGATGAAGCTAAGAGGACTAAAAGGAATTCTTGGAGTCCTGGAGGGATGGGAAGAAAGCCCTGATGAAGAAGAAACTGTCAACGACATAATTGCTAAATCATTTCCAGAGATGAAGAGTACATACATGTAGATTCAGGTGGCTTGAAAGATACCAACTAAAAGAAATCTAAATAAAAAATATACAAAGACATATTCTTATCAGAATTCCAAAAATAACAGCTAAACATACATTTCTGAAAGCAGCAAGATCAAAGAAAGAAACTGCTTATAACGGAGCACCCTTAAGATTTGTAGCAGACTTATCTGACAAAACTGTCTGGGCCTGAAGACTGTTGGGAGGGTGTATAGAAATATCTCAATGAAATGAATGCTTCACCAAGAATACTCTGACCAGGTAGACTTTCATTTATACGTCAAAGAATAATATGCAACTTCACAGACTACAATTCAGGAACTTCATAGACTCAAAACTATGGCTGCAGGAAAAACTAAATGGGCTACCTTAAGACTAGATAAGCCCCTCAATCACACCAAACTCCTACAGGAACACGGGACAAATCCCCATAATAATAATCTCTATAGATGTCAATAAGCTAAATGTACCAATTAAAAGACACAGAATGACAGGATGGATCGAAAATTGAACTTCATATTCTGCTGCCTGCAAGAAACATATCTGAACAGACAGAACAAACACAGACTCAAAGTCTAAAGTTGGAAAACAATTCTACAAACAAACAACTCCATTAAAAAGCTGGGGTGGCCATATTAGTATCAGACCATATACATTTCAGACTGAAAAAGGTTACAAGAGACACTGAAAGTCATTTCTTAATGATAAAATAATCTGTACATCAGGAAGAACTCACACTTCTAAATGTATATGGATCTAATAAGAGGCCAACTAAATACTTAAAATGATTGCTCTTAGACCCAAAGAAATACATTCATAGCATCACACCTCTCAATAGAACTACAGATTAAAGCTCACCAAGGACATACTTTATGAAAATGGTAAGAAACAGAAGAAAGGTTTTTAGTAGATATATATAGGACGTCATTCCTCAAAAACTGATTACACGTTCTTCTCAGGTACACATGGGACATTCTCCAAGATAGACCACATGATAGGCCACAAAACCTCCCTAAAATTAAGAGGATAGAAATTGTATCAATGATCTTTTCAGACCAAGGTGCACTGAAAATATAAGTGAATCACACACAGAAACAGAAATTCAAAACTAACACCTGGAAATTAAACAGCTCACTGATGAACAATCAGTGTCTTAGAGAGAGAATCAAAGAGTAAATCAAAAGATTCCTGGAAATAAATGAGCATCAAGACAAGAGTTACCAAAAACTATGAGATATGGCAAAAGCAGAGTTAAGAGAAAAATTTATAGCTCTACAAGCATTCCTCAGGAAAGAAGAGCCAGCCCACATAAGTAACTTAACTCACAGCTTAAGATCTTGAAAATGACCTAACAAAAGGAGCCCAAACCAGGCAAGAGGAAGGAAATAATAAAACTTAGAGAGGAAACTAACAAGAGTGAAACCCAAAAAACAATCTGAAAGATCAATGGAACCAAGAGCTGGTTCTTTGAGAAAATAAACAAAATCAATAAGACTCACAAAGAGAGAGAGAGAGAGAGAGAGAGAGAGAGAGAGAGAGAGAGAGAGAGAACCCTAATAAGCTGAACCAGAAATAAAAGGGAGACATCACAACAGAAACCCAGAAATGCAAAGATAAATAGAGATTATTTTGAGATTCCTTATGCACAAATCAAGAGAAACTGGAAGAAGTGTAAAAGTTCCTGGATTCCTATAATCTCCCAAAATTGACTAAAGAAGGCTTGAAATACCTGAACAAACGCATCACTATCACCATCACTATCTGGCCCCGATAGATTTACTAGTGAATTCTTCCAAACCTTTAAAGAGAACACACTCCCAATCTTATTCAAGATTTTCCAGGAAATTGAAGAAACAGAAACAATTCCAAACAGTTTTTACAAGCAAATATCACCCTAATATCAAAATCAAAAACACCACAAAACAGAATTGCAGGCTGATATCCCTGATAAACACAAACACAAAAATCCTCAACAAAATACTAGTAAATAGAATCCAATGAGTCATCAAAAAGATCATACACCAAGACCAAAGAGGATTCATCCCAGGGATGCAAGGATGGTCCAATACTTTCAGGTAAATCAAAATTGTAAACCATATCAAAAAAGGAAAGATAAAAAATATAATCATGTCAATAGATGCAAAGAAGGCATTTGACAGAATCCAGCATATATTAATAAGAAAATCTCTCAACAAAGTGGGAGTCAAAAGAACTTTTCTCAGTATAGTCAAAGTGATCTCCCACAATCATACAGCAAGCATTATTCTCAATGGGGAAAATTTAAGACCCTTCCTTCTAAGATCGTGAACAAGACAAGGATGCCAAATTTCACCACTTTTATTCAAGATAGTACTAGAAGTACTTTCCTAAAGACTACACAAAAGCTCCAAGAAACAATAGTTCTGTATAGTAAAGTGGCAAATTACAAAATCAATACACAAAAATCTATAAAAATCCTATATATACTAATAATGAAACAGAAGAAAGTTACATAAAAAAATCCCATTCACAATCATACCCCAGAAAATCAAGTACCTGAATTCAATTTAACTAAGGAGGTAAAGAACCTGTACAAAGAAAGCTACAAAAGCTGCTTAATGAAATAAAAGAAAACACAAGGAAATGGAGGCATGTTCTGTTCATAGATTTGGAGGATTAACATTGTTAAAATGACAATACTCCCCAAAACATTATACAGATTCATTGCAGGCCCTGTGAGGATACTCATGAATTTTTTCAAAGAAATAGACAAATACTCCTGAAATTCATATGTAAAAATAAACTCCCATGAATAACTAAAGCAATCCGGGGAAAAAAGAAGATGGGTGGCATTACAATTCCCAACTCCAGACTGTACTATAAAGCAGTGCTAATTAAAACAGCATGGTATTGGAATAAAATCAGACCTGAAGATCAATAGCATACGGTTGTATATTCTGCACACAGATTGTATATCCTGAAATATGAAGTGGAGTAAGGAAAGCTTCTTCAACATATGATACTGGGAAAATTGGACAGCTACATGCAAAAAAATGAACTCAGACCTCTAAAGGCCAAGCACAAAACTCAGATGAAAGTGGATTAAAAACTTCAATATCAGATCTGAATCCTTAAGACACATAGAGGAAAATGTAGGCAGAACTTTATGATATTGAGCTAATGGCATATTTAAGGCTGAAACACCACTGAGCAAATAAGTAGAAACAAAGATAAACAAAGTGGACTAACTACAATAAACTAAGAAGTTTCTGTACCTCAAAATAAAGTGAGCAAATTACAGAGAGAGAACACATAATGGGAAAAAATATTTACTCAATACCCATCAGATAAGGGGTTAATATCCAGACAAGAGCCAGAGGAATTTCTCTACAGTTTGGAAGCCTGCCTCATTTCCTGGGGGAGAGAGATAAAGTTGGGAGAGAGAAAAGACTTTAAATCAATGATGGTTGGAGGGATCACTCAGGATGGGAGATATGTTCTGAATGTAGACAAAGGGCCACACACGATGGCCTCTCTGTATCTGTATTGAAAACCATGATTCCCAAAAGGAAAGAGAGAGAGTAAGAAAGAAGGTGTCTTCCACGGAAGCAGGGATTGTGGTGGGTTGGGGATTTCAGGAGGGATAAAGGGGCCATTGGTGGTGAAAAAATGTGCACCGGTCAAGGGATGGGTGTTGGTTCTAACAATGTATGATGGAAAACTAATCATGAAAACTTTGTAACTGTATCTCAAGGTGATTCAATAAAAAAGGAAAAAAGATTCAGAGGACAACAGGTACAATGAGGAAGCTGAATGGAAGCCCCCAAGCTCACTGAGTATAGTTGATAGCACAGACGATTCAACCAGGAACAATCAGTATTGCCATCACTAAGGTAATGAGTTTAGAGTCACCATGATAAGGATGTTTAATGAATTGAAAGAAATGTTAGTATAGGAATCAAATAAAGCACAAGAAAATCTGAGAGTATAGTTGAGCAAATTCCAGTCAGAAGTGACAGAAACAAAGAGCTTGTTAGGTGAAATAAAAAACTCAGTGGAAGGTTTCAGTAACAGAGTAAAAAAGCTGAGGAAAATATTAGTGAGTACCAGAAGAAATGAGGAACCCTCTAGAAAACTACAGAAGATGGGAAAAGTCTTAATAGACATGAACACACCAGTGAGTTATAAGTTCAAGAGTAATGGTACAAGAATCATCAGAAATAGAAGGCAAGGTCAATAAAGAACTAGTCATGGGGGTATGGTGCCGCCAGCAGGTCAATCTCTACCTGTGAGGCAAGTGCATCAGCAGCCTGATGGCACCGTCAGACTTTCAGATACCCCAAAATAGCTGCTGAGCCTTTGGCCTAACCCCAAAAACTTGGGACAAAGTTTATCAAGAAAGGAAGTGGCCAAAAGTTAGGTATGTGGGAGACATACCCACAAACTACCACCAGCTGAGCTATATAATTGAAAGCATGGTCTCTCTAGTTGCTAATTGAACTGCTTAATGGCCATGATCCCAGAGACTCAGAAACGAATCTCAAAACCCAAAGGCTTTTGGTAGAAATGCATCCTGTTTCTGCAGTAGGTTACTGGGGTTGGGCCACTCCAGGTGGGAATAGGTTTTGTGCTTTGTCCTGTTCCCCATAGCAGCCCAGTGACAGCCATCCTCCAGAGGCCACAGGACAGTCAGGTTTGGGCCTGCAGTGACGAGACACGTGGTGCCTCACCAGATGGGGGTGGAACCGGCCCTTTCCTCCCCATCCCAGCAAGACCCTGAGTCGCGGCCTACAAATGGCCTCTCTGGCTCCTGATCAAGCTGATTAACGGCCATGATCTCAGAGATTCAGAAACAAATCTTGAAACTCAGCGGCTTTTAGCAGAAATGTATCTGGACCGCAAACAAAGTGGCCATCGCCTCAGAGCTTATTGGAAAGCCAGATATGAACCAGCGGTGAGGGGGCAACTGCAGTCTCATGGGAAGGGGAGCGGTACTGGCTCGTCCTTCACGTCCTACTGAGGTCATGAGTGGCCCCCCACAAGTGGCTCTCTGGCATGACCATTGCTCCAGAGGCAAAAGGACTTAATCCAGAGCCTGGCAGCTTGCAGCAGAAAAATGAATGGACCATGCGTTAAACTCCGGTGCCATGCCTCCCCGGGAGGGAAAGGGTGTTGCTCTCTTCCACCTTGCCTCCTCCCTCCCCCCGACAGCAAGGTGGCTGCCACCTCAGAGCTTATTGAAATGCCAGGTCTGAGCCGGCAGTGACAGGGCAACGGCAGTCTCATGGGAAAGGGGTAGGTACTGGCTCGCCCTACCAAGGTCACGAGTTGCCCCCCACGAGCAGCTCTCCAGCACAGCCATAACACCAGACATACAGAAACCAATCTCGTAATTATCTAACTCTTTGCAGAAATCCAAAATCACGCGGCTGTTATTGAGGCTGCACGACATTATTTCATTTTTTCATTTCATCATCCTGTTAATCGTCGATTGCCTCGAGCAGGCCCCAGTAACGTCTCTTTCATCCTAGCCCTGAGATTATATTCATGGCTCTTTAGGAGAATGAGACCCATCATTGTTACTGGTATTTGGCATATTTTGTAGGCCACGGGGAGTTTGCCAGACTCTGCCCTGTGGGCAGGCTACATTCGATAGCCTGCAAGTTTGTCCAAAGTAGGAATGAGATAATAAGATGTCATAAAGAAAAGTTCTGATAAAATGTCGCGCGGCCGCGAATGGTGGTGGGTGTGACCCCCGCCTACCGGAATTTGGAGGATCTGGGTGGAAGATGCTCGACTCCAATTCCAGTAGGCTTGGAGGTCTCGGCCCCGGAACCCGCATGGCTTTGTCCCTCTGCCAGTACCTTCATGAGTGCGGAGAGTGGTCTCAGCATGGTGGTGGCTGGTCCTGGAGGTCTTCGGCTGCCGGAGCCCCGGTCGGGGCGGGGAGGAAAGCTCGACCCGCTCCCCTCCAAGGGGTCCCGGCGAGGGACACCCAGGCGCGGGGGCAAAAGACTGCACTGTTCTCGTCCGGGATATGGATTTTATAGTCTCTGAGTCTTGGCCGCTGATGGGATTACACGGCGCCAGGGGGCCAGGTGGTGGGTGTGACCCCCGCCTGCTGGAATTTGGAGGATCTGGGTGGAAGATGCTCGACTCCAATTCCAGTAGGCTTGGAGGTCACGGCCCCGGAACCCGCGTGGCTTTGTCCCTCTGCCAGTACCTTCATGTGTGCGGAGAGTGGTCTCAGCATGGTGGTGGCTGGTCCTGGAGGTCTTCGGCTGCCGGAGCCCCAGTCGGGGTGGGGAGGAAAGCTCGACCCGCTCCCCTCCAAGGGGTCCCGGCGAGGGACACCCAGGCGCGGGGGCAAACGACTGCACTGTTCTCATCCGGGATCTGGATTTTATAGTCTCTGAGTCTTGGCCGCTGATGGGATTATACGGGACCCCTTGGAGGGGAGCGGGTCGAGCTTTCCTCCCCGCCCCGACCGGGGCTCCGGGAGCCGAAGACCTCCAGGACCAGCCACCACCATGCTGAGACCACTCTCCGCACACATGAAGGTACTGGCAGAAGGACAAAGCCACGCGGGTTCCGGGGCCGAGACCTCCAAGCCTACTGGAATTGGAGTCGAGCATCTTCCACCCAGATCCTCCAAATTCCGGTAGGCGGGGGTCACACCCACCACCTGGCCCCCTGGCGCCGTGTAATCCCATCAGCACGACATTATATGATTCTCATAACCAGCAATAGAAAACAAAGTATTTCACAATGCCTTTTAAGCAATTCTTATTGTTGGGGGGGGGGTTCCTAAACAATAATGGTGCATATTTTGTCGAAATAATTAATGTAATCAATGTAGAGAAGAGCTAAGTGGAAATAATCTGACTCACAGGCATTGGGAGGGGTGGGAGGGGGTATATTGGGTTTCTTCTTGGTGAAAAATGAGTACTGGTGAAGGGAAAGGTGTTTGATCATTGTATGACCGAGACTTAAACCTGAAAGCTTAGTAACTTTTCCCACAGTGATTCAATAAATAAAGACGAAAAATAAATAAATAAATAAATAAATAAATAAAACTGAAAAACAAAAGTAAGGTGGAGTTCATGCCCAAATCAATCAGCTAATCAGTGACTGAGTAAATAGCAGTACTCCTACATAAAAAAAAAAAAAAGAACTAGTCAAAGATAGAATACCAAAGAATTTCCCAGATGTAAGGAATGCAACTATCAAGATTCAAGATGACCAACGGGTCCCAACCAAAACAGGTCCAAATAGGAAAACTGCACAATACAGTTGCAATCAGAAAAACAGAAGCCAAAGACAGAGACATAACAGTGAAAGCAACAAGACCAAAGGAAGAATTTACATACAAAGGAATTCTCTTAAGATTCATGGTAGACATGTGAAATGAGGCTCTACAAAGAATGGAGGGATACAGTAAGAAAAACTCAAGTGAAATGAATACTTCAGCAAGAATATCCTATCCATTATCATTCCAATTTGAAGGAATAATACAAAGCAAAATGATGGGTGGGAAGCAAATGGGAGATACTTTTGGTGAAGGGAAGTGGACACAGGTAAAGGATTTTGTGTTGAAACATCATATGCCTGGAACCTAATCATGAATAACTTTATAATTTTGTAGTGACTAAATTGAAAAAAAAAAACAAATACAAAGCTTCTTTGACAATAAAACAGCTTAAGAATTGCATAGCTCTGGAGCTGGAGCAATAGTACAGTGGTTAGGGTGTTTACCTTGCACACGACTGACCAGGGTTCGAGACTGACCAGGGTTTGATCCTCCGCATCTCATATGGTCCTCTGAGCATCGCCAGGAGTAATTCCTGAGTACAGAGCCAGGAGAAACCCCTAAGCATTGCCGGCTGTGACCCAAAAAGCAAAAATAAATAAATAATAAAATGTTTTAAAAAAAAAGAACTGCATTGCTTTGAAAGCATTTATTTTTAAGTATTAAAGGAGTGGCACATGTGTTGTTGCAGGCACATGTGTGCAGAGTATATGTGTTTCCGGTCCCTACTATCTGTGCATGTGATGCTGCCTACATATGTTGCCTGCATTTTCCCGCTTGAGACGTGTACTCTCAACTCCCACACTCTGTTTCTCATCCCTTTTTTCAATTTTTAAATAAATGCTGTTTTCACTTCAAAAAAATTTTGTTACTGCCACTGCAATTATGGTTGCTGCTTTTTAAAAACACACATTTTATTGGCAATGGCTTTTAAAAAATACATCTAATATTTAACAATTAACTAGGGAATGTGACTTCTATCATAAATTCCTAGTTAAGGATATTAAGGTTAATCAGTTTCTGCAATCTCGTTCTCTACTTCTCACCCTTATATTTCAGAAACGTAAAATGCAATGGTTCACATTATTTCTGTGTATTTAAAGATGAAATTATTTAGTATTATAAGTTTAAGGAAACTCAATTCTCATAGCTCTAATTTACTTTCACTGACTTATGATAGATTTTATACTTTAGAAACACAAAGGTAACAGCTCACATTCATTATTTTTATTTTTCTTCTTTTAATATACAGTTCTAGAAATCTTCACTAAAGTGTTCATCATCTCCACTAGTGTTGTTTCTCTTGTATATTCTTTAATTGGAGAAATGGATATATATATGCATATATATGTACATATACATATACATATACATATACATATATATCTTGTGTTTGATGTTAAACCTATTCACTTTTTTAGATTTCATGTATGCTTTGATTCTCAAAAAATGTATATAATTATGTCATCTCTTGAAAAGCTCTCTTATAGATAAATGGGACTATCTTAAACTAAGAAGCTTCTGCACCTCCAAAGAAACAGTGACCAAAATACAAAGACAGTCTACAGAATGGGAAACGATATTCACCGAATACACATCTGACAAGGGGTTGATATCCAGGATATACAAAATACTGGTTAAACTCCACAAGAAGAAAACATCCAACCCCATCCAAAAATGGGGCAATGAAATGAACAGAAACTTTCTCAAAGAAGAAATCCGAATGGCAAAAAAGCACATGAGAAAATGCTCTACATCATTAATCATCAGGGAGATGCAGATCAAAACCACAATGAGATACCATCTCACACCTCAGAGACTGGCCCACATTCAAAAGAGCAAAAGCAACCGATGCTGGCGCAGATGTGGCGAGAAAGGGACACTCCTTCACTGTTGGTGGGAATGTCCACTGGTTCAGCCCTTCTGGAAAATAGTATGGACGATTCTCAAAAAATTAGAAATTGAGCTCCCATTTGACCCAGCAATACCACTCCTGGGAATATATCCCAGAGAGGCAAAAATGTATAGTCGAAGTGACATCTGCACTTGTTTGTTCATTGCAGCACTCTTTACAATAGCCAGAAACTGGAAGAAACCTGAATGCCCAAGAACAGATGACTGGTAAAAGAAACTTTGGTACATCTACACAATGGAGTACTATGTAGCTGTTAGAAATGATGAAGTCATGAAATTTACATGCAAGTGGTACAATATGGAAAGTATCATGCTAAGCGAAATGAGTCAGAAAGAGAGGGATAGACATAGAAAGATTGCATTCATCTGGGGGATATAAAGTAACAAAATATGAGATTAATACCCAAGAATAGCTGAGATCAGCACCAGAAGGATTACTCCATAACTTAGAGGCCAGCCGGGTATCCTAGAGGAAAGGGCAGTTCAGATAGAGAAGGGAGCACCAAATAAAGGGTGTTTGGAGGATCCTCCCAGGAGGGGAGATGCATGTCGAAAGTGGACTATGGACTGAACATGTTTGCCACTCAATGCCTCTTTTGCAGACCACAACACCCAAAAGGAGAGAGAGAACACAGGGGATTGCCCTGCCACAGAGTCAGGGGGGATGGGGGGATGGGGGTGGGGGGATATTATCCATGGTGGTGGAAAATGGGCACTGGTGGAGGGATGGGTATCTGATCATTGTATAATCGAAACCCAAGCACAAAAAATTGTAAATCTACAACTGTACCTCATGGTGTTTCACTAATAAAAAAAAAAAAGTTAAAAAAAAAGTAAAAAGAAAAAAAAAAGAAAAGCTCTCTTGGTGAGAGCAATGTTTGAAAGTGTATCTAAGGTCTGTGTGGAGACACTAAAGGTATAATCAATTATTTTTCTCATAAAAAAGCTAATGAGCCAAAGAGTCTTTAAGATGACAACAGGAGTGATCTCACTTATTATAAAGAAAAAATACATTATGGATAACACATCCTTTGGTATAATTATGTTAAAATATATAATGTGAAAGAATGATTTAAATATAAAGAAAAACATTTAAAACCTAGATAACAGTGCTACTGTTACATTTTAATCATACAAATTAAATGTATGCATTTTAAATGTTCGGTCTTAATTCTTTGATTGTGGGATATATCCAAATACATTAAATTACGGTAAATTATAAGTTATAATCACTTATAGTACTTTCTGCTGTATAGACACTTAGAGCACATTATTCTCTACTAAATAATACTAAATAATATAACTACTAAATAATAACATTATTCTCTACTAAATAATACTAAATAAAATAATACTATGGTATTATTTTGGGTCTTTTTCAAATTCCCGTACACTAGTAAAATAAAAATAAGTATTTTCTACCTGGAACATCAATCTCTGTTGCCTGTGTAATTAGTGTACTCTGAAGAGTATCTTAAGATATATAACTCAGTTCTGAACTTAGCAAACATACAAAGGTATTATATATATGTATATATATACATATAAACATATACTATGTGTGTATGTGTGTGTATATAATCACACACATACACGTTATATAAGTATATTCAGATATACATATATAGGGCTGGAGCGATAGCACAGCGGGTAGGGCGTTTGCCTTGCACGCAGCCAACATGACCGACCCGAGATCGATTCCTCCGCCCCTTTCCAAGAGCCCGGCAAGCTACAGAGAGTATCTCGCCCGCACAGCAGAGCCTGGCAAGCCACCCGTGATGTATTCGATATGCCAAACACAGTAACAAGTCTCACGGTGGAGACGTTACTGGGCCTGCTGGAACAAATCAATGAACAACGGGAGGACCGTGATACATATATAGTTACATATATATACATATGCTTTACTCATAAAAAGCAACATCAAAATAGCTAATATATTTTTAAAAATAGGAAAATTGTATACCAAACCTATAAATAAGTTATTTTTTATGTTATTTAAGGCATACAAGAAGTTTAATATATACAAGAATTCTGTAACTTGGCTTCATTGTGATGTTAGGAAAGATGTTCTTGTTGACATGCCATTTTTGAGGTTTGTGGCATTTACGGTACTCATGAAATTGTAGAACCATAAAATATCAAAGAAGCTTTACAAAATCAGCCTCAAGGAACAATTTTAAATCAGCAGGTTAAATGAAATTGCCCTGACAAATATTTTAAGACACATGAGTTGCAGAGAGGAGGTTAAATGGAGGTTCACACTCTCTGCTAACTTTCCAAATGTCATGATTTCATAAGTGACTCTCACCTATTGGTCTTCCAGTGTTATTCACCTCTGTATCTAACTTCCGTACAAAGTAATTTGAAATATATATTTTAAAAGATACTTTTGGCTAAACATTTTATAGTTACTGCTTTGCAGGTAGTCGTGTGAACTGTATCAACTGTGACCTAACTGGGAAGCTTATAATTTGAGCTAAGTTAGTACAGGAAAGTTAACATTTTCCTATAGCTTTGAAGGCATTTCTAGTTTATACATTTCAGCGTTGTATTTGTTTTTCTTTAATAGATTTATATTTATAAGTATGAAGTATATCAGAAAACACAAGTTTACATGAGGTAAATGTATATCACTTAATCACTTAATCACTTAATCCCCGTTATTCATCGATTTATTCGAGCGGGTGCCAGTAACGTCTCCATTCATCCTGGTTGCGTGCTAGCGTAGCCCAATGGTATCTGTTTGTTCTAGGAACACGCAGAGCCTCAAATCGATCATTTAGGGTCTTGACAAAGAAGTCTGACCATCTTATAGGTGGGCGTCCACGTGATCTTTTGATGTCCCATGGAATCCAATCAGTAATGGCTCTAGTCCAGCGGTTGTCTGTAAACCTCATTACGTGTCCAGCCCATCTGATTTTTGATATCTTGGCAAATGAGACAGCGTCCCTGATTCTTGAGCATTGACGAAGATCAGAACTCCGGATTCTATCTCTCATTTGAGTGAATCGTGATATTCCAAGCATAGTTCTTTCGATTCCTCTTTGAGAGACCCGAATAGCGTTCTCATCCTGTTTGCGTAGGGTCCAGGTCTCTGAGGCATATGTTAATGCAGGAAGAATAGTGGAATCAAAGAGATGTGCTCATAGCTGTAGGTTCTTTGTCCTTTTAGTTATTTCTTCAATGCTCTTGAAGGCATTCCAAGCCGCTCTCTTCCTCCTGCGCAACTCAGGTGTCAGGTCATTCATCATGTTGATTTCTCGACCTAGGTATATATAACTGTTGCATTCGGAGATGGTGGTTCCGTTGAGAGCGAATGGAGCGTCAGGAACAAGGCTGTTTCTCATAAACATTGTCTTCGTAAGATTCAGCTGTAGTCCGACCTTTCCACATTCACGGTCAAAGTTGTTCAGCATTTGTGCCGCTTGGCTGATGTTTGGTGTTATTAGAATGATGTCATCAGCAAAGCGGAGGTGGTGTAGTTGCCGACCGTCTATCTTCATTCCCATTCCTTCCCATTCCAGTCATCGCATGATGTTCTCGAGGGTGGCACTGAAGAGTTTTGGTGAAATGGTATCACCCTGCCAAACCCCTCTCTTGATATGGATGATTACTTCTTTGTAGAATGGTGAGATCTTGGTAGTGAATCCGCAATAGAGCTCACGAAGGATCCTGATGTATTGAGTTTGTATGCCCTGATTGGCTAGGGCTTCCATGACCGCTTCCGTCTCAACAGAATCAAAGGCCTTCTTTAAATCAATGAACGTTAGACAGAGCGGCATCTTGAACTCCCGAGATACCTCAATGAGTTTGGTTATTGTGTGGATATGGTCGATGGTACTGAATCCTTTTCGGAATCCAGCTTGTTCACATGGTTATCCTTCATCTAGTGTTCTGCTAATCCTATTCATGATGACTCAAGTGAATAGTTTGTAGATGACAGACAATAGGCAGATTGGGCGATAGTTGCTAATGTCGTGGATGTCTCCTTTCTTGTATAGTAGTACAGTCCTGCTGGTTTTCCATTGGGATGGAACCTTGCATTCAGACAGGTAGCGTGTGAAGAGTCGAGCCAATGTATTGATGAGTACTGATGGTAAGTTCTTCAGGTGTTCAGGTCTGATCTTGTCTGGGCCAGGTGCTCTTTGTTTCTTTACCGACGAGATGGCATGTTGGATTTCGGAAGGGAGAACAATGGGAACGACATATCCATCATGTGGTATGTGGTATGTGGGCAAGTGGATGTGGCTATTAAAGAGATCTGAGTAGAAGTCATGAATAATCTTCTCCATTGCCCTTCTGGAAGATGTGATAGATCCATCATGATGTCGGAGGGCAGTCATCTTGGTTTTGTAGTTGGTGAAGGACAGGCGGGCTTTACGAATGCTTTTCCCAGCTTCTGCTGCATCTACCAGTACTGCTGCTCTCCTGTTTTTGAGGTCATCCTTGATGGCTTCTCTGCACTGTTTTGCCAGTTCGGATGTTCGCTTGTGGTTGCCTGAGGCATCTGCCAAGCCACGTTGGCGAATAAGTTCAAGAGTGTTCGAAGAAAGACGGTTTTTTGTGGTTATCTCTCTCTTGGCATTCCTTGCACAATCATGCAGGTGCTGAATCATTCGATCGTATTCCTCATCAATGTTGTCAATGACGGCATCTTCCCATGTTGCCGCAACAGAGCCAAAGAGCTCCCAGTTGGTGGTTGTTCTGGGAGTCCTCTTCTTAAACCTTGCATTCTTTTCTCCTCGTTCTATGAGGTAGAATTTTGCATGAAGAAGACGGTGGTCTGATCCCGTTTGGAATTTTGGGACAACAGCAACATCGGTTAGGCAAAACCGCCGATTGAATATGATGTGGTCTATTTCATTGTGGAACTGTCCATCGGGAGACTCCCATGTCCAACATGCATATACATTTCATAAAGATATAATATTGTACTATAGTATCATGCGTTGGAAAATTTAATCATGATTTATACACTAATGTAATAAATTAGTTTATAAATTCAAAAAGAGAAATATTCACAATCACCAAAATCTTTCTATAAAAATTGCGGAGTTGTAGCTACGGTACAATGGGTAGGGAGGTTGTCTTACACATGGCAGAACTGGGTTCAATTCCTGACATCCTATGTGGTCCATCAAGCTCTGCCAGGAGTGATTCCTGAGCTCAGAGTCAAGAGCAAACCCGAAGCACTGCTCGGAGTGCCACCTACCACCCCCATTCCTCCACCCCCTACACATACACACACACACACACACACACACACACACACAAAACTAAACAGAAAATTTAATAGCGAGAAAGTAATATGAAGTGCAAAATAAAAGTTTATATGACACTTCTGTTTTCTGGTAATTAAACAGGTGGGTTTTTTGTAATTAAAATAATTGCCAAATACTATATTTTTGAGCAATCAATTTAAAAAATAGATATTGAAGCACCAGAGACAGTATAGCTGTTAGGGTGCAAAATTGCTGAGTGCCTTTATAGCATCCTGGGCAGTGATTTGTGTGAGGCTGGAGTCCCCACCACAAATGCCAGGCACAAAATAATTTTTTTCTATTGCTTTTTGCAACTAAATGTCTAATTGAATTATTAAAAAATACTTCAAAAGAGAAAATTTGTGAAAATTGTTATGTCTCATTCTGGAATCATTAATTCACTCAGAGTTTACCAAATTGTTAGTTGAACCTTCTGTGTGATTAGTTTTGTTTATTTAACTTAGTTGGCTTCTGTGCAAGTTCCCATCTAATTTGTTATGCTCCTTCTGGGCAGAGCCTGGCAAGCTACCCGTGACGTATTCAATATGCCAAACACAGTAACAACAAGTCTCACAATGAAGACGTTACTGGGCCTGCTCGAGCAAATCGATGAACAATGGGAGGACCGTGACCTTCTGGGCAGTTCATACTATGGAATTTGGAGGTGTGACAATGCCATGTATGCTCCTTTGTGCTCCAGGAATTCCAGGATCTGTAAAACTGGGATGATGAGTTTATATGATGGCATATTATATGGGATATGTGGGTGTGATTGCTGGTGCTTCTGGAAGATTTTTTGGAGGGAAGGGATTGACTGCCCAACCCCACACAAAGAAGCCCCAAGTCTTGGCCTGAAAACCTGTGTACCTGGAATTTACTTGGGTTTAGCATCACTGAGAAATTAGTTGCGAGACAGTGATGTTGGGCTGTTGGCATGGCAGTGCCTGTGAGGGCAGCTGCCAGGACTTCAACAGGATGGGGACTTGGCTCTGCTCCTCTCCCTGTGTTGCCTGAGATTTTCAGCTAGAAGACCAGTGTACCTGTGAATTTCAGCTACTTGGCTTGCATCTTTTCTGAGATTGGTGATGGATCTGGGAAGATGATGGTGTAGCCACAGGACATATGATCGCATTTTGAAATGATCAAAGTAGCATTGGTTTGAAATAAAAGCAAGTGAGTTACTATAGCAAAGTAATCCATGTTATGATAAAATATAGCCACAAAATGTTTTTACAAAACAAGTGAGTTACTAGAGCAAAATAACCCGCTACAATAAAATATAGCCATGACCTGTTTTTTATGATGACTTCGAGATTTTCAATAAATTTATTCTACATTTTATGAATTTTCATACTTCTTAAATGGACACAGATAGGATAAACAGAATTTTCCTGGTTGAGAAAAATCTTTAAAGAAAAATCTTTAAAGTTCTCATTTGTGATCACTATATCACTGTCATCCTGTTGTTCATCGATTTACTAGAGCGGGTGCCAGCAATGTCTCTGTCTCTATTTGTCCCAGCCCTGAGATTTTAGCAGCCTCTCCTTAATCATCTTTTCCAACGATTGAAGGCAATTTCAGGGTCAGGTGAAAGAGGCCTGTTATAGTTACTAGTTTTGGCATATCGGATATGCCATGGGGAGCTTGCCAGGCTCTGCCCGTATGGGCAGGATATTTATATATATATATATATATATATATATATATATATATATCTGTCACTGTCGTCCCATTGTTCATCAGTTTACTCGAGCGGGCCCAGTAACGTCTCCACCATGAGACTTTATTATTACTGTGTTTGGCATATCAAATACATCACGGGAAGCTTGCCAGGCTTTGCTGTGCAGGTAAGATACTTTCGGTAACTTGCCGGGCTCTCCAAGAGGGGCAGAGGAATAAAACTCGGGTTGGCCATGTTGGCCACTTGCAAGGCAAATGCCCTACCAGCTGTGCTATTGCTGTAGCCCATATATATCATATATATATGTATATATATATATATATATATATATATATCTGATTTGTTGCCTGCTGTCTGAACTCCATCAAACACTGTCTTATGATGTGTCCTGAAAGTGGCCTGGAATGTGGTGGTGGTTGGGTGGTGGAGGTCAGCTGTTGGGGCCGGGTCCCTTGGGTCAGGGAGGGCTCTGACCCACACCCCTCTGGGTCGCCCCAAGTGAAAGCATCCTGGCTCAGAGTCCGGTGACATGATTATGAGGGCCTCATTTTATACTCCCGTCTGGGAGGAGCAGCCTTGAGTTCTGGAAGGTGGTCGAGAAGATTATCTGGTGCCAGCAGGGTGTGGCTTATGGGTATGAGCTCTGGGTCACGGGAAACTTGGGGAAGCAGGTAGAGGATCTCTGGTCCCAGGCCCAGTTGAGTCCAGAGGCCAAGGTCACGAAGTTCTGCATTACCTGGGTTCCATGGGACTTCACTCCTGAGTGAGGCTCCACCCAAGCGCTGGAAAGAGTCCTGGAGCATGATGGCAGTTGGGTAGTAGAGGTCAGCTACCTGGGATGGGTTATTGGGGAGGTCATATAAATTATTACAACTTTTAGATTTTTGTTGTATTTGGGAGTATATTCAGCTGTGCTCAGGACTGACTGATGGCTCTGCAGTCAGGGATCACTCCTGGCTGTGCTCAGAGGACCACACACTGTGCCAAAGTTCCAACCCAGGTTTGCTGTGTGCAAGCAAGCATCTTGCTCTTGCACTCTCCCTCTGGCCCGAGTTATTAGATTTTTAAATATTTGTAATGCTTTATATTTTGCCTAGTATATTTTTAGGAGAGTCATCATTTCCATCATTTAAGTGATAAAACAAAGAGTGATTCACTTTGTAGTCATGGGATGCCCACAGAATTTAACCTGGATCTTATGATTTTAAATAAAATACGTTTCCCTGAACTGGAAATGTGACTCGAAGTAAGAAAACACATACCAAGCCTGCTTGAATAGTAAAAAAAATGAGAGAAAAAAAAGATGTGATGTGGCACTTTGACATATTTTAAAATGCCTCTTTCTTCTAAAATTTTCATACAATTCACCTATTTGCAATGATAGAGCTTTTATTATGAACACATCTTTCTTATCACCACCTCATGTGGATTACAAATTGGAATCACTGAAATATAATGATAGACTGCATTTTCTCACATTACTTGGCATGCACATGTACTGAAAATAAATGTATTCTGAATTCCTACATTTCATCTTAAATTGTTAATAACATTACTATGAGGTTGAGACAAATTAACATAATTTTAAAATATTAGCTATGAGCACTTTAAAGGAAAATTCTATATTACATTATTGCCTTTGACTAAAGTATAATAAGACAGGAAAATAGGCATGTCACTATAGAAAATCATAAAGTAATAATGAAATAGAGAAAAAATGAATAAATAAACTATAATTGTCAGGAAAAAAATTAAAATGCAATAACATACTATACTAATTTACTTTAAATGTAAATGGAGTAATTTCCCAGTATAACTGATCAGTGGTGGCTTGCTCCTTGAGACTGTGTTCTTCCTTGATCACAGACCTTACTTGCTCATCTCTGTATTTCTTTGCTTCCTAATTTCTACTCAAGATATGCCTGTGTTCTCTCTTCAACAAATACTTTCTTCTTTCCCCTTCTCTCTCTCTCTCTCTCTCTCTCTCTCTCTCTCTCTCTCTCCCCCCCCCATTGCATCTTTCTAAATAAGTTGCGATAAAAATTATGTGGCTCACCAAAAAAAAAAAATAGAAAGATTAGTGTTGCCTTAAAAGATAGAACACAACTGCAACTATAAATTGTCTATAAGAGACACTTTAAAGTTATACAAAAGCTAAAATTATAAATTATATTTTTTAATTTTATTTAGCTGTCGCACTGTCGTTCCATTGTTCATCAATTTGCTCGAGCGGGCACCAGTAATGTCTCCATTGTGAGACTTGTTGTTACTGTGTTTGGCATATTCAATACATCACGGGTAGCTTACCAGGCTTTGCAGTGTGGGTGGAATACTCTCGGTAAATTTCCGGGCTCTCTGAGAAGAGTGGAGGAACAGAACCCAGGTCTTTATATCTATGTATATGAATATGCTTGCTTTACACACACACACACACACACACGTGTGTGTGTGTGTGTAATGTACACAACATAAAATCATCTAAATACATTTATAAACTGGGCTGGAGCGATACATTTATAAAATGTATAAAATGGCTGGAGCGATACATTTATAAAATGGGCTGGAGCGATAGCACAGCGGGTTGGGCGTTCGCCTTACAAGCGTCCAACATGGCCGACCCGAGTTCGATTCCTCCGCCCCTCTCGGAGAGCCCGGCAAGCTACCGAGAGTATTCGATATGCCAGACACAGTAACAACAAAGTCTCCAATGGAGACGTTACTGGACCCGCTTGAGCAAATCGACGATCAACGGGAGGGCCTTTACTTACTTACTTACATTTATAAACAGCCCTTTTGGCTTTAGTAACTAGTTTCTGAGAATGGAGAATTGCATGGAAAATATGGGAACTTATACTATATTGTTAATCAGTCTGTTCAGTACATAAAAGTGCATGCTATGTGATCACAGACCTTATGTTATGATAACTGTATTTATGCAAAGCCTTGTCACCAGGTATCAACCTAGTCCTGATCTTCAGAGAACTTTGTACACAAGTGTGAAATCCTTAATGTTTCATGGTAATCTATCAGTTTTCATCTTTTTATGTCTGTGATTTCCTCCAAATCATAATTCTAAAGAATCCTGCTTAAGTACTAATGTGAAGTGAACTTTTGCCCAATAGATATATGTTGTAAGAACTTTAATCGTGAGCATCTTTAAAGCTTTTCGAATGTCTATAGAACTAATCTAATGCTTTTGAAATAGTAGTGCAGAGTAGTTTTGTCATGTTAAATGAGATGATTGGTAACTTGTGACCAAATCTAGGAGATCATGTTGTATTAAGTTCAGTGAAATAAGAGTTTAAACTTGTGGGATGACTGTAAGGAATATAGATGTCAGAAAGTCGGAAAGAAAATGGATAGAGATATCATCCGGGGAAAAGGGGAATCCTACTAAAGAGAAATTGATTTTGAAATGGGATGGAAGTTAACAGAACAGAATAAATGTTAAAGAATGTGCAGAAGGTTTGAGGTTGTGTTTTAAGGAAAGGAACTAATCAAACTATTGTTATAAGAAACTTTAAATTACAACTGCAGAATTGTTCTAGCCCCTTTTTGTCAAGATCTATGGAAATAGTTCTTGGACATTCAAATAGCTATTGGATGAATTATCTGGACTGGTGTTACAGTGCTCTTAGATAACTGAATTCTTCAAAAGTTGCCGGAAATCAAGGTTTTTTCAAAGGGGATTAAATGAATTAGATATGTTAAACTATACACCGAACTCCTGGTACAGTACTCTTATAAATGGGAAGTCAAGGTTTTCAATATTGGATTGAACTGATTAAACATGATGGTAAATTCTATGCTTTATCCTACAGATAAAGTCAGCCGCGTGACACATTAGAAGACACTTCCTACCCATTTATGCCTCTTAGAGATCCCAGCAAGCTACTGAGCGTATCCTGCCCACACGGGAAGAGCCTGGCAAGTTCCTGTGGCGTATTTGATATGCCAAATACAGTAACGACAATGGTCTCATTTCCCTGACCCTGAAATCACCTCCAATCATTGGGAAAATATGAGTAAGAAGAGGCTGCTAAAGTCTCAGGGCTAGGAGGAATAGAGACTCTACTGGCGCCCGCTTGGGTAGTTCAATGATCAATAGTATGACAGTGATACATTTAGAAAAGATTGATATCTATGAAGTAATAAATAGCAATATGCATGAGACAAACTTATGGGAACTTTATTGCAGTAATTTTAATTATAGATAAGGTTGTCATGTAGGAAATCAATACTCATATTTAAATAATTTAAATACAATGTAGGTTAATTGGACCTAACTTACATACAAAATATTATGTATAATATGTAGTGGAACACGAGCTCTTCTCAGGCTCACATTGAATACTCTCCAGGTTAGAAAATATGTTAGGCTTTTAAAAATGTCAACAGATATTAAAAGTAAAGTAAAGGCCCTCCCGTTGATCATCGATTTGCTTGAGCGGGCCCAGTAACGTCTCCATTGGAGACTTTGTTGTTACTGTGTCTGGCATATCCAATACTCTCGGTAGCTTGCCGGGCTCTCTGAGAGGGGCGGAGGATTTGAACTCGGGTCGGCCATGTTGGCCGCTTGTAAGGCGAACGCCCTATCGCTGTGCTATCGCTCCTAAGACTGAAATTATGCCGATGCCTTTTAACCAAAAGTGATAAGTTATTAGCTTGAAGAAAACATTAAAACTTACAATGATGTGGAAATTAAACAATATACTTGTGAACAACCACTGGGTCAAACAGGAAATTTTAAGAAACAATCTTAAAACAAATGGAAATAGAAAACATCATTTCACATATTATGGTAGCAGAACAATTCTCTTAGCACAGTTTTATGAGAGAATTTTATAGTAGAAAAACCCCTGTGTTGAGAAAAAAAATAAAGATATCAAATAAACAGCAAAATTTATACATCATGGAACTAGAAAAACAAGAGTAAACTAAGCCCAGAATTAATAAAAAGGAAGGAAGGCACAACTCAGTGGAAATAAAATAGAGAATAGTAAAACAATAGAAAAGAACAATGAAACAAAGAGCTCATTCCCTTGGTTATATTGTAAAGATAAACAAAAGTGAAGCTCAGAGCTGGATGTGCCATGAGAAATAGTGAGAGTAACTCTCTAGAAAGAAATTAAAAGGAAAATAGATTACAATTGATGTCGTAGAAGTACAGAGAATCATAATCAACTATTAATATTTATCAGCAATAAGTCAATTTAAAGTTAATTCCTAGATATATAAATATGACCTTCTAAGAATGTCTGTAAGAACACATTTACTTACTGAAATAATTTTCAAATGTTGTTGTAACCCTTATATAAGCTTTATAACATTCTTGCATGTTTTTCAGAAAGGTCTAAAAGAACACCATTTAGAAAAATGTCCAGATAAGATACCCCTTATACCAAAATAGGTAAGGTAAGGTAAAGGCCCTCCCGTTGATCGTCGATTTGCTCGAGCGGGCCCAGTAACGTCTCCATTGGAGACTTTGTTGTTACTGTGTCTGGCATATCGAATACTCTCGGTAGCTTGCCGGGCTCTCCGAGAGGGGCGGAGGAATCGAACTCCGGTCGGCCATGTTGGCCGGGTGTAAGGCGAATGCCCTACCCTCTGTGCTATCGCTCCAGCCCATAAACTGGCAAAAAGTTGCAGTCAGAAATTGATTGTCTGAGCTATCCAACTTTACCTGAGGATCATATTCCTTTGTTCCTATGCTTGCAACATTGTAAAAGAAATCAAGAACTTAAAGGAAACAGACAGAGGATTGTTTGCTGACAGATGACATCTGGTGACTTCTCCCAACTTTGCTGATAGCAGTGATGTTGGATGCTGTCTTTTATCTTATTCCCATAGTAACAGACCTTGAGGGAAAATCAAAATCAGTAAGAGAGCTCTATTCTAGCAAATATATGAGGACAGAAACAATTATCAAGAGTGCTTACTACTTGCAAATAAACATCCCAGTGCTGCCAGCCTATATCTGACTGCTAGCAAGCAAGCCACATTCCTACAGCCTAAGAGTTCCACACAAACCTTCCAAATGAATAGCTTGCTAGCCAGAATGACAGTACATATGATTGCTGTTTTTTTGCTGTTCCATAACTAAGCTGTCTCTGATCCCAGCAGACAGAAGACCCCATTCTAATAGTGGGGATTGAAGACCAGGGCTCTTTTCAAACCTTCCACGTTCCGAGGTCAGCTTTCTGCTCAATTAAACCAATCTTGTGGCTTCTGAACATTCAAGACGGTGATACCCTGAATATTGATTGCCCTGACCAATATGAGTTTAGCTAGTTTGCAAACAATTTCTCCCAATCATGATAAACTTCAAAACCTGCTTGAGTTTAACACAAAGATGCTTACAAAACACCTGTAATTCCATGTTCTGGTCACTAAACAGATGCTCTCAATCTCCGTGCATAACTACTAATGATGCCTCGTCCATTTAATTTTGATGGCACATTTTATCAGGAATTTGAGACTCTAAATCCCCATTAAATGTGTAAGCCTGAATGAAATTAATACCACAGACCTTAAGAACTGGAAATGCAGGCACTAGGATACCATCATGCAACATAGACTGCCATCTAGGTCCATTCGATAGCACAACGGGTAGGGCTTTTGCCTTGCACGCAGCCAACATGGCTGACCCGAGTTCAATTCCTTCACCCCTGTCAGAGAGCCCGGCAAGCTACGAAGAGTATCTCACGTGTATGGCAAAGCCTGACAAGCTACCCGTGACGTATTCGATATGCCAAACACAGTAACAAGTCTCACAATGTTACTGGGCCCGCTGGAGCAAATCGATGAACAATGGGAGGACAGTGACAGTAACAGTGAGAACAGCACATATCAAAATTACAGGGAAAAATATCTCTGTTGGTGGGGATGTGGTCTGTTTCAACCCCTATGGTAAACAGCATGGGAGGTTCTCAGTAAACTTAAAATTGTGCTTCTATATGACCTAGCAATTCTGCTTTGGAGTCTGTACTCCCAGGACAAGACGATTTCATTCAAAAACGATATATGCACAGCATTATTCATTGCAGCACTCAGTACTATAGCTGTCTGCACTGTACCACTGTCCTCCTGTTGTTCATTGATTTGCTCAAGTGGGTACCAGTAACGTCAACATTGTGAGATCTGTTGTTACTATTTTTGCCATATTGAATATGCCATTGGGAACTTGCCAGGCTCTGCCGTGCAGGCAGGATACTCTCAGTAGCTTGTCAAGCTCTTGGGGAGGGATGGAGGAATTAAACATGGGTTGGCTGTGTGCAAGGCAAACACCCTACATGCTGTGCTATCACTCTAGTCCCAGCACTATAGCTAAAATTCTGAATCATCCTAGATGTCTGACAACAGATAATTGGATCATAAACTGTGGTATATCTAAACAATAGAATATTACACAACTATAAGGAATGAAGAAATCATACAATTCACTTCAACATGGATAAAACTTAAAGGTAAAGGTAAAGGCCCTCCTGTTGATCATCGATTTGCTCGAGCGGGCCCAGTAACGTCTCCATTGGAGACTTTGTTGTTACTGTGTCTGGCATATCGAATACGTCATGGGGAGCTCTGCTGTGCGGGTGAGATACTCTCGGTAGCTTGCTGGGCTCTCCGAGAGGGGTGGAGGAATCGAACTCGGGTCGGCCATGTTGGTTGCGTGCAAGGCAAACGCCCTACCGCTAAAACTTAATGATACATTAAATTAAGTAAGCCAGAAGAAGGATAAACACAGAGTGAAATTACTTGTATGGGGTATTTAGACTAACTTGATCAGGAAATGTGGTAGTTCAAGGGGGTATCGATAGATTTTTTTTCACTTCAGAATATCGGGAAAAGAAGAAAAAATAAAAGTCAAGTGGAGGGGGGAGAAGAAACAAGTTAAAGAAATCAAGGGTTAGTGGTATACCCATATATCGAATATCCAGACCCACACAACTAAAAGCACAGGATCTAAGCTTCAATCACTGAAAATTTTATATGCTCTCAAGTTGGCAGACAAGGATGGGGTGGATGTTGGGAAGGGGAAGGAATATGGGAACACTGGTGGAGAGAAGTTGACACTAATGATGGGGTTGGTGTTGAAATATTATATGCCTAAAGTGCAGTAGTGGGTGAACAATGAATGAATGTCCATTAATCTAAACGATGTCAAATGAATCTAAACATTGGACATAGGATTCTCCCGGTGGACGGTTCCACAATGAAATAGACCACATCATATTCAATTGATGGTTTTGCCTGACCAATGTAGCTGTTGTCCCAAAATTCCAAACGGGATCAGAGCACATCTTCTTCGTGCAAAATTCTACTTGACAGAGCAGGGATAAAGGGCTACAAAGTTTAAGAAGAGAACTCCCAGAACCACCACCAGTAGGGAGCTCTTTGGCACTATTGCTGCAACATAGGAAGATGCCATTGTTGACAACATTGATGAGGAATACCATCGACTGGTCAGCACCTCCATGATTGTGCGGGGAACGCCAAGAGAGAGATAGCCACAAAAAAAAAAAAGCCTGTCTTGGAAAAACTCTTGAGCTTATTCTCCAACGTGGTTTGGCGTATGCCTCAGTCAACCACATGAGAACATCTGAGCTCACAAAGCAGTGCAGAGATGCCATCAAGGAAGACCTCAAAGAGAGCAGAGCAGAAGTGCTCTCGGATTCAGAAGAAGCTGGGAAAAGCATTCGTAACGCCCGCCTGTCCTTCGCCAACTACAAAACCAAGATGACTGCCCTCCAATGTCCCGACGCTCTATCACATCTTCCAGAAGGGCAATGGAGAAGATTATCCATGACTTCTAGTCAGATATCTTCGATAGGAATGTCCACCTGCCCACATACCAAATTCCACAGGATGGTTATGTCGTTCCCATTGTTCTTCCTTCTGAAATCTGACACGCCATTTCATAGTAAAGAAACAAACAGCACCCAGCCCAGACAAGGTCAGACCTGAACACCTGAAGAACCTGCCATCAGTACTCATCAATATACTGGCTCGGCTCTTCACACGCTACCTGTCTGAATGCAAGGACATTTCCGTCCCAGTGGAAAACCAGAAGGACTGTACTACTGTACAAGAAGGGAGACATCCACAACATTGGCAACTATCACCCAATCTGACTATTGTCTGTCATCTACAAGATGTTCACTCGAGTCATCCTGAATAGGATTGGCAGAACACTAGATGAAGCACAACCATGCGAACAAGTCAGGTTCCAAAAAGGATTCAGCACCATTGACCATATACACACTATAACCAAGCTCATTGAGGTTTCTTGGGAGTTCAAGATGCCACTCTGTCTAATGTTCATTGATTTAAAGAAGGCCTTTGATTCTGTTGAGATGGAAGCGGTCAGTAAAGCCCTAGCCAGTCAGGGAATTCAAACTCAATACATCAGGATCCTCCATGAGCTGTATTACGAATTCACTACCAGGATCTCACCATTCTACAAAGAAGTAATCATCCATGTCAAGAGAAGGGTTCGGCAGGGTGATACCATTTCACCAAAATTCTTCAGTGCCACCCTTGCTAACATCATGTGACAATTGGAATGGGAAGGCATGGGAGTAAAGATACATGGTGGGCAACTACACCAGCTCCGCTTTGCTTATGACATTGTTCTAATAACACCAAACATTAGCCAACTGGCACAAATGCTGGCTGACTTCGACCATGAGTGTGGAAAGGTCGAACTACAGCTATATCTTACGAAGACAATGTTTATGAGAAACAGCCTCGTTCCTGATGCTCCATTTGCTCTCAATGAAATGACCATCTCTGAATGCAACAGTTATGTGTACCTAGGTCAAGAAGTCAACATGATGAATGTCCTGGCAGGTGAGTTGCACAGGAGAAACAGAGCGGCTTGAAATGCCTTCAGGAGCGTCGAAAAAATAGCTAAGAGGATGAGGAACCTCTGGCTCCGGGCACATCTCTTTGATTCCACTGTTCTTCCTGCATTAACATACGCCTCAGAGACCTGGGCCCTGTGCAAACAGAATGAGAATGCTATTCAGGTCTCCCAAAGTGAACTAAAAGAGCTATGCTTGGAGTGTCATGTTTCAGTCAAGTGAGAGAAAGAATCTGGAGTTCAGGCCACTGTCAACAATCAAGAATCAGGGACGCTGTCTTGTTTGCCAAGGCATCGAAAATCAGATGGGCTGGACATGTAATGAGATTTGGAAACTACTGCTGGACTAGAACCATTACCGACTAGATTCCATGCGAGGTCAAAAGACCGCATGGCCACTCACCTACCAGCTGGTCAGACTTCTTCATCAAGATCCTGAACGATTGGTTTGAGGCTCTTCGTTTTCCTAGAATGAACAGACGCCATTGGGCTACACTAGCACATGACAGGGACAAATGGAGACATTACTGGCTCCCACTCGAACAAATAGACAATTAACAGGAAGTCAAGTGATCAAGTGATTAATTGATCAAATGCAGTGATCTATAACTTTGTAAATCGGAATGATAGAGAGAGGAAAGAGAGAGAGTGAGAGAAGAATAAACAATAGGGGACAAAAATCAAGGGGTTTATGTATATTAGTGTTGCTAAGGAATCATAGAGCTAAATATCCAAACCACAAAGTTAACAGCACAGAAATAATGAGACTCAAACTTTAAGAACCAAAGTAAAAAAGGTGTTTTTCAGGATGGCAGGTCGGAAGGTAGAACAGGGAACCTGGGAACACTGTTGAAGGGAAGGTGATATTGGTGGCAAAACATCGTATGTCCAAAACAAACTATGAATAACGAATAACTTTGTAAGTCACAATGATTTAAAAAAATAAAAATTTGGGACCGAAGTGATAGTACAGTGGGTAGGGTGTTTGCCTTGCATGCAGCCGACCAGGGTTCGATCCCAGGCATCCCATATGCTCCCTCAAGCACCACCAGTAGTACTTCCCTAGTGCAAAGCCAGGAGTAGCTCCTGAGCATTGCTGGGTGTGACCCAAAAAAGCAAAAAAGCTATAAAATAAAATAAAAATTTATAATTTAAATAAAAATGTAAAAATCACTGATTCCTAAAGCAGCAAATGACAAGTAAATATAATATATATAGATATATATTCATGTACATGTACATAATGAAACTCTATAAGATAATCAGCAGATTTCTCAAGTAAAACTTTCAAAACAGAAGGGAGTTGCATCATAGATTTAAGATATTGAATGAAAAGACCTTTAACCAACAATATTCTATCCAGATGGGTAATAAATCATTAAAATGTAATAAAAAGATTTTAAAACAAATAAAAAGGGAATTTATTGCTTTTAAATAAATCTTGCAAGAAATTACCAAATAATTTTCTGTAAAGAAAGAAACTCCATTGAAAATAGCTAGTTAACCAAGAAACATAAAATGAAATAAATTAGGAGAATAATAATGGGGATTTTAGAATTAAGTCTAAATTTACTTTCTTTTCATTTGAAATAGGGTATGAGCTTGGAATCCTAGAGATATAACTCTCATGATAATGTCAAATTAACATTACTTAAAAAATCTCTTAAGGGAGTGTAAAGATTATTTACTCTGTTGGCAATGAAGTCAAAATAAGAAAACAAACAGTACTGAGAAATGAAAAAAATTCTTGGCATTGTAATACATAATTAATTACCAAACCATGTGGGGAGGAGGACAGGTGAAAAAGAAAACCAGCATAGAAGAGATTTATGGACAAGCGAAGGGTCACACACATTTTGGAGAGTGTGTGGGGAGGCTGTTAGTAATTTTGCATATTGATACCATAAACTTTAACACTATTGTACTTAAACTCCTAAACTCTACTTTTGAAAAGAATATGTGTTGTACATGTGCACACATGCACACACAGACATGCATGCACATACACACACACACACGCATGCACATACACAGCATACTACTCAGCTGTAAGAATTATACAATCTTAAATTTTACCATAAGATTGATGTAAAACCTGACAGGGGTAACGTTAACTGAAATTTGAAGAAAAAACAAAAATATTTTATAACTCATATGTATTATATATGAAACAAAAACAGTCAATGAACAAAACCAAAAGAAACAAACCCTTATATTTATTATACTTACCACAGAACTAATGTTATCAAAGTTAGGTTCAGAAGATGTGGTAGTGTGTTGAAAGGTGATTTATGTTAATGCACCTTTGTGAAAGGATATTAGCAATTGTGGGTTGTGTGTGGTTTATATGTGCCCCCCAACAAATAACATAAATTGTTTAAAGACAAACATTAAGCAAATAAAATTATGAAAACTTTAAAAAAATATTTAAAAGATTAGACCAAGCAACACAAAACTAGAATCCTGAATTTGGGGAAAGATTTCTAACAGTTCACTAAGACAAAACAATAATTACCTTATAACAGGAAACATTTCAAAATGAATTTGCAAGATATTATATTAATGTAATAATAAGTAATTTAGTCACTAACTATCATAGAATGTTTATTATCAATAGTGTATAAGTATGACACTTAAACTAAACTAAATTTTATCAGAAAATTAAAATAATATTACGAACATTATTTTTCATAATATAATTATATTATTTCTGCCCGTGAGCAGTTGTTTTAAAACTATGCCTTTTAGTGGCTAAAGGCAAAAATAAATATATTTCTAACTTAAATATATTTATCCCCATATATAATTGGAAAAAGATTTGATGTGTATTAAAAATCAAATGCATTTAGACATATATTGGCATGTATTTTTAAATTATGTATCCTGTCATATTTTTATTGTTTTAATGTATACCTATTATTATATGTTCCCGAGGAGGAATATTAGTAGCACCCTTCCTTCTCAATTGTGAACATCTTGAGATTTAGGGGCAAGAATTTCAACTCTGTTTCCCAAATCTTAGAACAAAACACGTGTTTTCTTGTATAAACTTACTAAGTAAATTTGAAAAATAACAAGAACTGCATAGGTTTTCTTATTATTGTGTTCCAGAACACTAATTAAGAAATGAAGCTCAAAATTTACTTTAATGTTTGTGATTTAGGGTTTAATTATCTGTAAAATGATGCAGTAGAAAGGATTATGTTGAAAGACTCATCCAAGTTATCTTCTAGAAATATGTATGTGATCAGAGATTAATATCCACCCAGAGTATGTTGACTATTATTGACTGAACTTATCGCATTATTGGTAAATTGCATTTGTTAAAGCACATTCATTTTCATTGGCTCATTAAATTCCTACACTGAACCTTTGAGGCAGATTTTATTACTTATTCTTAGTTTGTGAATGACTGGGATTGAAAGAAGCTTGGCTGGACAGAGGCCATGCACCAAGTAAGCACAAGGTAATTAAACTGAATTGTGCACTATTAAATGTAATACCAATTATTTAACTATTTTACCAATATCTTTTTTTTACTTCCAGCTTTGAATTGCATACTAGTTCAGTGAAATGAACCATTTTATATATTTGATATTCACTAGCTAATTTATATAAAATTTTGTCTGCCAAAAGTAATTATTTTTTTGAATAGGATATTTTATCTACTTTGTTTGTATTTCCTACATTATGTCTTATACTATTCTACACATCAGTATTCAATTTAGAAAAAAAAAGATCAGGTGGCCTATAGTCCTTTACTAAGTTGTTAAATTGATCTTGATTGAGCACTGGTATGGCATGCATTTTTTAACTAGTTGGGTTATTTCACTTGCTTTCATTGCCTAGAATTTGATAAGACCTTTTGGTCTTCTCAATGCCTTAATTGTATTCATGGGAAAGCAGACTGAATTTTTTAAAGTTAATGAGATGTCAGCTTTCTTAGTGACTCATTTTCTCTTTTGTCCTTCACTATTTGCAGTTCTCTATCTCTGAAACCATACAGACTTAAAAAAAAATAAGAGAAAACATTTAGGAAACTTAAAATACTTCCTTAAGATCAGAACTTAAACATAAAATTATTTTTTTAAAAATACTTAATGTTTTATATAATTCCCAGTACACAAAATAATGTATACTCTATAAAGATTGCAAAATGACAACATCTTATGAGCTCTAGACTCTCTAATATTTCAGAAATTTGACTTTTCTAATGTTCTGGAAAAAATATTTACAGTAAGACTTGCATGAGTTGCTTCCCATTATTTTTATTTGAATAATAAATTTCTTTCTACTAAATGCTCCTAAAAAATGATTTATATAACATAACACTGGGCCAAAGAGATCGTATAGGCATTAAAGCACTTGCTTTGCGCACAGCTGACCCTGGTCAGATTCCCTGAACTGCATCTGGATCCCTGAACACCACCAGGAATGATCCCTGAGCAAAGGTTAAGTTATGTGGTCATCCTACTCCAACTCAAAATAGGCCTTCTCTTTAGTCATGTTGACTAATTTTTTTGTATTTCTATTTTTTGAGCAACCTCCTTACTAATATGCCAAAATATTGACTTAAAAGTAACATACCAGCCCATTTAAATAGTAGCATATATTACCCAATGACCAACGACAAATAAAACTTAATCACTGATATCACTTATATCACTTGTCATCCTGTTGCTCATCAATTTGCTCAAACGGACGCCATTTGTCCCTGTTGCATGCTGGTGTAGCCCAATGGCCTCTGTTTGCTCCCAGAACATGAAGAGCATAAAACCATTCATTAAGGGTCTTGATGAAGAAGTCCGACCATCTCATAGGTGGGCAGCCAGTCGTCCTTTTGATATCCCATGAAATCCAGTTGGTAACAGCTCTAGTCCAGCAGTAGTTTCCAAATCGCATTATGTGTCTGGCCCATCTGATTTTTGACACCTTGGCAAATGAGGCCGCGTCCTTGATCCTTGATCCTTGACAAAGGTTGGAACTACAGATTCCTTCTCTCAACTTGAGTGAAGCATGATACTTCATGCGTAGCTCTTTCATTCCTCTTTGGGAGACCCACAGAGCGTTCTCATTCTGTTTTGTAGGTTCCAGGTCTCTAAGGCGTATGTTAGTGCAGGAATGCATTGACAACAGCAAGGACTGCGACGTGTTTTTCTCTGTGTGTGTGTGTGCGTGTGTGCGTGTGTGTGTGTATGAGTGTGTATGTGCGTTCTCGCATCAAGTACTATGTACTTTGTATGCTTGTATGTTTTGTTATCCTGTATTTTTGTTGTTGCTGTTGATTTGTTTTGGGGAGCCACATCCAGCTGTGTTCAGGGCTTACTCCCGGTACTGCACCTAGGGATCAATCGTGGCAAGCTTCAGGACCTACACCAGGTATCAGAAATCAAACCCACGGGACTGGAGAGATAACACAGCAGGTAGGGCGTTTGCCTTGCATGTGGCCGACCTGGCTTCAATTCCCAGCATCCCATACAGTCCCCTGAGCACCACCAGGAGTAACTCCTGAGTAGAGAGCCAGGAGTAGCCCCTGTGCATCGCCGGGGGTGACCCAAAAAAAGCAAAATATATATATATATATATATATATATATATATATATAAAGAAAAATAAGCCCAGGTTGACTGTGTGCAAGCCTACCCATTATACTACAGTTTTGGCCCCATAGCATATTGTTAAACATGGGTCACATCCATCAGCGACTTATCAAAACAGCTTTCAAAATTCTGTAGCTACTTACAAGTTCAAATGGTGGCAAGAAGGAGTGAAAAATTCTAAAAACCTTATCAGTCATCAAGTTGCAAACATTCATACTCTGCATATAGAAATGTATAGATTGAGGGCAGGCATGAGTTAAAGTGGAATCCATTTAAACTTAAGATAGGTGTGCTCAAAATACAGTTCACTCAGATGATTTATAGTATTCATGATTGTTATGTTATTTTTCTTTTGAAGTGTTCTTGCTTACTATGAGAAAAATGCAAACATTTTAGAATAAAACAGCAAATCCTACAATCACTTTATGGATTTGACAGATATTCAGAATTGTCTGATTTTTGTGGGGTTTTTTTTTTTCAGTTGAAAAAAGGAATAGGAAGATGAACATAAATCTATTGCTTTATTTATGACTAGGGAATACACATTGTGATTCTTACATAGACAAAGTGATGAAAGCAAATCAAATTATTTCCTGGGGGAGTCAGAGGCAGATTACAAGACCCAGATTTCATCTTCTCCTAGTCATTCCAAATATAAACCTATATATGAAACAACTTTTCCCCAAAAATAACCGATACTAGCTGAATAACTCCTTCACAGCAAGGACAAAGGGTCAAATTAAGAAGAGTGGGAGAGGCAGAGATAGGATTTCACTACCACTATCTTACAGTTCAATATAGGGATGAATCTCACTGACTGACCATTTTTGTCAGGAAGAGCTTTATGTCCCATATTAGACTTATCAATCACTGGGGACTAATCTTTAGGGATAAGTTTCTAAACTTTCTGCTTTAAAAATCAATGGGTCGTATATACGGCATAAGCAAGGAGCTATGGGCATGCCCTTGGATTCATAATTTAAGGAAGAATTTGTATAGAACCAAGGCTGCATGAGAAGGGGATTCAGTTACTGAAACTGTATCAACAATTTGGGGAGGTAAGCTGGTTGGAATGAACTCTTGAAGACAGAGGCAATGACAGACACCCTCCATCATTCTGGGAAGAGTATAAACACAGGCATAAAGTGGTATTTCCAGGGGTACAGTGGGTAGGGTGCGCACTGACTGACCCAGGTTGGAGCCCAAGTATCACATCTGGGTTCCACCAATAGAAGGCCCTGAGCTCAGGGCCAGGAGTATGTTCTGAACGCCAAAGAAACAAAAAGATATTTACACACAAACCTGAGGAAAAGAGGTAACTGAGCAAAAAAGTTGGCAGGTGCTGATGCTAATGGCATGATCAGTAAACGTGGAAACATTGGGCATCATCCCTTCTATATGGTTTTCTGAAATATAGCTAAATATTAGGCACAGCCTGAAAAAAATGATACTTTTTAAATTTCAGGATACTACTATTCAGTGCAGCTCATATTCCTTGGGACCAGAACAAATGAAACGCCTCCCAGTTTTCTTGTGAAAAAAACACTTTATTTCAGAGATTCATCTTAGGGACAGGTTTCAGGTATGTCGTATAGGTGGAGTGATCATAGGGAAATACTACCTGCTTTTATGTTTTCTGTATACCATATATTACCAGTATTCCTTGCTGCTCCCCTCTGTCGCCCCAAAATAGAGATTTGAGGGGCTGGAGTGACAGTAGTGAGTAGGGCATTTGTCTTGCATTTGACAGATCTATGTTTGATCCCAGTAACCCACATGGTCTTCTGAAGCAGTCAGGAGTGACCCCTGAATTCAGAGCAAGAAGGGAGCAATCTGAGCACTTCCAGGTATGGCCTAAAAGTGAAAACAAAACAAAATAGGAGATTTCAAATTGTTTGGGGCCCTAATGTTTCTACCTGGCTCCACAGGACAATTCCAGATATCTGGGGCTGGAGGTAAATGCAATTTCCTATGGTATTTTATATATGAAGACATATACAATGCAAAGAGGCCATACTTTGCATGTACATGGCACTGAGTTTGGTCCAATATGCCAAAGACAACAAAATAAAAATGCAAATACACAGGCCAGAGAGATAGTACAATGGTAGAGAACTTGTCTCGCATGTGGACAAATCTAGCTCTATCCAATGAATGGCATATGGTCCCCTGGGCAGCACGAGGAGTGACCCCTAAATGTGAAACTAGTAGTGTAAACCCCCTTACCAAAAAATATCAATGTTTGGATAATGATAAACACTAGAGTCATCAAAGCATAGTGGAGAAAGAAAATATGAAATAGAAAATAACCAGGAAACAATGAAGAAATGTAACAATATTTAGGAAAATTTATTAGATAAAAATAGAGAACACTCTAATGCAGCAGTCATTAGAAGATATCCCAATAAGAAACCAATACGACAGTCCATAAAAGATTATTAAGAGCAATTATGCACCAACCAATCATACAACCTACCAGAGATTTCTTAACTTATTTAGCCACCTCTTGTTTTTCAGGAAAAAAATTAAAAATTAGTAAATTTCCATTTGGAAATCTACTTTTCATTTTAGTAAAAAGAACCAAACTATAAAATCACCCACAATTGCTCCTGAGGCTCTTACCACAATCCTGGATCATTATTTTCTAATTTTCTCTAATATGCTATTAATGTGAAAAATGTAATAGAATTTTATGTTTGAGAGTTGAACCCTGCAACTTTAGTAAAATTGTTCATTAGTACTACTGACTCAGTGAATTCTTTAGGGTTTTCAATACATAATATCATGCTATTTAGGCCAGAGTATAACTCTTCTCTAACAATACCTTGTTTAAACAACTTCAGTAATATTAAAATGCACTGTTAATTTCTAAACTGTTTAAACAAATGAACCACGACTTACAATAGTTTTGATATCACTGTTTCAGGAATATATTATAGAAATATCAAAATATCACAACTACTACCAGTGTGCCAAATATATCCACCACTGTCTCTACTTTTTTTTGTACCAATACTCCGGCATTAGCAGTCTGATTCATATAGGCAGAATTTCCAAATCTGTATTCATTGGCTGCTTTTTTAAACTACATTTCTATATACTTAATAAATGAGTAAAATACTTTGGTATGAGCTCTTTTCCTTTGATTCAATTTGTTTAGCAACATACTACAATTTTGTTAAAGTTTCAGTGAACACCAAGATTCACTTTTTTCTTCTACCAAAATAGTATTTCTTTGATTGTATGTCTCACAATTCTTCATCCACTCATATTTTGGGCACTTGTGCTGTGTCCAGAACTTGACTATTGTAAATAATGTTGCAATGAACCTAGAGTACAATTAGACATTTCCTAATTAATTTCTTCATTTTGAACTTTGGTTCTTAAGGTAGATGTCAAAAGGTATTGTAGGATAACACTGTTTTGTCCTTCCTGCATAGCCTCAGGTAGTATAGGTTTATTGCGTTGCTCCCAACACAGTGTTCCCATTTCTCTGTGTTCATTTGTAACTTCTTTCTTTATGTTCTGCTGACTTGTAAATATTGTTTTTCTCTTCTCCCTAGGCCCTTTGCATAGTTCATTCAGCGCAATGTCCTTTTTGTATGGACACAAGAAGACATGCTTTTGTATTGTGCCCCTCAGTGATATTTCCCTCCTGAGCATCTGTTCTCTCACCTAAGCGTCAGCTGCCTTTACTTCCTAGTGCCTCCAAGAGCAGGGTCCTGGCGAGGGACTGGATGGAACCAGGGCAAGTGGGAACCTATGTACTACCCTGGCATCAAGATGGGCCTGGCCAAAGCGCCGTGATGCTTAACTACAAGTTAAGAGCTTGGTCACGGACAAAATGCTGTCATGATCCAAAAAGGAATACCTAGATTTGGACCCTGGTAGGGTTAGGAATGATTAATCGGGCCTGGACAATGCAGCCTGTAGAGATCTGTGGCAAGATGTTCCCATGAGAGCTGCCCTACAAGCCTCAATGTTATCTCTTACTGTGTCCATACAAAAATAACTACTATTGAGATCTTGATAGAGTTATTGGACTAGGGAAAAGTAAAAAACACTTTAAGGAGTATTTTGTCCTTGGGCAGTCAGGAAGGGCTGTGGAATATACTAGGTGGTGTTCCCTTTGACATTGATGAGCCCTAAGGAAGGGCTTTCTTATGTTAATTTGGCTACCTGACTGGGTGCAGTGTCAGCCTGAAGAGATAAAGGAGTTGGAGAGAGAAGAGAGGTGAGACATGAATGAAGGAAGAGAGGATTGAAATAAACTGCAACTAAGACCAACCAGCCTGGCTCTCATTTCTTCCTTCCTCTACCCTTGGCCAACAGCTGTCCCTATCCAGGCAACACACGGTGGCTCAAGATTACAAAATACAGGCGGTGAGATAGAGCCATCCAGAGAGCCCATGAACACACAACCTTCGGTGTGCATAGTTTTTACAGGGTATAATCACTGAGTAATATAGAAAGCATTTTGATTTCCTTTTTTTATTGATTTCCTGTTTTTCTTTCCAGTTTTTTTTTTTAATTGACAAGCCTCTATACCACTTTCCCTGAGATTGAACCATAACGAATGAGGTCTCCTTTTTTAACAAGCTTCTCACCAGCACTACTTTTTTTCAGACTTTTGATATGAGGTGATTTCTCATTGTCATGTTGATCATCATTTACTAAAAAAAGCAATAAACATGAACACATGTACCACATGCCTGTTACCTATTTGTATACCTTATTTGAGGAAATATTTGCTTCATTTCCCGTTTTTGATGACCTACATTTTTTTGAGTTTTGTGACTGCTTATATATCTTGAATTTCTATTGACATTCATAACTAATTTATATGCACAAGTCACCTTTAAAACTGGAAAAGTTCTCATTTTACAAATGGAATAGGGCAGCACATCAACTTCATGTGTTATGAAAAATACAAATTTTATTTTGAATATTTTCTTTTTTCATTTTGTTTACTTACATGAACTACATATAATACATCTGACTATATGGTTAATTCATATAAATAGCAGTTACATTGAAGAAGTATAATCTTTTATGCCATGAATACCTGAACCAAGGACAATACATACATGGAACCACAAAATATAAAACATTGACATTTGTCATTTCTTTAACTTTTACCATTGAAAAGATAGTTCTATAATTTGTTTTCATGACTGAGCAGGTCAGTTGAGGATTGATATGAGTGAGATGGGCTGTGTATTTTCCATATTCAACTATACAGACAAGCTGTGTTATTTTTGAGGCCCTTGTGATTCTGTTTGAGGAGCCCTGAGGAATTCTTCCATCTCATACTATTAAGGTTCTGTTAAATTAAAATTGGTTTATCTGTAGTGTGAATTAACAACTGTGACACTGGATTTTGAGTAATCATTTTCCCATAAGTAACAGCCAAAATAGTAAATACCTCCAATGAAAAAGTGGCAGATCAGATTTGTGATAAATGAAAGAGTAAATTAAAATATAACCACTTGTTGTTATCAAAATATAACATTTAAATAGGCATTACATTTTAAAGTATAATGAATAGGTTTTATTATTTTAAATAATAATAAAATATAAATAAAGTAAATATTAAAACAACTAGGGGGTATGGTGCAGCCAGCAGGTCAATCTGTACCTGTGAGGCAAGTGTATCAGCAGCCTGATGGCACCTTAATACTTCCAGATACCCCAAAATTGCTGCTGTGCCTTTGGCCAGACTCCAAATACTTGGGGCAAAGTTCACTAAGAAAGTAAAGAGCCAAAACTTGGGTATGTGGGAGACACACCCACAAAACACTTTGGGCTCAGCTATATAATTGGAGGCGTGGCCTCTCAGGATCCTAATCGAATTCCTTAATGGCCATGATCCCAGAGACTCAGAAACAAATCTTGAAACCCAACAGCTTTTGGCAGAAATGCGTCTGGACTCTGCAGTAGGTTACTGTCACCAGGTCACCCCTGGGGGGTAGGGTGCTGTCCCTCCACCTGCTCCCCCTTGGCAGGTTGGTGACCACCATCCACCAAGGGCCACTGGACAGTTAAGTTTGGGCCTGCAGTGACAAGATACATGGGGCCTCACGGGATCGGGGTGGAGCCGGCCCTTTCCACCCTATCCCAGTGAGACCTTGAGTCATCGCCCATGAATGGCCTTTCTGGCTCCTGATGAAGCCGTTTAATGACTATGATCCCAAAGACTCAGAAACAAATCTTGAAACCCAGCAGATTTTGGCAGAAATGCATTCGGTCTCTGTGGTATGTTACCGGCGCTGGGCCAACCCAGGTGGGAGTAGGTTTTGTGCATTGGCCTGTTGCCCCTGGCGGCCCAGTGGCCGCCATCCTCCAGAGGCCACTGGACAATCAGGTTTGGGTCTTCAGTGACGAGACATGCAGGGCCTCATGGAATGGGGTTGGAGCCGGCCCTTTCCTTCCCATCCCGGCAGGGCCCCTAGTCACCGGCCATGGGCGGCCTCTATGGCTCCTGATCAAGCTGCTTAATGCCCATGATCTCAGAGACTCAGAAACAAATATCAAAACCCAGCGGCTTTTGTCAGAAATGCATCTGGACCCACAGTAGTTTACTGTCCCTGGGCCACCCTGGGCGGGGAAAGGGTGTTATCCCTCCACCTGCTCCCCCTAGGTGGCCTGGTGGGAGCCATCCTCCGGAGGTCACTGGACAGTCAGGTTTGGGCCCTCAGTGACAAGACATGTGGGGCCTCACGGGATGGGGGTGGAGCTGGCCCTTTCCTCCTACCCCAATGAGACCCCAATTCGCCTCCTATGAACAGCCTTTCTGGCTCTTAATCTAGCTGCTTAACGGCCATGATCCCAGAGACTCAGGAACAAATCTCAGAACCCAGCAGGTTTTGGTAGAAATTCCTACATAAGTGTTAAAATTTCAGAATTTCAAAATTGCACGGCCACTGCTGCAGCCATGCGATATGTTATTCTTAACCAGCAATAGAAAACAAATTGTCTACTGTTGCCTTTTCAGCAGACAGATCTGAGTGTGGGGTAAAACCCCAAATCATAATGGTGAGTCTGGAGTCAAAATATTGAATGTGATCAAAGTAGAGAGAGAGTAATGTGGAAATCATCTGCACCACAGTAAGGGGAGGGTCTGGGATGGAGATATACTGGGTATTTTGGTGGTGGAGAATGAGCACTGGTGAAGATACGGGTGTTTCATTGTATGAGCAAGACTTAAATCTGAAAGCCTTGTAACTGCTCTCATGGCGATTCAATAAATAAAATTTTAAAAAATAAAAAAGTAAGGTGGAGTTCATGCTCAATTCAATCAGCTAATCAGTGGCTGAATAAATAGCATTACTCCTACATAAAAATTATTAAAACAACTTATTAAATTGCCATGACAACTATTACTAGTCACCTGATATTCTTTTAATTTATTTCTCTAATATCACATATGGACAAAGTAAAACAATATTAAAATTTTTTAATTATTTTTTGGAGGGTGGTGGCACTTTGGGGCTTTACCCAGTAGTCTTCATGGTTTACTCCTTATTCTGAGATCATAAATCACTCCTCATAGAGTGTTAGAGACTATGGTGCCAGTGATTTAATTGAGTCTGGCACATGCAAGGTCTAACACACATTACTATTTCTCCATCCTAAAAGTTAGGTTTTGATGAAAACCTTTACTATGCTTTCCATGATTCTGTAGAGATTGAAGCTGTCATAGAGACCTGGACAAACAGGGCATTCGAATTCAATACATAGGATCCTCCGTGAGCTTTATGACTGATTTACCACCAGGGTCTCATCATTCTACAAGGAAGTGATCGTGAATGTAATGAGAGGGGTTCAGCAGGTTGATACCTTTTCACTGAAACTTTTCAGTACCAACCTCATGAACGTCATGTGACGACTGGAATGGGAAGGAATGGGAGTGAAGATAGACGTTTGGCAACTAAACCACCTTCACTTTGATGATGACGTCATTCTAATAACAACAAACATTAGCCAAGCAGCACAAATGCTAGTCAATTCGACCATGAGTGTGGAAAGTCAGACAATAGCTGAATGTCACAAAGACAATGTTTATGAGATACAGTCTCATTCCTGACGTTCCATTCACTCTCAATGGAACGAACATCTCCGAATGCAACAGTTATGTGTTCCTAGGTCGAGAAGTCAACATGACGAGTGGCCTGGCATCTGGGCTGTGCAGGAGGAAGAGAGTGATGTGGAACGCCTTCAAGAAGGTCAAAGAAATAGCTAAAAGGATGAAAAACTCTGACCCTGGGCACATCTCTTAGACTCCACCATTCTTCCTGCATTAACATACTCCTCAGAGACCTGAGCCTTATAAAAACAGGATGAGAACGCTATTCAGATCTCCCAGATGAAAGTAAAGGCCCTCCCGTTGATCGTCGATTTGCTCGAGTGGGCCCAGTAACGTCTCCATTGGAGACTTTGTTGTTACTGTGTCTGGCATATCGAATACTCTCGGTAGCTTGCCGGGCTCTCCGAGAGGGGCGGAGGAATTGAACTCGGGTCGGCCATGTTGGCTGCGTGCAAGGCAGACGTCCTATCCGCTGTGCTATCGCTCCAGACCAGCGGGTAGGGCGTTCGCCTCACAAGCAGATCTCCCAAAGAGGAATCAAAATAGCTATGCTTGGAGTATCACGTTTCTTTCAGGTGAGAGAAAGAATCTGAAGTTGCAACCTCCATCGATGATCGGGAATCAGGGACGCTGACTCATTTGCCAAGGCATCGAAAATCAGATGGGCTGGAAATGTAATTCAATTTGGAGATGACCGCTGGACTAGAGCCGTTACTGACTGAATTTCATAGGATATCAAAAGATCGCATGGCCACCCACCTACTAGATGGTCATACTTCTTTGTCAAGACTCTGAATAAACAGTTTGAGGTTTGAGGCTCTTAGTGTTCCTGGAGCGAGCAGATGCCAGTGGCCTACACTAGTGGCAGCTCAAGCAAACCGATGAATACGGGATGTCAAGTGATCAAGTGATGCTTTCCATGAGTTAGATATAAATTTTATTATTTTAATTAAACATAATTAGTTGTGCTATACTTTTCTGTTCAGGATATGTCTTGAATGAACTAGTTGGTCTCTGGTTTGATTATACAACATGAAAAATTTAAGCAATAATTTATAAATATTATCTAGAAGTTTATTTACTTTGCTCTATAAACATGACAAATTGCCCTAAAACTAGGTACTTCCAGGTAATATTCTATATCTTAATTAAAAACGTTTTACCATGAATAATTATTAAATTATAGAAAATAGGAAATCAAGATTTTCAAAACTTTTGTTTGTTTTGTGACTGATATCCTTATTTTGCCTGTGATTTTTGTCTTCTTTTTATCATGTTTTTCTATGTTTATACACAGATTTTCAGTCACTTAGGTTCAGAGACTTTTTTGGTTTGTTTTTTTGAACCACACCATGCTATACTCAAGGCTGACTTCTGGTTCTGCACTCAAGGACACTTCTTTCAGGCTCAGATGACCATATATAGCATCACCGTAGCACTGTGCTCCCATTGTTCATAGATTTGCTCAAGCGGGCACCAGTAACCTCTCCATTGTGAGACTTTTTGGCATATTGAGTATGCCATGGGGAGCTTGCCAGGCTTTGCTGTGTGGCTGGGATAGTCTCGGTAGCTTGCAGGTTCTCTGAGGGGGACAGAGGAATCAAAACCAGGTTGGCCGCATGCAAGGCAAATATACTACCCGCTGTGGTATCGCTCCAGCCCATGACCATACGAGATGCTGGAAATCTAACCAGATTCAGCAGCACACAAGGAAAACACCTCATCTTCTGTACTATCTCTCTCTCTCTGACTTCTAGCAATTTTAATGTAATTTTAGTTTCTAAAATTATAGAGGTGTTGAATTTTATTTAAATTGCGTCACCATGAGATACACAGTTACAGCTGTTCATGGTCAGATTTCAGTCACTCACTATTCCAACAACCATCCCTCCACCATCCCTCCACATTTCCCACTACCAATGTCCCTCGTTTCTTTTCTGGGTGCTGAAATTCTAAATGATGTAATTTATTGACATTTTTATTCTGATTAATACAATCCCTGCAGTCTCTGCCCCCGCGCCTGGGTGTTCCTTCCCGGAGCCCCTTGGAGGGGAGCGGGTTGAGCTTTCCTCCCCGCCCCGACCAGGACTCCGGCAGCCGAAGACCTCCAGGACCAGCCACCACCATGCTGAGACCACTCTCCGCACACATGAAGGTACTGGCAGAGGGACAAAGCCACGCGGGTTCCGGGGCCGAGACCTCCAAGCCTACTCGAATTGGAGTCGAGCATCTTCCACCCAGATCCTCCAAATTCCAGTAGGCGAGGGTCATACCCACCACCTGGCCCCCTGGCGCCGTGTAATCCCATCAGCGGCCAAGACTCAGAGACTATAAAATCCAGATCCCGGAACCGCGCGGCCGCATTTGCGGCCGCGCGACATCTTAACAGAACTTTTTTTTTATGACATCTTATTGTCTTATTCCTACTTTGGACAAACCTGCAGGCTATCGAATGTAGCCTGCCCACAGGGCAGAGTCTGGCAAACTCCCCGTGGCGTACCAAATATGCCAAATACCAGTAACAATGATGGGTCTCATTCTCCTAAATAGCCTTGGATATAATCTCAGGGCTAGGATGAAAGAGACGTTACTGGGGCCTGCTCGAGGCAATCGACGAATAACAGGATGATGAAATGAAAAAATGAAATACAATCCCTAGATTCTCACACCAATTGTTTTAATAAGCAAAGTGCATCTTAATATTTGCAATCCTTACATATTTATTAACCTAACCAAACATTTCAACTTATAAGCTAATACATTTTTGCATCATTTATTGACATAAAATTACCACTAAGCAAGTTGTTATATGTCAAGAAGTAAATTTACAGAATGCTCCTACATCTTTGTGGTCAATGGGTATAGATTTCAAAATAATTGATAATTAAAAAATGTGTCAGCTGGATTACTTTTTTAAATGTATCAGATGTGGATTATATGGGAAATATGTAATATTTGATCTTCCTATTACCTTTTTTTAAGCCTAAGCCTCAATATTTAGCTGTACTTGTTAAAAATTACTACTAGGTTTGAATTAACTGAATTATTCCTTCTCTTTATACAAAATCTTATGTGCAATGCACATCTGACATGTTAAAGACAGGATAATATATTTGAAAGTTTTGTTGTGAAATGAATTCAATAGGGAATAGACATGTCATGAATATTACTACTGCTTCCAATAGGTCTGGCTTGATATTTGTTTTATGATAGAAGACTAAGCACTACCTAATTCAACTGGAATTTCACTACAATTATTTTTACAAACACAGAAATAAGTAAAAATTTTGAAGAGAATGCAGAGGTTTCATTCATGAGAGTTGCATATTATATCTATTTCTATACACATTAGTATCCACATCATATATTTCTATATATTAGAAACTGGTGGCTTAGTAATTGTTGAGGAAATAGCAAAAGGAAGACTGCTTAGAATACTTGCATCAGTGACCTCCAAAGAAGTAATGTTGGCATTATCAATAGAAAGACTGAGGTTTAGGAAAAGTGTGAGTGCATATAATAAATGAGAAGTTAATAAAAGAGAATCTGTTTAATTACCCTCTACTCAAAAACTGAATCAGGGTTAATGGCTCCTTCCACTTTATCATATCAAATAAATAAATTCACTGAAACACTCAAGGCTATGCCAGAGGCTAGATGTAAAAGTTTCAGTTTTCATGATTGTAAATAAGAGAAAGTTCCTCATTAATTTTATTAGACATATAAATGATATTGGTTTGATCACAGAATCATGATACAAGTTATTAAACAAGAACTGAGCTACGCAGAAACAAAGTCTACAAATTGATTGTACGCTGGCCTTTGGGGAAAACTAGTAGACATAATTGCATGCTTATTGACACATTAGCCCTGGGCACTTGATAGTGCTGCAGCTTGTACTCTACTGTTACCTGAAAAATTGTCACTGCTGTACCAAATATGATTTTAGTACAGTAATAATGTCCACTATATAGAGTATTACTTGAGTTAACTGTCACTATCACTAAATCAGATTCTGACTTGGGTGAGACCAACAGAAAGGAAAAAAATTCAAAATTGACTGACCAGAGAAATCTAATGTGAACAAAATAATTCCAGAATTATGAATTTGACAAAATGTAAAAAGCAGAAATTTGTGCAATATGGATAGCTCTGTTGGATAAATGTGCTCATAAAATATTTATCAGAATGAAAAGAAACTCCCAAAAAAAGAGAAAAAAAAAGAAAAGAAACTCTCATCTAGGTATGTACCATTAAATTGTTAAATAATTACAGATAAGTAATATCTATAACAAAAGAAAGATAAATAAATAAACACCTATGCATAATAATAAAGAAATGAAATAAGTCTGTTCTTATTATTATAGAAATTTAGAAGACAGTATAATAGTTATTTGCAAATCTTGAAATACATTCAAGAATCAAGTATTAAAATTGTTATATGAATATTGTAACAAAACATTATAAATAATTTTAAAGAAATTATAAAAATCACTGACTACACAATATTTCTGGTGAAATTTTATAAATTTATTTAAATAAGAAAATAAACATTACTAATATTTTTGATTCATGAGCGGCTGTGTTTGTGTCAGGAAAATATAACAGAAGGATCCTTAAAAGTAATTCAATCTTGAGAAGTAATTTACAGGGCCACAGAAAGTGATTTATGAACTTTAATAGTTTGTTTGAGAACATTGGTTCAGTTTTTCCATGTAATGAAGACATATTAACTTCAATCAATAAGAAATAAAAGTAATAAAAAATAAAAAAAATAAAAATAATATTTGGTAAGAACAAAGTAAGAAAATGGCTAAAATACAAAGAAAACTAAAGAATATCATTCATTTAGGAAACAAGTATAAGTTTCAGTATAAGATAAAAATGCATGAAGTATAATAAATGAATATTTTGAGGGACAATCTAGACATAGCATGCTGAATTCTTAAACAAAATGATGTATACTAAAACAAAAATTGTATTTTCTCAGTAATAAAATGTTATAAATTTTCAGTCAACAAATTCAAAGAAAAATGCAATATGGTGTTAACTTCAAGAACATAAATCAATCTTTAGTGTTTAGATTTTATAAGTGATATATTTTAATGTCTTATAAAAGAGGAAATTTAACATAAACATTTTATTCCATATAACAAAAATTGCATTTATTAATCGTTACCAACTTCCCTCAGAAAAATATTTTAGGTACAAGAAAACAAGCTTTGGTGCTATACACTGTATCTACAAAATTCAAATTTTTACTAAAATATATATTAATTTTAACATGGAGTACAGTAAATTTTAGTAATTTTCTTTGAAGTCACTGGATCATTTTGTTAATTTGATTTATTATGTTCATATACTTAAGAAATACCTAAGTTTGCATGCACAATTTGACTCTTACTTATTATTTTAGTCTAAGATGTTATTGTATTTCTTTTTTGCTCATTTCTTCTCCCCTTTTTTTAGCTATAAATTGTAGCATAAAATTTTTAGAAATTTAGTTTTCAAAATTTAATTTTTATTTATTAATGTATATTTTGCTCGAGCGGGCCCAGTAACATCTCCATTGTAGACTTTGTTGTTACTGTGTCTGGCATATTGAATACTCTCGGTAGCTTGCCGGGCTCTCCGAGAGGGGCGGAGGAATCGAACTCGGGTCGGCCATGTTGGCTGCGTGCAAGGCAAACGCCCTACCCGCTGTGCTATATATTTTAAAATATTTTCCTAAGGAATTGACAATGCCCAATTCCTACTAAAGTTTACTTGTTTAGGAAACTCTTTCAGCTATTGTACACATCGTCAACTAAATAGCAGCAATAATGCTTTATCTATTTACTTTGTTCAAATGTTTCTATGAAGCCTTCAAGTATAAGGATATCTATTTTAGAGGAAAGTTTTATTTTTTAAATATGCTGGATAAATATATCCTTGAAGTATACTGTATCTTTGAAGAATATCTTAAAGGATATCGCATATACTAATAAAGGTCATATTTTTAATTAGATTCAATATTACTTTTGTATCTACATACATCCAATTCATACAGACATACATACAGAAGGAGAGAAAGAGAGAGAGATAGATAGAGAGATAGATAGAGAGAGAGAGAGAGAGAGAGAGAGAGAAGAAACTGTCCTTTTAGAGATCAGTTAGGGATGCTCCAAAATCATATTGTATTAAATCTCACTGAAAGATAGGACACAAAGTGGAAAACAAAATATTGAATGTTAAATTTTTATTCAATTCTGAACATTGTATATTAACCAGTTGCCTAGAAAAGTACCCTAACATTGTGTGCTAGGAAATAAATATATACTTCTGACCTTGAACTATCTATACTTTTGAAGAGCTGGTGTGACTCATAGCATGATTTAGAAGAGCAGTACAAAATGTGTTAAGTATTTAATGCAAAAGCAACTCAATGTTGTGGGAACAAAGACAGTTTATACAGAAGGAACAAACCAGGCATCCATTGCATTCTCTCTTATCTAATTTCTAGTATTTAATCATTTTAAAACTTTTAAGCAATGAAGGGCAGTCATAAGGAAAAAAGAAACTATTTTTAAAATGAATTACCTCTGAGATAATATTTTATGATATGCTTGGCACTAAGCATGGAAATTGCATTTTTTAATAATTAAGAATTTAGAGCAGAAAGTTGCTGAATTTTGTATATTCTAATAACACACTAAGGAGTAGATGTAGGTACTGCTTAAGAATGTCTTCAGAGGAAATTATGAGTGTTCAGATCTTTTAGTATAATGACAAGAAGGGTATCTGTATCATGGACAAATGCCTGCTATGAATTATTCCTACTGTATTTAAAATATTAATGTTTAGGATAAATTGTCAATTCCCTTATGAAGCAGTAATTACACAGCCTATATCTGGAGCCTGACATGACAAGTTTCCGAATGTTCTGAGAAATAAAACGGTTGTCAAGAGTCAGTTTTTCCCTTTTTCAAGTGTAGCTTCGTAAGAGCAAATAATAACCTTTTTTTTTATTTTTCCATTCCTAATCCAATTAGAGCTTCAAAGTGTTATATGTTCTAAGTGTTAATGTGTATTAAAAATGCATGGGGCATGCATAATGTTTTTGATAGCTGAAACTGTATATTAAATCACTTGAAAATTAATTTAGATTTCCTGGAGAATAATGTCATTTTGATACATGAAGTATATTCAAATATAGAATTTTTGTTTCTGAAAAAAAATCATATGCATTGCTTGATAGCTTGTCCTGGAAAGCTTGCAATGTCTTAAAGTAGTAAATAAATAATTAAATAAACCAGAAACTTTGAATGAGTTAGAGTGAAACCAGATCACAGTTCAATTGAATCACCATGTGATTCTAATCTGCTCAAACAGTCCAATTTCTCCATTCTCCAACATTTTGTTGCTATGATATATAGTCGTTAATTAAGGGGAGTTATTTCTGAAAAAGCCAAACTCAGGCAGCTCTTCTTGCTGATCCCAATACTTTTGGAAATTTCAGTCCAGTAACTAATTAGAATGTCAGAAAATGCTGATGACCTTTGCATTGAAGAGAACTATACAGAAGTTAATAAGAACAGGCTATTTAGACTACAATCATTAACTCATGCATGTGCTATAGGAAGCAATAATTAATATCTAGTATATTATTATCACAGAATGGGTAAAGTCTTAAAAAGTTAATTTTTAAGAGCCTAAATATTTGCTGACCCTTTTTTTAGTTGAGTCTAGAAGAATTATAGGAAACAAAATAAAACAATAGAAATATACTATGAGCATGAATTCATAGTGCAGATGTAAAGTGTTTATTTTTATACACAAGCTTGTGCATACATATGTGTGTGTGAACTCAAAAACACAGCAGTGGTCTATCTCTCCCGCCACCCATGTTCGGTAGTCTCACGCCGCTTCCCACACCCCAGGGAGGTCAATGTCAATGACCAGGCAATGGAAGGAAACGAAGACCAGGCTGGTTGGTCGTAGTTGCAGTTTATTCCAATCCTCTCTCCATTCACTCCTGTCTCTTCTCTGCCTCTCCCCAGCCCACTCTTACAGTCTCATTATAGCCCCCCACATGAGGGATTGGGGTAACAATTACATATAGGTGTAGTCACAATCAATAGGGGTAGAGTTCTTTCCCTTGGGGAAAGCCGCTTCTAGGACAGATTCTCATTAGCAGGTTGACCCACCCTAGAGCGAAATCCCCTGGGTGTGTTTCTCCTCTCATGTCCAACAAACAGATATGCATAAATAATATTAATCATTTTGTATGGACACATTAAGAGATACATTAAGCTTATAGAATTGTTTTCCTCGGGTCATCTTGATCTCAGACTACAGTGCTGAGACCGGATTAGTCTTTCCTATCCCTAGCAGGGTCCTAGTCTCGTCATTACTTTTGGATCATGACAGCATTTGTCTATGATCAAGCTCTTAACTTAGAGTTAAGAATTGTGGCACTTTGGCCTGGCCCATTTCGATGCCAGGGTAGCTCACAGCTTGCGCTGGGTCCATTCAGTCCCTCATCAGCACCCTTCTTTTGGGGTGCTAGGAACTAAAGGCAACTGAGGCTTAAGTTTAGAAAGCCTGGGAGTGAATAAAATTCAAAGCCAATTAAATCCTAAATTACAAAAACATAATATTAACTGTCTTCCTGTATCTGTACAAAAAAGGACATTACATTAAAGTAAACTACTCAAAAGAGATAAGGAGAGGAGAAAGGCAATATTAACTTACAATAAAAGTTCAGTGTCCTAGAAGGATCTGACCTTATCAATTAGCAGAGTCTAATTAGGGGGAAAAGCTGATTAACTGATTGGGTAAGAGAGCATAGAGAAGTAGTTATAGATAAACAAAGGAATGGGAGTGACTCGGGAGCACTGTGATGGGTGTTACCTGATAAAACTTAGCTCCTTGTGGTAAGGGAGAAAGGACGGATCAATTGTTATCCTACATATGTGCACATACACACATAAGATTCAAATATTCTTTCGTCATTTTCTTCTCCTTTCTTTACTTATATCATTTCGCCTTTAACAACTTTTTATTGACTAAAGTGTAAACTGATTATTATTGTTAATAAATTAATATTATCAAAATAATATATGCACATTGATATTAGCTTCATAAAAGTGTGTCTAATGTAAGTCAATTAAACATCTAATTCTTTTCAAAGGATATATACAGACATATATATATATATATATATATATATCCAGAGAAATTGAAAGGTAGGGAAGTGTGGAAAAGAAAAAGCTAGAAATAGAGTAGAATAGAGAACTAAGAATGTAAAAGAGAAATGAAGACTACTAAAATAAATTAATTACATGAATTTATGTAGGGAATACTTATCAGGGGGAGAGCATGAACTTATGTAGGGAATACTTATTAAGGGGTAGAGCAGTAGGTTAAAGATACATTTATAGTTGTGTCAGTTACAAAAGGTGTGTGAATATTAAAATGGAAATGTGATCTCACTAGAAAGATTTCAGTGTGCCCCTCAAAACAAGCTGTTTGTCTGTGCTTGTGTGTAGTTCTCTCTGATCAAGTACAACGTGAATTTGCTCACTGCTTCAGCTTGTTGTTCTTGGATCTGATAGAAGTTCAAGTTTATCATGAACTTCTGAGGTTAATCCAATAACCTACTGCAATTAATAACATTTCCTTTTATTCTCATCAAAGACCAAAAATAGCCTACTATTTACAAAATAATTATTAAAACATATTTTAGAAATAAATAATGTCCACAGAAATGAAAACATGCAGAGGCAAGATATTGAGAATGAGTCATCAAAGGATCAAACTATCAATGTTGGTATGTAGAAGAGATTGGAAAACAGTCACGATAGCTTCATAGTGGAAGAAGGGGGTTAAACTTATGATATTATTGGAGATATTAACATAAGCAAACTAGAGGTGAAATCAAAAGAATTTTATGTGATTGTTAATGGAGGTACATTTGTCTGTCTCTGGTTGATCCCAAGTTGGACGAAGGAAAAATCAGGAAACTAGAGCAAAAAAGTCCCAGCCATTGCTTCTAGGACAATAGCTAGAGAGGTTGTGCTTGGTTCCACAATTGGTTGTGCAGATTGTGGATAAGAATTGTTTGCTCAGAGGTACAGATTTATGGCACTCATATGAATGATATAAAGAAACACAGTAAGGGAACAACAAATGACTAAAGGCAACAGAATTGGGAAGTTGGCCTACATACCTAAGCTTACCTGCGGGGATAAGAAATAGATGAGAAAGTTCCTTTGGTCATCAGTAGAGGGGAGAAGGCACTGTGGCGGTGTACGTAGTGCAGGAGCAATGTATGCATGAAACCTCATTATTAACAGAACTTTCTAGTAAATGTTAACGAAAAAATAAGAGAACAGGCTGAAGAAATAGTGCAAAGGTTACTTCTTTGCACACAAGTGACCCAGTTTTGATCCCTGAAACTGCATACGGTTCACAGAACACTTCAAGGAATTATCTTTCAGCAAGAACTAGAGCCAGAAATGAGCCCAAGCACCTCCAGATATGGTCCAAGAGAAAACTGAATGAAATCCAGAGTGCATTTTTCTAAAAGGTAGCATTTTACCAGGAGACATGCTGGACATTGATTCAATTCTTGACATATTATGGTCTCTTGAGTATCACTGGGAGCGTTGAGTTTGTAGCTGTCGCTAAGAAATGCTGTGTGTGGCACAGGAAAATAATAAATGATAAAAAGCAGTGTTACAATAAGAATATTATAGAAATTGTTGTAACTACTTTAACTCAAAGAAAATTACTTAATAATTTCTAAGTAATGTTTTGTTCTCCCTTACACCATGTACAGAATTGCCTCAAATATTTTTCTTGTTTCTTAAATATAAATAGGACATGAAAAATTAAAGTTATTTATAAAAAAAACTGGGAGGGGGGAAAAGAAAACTTATTTCAGTTTACAGCTAATTAGTTCACATTAAACATTCAGAAGTATCATTTCGAATTATCAAATACAAGGACCACTGGTAAAGTCCAGATACCCCTGAGCAGAAAAAAAAATGGTGATTAATTAACTAAAAATATTATTATTATTTTTTTGCTTTTTTGGGTCACACCCAGTGATGCACAGGGGTTACTCCTGGCTCTGCACTCAGGAATAACTCCTGGAGGTGCTCAGGGGACCATATGGGATGCTGGGAATCGAATCCGGGTCAGCCGCGTGCAAGGCAAACGCCCTACCTGCTGTGCTATTGCTCCAGCCCCTAAAAATGTTATTTTTAAAAATCAGTTATTTCCAATTGAAAACTACCCCTAACAAAAAAATTACTAAGACCATATAGAAATATTTTTAGAGCAATGGCCAGAGATAAAACAGCAAGTAAGGCTTGCAAATGGTGGACACCTGTTGATCTCTGGCCCTGAATCAGGAGTAAGCCCTGGTATGATTGAGTGATCCCCAAGCAAAACAAAACAAAAACAAAAATTAAACTGACACATTCGTATAGAAAGTTTAAATGTGTTTTATTGTGTTTATGTTGTCATAAAATTAAAGTATCTTTATTTCTTAAATCTTCTAGTATGATGAAATATCTTATCCTTAACTATAAATAACATAAAAGGTTTTTATGAAGTACTGTTTTGGAAGATTCACTTTTAAATAAAAATGTACTTATAAAATACCTGATGTAAAATTTTCATTTACATATTTGAATATTCTAATAAATTTCTAAAATTTTCACGAATTGCAATCCAAGTATGCAAAGACCATCAGTCTTTGCAATTTTACTCAGCGATAGCACAGCGGGTAAGGCGTTTGCCTTGCACGCAGCCAACATGGCCGACCCGAGTTCGATTCCTCCTCCCCTCTCAGAGAGCCCAGCTACTGGGAGTATCTCGCCCACACCTCAAAGCTTGGCAAGCTACCCATTATGTATTCGATATGCCAAACACAGTAACAACAAAGTCTCAGGAGAAAACCGATGAACAACGGGAGGACAGTGAATGAACAGTGAATTATTATTTGGTTGTGAGAGTCACACCTAGCAAACTCAGGGTTTGCTACTGACTTTGCTTAGGAATAATTTCTGCCAGGGTTCAGAGGACCATACATAGTACCAGGAATTGAACATAGGTCAGCAGTATGCAAAGTGAACAACTTACCCCCTAGTTTTCCAGCCCTTTGTGATTTTGATTATTTTTATCAAACCTGTTCACTTCAGCTTGTGTAAAACAACTTGTGCTGTCTCAATATTGTTACATATTAATAAAGTTTCTTTGCAGGTAACTGATGAATTTTATTTTCTTTTTGGGGCGTCATCAGGGGTTGCTTAAAGCTACTTTAGGGTCATTCTTGGACATGCTCCAGGTACCATATGATGGAACTAGTGCCCAGACATTTGCTATGCAAAACATCTTTTGTGTCCTAAAGGAATATTTGCACTTGATACTAGAATATTTGTGATGTTAAATGAATAATGTTTTAGTATTTAGTTTTAGTATGTAGTAGTATTTTAGTATAGATGAACCTAAACTATAGACCCTAGTATTAAAATGTAGCAAAAGCATAAATTGGACTTGAAAACAAAAGATCTATGTTATAATCCCAATCTTACTTTTTATTTCATGACACACTACTGTGTCAATTCTTCTATAACCTTAAAAGTCTAGACCAAATATGAATAAATTTCCTTTTTATTTCACTTTTAACAGAATCAAAGAAAATAAAATGATAAGTTTAGCAAAAGTAAAATCTAGTCTAAGATTCTTATGGAGTGCTCAAAAGACTCCACGTAACCATAATTAATTTTTAAAAGATTATTTCATTCAATAACTTCAATAAATAGTTTTGATAAAACTGAATATACACGTAAAAAGAATTTAACCCTTATGTAACAGCTTACAAAAATATATTTAAATGGATCTAAGACCACTAAAAGCTAAACTATACAATTATATTAATATTGACTAGTATTTCTTGACTACAGCACAAAAACAACAAAAGTGAAAAATAAACACATTGGGGTTCTTCAAATTTAATGTTTTTTTCTTGTATGTGTGTGTGTGTGTGTGTGTGTGTGTGTGTGTGTATCAATTGAGTGTCTGCACCACTGGGAGCAATCCAGCTACGAGAATCCACATATCACCACCAGATGTGATAAAACAACAACAAATGTTAAATTAAATCTTAAAAATATAGTTACCATGAAATGCAATTTTCACTTAAAGAAATACAAAAGAATTGGAAGTGTGTGTACTAACAGTTATCTCTAGGCCTGTGTTTATAGTTGCTTAAATAACAATTGCTAGTAAGCAGAAACAACCTAGAATCAAATGAAAAATGAATGGAAAAATTGTGGTATATTGTTATAAATACTATATAACTTTTTATAAATTATAAATAAATTATAGATTATAAAGTATAAATTATATAAATAATAAATTAAACATTGAAAATAAGTTATAAGTACTATATAACTTTTAAGAGAATAATAGTTTGATACATGTTATAACAGGAACCATAATGACATTTTGTAAGGTTCAATAAGTCATTCAAAACAGATAAATACTATGATTCTATTTATGTGAGATAAAATAGTCAGATTAATAATAATGTAGAAAGTGTAGTTCTAGTTTATAGAAACTTTAACGTAGGGGTTGGTTAGAAGAGAAAGAGAAGGAGTCATTCATGTCACTCAGTAGGAGCTGAGATTTTTGTTTTGTGCTATTAAAAAATTTCTGGAGGTAGATGGTTGTGACAGTTTAACATCAATATACTTCATCAATGTAGCACATGCCAGTAAACAGACGTACAAATGGTAAAATCCTAAATTTTATCTTATATGTATTTTATCAAGCACTGAAAATTAAAATAACCAAACAACAAAAAATAAATTTCTACAAAGAAGCATTTTATAGTGGCACAGGGTTCAAGCAAGAACCATATAGATTAGTCAATGACAAAGTCATAGAGGCACTCGGATAATTAAAGTAAACTTAAGGAGGAGGTGATTTCTTATAGTTTCTTCACTTTTTTTTTTAAAAAAAAACCAAGTAACTGCTAAATCTTCAAGTGTATTACTTCTATTTATAGCTACGGGGCTTGCTTATGAGATCTTAACTTGAAGCATTCATCTGACATGAACAACATGGTGAACAATTCTGCTTTCCAGAAACTTACTCTGTATTATTTTGTACTTTTGAAGTGGAAGTGAATTGAAGAACATCGGAGTAGTAAAATACTCTCAAAATATCACACTGGTATTTTATTATTTTTACTATTTGTTACTGTTGTTGCTATTGTTATGATTGCAATTATTTTGTGATACTGTAACATCACTCGCCCAATACGCAAGGCAAGAGCCCTACTATAAAGCTACATCTCTGAATGTAATGGAATGGAAAATACATTTTTTTGTCTCAACTATAATTAAAGAAGTTACTAGGAAAATAAATGTTTCCACTTTTGGGGGCACCATAACCAGTGATGCCAGGGATTACTCCTGCTTTGTGCTCTTATGCCTTATTTATTGTACTATCTCTTCTGCCCCTGTATATTAATTAATTAATTAATTATGTATCTAGAAGACTGCACAATCATAAAAAAATTGAAAGAAGGAAGTATTTTTGGATTCATGTATCTGCATATATCCCCTAAGATATATAAAAGATATTTAAAGAAGGATGTATTGAAATTGAAATTTTCTTTTACTTAAGAGGAGTAATTTTCCTCTTCCCGTAACTTGAATGATGTTGGCTTTTCGGATGTAAATTTCAAAACATATCCTACTTAACTTGATTAAGAAAAATATGAAAAGAAAGAAATGACTAAAATACTTGAAGAAACAGTATAACATATATCTATAAATAAATAATGCCAGGTAACTTTTGGATTCCTCCCCTGAAACCTTATATTTTGAAGTCTATTTAGGTTTACCGTGTGCAACATTTCTCTGATACAAATGATAGAAATATCTATATTATCTGTAGCACTGTAGCACCCCTCCCATTGTTCATTGATTTGTTCGAGCGGGCAGCAGTAATGTCTTTATTCTGAGACTTGTTTTCATTGTTTTTGGTATATCGACTATGCGACAGGGAGCTTGCTAGGCTCTGCCATGCAGGCGGAATACTCTCCGTAGTTTACTGGGCTTTCTGAGAGGGCCGGAGGAATCGAACCAGGATCGGCCCCATGCAAGGTAAACGCCCTACCCACTGAGCTATCGCTTTAAAACCATTATATACATCATATAATAAAATCAGAGAACTACATAATAATACGGAAAAGAGAAAGCCCTATTGTTTTCCATGATCTCACTCTCTCACTCATTGTGATGAATGGAACTGTGTCCCCACTATTTTGGCATCATGTCAGATACACATAGTGTGCTTTTCAAACTATTTGTTATATTCATGTATCATACATATACCTATTATCTATACTTATTTATTAGGTCTAGATAATAGGTATATGTATGATACATGAATATAATAAATAGTTTGAAAAGCACACGATGGGCTGGAGCGATAGCACAGCGGGTAGGGCGTTTGCCTTGCACGCAGCCAACTTGGCCGACCCAAGTTCGATTCCTCCGCTCCTCTCGGAGAGCCTGGCAAGCTACTGAGAGTATCTCGCTCGCACAGCAAAGCCTGGCAAGCTACATGTGATGTATTCGATATGCCAAACACAGTAACAAGTCTCACGATGGAGACGTTACTGGGCCTGCTCGAGAAAATCGGTGAACAACGGGAGGACCCTATATGATACATGAACATACGTACATACTACACTATAGATTATACTCTTATCTCCAAATATTGTTACAGATGTTTTAAGTCAATAAAATTAGTATGGTTAAAAGTTATTTATTTACTTACAACTTGAAGAAATGGTAACCACAAAATATTTTAATGATAATAAAGAGGCTGAAATATAATAAGCTAAAATTATTGATCATGAGCAATGCAGAATTTTCTTAAGGGATGTGTTTCGACAACATCCTAGCCAGATTGGAGGCTTGTTCTTTTTTTCTTTAGCAAATATTTTGTTCAGATTTTGTTATTGTTTTGTGGAATAAAGCAGAGGAGGGATTGCATATTTTTCTGGGAATACGAACTTCTGTGTTGACCCACAAAAATTGCATAATGCTAATATAGTTTTTCTTTGTTAGTATTGTATTAAAGATTATTTAAATAAGAATCTTAATTGTGGGGCTGGAGCAGTAGTACAGCTGGTAGGGTGCTCGCCTTGCAAGTGGCTGGCCCATGTTCCATATCCAGTAGCCCATATGGTCCTGTGAGCCAACCAGGAGTGATTCCTGAGTGTAGAACCAGAACTAGTTGCTGAGTTCTGCTGAATGTGACCCCCAAACAAAGAAACACCAAAAGAATCTTAAATGCATTTCAAAGTTCATGAAAAATTATACAAAATATTGTCAACATAGGTTTAGAGAATGTGCTGCTTATTGAGTGTACGGGTATTATAACTCTCAATATAGTTCTGTGATATCCCTGGCTAACTATAACCAAGAAAATGACTGTAATACATTTATAATCATATCTTTTTTCATGACAGAAATTAATCATAAGTTTAATACCTGATATATACAACATTTTACTATTCTGACCTTTCAAAAAGGTACATGCTTGATTAGAAAACATTAGAAAACACTCTTGCCATTGGAAGACAGAGTTGTAAATGCTAAAAGAATAAAATGAGTCCCCAACACAATATAGACTCTCCAAAGGTCAAGATGAAGCAGCCCATCTATTTAACTGTCCAAATATATGAGGCATTCCTTCTAGTACAAGACAGGTTCATGATAAAGACCATAAAACAAAAGCAATGGCACTATATCAAATTTATGTTCTGTATTAATAAGATAAAATTCCATATATTTATACATGTTCAGTACTCTTGAAAATATAATTTAATTTAAAATATAATAATATAAAATATAATTTTTTGGCCACCATTTGCTACCATCTTTTTTCTAAAACATTTGACACAGATAAGATTAGGTTTAAGAAAACTACTGGTAATTAAAAACAATTCATCAGCAAAAAGGGGCCTATAGCTTTCTCAAAGGACAAACTCTTTCCTTACTAAATTCTGATGTAGTTTTGCTTTTGCTTTTTTTTGTAATAATTAATGGATTGTTTTCTGCTCTACTGAATTATTAAATTTCCTGATATTATACTTTTTTGAGCAACTATCTGCAAAGGCCAGCTTAGAATTTCTGCCTCAGCACTAATGTGCGAGAAAACTAAAAACAAAATAAAATTATTATCTGAAATAATGTTTGATGGAAAAGATAAACATCCCATCATTAGACTTTTAGTGTTTTATATAAATGATTCTCAAGTCATATATTTATATTCAGAATGAAAACTCTGGTTACATTCAAATAATCTAATATTTTAATTATTTTTAATTCACTTTAGTTGATAAAACAGAAACCAAAATTTAAAACATTAGATACTGAAAAAAGAAATGAGACTTAAGTTTCTAAATTCTAGAAGTTGCTGTTTATACTAAACTTATGTGTCAGGTTTTTAAAATTGTTTCCCTTATACGTAATATAAATGAATGAAAATTGTTTCAGTTAATAAGTCCTAATGAAAGTCTTCTGACATAAAATTATTTTATATCTTAACACAGAATCTCCTGCTCCCGTGCCTGGCTGTCCTCACCGGAGCCCATTGGAGGGGGGGAGGGTTGAGTTTCTCTCCCCCTCCCCCACCCTGAGCAGAGCCCCAGCAGCTGAGGACCTCCGGAGCCAGCCATGGCCATGCTGGGACCATTCTCCACACATCTGGACAGGCCTCAGGCATGAAAGAACTGGCAGAGGAACTCAGGCATGCGGGTCCCGGGGCTGAGGTCTCCAAGCCTACTCGGATTGGGACTGGGCTTTCTCCACCCAGACCCCCCATTGTCCAGTAGGTAGGCGTCACACCCACCAGCTGCCGCCAGCACCAGGTTGGTCCCATCAACGGCCAAGACGCAGAGACTATAAAACCCAGCTCCCGGAAGCACACAGCTGCTTTGGAGAACCTGGCGGCTACCAAAAGTATCCTGCCCACATGGCAGAGTCTGGCAAACTTCCCGTGTCATATTCAATATGCCAAATACCAGTAACAATGATGGGTCTCATTCTCCTTACCCTGAAAGAACATTGAAATGGCTCTTCTAAAATCTCAGGGCTAGGAAGGAGACGTTACTAGTGCCTGCTCGAGGAAATCGATGAACAACAGGATGATCGTGATCATGATCTTAACACATATTCTCTCTCTCTCTCTCTCTCTCTCTCTCTATATATATATATATATATATATATATACTGTTCTTATATGAAACTACAATCTTCTTTAATATTAATCTTCATAATTTGAATTTGATGGAATATATATTTATGAGAATTTTATTATACTTGGAGCTACATGTAGGATTATAAGATTTGTAAAATATTCAAAAGTTATGTTAAACATAGTCTCATTTATCAGTGTAAATAAGATATAGCCATAGTATTCTTTTCTTTAATTTTTTTTTTTAATCTTGGGTTTTGGGCCACACCTGACTGAAGCTCAGAGTTGCTCCTGGCTCTGGGTTTGTAAGTTACTCTCAGTGGGCACAGGAGACTCCTTTCTCCCTCCCTCCCTCCCTCCCTCCCTCCCTCCCTCCCTCCCTCCCTCCCTCCCTCCCTCCCTCCCTCCCTCTCTCCCTCTATTCTTTCCTCTCTTCCTCCTCCTTCCCTCCCTTCCTTCTCCCTCCATTCCTCCTCCCTCCCTCCTTCCTCCCTTCCTCCTTCCTTCCTCCCTCCCTCCCTGCTTTGGAGAACCTGGCGGCTACCAAAAGTATCCTGCCCTCATGGCAGAGTCTGGCAAACTTCCCGTGTCATATTCAATATGCCAAATACCAAACTTCCCCAGGGAACCTTATAGGATGCAGGGTGGGCCACACACCAGGTGAATACCCTACTGTCTGTACTCTCTGCAATAGACCCCCAACAGTATGAACTTTAAAAATAAAATAACTGCTAAGGTAATCTATAGGCTCTTGTCCCCATGTTAAAATAACTTTTTATTTTTAGAGATAAAATAACTTTTATTGGTCTCCCTCCCTCCCTCCCTCCCTCCCTCCCTCCCTCCCTTCCTTCCTTCCTTCCTTCCTTCCTTCCTTCCTTCCTTCCTTCCTTCCTTCCTTCCTTGTTAATAAATGAGGACTTACTCTGGGATTTGCACTCAGGAATCAGAGGATCACCCTTAGTAGTATTCAGGGGAGCATATGTGATGCCACAGATCATACCTGAGTTGGCAGCAAACTAGCAAGGTAAGCATCCTGCTTCCTTATTTCTCTCCATTACTGAGAGAAATAGTGTTTTTAAGTCTTATTGAATTCTTTAGATGAAAACTTAATATCATAATTTATTATAGCAAGGGGAGAGAAACCAAACTGTAATTTAAACTACTGTATACAATTTTAGAACTTCAAATAAAATGTCAACACAAACATATCAGATATTTAAAGGTTTCAAAACATAAATAGCATCAACTTTTTGTTGTTGTTTGTGTTTTTGGCCATACCTGGCAATGCTCAGGGGTTACACCTGGATCTGGACTTAGTAGTTACTCTAGATGGTGTTCAGGGAACCTTATAGGATGCAGGGTGGGCCACACACCAGGTGAATACCCTACTGTCTGTTCTCTCTGCAATAGACCCCCAACAGTATGAACTTTAAAAATAAAATAACTGCTAAGGTAATCTATAGGCTCTTGTTACCTTTTATCCCCATGTTAAAATAACTTTTTATTTTTAGGGATAAAATAACTTTTATTGGTCTGAAAATCCATTTAGTAAGGGAAACAATCATTTCAAAAAGGTATTTGGCCCAAAGGGTTCAAAGAATTGTTTCTCCCAAACTTTTAGACTGCTAAAGTGTAAACAATGTAACAATAAAACGGACTGGGAAGTAAACCTGTGTGGCAAAGGGATAAGAAAAGGGGTCTGTTTTGGAAGTAAGTGACCGCAATAACTCTTTTCCAGAGAACAAAAGAGAGCATGGTTAAGTTTGCAAACTGCCAAAATAACTGGGTTTCTTCCAGTTTCAGGAAATCATATATATATATATATATATATATATATATATATATATATATCTTGACCCATAAAACAGCATATCATTTAAAAATCAAGTTTGCTTTAATAATGAGTCTGACCTTATCATAAAACAAGTGAGCAATTAGTAGAGAGTTTGGGTATCTTGAGAATATTTTGTTGAATTATTAATGACTATAATGAGATAAAGGTAAAAATATACATAATTCCTAATGCTCTATAAGAACAGGTCACAGTTGGGAAAGAAGTGGACGGAATAGCCTGGTGTGAGGATACAAGCTCAGATAGAAAAGTCAAGTTAAGCATTTTATATATGGAAAACATGAAATGAATAGAATAAACTATAATTTGTTAAGTCAAGCAATGACTAGAAAATATCTTTCTGTTTCTCTCTATCTAAAGATGATTCACATTGGGCTGAAGAGGTAGGACTCCAGTAAGGCTTTTAACTTCATAAACAATCCCAGAGTTTGATTCTTGCCACTGTGTATGCTACCATGATTCCAACCAGGAGTGATCCCTAAGTATAGTCATAATAGGTGTTCGTGCAAGTGATACCATACCATTGATGACATGAAAGATTCCTGACTCATGATCAAGATTATTTGAGGAGATGAAGATTAGCCATAACAATTTATCTGACATGGGTCGCTTGAAAGGATTTGGTCTATAAGGGGAGAGAAAGCAGAGAAAAGTATTTGTGATTTGGAGTGTTTCAGTGTTTGTACTTCTCACTAATGGTATTAAAGATAGCAAGCATGAAGTTTGATATATTTGTTTTTATATGGGACAAGGGAGAAGACAGACAAGTAACGCCTAAACACAGTCAGAGTCAACTATAAAAATAGTCTGCTTCTCTTTTGAAGAAGCATAAAAGGATAGAGATTTGTTTCAGTGCCAAAATTTATGAGTTATTTTTTAATTCTAACTGTACCATATTATAATTTTATTCTTTTAGCAAAGGGCCTAAAAGAACTTTCCACTAAAGAAGACGTTCCATTTACTTCATTTGAACCAGGAATATCTTTACTTAGTACACTAAAATTTCTACCCTGTATTTTTCTTAATGGCTTAGTTATGATTATAACATTTCCCACTTTGTCTAATTGTTCATGTAGTTGAATTGTGTATTTCCCACACTTCAGAATTCAAGATGAGAATACAAAGTTGGAACAAAAGTAAACAAACAAATTTGTTGGAATAAGTAATATGAAGTAAATGTTTTATGTGCCAAAGGGGCAGATTGGGATTGAGAGGGGAAAAAGTAAACAAAAAAATCATCTGATCTTTAGAATATCTCTCAATTACTTCTAAAGATCCACTTTGCAATCTTTTCCATTTTTGTCTATTATACTCCAGCCCATTGTAAATACATTCAATTATCTTGCCCTCTGCTTCCTGTTTGGTTTGAACAATTGGGAACAACAATGGATACAGAAGATACACAAGAGTGAATATAAGTGATTTATTCTTTGCTTTCATCTGTGTGATTCACCTTAGCATGAAAGTGATTCTTGAAGGAGGTCGCAACCGCTCTCCATTACATTTCTTCTCAAGTTTCAGATAAAAGCATACTCTTTTATTTTATTCATTGTTAAAGTCCTGGAGTATTGTATCATTGTTTATGACTGCACCATTCTTTATGATTCTTTTTACTTTGTCCTCACCAATGTCAGTAGTTCTGTTAATTAACTGTTCCTAAAAATCCTTGAAAGTGTTATTTAATGGATGCTGGGAACCTGATTTATATATATTCCAAGATTATTGACAAGTGCTAAATACCTCAATCTTGGAATTAACTTTCTGTCTGGGGGCAGGGGTGCAACACTCAGTGATGTTCAAGTCTTGGCTCTGCACTCAGGCCTTACTCCTGGCAGAGCTCTGGGGACCATGTGAGATGTCTGTGAGCAAACTCAGGTTAGCTGCATGCAAGGAAATGCCCTATCTCTATACTGTCTCTCCTGCACCTGGAAATGAATTTAAGGAAAAGAAATTCAAAGAGAGATCCATTGATAAATTTTACAATAATATTTCTTGGTATCCTTTTGTTCCCTGACATGTAAATGCATAAATTATTGGCAAGAAGGAAATTCTGACACTTTAGTCTTAATGGTGTTGGGTAGTGTTTTTTATATTTTTGCTATAACAAAATGCCGCCAACTCTGTGGCTTAAAGCAATGTAAAAGTATTACCTCATAGTCTTAGACATAATATTTTTTTCTATTTTTTATAATTTTATTGAATCACCGTGAGAACAGTTACAAAGCTTTTGGGTTTAAGTCTCAGTCATACAATGAAACACCTGTACCTTCACTAGTTCCCATTCTCCATCCCCCAAATCCCCAGTATACCCCATCCCACACCCTTCCCCTTCCTGTGGGGCAGATGATTTCCACCTCTCTCTCTCTCTCTCTCTCTCTCTCTCTCTCTCTCTCTCTCTCTCTCTCTTTCTCCTTTGATTACATTCAATATTTTGACACCAGACCCACCATATTATTTGAGATTTTACCCAAATACTCAGATCTGCTGAAAAGGTAACAGTAAACAATTTGTTTTCTATTGCTGGTTATGAATAAAATATGATGCCGAGTGGCTGCAGTAATGGCCGCGCAATTTTGAAATTTCGAAATTTTAACAATTAAATCTGGAGGGATTTCTTCCAAAACCTGCTGGGTTCTGAGATTTGTTCCTGAGTCTCTGGGATCATGGCTGTTAAGTAGCTTGATCTGGAACCAGAAAGGCCATTAGTGGGCGGCAACTCAGGGTGGGGGGTATGGGGAGGAATGGTCTGGCTCCACCCTCATCCCATGAGGCCCTGTGTGTTTCATCACTGAGGGCCCAAACCTGACTGTCCAATGGTCTCTGGTGGATGGTGGCCACTGAGCAGCCAAGGGAGAGCAGGTGGAGGGACAGCACCCTTTCACCCCTGGAATGGCTCGGGGTGGCTCAATGACAGTAACTGCACAGTCTGGATGCATTTCACCTCAAAGCCACTGGGTGTCAAGATTTGTTTCTGAGTCTCTGGGATCATAGCCGTTAAACAGCTTGATCAGGAGCCAAAGAGGACATTCGTGGGCAGCGAGTTGGAGTCTGGTTGGGATGGAGAGGAAAGGGCCAGCTCAACCCTCATCCTGTGAGGAACCACATGTCTTGTCACAGTGGGCCCAAACCTGACTTTCCAGTGGCCTCTGCAGGATTGTAGTCACTGGGCCGCCGGGGGAATAGGCCAGGGCACGAAACCTATTCCCACCTAGGGTGGCCTATAACCTACTACAGGAAACGGACGCATTTCTGCCCAAAGCCGTTGGGTTTCAAGATTTGTTTCTGAATCTCTGGGATCATGGCCGTCAAGCAGTTCGATCAGGAACCAGAGAGGCCATGCCTCCAATTATACAGCTGAGCCTGAGGTGGTTTGTGGGTGTGTCTCCCACATGGCTAACTTTTGGTCGTTTACTTTCTTGCTAAACTTTGCCCCAAGTTTTTGGGGTCTGGCCAAAGTCACAGCAGCAATTTTGGGGTATCTGGAAGTCTGAAGGGGCCTTCTCGCTGCTGATGGCACCTCACAGGTACAGATTGACCTGCTGGCGCACCATACCCCCCAAGACATAATACTTTGACCTACAGAACTGAAATCAAGTTCACACTATAGAAGTGTTCCTTCTGTAGACTCTAGATGAAGATCAGATTTTGCCATTTTCAGATTCAGCTGACTAATCATATTTTTTGGACTAAAGTTTTCCACAATTTTCCTATTTTTTTTTACTCTTATGCATCTTCACTTATAGACTCTAATAATTACATTAATCTTATCTCAATGGGCTGGAGCGATAGTAAAGTGGGTAGGGCTTTTGCCTTGCACGCAGCCAACATGGCCGACCCGAGTTCGATTCCTCCACCCCTCTCGGAGAGCCCAGCAAGCTACCGAGAGTATCTCGCCCACACAGCAAAGCCTGACAAGCTCCCCGTGATGTATTTGATATGCCAAACACAGTAACAACAAAGTCTCAGGGTGGAGATGTTACTGGGCCCCCTCGAGAAAATCGATGAACAACAGAAGGACAGTGACAGTGATAATCTTATCTCACAAACCACACAAAATCACAAATCATCCTGTTAATCGTCGATTGCCTCGAGCAGGCCCCAGTAACGTCTCCTTCATCCTAGCTCTGAGATTATATTCAAGGCTCTTTAGGAGAATGAGACCCATCATTGTTACTGGTATTTGGCATATTGGGTACGCCACAGGGAGTTTGCCAGACTTTGCCATGTGGGCAGGCTACATTCGGTAGCCTGCCAGTTTGTCCAAAGTAGGAATGAGATAATAAGATGTCATAATAAGATGTCCGGGAGCTGGTTTTTATAGTCTCTGAGTCTTGGCCGCTGATGGGATTACACGGCACCAGGGGGCCAGTTGGTGGTCTTATCTCAATGCAGAAATAACCTACTCCTTTTGTGATCTTAATATGGAAGTTTTTTCTTTTATCCATGTCTGTAGCATGTGATGTTAGGACAGTTAAACATGTGAATTTGTGGATTTTGTTGAGGCTCTTTGAATCTATGTTCACTAAGAGTATTGGTCTACAATATTCTTTTTTATTAGTATCTCTGACTAGTTTTGGTATTGAGTAATGCTGACTTCATAGTAGATGCTAGGAAATATTCCTGCTTCTTTGGTTATATAGAAGAGGTTGAAAAGAATAAATAATAGGTACCATTGAGAGTTTGGTAGAACTCACTAAAATCACTTGAACTGGGCTTAGTTTGAGTGGAGTTTTTAATGACTGCCTCAATTCCCTTACTTGTAATTAATCTATGCATTTTTCTATTTTACTCATGATTCAATCTTGGAATATTTTATGATTCTAGAAATTCGCCTATTTCTTTTAGAGTTTCCTGGCCTAAATCTGTTAACTTTCACCACGAATAGTAATTACTTTTGATATTCAATATTTCTGAGGTTTTCCTAATTTCCAGCTTTCATTTAGGATTCAGTTTGTTTACTTCTTCAGGCTCTATCTAAGTGTTTGTCTTTCTTTTATACTTTAAAAAATAAAACAGTGACTGGAGCAATAGCACAGCGGATAGGGCATTTGTCTTGTACGCGGATGACCCTGGTTCGATTCCCAGCATCCCATATGGTCCCCTGAGCACCTGACAGTATATTAGTAGTTGTTTAAGAAATTTTCTATGCCTAGGCTTTTTTCCATATATATATTCATCAGAGTTATGTCCTCCTGATATATTGGGTCCTGATCATTTTATACTTTTACTTTTTAGTCACACCCAGCAAAGTTCAAGACTTGTCCCTGGCTCTTTGCTAAAAGATTATTCCTAGCAAGGCTCCTGAACCCTATGGGATGCCGGATATCAAATGCTGGTAAGGTTCATGCAAGGCAAACTTGTTTAATAATGCTGTATTATTGCTCTGGCCCCTAGATTAGGCAGGAGCGATAGCACAGCGGGTAGGGCGTTCGCCTTACAAGCGGCCAACATGGCCGACCCGAGTTCAATTCCTCCGCCCCTCTCGGAGAGCCCGGCAAGCTTCCGAGAGTATTCGATATGCCAGACACAGTAACAACAAAGTCTCCAATGGAGACGTTACTGGGCCCGCTTGAGCAAAGTTATGATAACTGATAGATTTACCAGTATGTTTGCATTAAAAATAGTTTTTAAAAAAGGTAGGTTTAAGTAAGATAAACACTTTTGTAGTAGAATTCCAGGTGTTAAAAGACAAAATATTTTAGTTGGTTATTTATATTTCAAATGAATATATAATTATATAATAGTTGGAATCAAATACATTTAAATAGAACAATAATGCTATGTTCTTTTTTAGAATAGTTTCCTTTATATCCCTGTGGGTGGTTAGTGTAGGAATACTGCTATTTAGTCAGTTATTGATTAAGTTGATTGAATTGGGCATTAACTCCACATTACTTTCAAAAAATTAATGTATATCCATGTGATAGACCATTACAAAGCTGTTCATAATTGGGTTTTGGTCATGAAAACCCATCCCTCCACCAGTGTACATTTACCACCACCAATGTCCCCTGTCCTCTGTTTCCCTACAATCATCCCCCAACACCCCAGCTCCCCACTCCCAGTGCTCTCTCTCTCTCTTTCTCTCTCTCCCTCTCAATTTCTCCCTCTTTCTCTCCCTTTCCTTCTGTGCATTATGGTTTACAGTACAGGTGCTAAGAGGTCATAATGTTTATTCAGGGCATTCCGTATTTTTATTGGACCATAAAGGTTGGAGTAGCTTCTCAGTTGGATGGCCACTTTGGGGTGTGGATGTGACTGCTGAGGCTTCTGGAAGTACAGGGAGATGGAGGAAGCTAGCCCATTTCAACCCCGAGAAAGACTGGAGATCTCAGTCACAAAACCTGCATACCCGAATTTTCAGAGGTCTTTTCTGAGACAGTGGAGTCAGGCCAGGACTATGGCTGTGATTTTGGATTGTGGAAGCAAGCGACTGTGGGGGCGCTGTGTTTGGGTGAGCATCAGGCCATCCTGTTCCCCTCCAATTTACCCTCGTCTGTTCAGCAATGCACAGGTCCGAGATTAATTGCAGGTTTTGGTCTTTTTTAAGATTTATTTATGAGTCTCTGAAGTAAGGCCAATAAATTAGCTTATCATGGGCAGAGCCTGGCAAGCTGCTCATGGTGTATTCGATATGCCAAATACAGTAATGACAACAGATCTCATTACCCTGACCCTGAAAGACCCTGCAGTCATTGGGAAAAGACGATTAAGAAGAGGCTGCTAAAATTTCAGGGCTGAGAGGAATAGAGATATTACTGGCGCCTGCTCAAATAAATCGATGATCAACGGGACGGCAGTGATACAGTGATACAGTGAAATGAGACTATAGACCTGTGCTAGAGGTGGTTTGTGGGCATGGCTCTCACATACCTAACTTTTGGCTGTTTAATTTCTTGATAAACTTGGCCCCAAGTTGTTGGGGGCTGGCCAAAGGCATAGTGCCAATTTTGGGGTATCATGAAGGCTGAAGCACCATCAGGCTGCTGATGCACTACCCCCGCAGGTACAGATTGACCTGTTAGCGGCACCATACCCCTAATAGTTTCCTTTTGTATATGAATGAACTCCTGTTCATACCACTTTTATATAAAATGATATAAACATTTGTTCCTAAACAAAAATTTCTCAGTGTGTACACCATTAAAAGAAGAAAAAAGAAATAGTGACTGGAGCTATTATGAGTGGGCAGGGCACTGGCCTTGCACATGGCTGAGCAGAATTTGATGTCCAGCATCCCATATGACAGCCCAAATACTGCCAGGAGTATTCCTGAGTAAAGAGCAAGGAGTATCCCCTGAGCATCAATGGGTATGCCCCCCCCATATATATGTGTGTGTGTGTGTGTGTGTATGCATATATATGCATGCATGCATAATAAAGGTCAAAGAAGCAGAATAATATTTGTTACTTCATCTGTTTCCAAACATCATTTATAACATTGGATTGGCACATTTTCACTTTCATTTCAGCAATGCTTTATTAAATATCCTTGTGATTAATTTAAATTAGAAATGGGGTAAGGCTGCCTGGATTTTAGAAAAGTTATGTAAGCATCCAAAAATTATATTCTATTTCTTCTGTAAAGTTAAAAAAATAAACTATTATTGGAACATGGTTAAAAAGTTAGTGTTTACATTTTTAGAATACGAAGAGATTGCCTCACCACTGAAGAGTCCAAACCCCTCTACACTTTTTGTGTTGCCCAAACAGGGAATGTTGAGGGAAGGAGGAATAAGACAGTATTGATATGTTGCCATGTGTTTCCTGAAGAATACCGAAGACTGAAGAGACCAGGCCACAGATCTGTAGTTCTTTCTGTATGGTAATAGGAACACAAGGTAGGCTGTCCAGCGGATGTGAACTATGGAGATAAAGGAGTAAAAAACTTAAAAGTTCTTTTGAATGAGGGTGTGAAAAAGGTATGGGACCATGTATCCTCTGAAGGGACGAAGAGGCTAAGCAAATAAGATCCTGTATGCCATATGAAACTGAAAACGGGGGTAACAAACAATAGAATAATTTAAGATAATTAGTGACAAGTACATATAATAGTCTGAAGACCTGAGTCTTATTAGGAGAAATTATAATGTATTAATTCGAAGTCATGAAGAATTTACTTAGACTCTGTAAGATAAATACAGGTATAAACTGTATATTAGGATGAAGATTCAAAATACTGAAATCCAGTGAGAAAATAATTTGAAAATATTTTTATGTGTATTATGCTAGATTGTATTTTTTAAATTTTATTTTTTTATTTATATTTTATTGAATCACCATGAGATACACAGTTACAAAACTGTTCATGATTGGGTTCCAATAATATAATCTTCCAACACCTATCCCTATACCTTCTACCAGGGTACATTTCCCACCACCAATGCCCCTACATTCCCTCCTGCACCACTGCCACCTTCTTTCAAGTTTGCTTCTATGGTGAGCCACCCCCTCTCTTCCCCCAACCCCCTTTTTGGAATTAAGGCTTGTAATACAGGTACTGAGAGATCAGCATGTTTGTTGCTTTACTACTTTTAGCACACAACTCTTTTCCAGGGTGACTATTTTCTACTATCATTGTCATAGTCATCATTCCTCTATCCCAACTGGGATTGGCATATTGTTAAATAAAAATTCAATTCTCTCCTGAACCATATACTCAGTGATATTGTGACCCTATAGAACTTGTGCAGTGCTATATGGTCATCTCAAAGTTTCAAAAATAATTATAAAGCATTAGTCACCTGAATATAACCAATCAAATGTTCATAATTCACCATTACTGTAGTGATTCAAAAATAAAATATACATCTATACAACCACTAGATAATAAATCTAGTTTTCATCTTACAGTCTTAAAATTACTCTTTTAAAACTTTTGGGGAGGCCACAGCCAGTGGTACTCAGGGGTTGCTTCTAGCTGTGCATTTAGGGACCATTCAGGGAATCATATAGTATACAAGGGATAAAACCTGGGTTACCACATTCAAGGAAAATGCTATACCGTTTCTCTGGTTCCCTCAAAAATAATTTTAAAATACAAAACAACTCATAAGAATAAAAGAAATATCACTCTTTAGTTATGAAAAACACGTTCTAGAGACTTTACTTGTCATTGTTAAAATAAATTCAATTTCTGATAGAATCGTAGATTTTTTTTTTCATTTTTATTTTTTTTTTAATTTTTATTTGCTCGAGCTCGAGCGGGCCCAGTAATGTCTCCATTGGAGACTTTGTTGTTACTGTGTCTGGCATATCGAATACTCTCGGTACCTTGCCGGGCTCTCCGAGAGGGGCGGAGGAATCGAACTCGGGCCGGCCATGTTGGCTGCATGCAAGGCAGATGCCCTGCCCGCTGTGCTATAGTGAGACTCCATGAGGTACAGTTGTAGACTTAGAAATTTTTGTGCTTGGGTTTCATAGATTTAACTTTAAATACATAATGCTTATCATTAAAATAATTAGCAACATAAAGTAGATTGTTATTCTTTCCAAATGTGATCACATAATTTTATAAATTGAAAATTAAAAATAAAAAGAATTCACAGAAGATTCCTTGAGATAACAGAAATATCAAAACCTCATCTGTATTCTTGAGTGTTAATCATAAAATAAAGCAGAAAATAAATATCACTACTAAATGCGATGAGTGTGAGAAAAATTTACTTAATTTGGATAAATTAAATTTTCTAAAGAGACAACTTACCTCTTAAGAGCTCTTACTCTATTTCCGAAGTAATGTCACTTTATTCTTCCATCTGTAATAAAATTTTCCTCTCAAACAGCAACTTATGTATTATGCAATGCATAATTCCAGAGTAAAATTGCAGAGTTTAGTGTCCTGAACTGCAGATATTAAAAAAACATACATCCCACAAAGAATTGGTGAAATATTCCATCCTTGAGGACAGATGGTAATTGTATAAAACCATTAAGTTATTATAGCAAATTATGTTTTCTTGGAATATATCTTTGACTACTGATTGTGAGTCAGTCACTATGCCAATGATCTTTGTTCTTTGGAGTTTCTGACTTATAGGTACATTGTTGGCATACCACATGGGTTTCAGCAATCAATTAGAAAAACAAACAATTTTCCACAACATAAATATAAATTATACTATCTTTTACCAGTATTTTTGTCTTAAGTAAAATGTATTATAGGGTAAAAATAGACATACTTGTTCAAATTTTTCTTAGCCCTTCCTTTTTATTAACTCTAGAGAGTTCACACTGCCAAATAATACTCAGAACATGTGTCTGTAATTCCCTTACATAATTCCTGGGTCACTGTGAAACTGTTAACATTTAGTGAACGTTATACAATTAGCTTTGTCCTCTGGGTGTTCAAACACATTCCCTTTATCCTTACACTGTGTATGAGAACGGGAAAATTTACAGTGAAAATGTAGTTTTACACTGTTCTTCATTAATGTCTCCCAGGACACTTTACAATCATTAAAAGTTATAATTAGCACTGAAGTACATTCAACTCCTAAAAGGATCGTTTTTTAAACTAATAACCTTTTTTACATCTGTATTTTAAAGTCTCAAAACAGTTTAAGTGCTCTGACTTTAACAGATAATGACTTCCTAAGCTTGGAGAAAAGAACCCGAAGTGTTTTTAAATGCTCTGTAAAATATTTCTTCATCCCCTCTAGATTCTGTTCATTGAAAACAGCCATCGATTTATGTAATTTAAATAAAATTTTATTAAAAAGTGTAAGATAAAGAGATAAGTAAAACTGCATTAGGAAGTAAGTGCAAAAATATGGTAAGAGAATTTTAGTTCAGGCATTAAGCATATTACTAATTGAAGAGGAGGCCTTTTATTAACCTCTTATGTGTTGCTTATTAGGGGTTTTCATTTTACATGGTGGACACTATTGGTTGGGAAATACAGCTATATATACACGCATTTTTCTTCTCAAGTTATCATGCAGCTGTAGAGTGTATGTGACCCAAATCTAGCCAATGTCATTGTCAATATAGCTGAAAAATTCAAGATTTTATGCAATTTGTGTGTTAACAAGTTTACCTGTCAGTGTCATAGATGCTGAAAGAAGACCTGAGTTTTCAGAATTAAAAATAAAGCACAACTATTCACCGCAGTAGCAGTAATCCACAGAAATATTATCAATTTCTGACCCGATTCTTATGAATACAAAAATAAAAATTGTGCCAGTCATAAACGGAGATATTTTTTGTATCTTAAATGAGTAGAGTTTATTATGTAGATAACAGAGAACACAGATGCCACAAAAAATGTGTCCTTTTTTTGTGATATTTGTCCCTCCAGACAGCACTAAAGCAAAAAAGGAACTTGTAACATTACAATGCAACAAGAAAATTAGGAGATTCTGTGACTGAAATGCTAATATTAAACTGCATAAAACTGTGCAGGTTTAAATCCTACAGATGCCCCAGCAAAATCACACCAGTTTCTGAAGAGGTTTTGAGCTGTATACCTTGCATATGGATAGTTGTATATAGATTTGTGGGGCTGGGTAATGTTGTATGAAAATTTGAGTTGTATATAAATTTGGAACACTAACAAATTGACTGAGTGAAGTCATTTGCAAACACCAACCTAATCTCAGATCCACAGAACATACAGTACAGCCAAGTGATTTCTGCATACATTTTAGAAAAGCAATATAAGCTTAGGGTGCTCTAAAATATTATAATGGTTACAAGAAAATATTTTTTCTTTAGGCCAGAAGAAGACAATATCTTAATTTTACCAACAACATGCAAAAATAGCCTCTCCTGTTGAAGGAGAAACACCTCTCCCAAGATTCTTCACCAATTGAAAGTCTTTAAAATATCGTTCAAATCAAAACACCTTTGGTACTTTTTCATGCATGAAGTCTCATGGAGAACCTTCTCCAAATATGAAAGTAGCAGATGGTATTACATGGTGAAAATTCTCAGAAAGATTATATTTCTCAGGTGAAAATCAGAAATTTTTAGCAGTTTTCATCTTAGCTCTACCCCTCTTTCACCTTATCACTTCCGTAAGACAACATATTGCACAATATATTGCAGGGACAAAAAGTTCATAAGCACAAAGATTCCAGCTGATATGAATGGTTTAACAGAACAATAAGATCCTGTTTTTACAAAAATACTATTAAACTTTTCCAATCACAACGACATTCCCTTTGTTATTTCTTGAATTTGTGTATGCATGTGAGTGTGTTGGTGGGGGTAGGGGGAGAGAGAGAAATAGAGAAAGAGGAAGAGAGGGAGAGGAAGGGAGAGAGAGAGAGAGAGAGAGAATTATACTAATGTTTGAACAACTGTGAACCAAATTCTCCATAGCATCTTAAAGCATTACTAATAAAAACAGCTTGAGTTTAGAAAAAAAAATTCTAGCTCAATATTGAATATGCTCTCAAATCTCTATTATATAATGCAGACTTATTTGGTGCTCTTATTACTAAGTTAATATTACTGCTCTGCACTTAGTTGTGTGACTTTAGGAAATACATTTAAACCACAGGGCTATTTCCTCTTCTTTCCCATTTAGGATAACATTACCTAATTGGCTTGGTGGGAAGATTAAATTAAAATGATTATAAATATCTCTCCTGGGACCCATGTAGATGCATAATAAATATCAATTTCCTTAGAGAAAAATGCTCCTCTTAAATTCCTGTGAAGATAATGGTGATTCAATTTTCTTTTATACAGCATCTGCATCAAAAATCATTTTGTTAATTTCTAAGCACATTATTTAATTCAAGAGTTTAACAAGATTTGCAAGGTTTTGTTGTCCCTATATATTTGGTAATAATTCATATAGATATCTTTACTGAATCATTGCAGAAATAAGTAGAACACAAGTAATGTAAAGTTAAAAGCTTTATTCTTTTTTTCTAGTCTTGCATAAGGTAAATTTATTTTTAATAAAATGTATAACCATTAGATATATATATCAATAGTTATATTATATAATTAGATAATTCATAACATGTTTTCAATGAAAATATTATTTTTATTTATCATAACTTAGGTAGTTACAATATTTAAAGCTTATAGTATCCATATAAAACTAACTATAATCCATCATCACCACCAAATTCATAACCCTTCGCTGTTCATATATCACTTCTGGTCAGTCTTCTTTTTCCCTGGAGCCACTCCCACAATTTGTTGATTGTTTCTGTGTACCAATACAATGGGTTTGTCATTGCTCAGTACTGTCTATTTTCTTATTTAGACTGTCTACTCCAGAGATGACAAAGATTATCTACTATTTGCTCTCCTTCTGACTTATTTCACTTAGCATTACTTCCAATCTATGCATGTTGCAGCAAACTACCTTATTTTGTCTTTTCCTGAAGCTTCGTGGTGTTCCATTATCAAACTTTTAGCTAAATATGATTACTTTTCTTAGAGTTTTGAAAAAACAGATATTTTAACTTCTATACATGAGACCTTTTTCTATGCTTGTTTCATTATCCTTGTTTTCTACTTGAGTATTTATTTTTTGGCAAATGTTTGATTTTAGAGAAATAAGGAAGTCGTTAAAAAATGTTAGTTTGGGTTAAGGAAAATAGTTTTGAAAAAGTAGTTCACTTTTGAGTTCAACTGCTAATAATTAAATGAGAATTTTTAATCTATAATAGGTAAAGGCAAGGTAAAGGCCCTCCCGTTGATCGTTGATTTGCTCGAGTGGGCCCAGTAACGTCTTCATTGGAGACTTTGTTGTTACTGTGTCTGGCATATCGGATACTCTCGGTAGCTTGCCGGTCTCTCCGAGAGGGGCGGAGGAATCGAACTCGGGTCGGCCATGTTGGCCGCTTGTAAGGCGAACACCCTACCCGCTGTGCTATCGCTCCAGCCCAATGGCTGGAGCTGGCTGGAATCTATAATAATATATAGATTTTGTTTCACAGTTTTCCATTTTTGCAAATAATTTTGTTTAGGATAGTGAAACTTCACATATGAATTTGGAAGAAAACTAAAGCTTCCAATATCTTGAAGAAATTGTGAGAAAAGTACATAACCTTAAATTATTAGGACAGATATCTTGATTCATTACATTGAATACAATGAATGTATGTGGAAGACCAAGAATTAGGTATTATTATCATTAGACTTGAATCTGAAACCTACCCAAATGATAACATCATGCACTAATTGCATTTTTACCCAGTCACTGAGCATAATTTTAAACAAGGTCAATCCTAGTTAGTAACATGAATTAGTGGTATTAACCAAACTCCTTTATTTAAAAAATAACAGTATTTCTAAAATGGAAAACCAAAAATATATGATTTAAGTGTTTATTATAGCACTCAGGTACTTCCATAAGACACAAATGTGTTTACGTATATTGGAAGACAAAACTCCTTGGAAAGGTATATGATAATAGGATTTTAGAAACTTCTGATAAGTTGTGATAAACTTTGCCCAGTAATTATTCTTTTACTTTCTTTCTTTTTTTTTTTTCTTTTAGGATCACAACCTGGAGCGATAGCACAGCAGTAGGGCATTTGCCTTGCTCACAACCGGCCTGGCCGAGCCAGGTTTGATTCCTCTGCCTCTCCCTGAGAGCCCGGCAAGCTACTGAGAGTATCTTGCCCTCACAGCAAAGCCTGGCAAGCGACTTGTGACATATCCAATATGCCAAATACAGTAACAACAAGTCTCAAAAATGGAGACATTACTGGGCCTGCTCGAGCAAATCAATGAACAACAGGAGAACAGTGCTACAGTGCTACAGGATCACAACCAGTCGGGTTACTCCTGCCTCTTAGGAATCGCTCCTGGCAGTGCTTGGGGGAACACATGGATATCAGGGATTGAAAACCAGTCAGCCGTGTGCAAGGCAAACACCCTACCCACTGTACTCTTGTTCTGGCACCCAGAAAAACTGATTTTATTTGTATATTTGTTATTTGATAACTGGATGTATAAAATAAAATAAACAAGTTATAACCGGGAAGTTTCACATGTGTGCTAAGCTAGTTGAATGCTTAGAAATCAATGAAGGGAACATAGATCAAGACATTTTAAGTGATTTAAAGAAAAAGAGACCTATTTTGAAGTCAACTGAGAACTCCGAGTTTCCTTATAAACTAAGTTTATGAATTGTGAAAGATAAAAAATATAAGAACAGTTGCATCACGATTTCTACAAGGCACCTGCACCTATTTAATTAAAATGACTTTAATAAACATGATATTTTATTTTCTACCTCCTCATATATTTGTTCTTTCCTATGATAACATGTTAGAAAAAAAAACTTGAATATAATAAGACTGTGAGCATGGAATTTTCTTTTTTTCTTTCTTTTGTGTTTTTTAAAGTTTTTCATTCTGAAGTTATTTTCAGTTGAGTATTTTTTCCATTACGTTTAAAGCAAAATTTATTAATAATAAAGAAAACTCAGAAACACAGTGTTATGTCATTGATTCACCATCATAAATATCTGTGATGAGAAATAATGTGCACAAAATTTTTCACAATGTTTAGGATTTTGTGGTTGAAAATATTGTTCTTGATCTGTGCTCTTTGGTGCAATTTAATATGTGTCAAGCTGATTAAATATCACTCAAGTAATGTAAAGGAATTCAAAATTTTTTGAAATTTATTTTAAGATACATTTTACTTCTAAGTAGAAAGTACTTCTTATAAGAATCACATTGAAATGAACACAGACTAATTAAAGTTCCATTGGTAAAAAAAGAAACTGATGAGGATGAAAGAGAAAAAAAAGAAGAAAGTAAATAACTGAAATACAAATTTTCAATTAAATAAAATGTGTTTTATTTATGCCGTATATAATATTAACTTTGCATTGAAGAGCCAACATGAAATTCTGTAGTCTACTTACCCAGTTCTGTATTTAGGAAAATTGAATTATAAAACCTAAAACAACAAAAAATTGTTAACATTTTCTATGACATGATTACATCGATTTACTCCAGCGGGTGCCAGTAACGTCTCCATTCATCCCTGTTGCGTGCTAGTGTAGCCCAATGGCATCTGCTTGTTCTAGAAACATGCAGAGCCTCAAACCAATCATTTAAGGTCTTGACAAAGAAGTCTGACCATCTTGTAGGTGGGCGTCCAACCGATCTTTTGACGTCCTGTGGAATCCAGTCAGTAATGGCTCCAGTGCAGCGGTCATCTTTAAATCTCATTACATGTCCAGCCCATCTGATTTTTGATGCCTTGGCAAATGAGACAGTGTCCCTGATTCTTGAGCATTTACGGAGATCAGAACTCTGGATTCTATCTCTCATTTGAGTGAAGCATTATACTCCAAGCATAGCTCTTTCAATTCCTCTTTGAGAGACCTGAATAGCGTTCTCATTCTGTTTTCGTAGGACCCAGGTCTCTGAGGCATATGATAATGCAGGAAGAACAGTAGAATTGAAGAGATATGCCCTGAGCCGGAGGTTCTTCGTCCTCTTAGCTATTTCTTTGACGTTCTTGAAGGCGTTCCAAGCCACTCTCTTCCTCCTGCAAAACTCAGGTGCCAGGTTATTCATCATGTTGACTTCTTGACATAGGTACACACAACTGTTGCATTCGGAGATGTTCGCACCATATTTGATTGCATTGAAATATGGTTTGAACCATGGGAACACCTGCAAGGATGATTAGAGCCTGCCCTAAAAGCCTTTATCCCTCTCGGAGAGTCTGGCAAGCTACGAGAGTGTTCTGCCTTCCACCCACATGGGAGATCCTGACAAGATACCTGTGGTGTGTTCGATATGCCCAAACCAGTAGATACAATGGGTCTCATTCCCCTGACCCTGAAAGAGCCACCAAGATGGCAGCATTAAGAAGGATGAAGAAGAAGAGGCTGATAAAATCTCAGGGCTGACCTAGGCTGCCACAATGAAGAAAGACAAAATTGACTGTCTGTACTTTCAATGCACGTATGCTGGCATTGGATGAATCCATCGAGGACCTGATGGTGCAAGCGTGAAAGATCAAGTACGACATCATTGGCCTGACCAGGATGAAAAGGCATCAATCATATCACACCTTTTTCGACACTGGGGAAGAACTGTTCCTCAGAACATGTGACAAAAGAGGCATCGGTGGTTTCAGTGTCCTTGTCATCACAAACTTGGCCATAAACATTGATTCATCCATATGCCTAACAACACAAATTGGATGATTACACTTGAATAGATGTGCCTCACTACTGGCAGTTTCTATCTTCATTGTCTATGCACCAACATCCGATTATGATGAAGGAGAAATTGAGTTCTACATGGAGCTGGAGAAGTTTTATAAAAAAGACCACACCTTCTACAAGATCATTGTCGGTGATTTTAATGATGCCAAGATAGAACCGAGAAGATCAGCCTAAGAACTCCACATTGGGACCCATGCCCTAGAACGGAACGAACAGGGTGATAAACTGTCCGAGTTCATCATGTTGACCAAAACCATCCATGGTTACTCACAATTCCAGAAGGCCAAATCTAGACATTGGACATGGGAGTCTCCTGGTGGATGGTTCCACAACAAAATTGACCACATCATATTCAATTGACAGTCTTTCCTGACCAATGTCGCTGTTGTCCCAAAATTCCAAATGGGATCAGTCCACCATCTCCTTCTTGCAAAATTCTACTTCACAGAGCAGGGAGAAAAGACTGCAAAGTTTAAGAAGAGAACTCCCAGAACAATCACCAACTGGGACCTCTTTGGACTATTGCGGCAACATGGGAATATTCCATCATTGACAACTTTGACGAGGAATACAATCGACTGGTTCAGCACCTCCATGATTGTGCGCGGAACGCCAAGAGAGAGAGAGAGAGAGAGAGATAGCCACAAAAATAAGCCTATTTTGAAAACTCTCGAGCTCATTCGCCAACGTGGTTTGGCACAAGCCAAGCGAACATCCGAGCTCGCAAAGCAGTGCAGAGAAGTGATAAAGGAAGACCTTTGTTGGCATAGGGAATATAAAGTTATGTGCCTAAGGGGGCAGGTTGGGATTAGAAATGAATCTGGGGATATTGGTGGATGCAAAGTAATGTTGGAGGTGTTGTTAACACTAAAGGCTTGAAACAACTGTATAATGAACAACTTTGTAAATAACAGTGTTTTTAATAAAACTAACAAAATATACTTACAACAAAACCGAAGACAATAAATTATAAGACAAACTCAGATGACACCTGTGTAGCTTTCAAAATTTTGGTTAATAAAGTTTATGTAATCAATTCTGAAATATTATCAATTTTGGTAGTAATGTCCTCCCATTGTTCATCAATTGTTCATCAATATGTTATAATTCAGTGAAGGAGATGATCAAAAGTTCCTGACTAATGCTCTTAAATGGTATTAAAAGATCCCAGTTTAATAAATCAATTTGGACATTCTCAGTCGAGAAGTTGATTCAACAAAATTAACTCAGTCTGAACATATTTTCTTGTTGTTTAGTATTAATAACGAAGATACATCAACTTTCTTAGCTATAAACACACTTTTCTTGTATTTCTGCTTTTCTAAATATTTTGGTGTTAGGAAACCAAATCATTTTGGGAGTTTCAATGGTTTCATTTCCTTTTGCTGTGACTTTAGTGATTTTCATGTGTCTTTAAGAGCATGTTTACTTTTAAGTAATGATATAAAATTTAAGATTTCCAACAAATGTTTTCAAGTTTTAAATAAAATATATGCCAGTGTTTACATCTCTGCCATAATCTTTCATTTTTTAATTTATTTTTATTAGGTACCATGGTTGCCTATACTGTTAATATTAATGTTTCAGTAATCCACTCTGTACACCACACACCACACTCCTCACTAGAGTGTCAGCAGCCTTCTACCACCCTCTCACTGCCAACTACCATGTACATAATATTATAGCCAGACAGTATCTGTTATCATGGGACAGTTCTAATTTTCTTATATTCTTTATATTTCATGTATAAGAGAAGTCAATCTCAAAAAGACTAAACCCTATATGTTTCTAACAATGTTACAATCTGAAAAAGTAGAAACTATGGAAACAGTGAAAAGATTAGTGTATCCTGAGGTTGGTAGGGAGTGACTAATAAAGGGGCAGATCACTGAAGATTTTTAGAATGCTAGAAAAATTCTTTGTATACTCTAACGATGAATACATGTCATTTTACATCTTTCCATATTTATAAAAATTATGAAAGTGACTTAACCTTAACCTCGGGAGGTTAAGTCACTTGCTATGCATGTGATCAACCCTTGTTCAATTCCTGGTACCTAGTATCATCTCCTGAGTACTACCACAAGTAATCTGTGAGCACTACTTGTTGAAACCCACTAACCTACAGTAAAATGAAATGTATGATACATGAAAAGCACTATAAGGTAAACCATGAACTTTGGTGAGTATGATGTCAATGTAAATTCATCAATTTTAACAAATATTCTGCTTTGACTGGAGATGATGCTAATACTGTGAAATCTGTACTTCTGTGTGGGTAGGAAGTAAGTGGAAAAAAATATTTGACTTTTTATACCAGTTATCTTGTAAACTAAAACTTTTACTTCAAAATAAAATCTTAAAAAGAAAAAATATGAATGTCAAAACATCTGTTTACTGTCTTCAAGAATAAGAGCATCAATAATTTTGGCAAAAATTTTAACTTTTTTTTAAGTAGAGAAAATTAATAAATCTCAAAACACACCAAAACTATTTGTCAATAAAATTGCAGATTAGATAATAATGAATAAAATTTTGCAAACTGAACTAGGGTTCTGTGGAAAAGCTTCACAACAAAATAAAAAAATGCAAGGAAAACTGTAGGAAATCTGCTAAATAGAATAAAAGGTTTAACACAATTTTTCAGCCTTGGGAAAAAATAGGAGGAACAATTATTCAAATGCATTATTAAATAATAATAATAATTTTTAAGAGTAGTAGTAGTAGTAAAAATAAAACAATAATTATTAAAAATCTTGACAAGATGCAAGATCTAAGACCTCAAACGGGATGCATACCAAGAAATTACACCCAGGAATGTCATATGACAATTGCTGAAATGAAATAAGACAATGATCTGAAATGAAGAAGTGCAATAGTAGACAGATTCTGCAAAAAATTTCAAAGGCACACCAGGGAAATGACAGCTGGCTGCTCAAAATAAACAGTAAACAGAACACTATAGAATTATATATTGCATGCTACAGGAAAATAACATCCAACATAAAATGAAACCCAAAAAAACACATTTTCACATGAACAAAATGAAGAAAATTCACAAGACAAACTTGTACACAAGATAAGAGAAAAAGTTTTCTTTACTCAGAAGAGAATATAACCATGAAGGTACCTTGCAGATAAAGAAAATATGAGTTGCAGAAAGTTTCATGTATTAATTTTAATTTGAATACATCTAATTTAATTTTAATTTTAATACATCTTACAATATATAATCACTATTTTCTTTGGCTAGAACGTCCAAAAATATGTTACACAGTGATACATTGAATTAATATACTTTTATCTCTCATATATTAAAGTAAAACTCTTAGCTTATCACCACTGAACATGGTAATGTGAATTCACCATGCATCTTTTATTACAATGAGATATTTTCTATCTATGACAAATTTACTGAGTGTATTTATCATAAACATATTGAAAATTATAAAAGATTTTCCAGCATATTTAACTTTTTGTGAATTTCATTTTTGCTTTTATCATGTATTAATATGTCAATTGCTTTGTTTAAAATGAACCTTTCTCACATCCTATGGTTGAATCCTACTTTGTCATAACAAAGGACTGAATTTCATGCTTTTAATTTGTCAAAATTCTGTTGAAAGTTTTTGCAAATATATGGCACAGATGCTAGTATGTATTGTACTTTGTTATGCTGTTATTTTCTGATTTATGAAATGGCCCTCCCGTTGATCATCGATTTGCTCGAGCGGGCCCAGTAACGTCTCCATTGGAGATTTTGTTGTTACTGTGTCTGGCATATCGAATACTCTCGGTAGCTTGCCAGGCTCTCCGAGAGGGGCGGAGGAATCGAACTCGGGTCGGCCATGGTGGCCGCTTGTAAGGCGAACGCCCTACCCGCTGTGCTATCGCTCCAGCCCATGAGTTCTGGGCTGTAGTGCGCTATGCCGATCGGGTGTCCGCACTAAGTTCGGCATCAATATGGTGACCCTCCGGGAGCGGAGGACCACCAGGTTGCCTAAGGAGGGGTGAACCGGCCCAGGTCGGAAACGGATTTATGAAATAGAGAGATTAATCAGACACAAAGAATGTGTTTAGGATATCTCCTCTCATTTTCTAGAAGAATTTGAAAAGAATGAGTATAATTTATTTATGAATTTATTAGAGTTTGCTATTCAAGACAACTGATAAAAAACTTTCCTTTTTAGAGATTTTTTTTATTACTGTTTAAATTTTTATACTTGGGAGTTTTCTGCTCAATTTCCTCTTTGTTCCTGGTTTTGTTATGGAAGGTTTTAAGTTTATTAAAATTTTTAATTTTTTCTAAATCACCTAATTATTTTTAGAGTTATGAGACAGAGACTATAGAAATAATATAGTGGGCAAGGTGCTTATCTTGTACATGGCCAAAGACCAACAAGGGTTTGATCGCTGGTACCCCATAGCGTACCTCTGAACCCAACCAGGAGTGACATCTGAGGGCAGAGCCTTGAGTAATCTTTGAGCACCGGTAAGTGTGGCTTAAAAAACAACAACAACAACAACAACAAAAGTTATGGGACAATATAGAACTCTGTACCATATACTTGAATGGAATACAAGAATAAAAAGATATAACAGATTAAATTGTGTGTCAATTATGAGAAAATACTTTAAAATCAATTTCCTTTCTTACTGTTTTTTTGAATTTAGTGCTTATTCCTGGTTATGTATTCAGAAGTCATTTTTTGGTGGTGCTCAAAGACCAAACCGAGGTTGGCTATGAATAAGCCAAGAACCCACCTACTGTGTTATCCAGCCCTTAAAAATAATCCAAGCATTACTTGGCACAGTCTTGGAGGCCTGTGAGCACCTTCCATGACAAAACCAGGAACAAAGAGGAAATTGAACACATAAATCTCAAGTATAGAAAGTGAAACAGTAATAAAAAAAAATTTCTAAGAACAAAAGATTTTAATCTGATGCCTTAAACAGTAAATTCTAAGTAATTTTTGTCCTAAGTAATTTTTGACACTGCAGGGTCTGAGAAGCACCTCATTCAAGAGTCCTTGCATTGTAGGCTGAGACCTACAATGAGACTTGGTGAGCTGAGAGTCACAGGAAGGAAGCACAGGCCTCCTGAACAGCATTTCAGAAAACACCTTACCCTGAACATCCACAAAAAAGAAAAAAAAAGATCAGGGAAGTGAATATCATAACAAAATCCAGAATGTGATCACAAAAAATAAAATTGAAATATATATAATGTTAGGTGGAATAACATTGATTTTAGGAGCTTGTAAATGATTAGGGAATATACAGTAAAAGGGATTAAGCTATACATAAGAATTAAAATTGAGTTAAATAGTTATATCCCTTAAATTATGCATTTACAATATTGATCATAATATCAATATCTTCTAAATTAATCAAATTAATTGAAGATGGATAGTGGCAGTTTTCTCACTTTTTAGTGAATATTTAGAGATATGGCAGAAGAGCTAAAGTGAACAATGTAAGAATAAATCAGATAGAAAATGTCTGCATCATGGGCTCATACTTAAAGTGAATATGCTGTATGTTTATATGTATTCGTAGTTTTGTACACCTTCATATTTTAATATACCCATATATTCTGCCTGTTATGACAACAATAATGGCATAAATACTCTAGTAGCTATAAATACTCTAGCAGCAATAAATTCTCTTGTATTAGTGAGGTTTCTTGTGGAACAGAACACATATGATATGAATAGGTAGTCATGTGAATATATTTAAAGCAATTTATTATAAGAGCATAACTCAAGTGGTTATGGACAAAGAGAAGTATTACTATGTGTGCCTGTAAACTATAGGTACAGGAAAGCCAGAGGTGTAGTCCAGATCAATCCCAAAGACACTGGAAGAGTGAATGACACCCATTCCAGTATATGTTCAAATGCTTGAGAACCAGAAGAACCAATGTTTAAGGATAGGAAAAAAAATTGACAAACTAACTCAAGCAGAGAGCAAATTTGCCCTTCCTCTCCCTTTCTGCTTTAATAAGGTCTTCAAAGGATCGTTGTGTGGTTTTCATGTGCATTGGTAAAGCTTATATTTTCTACACAATATCTCTATCTAAATGTTATCTCTCTCATCTGAATACACTCTCACAGACACAATCAATAATGTATTTTACCTGCTAAGCAAAAAACTTTAAGCCCAACCAAGATAAAAAATGAAATAAATTATTTCAGTAGCTATTACTCAAATCCTGGATTTTAACTCCAACTCAAAATTAAGAAAGTGACATTCTTTATAAATAACTGACTCCAGACAAACAGAAACTATATATAGTGATATTGGAGTATACTGTAATAACACAAACTTAGGGCGCTCTAAAATAATAAAAGAAATCAACGCTTGCAAATCAAAATCACAGTCAACTGAAAGTGCAAAAATGAAATTTGCATTTTAAACCAAAATAAAAAATATATATTGTTGACAATAGTAATACAAATAAATAATTGAGAGAAAAGGAAGGAAATGATAGAGAGAAGCAAATTTCTAATACAAGATGAAATCCAAATAATCTATGTAGGTAATCTATCTGTTCTTTAGGAAAGTAGTTAAATTCCACACTCCTCATGTGTTGCTTTCATATTGCTCCAAAGAATACAATAGGAAAATGAGGAGAAACATGATGGTGCAGGAACTTGAAAAACTACGACTCACTACTTAGGTGCTCAAAATTGAGCATGATGTCACAATTGTATATGTCCTTGATGTGATAAGTATAAAACAATTCTTTACTCTTCTTAAACTTTTAAATGCCATGGCATCAGTTTAGTTAAGTAGAAACGTTAGATTTTCTAATTAAAATTTGACTTTGTATTCAGAAACTTTCAAAAAATAAACAAATATCACTCTGCACAGTTTTCAAGGACATTAAAAAGAAATGGCTTACAACACCCAAAAGGAGAGAGAGAACAGAGGGGAATGCCCAGCCACAGAGTCAGGGTGGGATGGGGGGGATGGGGGGTGGGAGGGATACTGGGATGCGTGGTGGTGGGAAGTGGGCACTGGTGGAGGGATGGTATTTGATCATTATATAATTGAAACCCAAGCACAAAAATGTGTAAGTCTGCAACTGTACCTCATGATGTCTCACTATTAAAAAAATTTTTTAATAAAAAAACAAATTATTTAAAAAAAAGACATGGCTTGAAAAACTATTTCAGTCTAGAAAAACTTTAGGATACAAAATAATCAAATAAGATCCTGGAACAGCAAAGAGATACTCAGTGAATGTTAATGAAAGTTTGATAAGATGTATGCTTTAATGAATAATTTCATTCAATATTGATTATTAAAATGAATGATAATGCTAGTTGTTTGTTTTTGTGTTTTGGCTATATAGAGAGATGCTTACTGGTTACTCCTGACTGTCTACTCGGGAATTACTCCTAACTGTTCTCAAGGGATCTTCTGGGATGCCAGGCAGTGAACCCAGGTCATCCCCATGCAAGGCAAACACCTCACCCACTGTACTACTACTTCAGCCCTAGATGTTAATTTTAAGATGCATTCACTTTATATAAGTTTATATAACTTTATGTAAGTTGTATTCTCCATGCAATATTATGTGTTTATTTGCATTTATTATTTGCTATTAAAAGTACTAGAGCACTTAAAAATAGTTTTAGGCAGGGAATATGCAAGTAAGACAAATATTTTGTAATGCAAGAAAATATCTCAAATTAACTGAATAATATCAATATTTTTGAACTACTAAATGACACTATTAGGCATATTTGGAACAACTGTAATATCAAAGTAATAGATACACCAATCAATAAGTAGAAAAAGCAAGCAAGTGAATTAATGATTATGGAGATAGATTGAGAAAGAGACAGAAGAGCAAAAATTTTTCTATGTACATTTAGTTCACTAAATTCAAAAATCTTTAATACATTTAGTAGTATTATGGGACTGGAGCCATGGTACACATTTGTAGAGCTGTACCTGCACACATCTGACATGGATTATAGTCCCAGCACCCCATTCAGTCTGCTGAGCACTACCAAGAATGATTTCTGACTGCAAAACCAGGACTAAGTCCTAAGCACATCTAGTTATGGCCCCGAATCAAAACAAAAAAAGAATATTGTATCCACAACACATTTAAGAGAACAAATGCAATCGATAGTATCAAACACAATCTTTTTGTATAGACTGTATGCATGCACAAACACACACACACAACTGATATTTTAAAAATAACACAAAAGCAAAATCTGGCAACACTCCAGGTGATTAAACATATATTAGAAATGTTGATTCTGTATCTGATAATAATATGGTTCGTATCAGGCATCATATAATATGAAAATCATAATTTAATAATGGCCATTTTGGGGTTCATAATTTAATAAAGGTCATTTTGCGTTTAGTGAGAATGAAATTAATTAATATACAGTACTTGCTATCCAGTAGTCAACATAATTTCTTAATAATATTGTTATTGTTTTGTTAAAATGTTTTAAAATGACAAATGTAAGTTGATAACGATACTTTTCTCTCTTGCTAAGTTTATTTTAAATAGTTATATAAAATACACTATTCATAATGCCAAGTACAATACTTTCTATTGGATACACAGAAGGCATATATTATTTATTGTAAAACTGTCACTTTAATTTTAAACCTGGTTTCAAGTAACATGATTCTACAAAATACATTACTTTTAAGAACATTTCTCTATTTTCATTTCATTTGATGGCATTTCACTTGTATCATAGCTCATTCTTTAGGCTTGTCCCTACAAGACATAATTTAGGAAATGTGGTACATTTTTCCCTGTTATGCAGTATTATGACACACATAGAATTGTTAGTTCAATGAAACACAGACTGGTTTTATTTTGAAAAGGATGTATCCCATATTTTTTTTACTAAATCTAGAGAAAGTCAGTACAGAAAAAATAAGTATTCATATTTCTGTAAATCACAAAGCAATGAACATAGTCACTTCTACTTAAAATCTCTGAGATGTATATTGTGAATATTTGTATTTTGGTAAGGCTGTAAATAAACAGTGAATTTTCCAAATAAAATGAAAGCAATGACACATATGCAACACAAAATAAAATACAGTTATTATGGCCTATCATATTAATACTAATTTTGTTCTACACATTTATGTTAGTCACATAGTTGCTATACTTGCTAACTTACAAGACATATTTAAAACATATGATTTTCCCAGAAAGATGAGATAGTGGAGAACCCCCATTGAAATTAATTTGAGTTATTTAAATAATAGCCATGTTATAATGGCATCCCAAAGAAATTGAACAAAATCAGCAATATTAGATCTCAGTTATAGATGCTTATATGAAGCTGTGTAAGCAATACTAACCTATAAACAAAGGTGAACATCCCTCCAGTTTTTTGACTCAATTACGTTGTCCGAATTCAATACCATATTGATCACATCATGGAACTTAGACACTTCTATATGCCCTGCAGTGTTTATTATAAATTTAACATTGTTTTTCAAACATTTTGTCATTCAAAGATTACAGGATCAGTTATGTCATGGTCACGGTCCTCCCGTTGTTCATCGATTTGCTCGAGCGGGCCCAGTAACATTGTGACAATTGTTACTGTGTTTGGCATATCAAATACGTCATGGGTAGCTTGCCAGGCTCTGCCGTGAGAGTGAGATACTCTCGGTAGCTTGCCAGGCTCTCCAAGAGGGGCGAAGGAATTGAACTCGGGTCGGTCATGTTGGCCGCTTGTAAGGCAAACACCCTACCACTGTGCTATCGCTCCAGCCCAGGATCAGTTCGATATAAAAACAAGCCTATAATGCTAATAAAACAGTTTGTATCTTGTGAAGTCTACCCAGCATGAGCTATAAAGCAAGCTTCAAAGATGGAGAAATGGTGCCAGACTTTGTACCAAGTAAAGTTGGGGTGACAAAACGTATATCCATATTTAAAAATTTATCAGGGAGGTGTGCAAATGTATGATGTAGAAAAGCAAATAAACACAGAGAAAATAATACATTTGCATGACAATATATTAATTCATGTATAGAAAATTGTGATGAATATCACTAAAATATATTGTTTAATATGACAGTAAGAAGAGTAATTGTAGGTTATGATTGTCTTAAGTATGTTCTTCACTGATTAGATCTAACTTGTTGAAGTCTATATCAATACTAAAGTGTTTGTGAAAATGTGTCTTAGTTCAATAAGTTAAAACTATATAACAATTTAGCTGCTTGCTCTCAGGACTTGATTGTTTCTCAATCTACCCTACATGTTCAAAATCAGCCTATTAAACTTCCTTTCCTAGAGTGCATCTCACTTTTGGTGAGAAGAAAAAGGGAACAAAAAGTTTCATATACTTTTGTTTAACTGATAATGATTTAAATATGTTTGAAAACTTAATATTTTTTCAACAGGCGATTTGGAATTGGCAGTGTTGCATTATCTTTATATTTTGTTCTGTTTGTACTTTGACAGTAGCTGCTATAAGTCTACCACTTTTATTCTAATCACACAGATTATTTCCATACCTCTACTATTTTCACTTGGATCTTCATTCAGGCAGGATCTTTGTATACACAAATTCACTGAATTTTCAGAAAGACTTAGTCTCTGACACAAAATTATGATTCTTTTGTGCTGAACACTTAAATAAAAGATTGAATACATAAACGTGTAATTCTTCATGAATTTTATTTTCTGCACAAATTATTTTTTTACTGACATCCATAATTGAAAAAAAAAGATTTTTGATCAGTAGTTACTGATCAATTTGGAAGTGACAAAACAAAGGTTTCAATCTAAAAGTAAAAATTGAAAATAGGTCTCTCCTTTATTGCAAACAAAAGACTTTTTGATTTTATTAAAAATAAATAAAACCAAGGACATGAGGACCTATACAATGCTTCTTGTCTCCCTCTTTTTGTCCTTCAATAATTATTTCATCTTTCCACATATGGTCTTTATTGTGTTGGGTACTCTATCTTCGGATTCTGACTCATTGTTACATTGCTAACTGCGTTTCTATAATGTAATATTTCTATAAAAACATATGCAGTAGTAACTAAGAAATTAATAGTTATGTTGAGAGTATCAGTTGACCCATCCAAGTTTATCTATTCAGCTTTGTTCAGAGGCAATAGAATGACAGAAAATATGGTATAACTATGAAGCAGAAACCTCAAGACTCCTTCATTGTATCTGATAAATATTACATACAAAATCATATTAAACAAAGTGAAAAGTAACAGAACAACACAGACCCATTTCATTATATATCATAGTAAAAGGACATGTGTATTGCTTTTGATTGTTTGGAGAACACATCCAGAGGTATTCAAGGTTTCCTCCTGTCTCTGCCCTTAGGGACCGCTCTGGGGGAAGCTCATGTCAACATATGGGTTCTGGGTATTGAATCTGGGTGAGCTGCATGCAAAACAATTACCTTACCCGCTTTCCTATTTCTCTGCCCCCTATATTACTTACAAACATGTTTTTTAGAACCCCGACTATTCACAGAAAGCCTTAAGATTTAAAAATAATAAAGCCATTGGTAGTTTTATCTTTTTTGTCTCCCTACGTTATGTTGTCTACAATTCCTCAAACAATTACTTTCAATGAAACAAAAAAAGTAATATGAAACTATAGTGTGATTAACTATATAAGAACCTTTTAACTGGGATATTATATATCAAAATAGTATTAATATTATTGTGGTAGAAAGTGTTACTGCACCACTCCCAAAACTAGAGTATCAGTCTCTCTTATACTGTACTTAGTTTCTTCCTCTTTCAAACCATTACCCCCAGCACTGACCCTTTTTAGAAGAATCTCAGAATTCATTTTAACTGATATTTACTATTCTCTTCCTTTGTATCTTCATACTCCAGATATATTTGAGATCCTCCTGTATGTGTTTTTTCCTGATGATGATGATGATGATGATGATGATGATGATGATGGAGAGAAGGGCAGGGCTCATACAACAGTGCTCAGAGTTACTCTTGGTTCTGAACTCAGGGATCATTCCAGTGGGCTCAGTGACCATGTGAGGTGTCAAACCCAGGTCTGCTACATACAAGGCAAGTGTTTACCAACTGTGATATCTCTCTTTTTCTTATTTAATTAAAAAAAAACTATTAAGGCACTGTGATTTACAAAGTTGAGTTTTAGGCATACAATATCTAGCACACCACTATTGTCATATTCCCGCCCCCAGTGTAGCCAAGTTCCCATTCACTCCCCTAGCCTTCTTCCTTGACAGGCACATTTTCAAGTTTTCTTTTCCTTCTTATTCAATTCACTTACCATGACATGTTGTGTTTCATTGAGCTTGTACTAAATTACAAGATTTCATCTTTTATATAGTAGCTGTTCTACTGTATAAATGCACTTCAGTTTCTTAATCTAATCATATGTTGTTTAGCAAAGGGTTACTTCTTGATATTGACTATTCAAATGGTGCTGTGATGAAAATCTGCTCAAAATAATATTTTTGTTTTGGGGAATTGATGCTAAGGAGTGAAAACACTGAGTCATATAAAAATTTTAATTTTAATATTTAGAGATAAGAATCACTCAAGTTGAACCAGATAGCTGTCCCACCAACAATTAATGAAGGTTCTTTTTTTCACCTCAACTGACCAGCACTATTTGTTTCTAGACTTATTATGTAAGGTCATTATCACTTGTGTGAGGTGATGTTTCACTGTTATTTTGATTTGCATTTTCCTGATGATCCTGTGACAATGAATACATGTTATTATGCCTGTAAGTGAAATGTATTTTACTTTGAGGAACTATATATTCATCTCTCATTGTTATTTAATAATGTATTGTTCATTCATCTCTTTGCTTCTGGGTGTGTTTTATATGTCTTGAATATTTGCCTTTTTTCACAAATAGTGTGAAAATATTTTCTCCAATTTAGTAAGATTCCTTTTTATATTATTTAATTGTGTTGGATTTTTGGCTTACACCTGATAGTACTAGCTCACAGCTCAGTTATTACTCCTGGCAGACTCAGGGAACCATATGTGGCACCCAGGTTCAAACCTGTGTTGACTGCGCACAAGGCAAGCACCCTACCTACCATACAACTGCTGCAGCCCAAGATGTCTTCTTTATTTTAGTCTGAATTGATTTCTCTGAGAAAAAAAAATTGATGTTACATCTTTTGCTTTCTTTACTTAATGATTTCATTCATTAAAGGTACCCATTATATGAGTATTCTGAAAATTTCTGTTTTCCTTGATGTAGTATACGGAGTCTAGTCTATTATCAAGATATTTAATCCATTTTGAAATATTTTTGGGTATAGTGTGATATGCATATGCAATTTTATTCATTTTTCATATGTGGTCATCAATATTAACAACATATTTTGTTGAAGATATTGTCTTACTCCCCTTAATACACTTAGCAACTTTGTCATGTTTGTGCATCTGATGATATATTACAGGCTTTCTCTTCAATTTTACTGGCTGGAAAGTCTACTTACATCTCAGTGCCATATATTTTGATTACAATAGTCTGAAAGATAGTTCAGAGTCAGAGAATGCAATGCCTCCTTTATTCTTTTTTACCCAGAATAGCTTTGAGTATTCAGGGAATTTTAAGATTCACCACAAATTTGAGCAGCATTTGTTAAATAACTTTGAATATTGTCATTATAACTTTGATGGGGATTTACTGAATCTCCATAATGCTTTGGATAAAGCAGTCATTTTGATAACAATTCTTTCAATTCATAAACATGAAATATTCTTTTATTTTTTCTATTTGCTTTTGAGAGTGACATAATTTTCATGCATAGATTTTTTTGCATCCTTTGTTGATTTGTAGATACTTGATGTTTTAAGACACAAAGGAGTTGTTAAAATATTTTTCTTGTTTTATTCACTTCTAGTTCATCATTATCATAATTAGCCTGTGAACCAGTTAATAATTTTAAATGATTTTTGGTCTAGTTTTTAGGCCTTTGTATGTATGTTATCTGGTTATCTGTAAGCAGTTTCAAATCATTTTTATTTTAAATGCCAATTTTTTTCCAATTTTTTTTCAATTTTATTTATTTTTTGCTTAATTTCTGTGAATTTGAATACTACCTTGGAATGCTTCCAAAAATGCATAAAATGCATTATATGCAAGCAAATGACTAAAGGAAGCTATATAGGAAGACACTAAAACTTAATCAGTAAAGGTGAAGTTGGTGATTAATTTAAAATTAATTTAAAATATATACCAGGATGGAGTAGTTTGTTTTAAGACAAATTTGAAGTGCACCACATTTTTGTTTTTTTTTCTCCATATATAAAATGAGCCCCTTGTGCTTTCAACCTGAGAAAATAATAGTAAGCATATTGAATTCATTAGAATTAGCATGGTATTAATGAAGGAATTTAAATGAAAGGTTATAAGAAAATGACTCAAAAATTTAAGTTTCGTGTGATTTTTTTCCCCATTTTCATTTTCTGCTTTGACAATAAAACAAAATCAACCTAACCCACAAATAGAAGTGGTGATAAGGAAAAGAACTGTCATTTATTGTTATCATTTGCTTTATATTCTAGTCTTGACATTATATTTTTTTCTTGTAGCTATTCAATATTATCCCAATTAAAAGGTTATAACAATAACCCTATTAAAAGGTAATAAAATTGTATAATAGGAAGTTTATTTAGCTTAACTCAAAGATATTATAGATTTTTAGTTTTTATACTTTCATCTACCTACATATAGATAAATGTAGGTATCACTGTCCTGTTGTTCATAGATTTGCTCAAGAGGGCCTAGTAATGTTGTAAGACTTGTTACTGTGTTTGGCATATCAAATATGTCACGGGTAGCTTGCGAGTCTCTGCCATGCAGGATGATACTCTAGGTAGCTTGCAGGGCTCTCTGAGAGGGGCAGAGGAATCGAACTTGGGTCAGCCATGTTGGCTGTGTGCAAGGCAAACTCCCTACCCACTGTGCTATCGATCCAGCCCTAAATGTATATATATTTAGATAAATATATAAATATTTGTTTAAATATATATATGTACAAATATATATATAATTTATATATAGGTTATTAGCAATCTTGGGAATAAGAAGAGCTTAAAGTTTTTTTAAAATATGCTATAATGAAATACACTATTGTGTAAATAAATAGAAAATGTACTTATATCTATTAATGCTTATATAATACAATTTATAGTTGTATTATTATTATTACAACAAAGCCAAAGATTTTGCAACATTTTAGTAAGCATAATTAGTGTAATACAACATGTCACACATGAGAAAATATGTTTAAAAGATAACCTCTGTCATTATTATTGTGTATGAGAAGAAATAAATCAATTGCAAATTACAGAATTACCATTCAAATAATGTGGAGTGACATCTCACATGCTAATCAAGGGGGCTCAGGAGGAATTCTCAGCATGGTGATTTAGGTATGAAGGTTTAATATTTTGAACTGACAACCAATTCTTCTCAAGCCAATAGTGCTAAAGTCCACCCAGTTTTACCAGTGATGTTCAAATCTAACTGTGCCACACAAAGAATACAATCTAGTTCTTTGAGCTATCTCCCTAGGCCCCTTGCTCCAATCTATTTACTTAAACACTATAGTAAACATCTCTATCATGGTATGATTTTTAATTTTTTAGCATTTTTCTTTTTCTTTAGTGAGGTGACTTTAGTTGATAGGACTATGTCATGGTAATAAAATTTCACATCTCTTTAAAATATGCTTTACTAAAAGAATTATCTGAGTTTTTTCTGGTACATGAATACTTATTTAGGTACTTAGAAACTTCACTTCACTTCCTGCACCTAAGTGTTCACATTGACCCAGAACCTTTCTTGAGTATGTGCAAGAAGAAATGAAAGGGAATCTCAGTGATACCCTCAGTTTTCTCTATAGGACAATGAAATAGTGATAAAGCAACAGACAATCTTCATCCACATAGATAAGAATTATCTATTGTATGAAACTGCAACAAGATGAAATTATAGCAAGGATATACTATCCTGAGTTTAAGACTTTGTTGTTAAGGAGGCCTCTCCAACCTATCTTGATTGATTATAACCAAGTGCAGAAGAAACTGATGAGTTATGTGAAATATCATTCTAGCAACTTAACTGATACTTTACCTATCAAATACAAACCATACAATATTTTGCTCCCTTTTAGTATCCTCTTTCTACCATTTTTGCTGCATATAATTGAGTCTATTTTCATATTTAAGGTAAAACGTGCAAATATATAAGAGGATTTAACAAATTTCTTCTCATGCTTGACTTTTGTGTTCTAGAAAATAATATGAAACTAACAATTAACATTTGCATAGTTCCCACTCTGTTGCAGAAAAAAATTTATTAATCACACATATAATTATGTAAAGTAAAAGCTAGTAGCACTTCCATTTGGCAAACAAAGAAAGGAAGGTGCAGACTGGTTGAATAACAAGGCTTCAAAACTGGTAAGTGAATATACAGGTATTCCAATATAGAGCTCAGCATCTGTGCTTTAAATGATTACTTTTAAAATAAATCAAATGTTATGTACAATATACGTGAAAGGATACACATGTATGATTCTACAAGAATATTGGAAGTTGAGTGATTCGTTACACTGGTAAATTAATAGGCAAATCCTAGCAGAAAGGTCAGACCCAAGACTTGCACATGAAAGTAGTGTATGAGTAAGTAGAATTAATACAAAGTATATTATGGAAAGGAAACTTATGAAAGTGGAGTGATAGACCAAGGAGGCCACAGGAATTAATTGTAATCAATTATGAGGCACCAATATGAAGAATACATAAAAACTGAATGAAGTTCAATCTTAGAAATTTACTTTAAAATGCCATTGACTTGGGGAGTTAAGATTCTGTAGTAAGTAGAAGTAGGAGAATTTATAGCTAAAAAAGAATGTCCCCTGGATGAAGGTAGAGTAGAAACAGACTCTGAAATCAAAAAGTGCTCACATGTCCAGCAACTGACACAAAATGCCAACCCGGATCAGAACAGAGCTGAGCACAAAGGACTTACAGAATATCAGTATTATATCAATTTCTCTAATGATAGAGGCAGAAAATACAGGGGAAAAGGCAGAATGAAACTAGGTAAAGAAAAAAATAATTTTTCTCTTAGAGCAAGGACCAATGTAATGTTGTAGGTCCATACCTGATAATGAAGCAGGTGAGACCGAAGTAGTAGATCTTTGTGTTCATTCCTGATTCCTGGTTCTTCAATATTAAATATTCCTGGTTCTTCAAGATTTCATTTTAAGAATGAAAATCTTGAATAATTAAGATGCTCAGACTCGGACTTGGAAAATAGAAAGTCCATTGCAAAGTAGAAGAGAAAAGGAGTTGCCCAAGTGGCAAGGACCTTAGTAGAGGAGTAAGTTAAAAGTAAGGGTTTGAGTAGCCTTTTTTTCTTTTTGAGTCACACTCAGCAATGCTTAGGGGCTACTCCTGGCTCTGCACTCAGGAATTACTCCTGGAAGTGCTTGGGGGACCATATGGGATGTTGGGAATCAAACCCGGGGTCAGACGAGTACAAGGCAAATGCCCTACCTGCTGTGCTATTGCTCCAGCCCCACTGAGTAGGTCTTTTTAAAGGCTCTTCAATTGAAAAGTATTACAGAGAATGCAAGGAATATACAGGGTGGTTGGCTGGTTTGAATCTTTCTAGCCATCTGCTCAGGTATTATTCATTATTTTAGCCTCCCTGTGAGCTTAAGTTCTGGGAAAGAATTTTATGATGAGCGATTGTTAACTTCCTGTTTATTGTTAAAGTCCAGGGATTTGCAGGGAGCCAGAATGTAGAATGAGCCAGCGAAAAGCAGGACTGCTCACAGCAACTGGCAAGGGTAAACTGAGGCTTCCTCTTAAGAGTCTGCCAAAATGATAGCCATCTTGAATATACGGCCTTTCTCAATGGACTGTCATCCTGGCCTTTTAACAGTTTATAGACCTCAGACTCAACAACAAATGGTGCAAATATTCCTGAAACTTAAAAAGTATGCCCAGCTGAATAGCAAGATGAAAAGTATGTCCTTTCACCTTCCTGGTTCAAAAATATTAAAAGAAACAGCCCATACTCATTGGCAACCCACTCTGGAACCCCTTCAGCTTGAGAGTTTCCTGCTCATTTTCTCTCATTCCATTCTCTTTTAAATAAAAGTGCTTGGGTCCAGCCAAGTTTGTCTTTTCTGTTGCTTCCAAGCTAAGGTCTCCAGAGCTAAAAAACCTGCCTGCCCTGATACTAAAACAAAATAGACAGAGGTCTCCAGTTTCTCTGAAGCGAGAAAGGAGCTGCTATTTCTGAAGTGACTCAGGCCTAATAAGATTTCCCTCACAGCTTGAAAGAAGCCTTTTTTTCCCTTGTCCCACCCAGCTTGTTTTAACGGTTTCCATGCTACACGCTAAACATTCCTGCAATTTCCCAGTCTCTCTTTATGACAAGGAGCCCACAGTTTTCTCATGGCTAAAAATGATGCCCTTCATACAGGAGGCCTGAGATAACAGGTTGTGCATAGGTCAATGTTCAAGTACAGAACCTCAAAGGTCTTAAATAAACAGACAGCTGGCACCAGTCTTAATGGGAATGCAGGATGCTAATATTATTTTACCATTACAAAAGGACACTAAATTAGCAAGGATGCTCTTGAAGCAAGGAGGAATCCTCTGATACTTTGAAAAGAAATAGAAAAAGACTTTTCCTCTTAAAGCACACAAAAGGAGTCACAGGCTTTAACTTACTTCTACGCTAAGTTTCTCCCCTTCAGGGGAGTTTTTCTTTTGATTTTCAATGTTTTATAGTTTACAAACCCTGAGTTTGAGAGACCTTTTTTTTTCCTGTAGTTTCATTTCTGAGAACCTCTGAGCATTGATGCCCCACAGCTTTTCCTGCTTGGGGGTCCACTCCGTCAGGGCTCTTTCCTCCCTAGCTGATGTTGATAGCACAGCGGGAGGGGCATTTGCCTTGCATCTGGCCGACCCGGGTTTGATTTCTCCCCTCCTCTCAGAGAGCCCCGCAAGCTACTGAGAGTATCCTGCTCACATGGCAGAGGTTTGCAAGTTCCCAGTGTCGTATTTGATATGTCAAAAACAGTAACAACAAGTATCACAATGGAGACGTTAGTGGTGCCCGCTCAAGCAAATCCATGAAATGGGAGGACAGTGCTACTACAGTGCTACCACAACACTTCCCAAGATCGAGTTCTATGAACGATTAGGCTTTCCATGATATTAACATTTGATTCTGGGTTTCTTGAGCTGCAGTGACCCGGGAGTTCTTGAGCCCAATAAATGTTGGTGCCCAAGAGAGATTCTGCAGGTGAGCACTGTGCAGCAGATTCTGATCTCAGTTCCACCCAGCTGTGGTCACTGTGACCACTCCCACTCTCATCTTATAGTCTCTCCATGCCCACCAAACTTAACACCTCAGCTCCCGCAAGAGGTCCTCCTTTTCAGGCTGCAAATATCCTCAGATTACCCACAGTCTTCTATGGAAGCAGGTGAGAAGCTGCTTGAGTCGGCATATTAGACTTTATTCTAAGTCAGAAAATACCTAATGAAAAAGATTGAAAAAGATTCGGTGTGTGTCTGTGTTGTAGGCAGAGAGATAGGGAAGGCCCCTTCCAAGGCAATGGCGGTAAATCTCCTGGGAAGCGATAGCCCTGACCTCAGGAGGAACTAACTGACATCAGTCCACCAGTCTGTGACAGACCCTGCAGAGACAGAACCCCTAGTGACAGCAGAAGAAATAGAGACTAATTAAGGACCTAAAAGAGATTCACCAGAAACTCTAAAGCTGTTCCTTTGACATTTGACCAACCCTCTCCAACAGAAGCTCCTGCAGAAACAAAAGTCAGAAAAGGAATTTCATCACCATTTCTAACCTCCTTGGTAACCTCCCAAGCAATGAACCTTTACCTAAGTAGAAACCTCACATGGGGGGCAGGTTGGAGAAACCCTGTAAAGGCTACCTTGAACAAAGGGAGTGCTCACATATGCTGCCTAATTCCATGTGCTGCTTCTGCATTATGCGGACAAGCACATGCAGTGGCTGAGCACATGTGTTACCCACGTCTCCCCTCTTGAGCTGTGTAATTTCATGCTTTCATGCATAATGCTGGGATGTGTGTCAGGGCTCTCTCTACCCTTGGAGAATCCCTGATTCTCTCTTGAGCACATTACTTTCAACTCTCCCACTTTATCTCCCTCCTTCCCTTCAAAGCCTCCAAATAAAAACTGTAATTTCACTGCTAGTCTACTCCGGAAATTCCTTTCTGCGAGGCGAGACAAGAACGCAGTAACTCTGGGTCCCGGTGGCAGAGGCGAATAGGGAGAAAGTGGCCATCTTTCTCATTCCCACTACACATGAGCCACTCTGTGGGGCCCATGACATCATTTGGACCCACCGCGTCATAAGAGACCAGGAACTAGGAGTATTCAACACACAGTGGGAATAGTTGTTAAGCCAGAGCTCGAATAGCCATTCTGAGAGATCCACTGGAAGCTCTCATCCCTCATACATGACAGATAACAGGCATTCCAGAGGTGAGCTCTGCCCATTAAGCTCCATTTAGGAGCAGTCATTCTCAAAACGGCCAATGCAAACATCCTCCCCCTCGCTGCAAAGATGGGCTTGCTCAACAGTAGTGACTGGGTGTACATGTCCGCAATTCCCAGTCACAGCTGATGTCAGACTTTGACACATGGACTACCAGATATCAGCAACTGTAAACCCTGGGCCAGAATCCAGATCAGCTAGATTCAGTGATGCTGGTGCAAAAGTGGATTTTCTTGTGGAGTTGGGTTCTTGAAAATTATATGAAATGTTTGCATACAAAACTAGGAAGATTAAAAGTTATTTTATTGTATAACTTAAGTCAATGGGTCTCTTTGGTGTGTATTCCTGTGAGATTCCTGTGCTCAGCACCTTGTCACTACCTGGGCATCCAAGACTTGCCTGAACCTGGGCTTTCCTGAGTGGCCTAGCCTTGCCTGAATTCTGCCCCTATCTGGTCCAATGAGGCCTGCCTCTACTTGGTCATCTGTCTGTATAGGGAAGCCTGTCTTAATCCTGCAGTCTGCTGGTGAGTGAGAGAGAGAGAGGGAGAGAGAGAGAGAGAGACAGAGAGAGAGACAGAGAGAGACAGAGAGAGAGAGATGAAGAGAGAAAGAGAGATGTGGCTGGAATCTTCCTTTTATCTGCTGCCATTACCTCCGACTCTAGACACCCGACCCCCAGCCAGTCTATTATCTATTCTGATTGGCTACCTGTTTCATGGGTAAGATTTAGTGACCAATTAAATTCATCTGATATTCCACTCCTCTTCTTCCTGTATTAGTGCTAAAACAACTTCACAGCCTGGATGCTGCAAATCTCATTTGTTAACCAGGTGTACATAATCAGAGCCACAGATTAAAAACCAGATTAAAAACTCTCACAAGCTTTCATGCCTCCCAAAAGATAGTACAATCATAGGCACTAACTCTATGATAGGAGAACCAGAAGGCACAAAGGCACTGGATGAATGAGAAAACAAACTCTAACTTCCTGTTGCTTGTAAGAAACATACTTTAACTCTCATGACGAATACAAGTTCAGAGAGAATTATTGGAAAATAATCAATACAGGGTAATGGTAAACTAAAACTAAACACAACCAGAAATAGCCGTATTTACATCAAACTACTCCAGAAAAGAGGAGTTAAAAGGAAATTGTCTGAGGTTTTGAAATGAGATTACCGCCCACATCAAAAACCTAAATGTCATCCTAGTAGTTTTAAAGTTACTAGGAAAGGAAAGGCGTGGGTGTTGGATATGAAGAATGACTAGATGGTGATGGATGGTGATTAGACTTTCAGATGTATATACACTAGCATGGTGTGTGAAGGTGTATTCCTGAAACATATAGTATTTTAAATCATTATCTCAACTACTAGAGTCAGCAAAATAAAAATAACATATCTAGGCACACATACCTCTCCTATAGCAAGCTGGCACCTGCACAACCCCCACAGGGGGCTTATAACAGGCAGTATCAGGTGGCGCTCATAAACTAACCTTTCATAGTCGTGGTTGGGAGCGTGCCTAGAACTGCAAGCCAGCCTGTCATGAAGTTGGCCACATGATTCTGTAAGCCCTGGAGAGCATTACCAGGGGACTGTGCAATGGTGGTAAAATGAGTTGCTGCTCTTCTGAAGTCCCAGTGAGAACCGAAAGGAATCTTTCCTAGAATGACTGTTCAGCCCCTGTCATTTTTGGAAGCATCCTAATCTTTATTAAACTTCATTAGTTAGTTAATTAAAAAATAAGGTGACTATGCTACATCATAAAATTTTAAGTAGGAGTTACCAGACATCGAAGAAAGACATCTAACTTTAATTTAATTTGGCTTCTGTAATGTATTTGCTGTCATGATATCTTAAAGTAGTACTACTATAAGAATAAAAGAATAGTATTTTTAGTCTCTTTCAAATATCATTCCACTGAACAAACTTAAACAGAGATACTGGAAAAAATAAATTGTACAAAGAATCAGCACTGCAGAAAACTGAAACTTTTACTATTTTTAGTGATAATAATCCTTTCTTCGTTAATATGACATTGTGATGACAACTTAATGTACTAGGCATATCCAATTCCTATGAAATATTTGCAAGTCTAGTATAGTCCTGGAGACCTATAGTAGCTCTGTATCATCAGGCGAAGCACCCAAATACCAGGCCCATCTGCAAATCCAGTGTTCCTAGGAGTGTCCACCAAACCTATGCAGTATTAGAAAAACCTTCTAAAATAAAAATAATTAGGTGCAATCAATTGCATATCAATTATATTTCAATAAACTTGTTTTTAGTTGTATTTTTAATGACATAGCCTTAACATCCTGTAAAAAAACACCTCTTAACAGTATTTTGTTGATATGGATTATTTTTTCTTCACTAAAAATCTCTTGAATTAGTCTGAAACAATGGATAATTCTTCATCTGATAATGTAACAATATTCTGTTTTATAAGGAGTTAACTTAAATGTGTGTGATTCACCATTCTATTTAGTGTGATGGTCTAACCAATATTTAGACAAATGATGTGTTTAGTATTATACAAATCATATTTTATTTGTACCATGAATTAAAACTAAATGCTATCTTACCTGGTATCTAAAGAACGGTCACGGTCACGGTCCTCCTGTTATTCATCGATTTGCTCGAGCGGGCCCAGTAACGTCTCCATCATGAGACTTGTTGTTACTGTGTTTGGCAATCGAGTACGTCCTGGATAGCTTGCCAGGCTCTGCCATGCGGGCGAGATACTCTCAGTACCTTGCCGGGCTCTCCGAGGGGGACGGAGGAATCAAACTCAGGTCGGCCATGTTGGCTACATGCAAGGCAAATGCCCTACCGCTGTGCTATCGCTCTGGACATATATCAGAATTTTTAAGGAAGATGATGTGTGCAAAATGTTAACCACTGTTATGACAAAACAAATGAACAAAACAGCTTTCAAGTATATGGAGAGGAAAAATTAGTATTTGCGCTATTCCCAGGTTTTAAAAAATTATGCAAATAAAAATAAGGAAATTAAATGAATCATAGCCTTATTTTCAAGGTGAAGCAACAACATGCTCTTCTTATTTCATTGCACCCATCTTTTATTTTATCTATATTTAAGTACAATTTTGGAAAAAAGAGTCACAGATATTTAATATATATGCTAACGTATAATGATATTTTAGAATTGTATTTGAGATAACATGAATGAAATAGTCTTAATGTTAATATATTTGATATAAAAGTCACTGAACTCCACAATCACCATTGTCAAATATCCTTCACTTAATTCACATCTAGTCTATCGCTTCTACCTCTATCCTCAGAATTCTGTTGTTAAAATCCAATTTTTTTAATCATTGCAAACTTTCTATTATGTTACATTTTTGTATATATACCATATGTCAGAGTTTATATAATTTCTGGATTCCCCTTCTGCCTTATTTTTATTAGTATAATCCCCTTCAACTCCATTTGCATTGTAGCAAAGGGAAAAGAAATCATCCTCTTTAAAAAACTATTTTTATTAAGGCAGCAGGATTTAAAATACTGTTAATTACACTTTTTATGTACACATTCCAGCACCAAACCCATCATCAGAGAACCTGCATCCTCCCACTCTGTGCAATGTACTCCTCTCAACTCCCCCCCCCCCATGAAAGCTCAGTTCAGAAGACAAACCATATTGCCAAGTAATGGCATATATTATGTATATATGCTACAGTTTCATTATCCAATCTCTATCTTTGGACATTTGAATTGTTTTCATATCTTGCATATTGTACAAAGCATTGCAATTTTCGTAGGAGGGCATATCTCTTTAAACATGATTTAATATTCTTTAGTTAGAACCCAAGGATTGGACTTTCTGGGACATATGGGGATTATATATATTATATTATATATAATATATTATATTATATATAAATATATAATATATATTTGAGAAATTTTAATACCATTTTCTATACAGGCGGAACCAGACACCATTTGGCATTGGCAGTACTAGTAAATGAGCATTCCTTTTACACTACATCCTCATCAATACTAGTTGTTCTCATTTTTTTAAATATAAATCATTCTAATTGGTTGCAGTGATATGCTCATGATAATTTCATATCAGTGAAATTCAAATCAAAATCACAATGATATATGATATATGGGCTTTTATTTTTTTTAATTTTTTATTAGTGAATCACCATGAGGTACATTTACAAACTTACGAACTTTCATAGTTCAGTCATACAATAATCATTTACCCATCCCTCCACCAGTGCCCATTCTCCTCTTCCAATGTTCCCAAGATCCATCCCACAACCCCTACCCCATCCTCCCCACCCCACCTCAGTGGCAGGGCATTCCCTTTTGTTCTCTCTCCTTTTGGGTGTTGTAGTTTGCAACAGAGGTATTGAGTGGCCATCGTTTTCGATCTGTGGTCTGCTTTCGGCACGCATCTTTCAACCCGAATATGTCCTCCCAACATCCTTTACTTGGTGTTTCCTTCTCCATCTAAGCTGCCTTTCCCCCCCAGCATGTGAGGCCAATTTCGAAGCCATGGAGCAGAAATCCTGGTCCTTATTTCTACTACCCCTGGGAGTTAATCTCCCATTCTGTTCCTTTATATTTCACAAATGAGTGCAATCTTTCTATGCTTGTCCCTCTCTTTCTGACTCATTTCACTTAACATCATACTTTGCATGTTGATCCACTTATGGGCTTTTAAAAATGGTATCAAAAACTTTCACAGGGCTAAATCTGATTTGTTCTTTGGCACTCCATATTGCCCCCTGAAATTTCTATGAGTGACCCCTGTGCTTGCCTTACATCTCTTTAGTCATAAGTTTCCCTCTGGTATTACTTTTTAAAAAATGTGCTAATTGTCACAAATACTTTTTCACATTCTGACTTAGGCTGATTGCACTTGAACATCATTATTTCTCTCTCTACCCTTACTTATATGGAAGTCACAGTCCTCCCATTGTTCATTGATTTGCTCAAGCGGGCCCAGTAATGTCTCCATCATGAGACTTGTTACTGTGTTTGGCATATCAAATACGTCACAGGTAGCTTGCGAGGCTCTGCCATGCGAGTGAGATACTCTCGGTAGCTTGCCGGGCTCTCCAAGAGGGGTGGAGGAATCGAACTCAGTTCGGCCATGTTGGCCGCTTGTAAGGCAAATGCCCTACCGGCTTACTTATATAAACATATAGAATTAAAAAATTAAATATAACAATTAAAACAAGAATGGAGAGGGATGCAAAGATAGAATGTGAGTAAGGCACTTGCCTTGCATGTAGCCAACTTCAGTTCAAGCCTCAGCACCTTATATGGTTCCCTGGACACTGAGCCAGGAATAAGTCCTGAACATTTCTGCCTAAAAACGAATCACTAAGATAAAACTTATTAACTTATCATAATTTTTGTGAGAGAAAAAAACCATGAGTTTGTTTGATTAAACACAGAAAAAATACAAAATGAAGAGAAGTTTAATAAAAATAAATGAAGACTATTTTTAAGCAAGAGACAGAAGTTTTGATGTGAAGGTCATGACTATCATATGACTTTGTGAATATTCACCTGTGAATATTAAATACTTAGAAGGTCAAAGAATAGAACATGTCCATTAGATTAATAGTTGGAAATTTTAAAATATGAAGTAAAACTAGATTCTATATAAAGCAAACATTATTAACATTTGGAAATAATGTCTATAAGCTAGAAGAGCCCAATTTACACTCAGATTAAGTAAATTGAAAATTCTTCTGTTAGGATTTGAAATGCTTGAGTAGAAGCTGGGAATACTGATAGGTTTATGGGTTTTAGAATTTTTAACTAAAAGTTATAAAATAAACTGTATAATAACTTCATAGGACAGCATAAAATAGAAAAAAAACTTGATTAACATTTTAGAATAAGGAAAGGATTTTTTTTTTGTTTTTAATCCATACCTGGTAGTTCTCAGGGGTAATTGTGCCTCTGAACTCAGAAATTACTTCTGGCAGTGCTCAGAGGACTATACAGGATACCTAAGATAGAACCCAGGTTGGGTGCCTTCAAAGCAATTGACCTACATCCTGTATTATGTAAAAAAGTTTATTGGTAAGTAGAACAGAGAGGATAAGGAACTTCCCATATGGGTAGGAACTTGGACTAAGGTTAGAAAGGATTTATATTTTTAAGTGGATGAAATACACTATCAAAACATACTTGCTTAGAGAAAAACAAATTCTGAAAAAAATGTGTTTTTTTAATCATTCTTGGGACATTTAAATAATTATTAGCAGTCACAATTCAGCCAAATCTTAATAATTTCACTGAGAAAAGTATGTATGTCTATGCATCTTGCTAATATACAAATGTATATTGTATCTATAGAAACACATGAATGAAATGTAATAGTGGGAGTATGTTCATATAAAAATGTATATGATTTATATATTCATGTACACATAAATAATTGACATATATCAAATTAAACAAATATTAAAAATATATCTCATAGTGATAATCATAATATCATTGCTCAATTTTGCTTTTCTATTTGTCAAAGATCTCCAGTGACTAAGTACCAGAATAAAGTCACTTCAGTAAAATCCAGTGCTAATCTTCCATACCTCAAATATTTAACTGATTAGTAATATTTGAGAATATACTGAAACAAAAAATGTTCAAATTCACTGTTATAAAATATTTAACATTTTTATTTAACTGTATAATATTATTCTAAAAAAACTGAATTGAGAAATAATCTTATAATCTATGTTTATAAAATAGCCTCATTATTATACACCTATTCCATGAAGTTTTTTTTATTCTTTTATATTTATTTTACTAATATTGTAACTTTGTCCCATGTGCTCATTCTTTGTGCCTTGATCCAATACACTTTATTAAATACATTAACAGAAGTACTGTTCTTTATATTTTAATTTTAGTACAACATGATAATCAAAATATTATTCATAAGCTGCACTCTGAAATAATCTAAGCATATCCTATGACACAATTCTTCTCAAATTGTACTACATATCTCTAGCATGATTGTTTAGAAACTTAAGGAAAATAAAACAAAATTAAAATTATCTTTATTATTCAGAGTAGTAGAATGCAAAGGATAAATTATTTTTGAAAGCTCTCCTCCCACAGGTACTAAGGGCTTATCATATTGTTCATGTTCTGCCTCAGCATCTTAAACAACTAATTGTAGAAAAATCAAGCATGGGACACTTTTGGTAAAACAATTCATTGTGTAGTCATTCACACAGAATTTTGGTTTGAGAGCACATGTGGGAGAAAGTGACAAAGATATTGCAGATGTCTATTTGGAGAGCTATTACTGCAGATCTGACTAGCTTTCATGTCCTTGTGGAATGCAAATGAGAATACCAAATTGATCACCTGATGTCTTTAATATTACAGATAGTTTCTGTATGCATAGGTACATCTCTCTGGGCTGACTCTCTAAGGGACTCGTGGCATCAGCAGTAATAAGCATTTCAGCAGAGTGTCCTAGTGACAGCAGTCACTAGGACAACAATAGATATATTCTATTACAGTGACTTGAGATTATATATTATCTACCCCTCTCATTATTTGTTTTTATCATGTACTTGGTTACACCCTTTGTAAAAGAGGGTTTTTAGGGTCTCTAGGATTTATCCATTGAATTGCATATGCTCTGTACAAATAGGTCATAAGCAACAAATCATATAATATATATAAATGAAGAACCAGCTGGAGGTTAAAATTATATTGTCCATCCCTCCTTAATTCCTGCCTAACATGATCCTTTGTAGGATGAGTGCCTTAAATGATATTAGGAGTGGAGTAAGAGGTCATCTCTAAAAGCTGTTTCCTGCTGGAAATAGATACTGAATTCTCTGTAGAATCTACCTCTTGAGTTTCTATCTGGGGGTGGTGCAGTAAAGAATAAGTTAGATTCTAGAATGGTCAAAGCTATAATAGATGTGTTAGTAATTCAGAAGAGTTTGGTTGGTAACCAATGTCGCTGTTGTCCCAAAATTCCAAATGGGATAAGACCACCATCTCCTTCATGCAAAATTCTACGTCACAGAGCGGGGAGAAAGGGCTGCAAATTTTAAGAAGAAAACTCCTGGAATGACTACCAATTAGGAGCTCTTTGACTCTATTGCAGCAAAATGGGAAGATACCGTCATTGACAACATTACAAGGAATACTATGGACTGGTTCAGCACCTCCAAGATTGTGTTAAGAAAGCCAAGAGAGAGATAGCCACAAAAAGCTGACTGTTTCCAAAAACTCTCGAACTCATTCGCCAATGTGGCAACCGCAAGGGAATGTCCAAGCTTGCAAAGCAATGCAGAGAACTGATAAAGAAAGACCTCAAAGAGAACAGCAGTCATGCTAGCAGATGCAGCAGAAGCCAGGAAAAGCATTTACAATTCCCGCCTGTCCTTCACAACTACAAGACCAAGATGACTGCCCTCCGATGTTCTGATGGATCTATCGCATCTTCCAGAAGGGCAATGGAGAGGATCATCCATGACTTCTACTCAGATCTCTTCTATACCCATGTCCACCTGACCACATACCAAATTCACAGGATAGATATGTCGTTCCGAACGTTGTCCTTCAGAAATCCGACATGCCATTTCATCAGCAAAGAAGAGAACAGCACCCAGCCCAGACAAGGTCAGACCTGAACACCTGAAGAACCTGCCATCAGTAATCATCAATACACTGACTCGGCTCTTCACATGCTACCTGTCTGAATGCAAGGTTCCATCCCAGTGGAAAATCAATAGGACTGTACTTCTGTACAAGAAGTGAGATATCCATGACATTGGAAACTATCCCCTGATCTGCCTGTTGTCTGTCATCTACAAGCTGTTCATTGGAGTCATCCTGAATAGGATCGGCAGAACACTAGATGAAGGACAACCATGCGAGCAAGCTGGTTTCCAAAAAGGATTCAGCACAATCAACCATATCCACACGATAACCAAGCTCAACTCCGAGGTTTCTCGGGAGTTCAAGATGCCGCTCTGTCTAGTGTTCATTGATTTAAAGAAGGCCTTTGATTCTGTTGATACAGAACTGGTCATGGAGTTCCTAGTCAAACAGGGTGTTCAATGTCAATACATCAGGATTCTTCGTGAGCTGGATTCACTACCAGGATCTCACCATTCTACAGGGAGGTGATCATTGACGTCAAGAGAGGGTGATACCATTTCACTGAAACTCTTCAGTGCCACCCTCAAGAACGTCATGTGATGACTGGAATGGGAAGGAATGGGAGTGAAGATAGATGGTAGGCAACCTACACCACCTCCGTTCCGCTGATGACATCATTGTAATAACACAAAATACCAGTCAAGTGGCATAAATGCTGGTCGACTTCGACCATGAGTGTGGAAAGGTTGGACTACAGCTGAATCTCACAAAGAGAATGTTTATGAGAAACAGTCTAATTCCTGACACTCCATTTGCTCTCAATGGGATGAACAACTCTGAATGCAACAGTTATGTGTACCTAGGTCGAGAAATAAACATGACAAATGACCTGGCACCTGAGTTTCTCAGGAGGAAGCTAACGGCTTGTAATGCCTTCAAGAGTGTCGAAGAAATAGCTAAGAGGACGAAGAATCTCCTGCTCTGTGCACATCTCTTCGATTCCACTATTCTTTCTGCATTAACATACGCCTCAGAGACCTGGGCCCTATGAAAACAGGTTAAGAACTCTATTCTGGTCTCCTAAAGAGGAATCAAAAAACCTATGCTTGGAGTATCACGCGTCACTCAAATGAGAGAAAGCATCCGGAGTTTCGACCTCCATATACAGTCAAGAGTCATGGATGCTATCTCGTTTTCCAAGGCGTCAAAAATCAGATGGGCTGGACACGTAATAAGATTTGGAGACGACTACTGGATTAAAGCCGCTTGGATTCCATGGGACGTCAAAAGATTGCGTGGCCACCCACCTATGAGATGGTGGACTTCTTCGTCAAGACCCTGAACGATCGGTTTGAGGCTGTTTGTATTTCTAGAACAAGCAGATGCTATTGGGCTACACTAACACAATACAGGGATGAATGTAGACATTACTGGCGCCTGCTGGAGCAAATCAATAGTAAAGGAATGCCAAGTCAAGAGATCTTGGTAGGTAAATGGTTGAAGGAATAGGACTCTTTGGGGTTTTAGACTTATGTAGAGGACAAATTTTTGTTGAGTGTGAGTAGACAGGTGACAAATATTAAGGTAAAAATGCAATAGGGTTAGGGCTGGAGCAATGGCACAGTGGGCAGGGAATTTGCCTTGCACACAGTCAACCCAGGTTCGATTCCCAGCATCCTATATGGTCCCCCAAGCACTGCCAGGAGTAACACCTGAATACATGGACCAGAACTGACCCCTGTGCATTGCTGGGTGTGACCCAAAAAGAAAAAATAATACATTAGGGTTATAGTTTAAAAGCACTATAGCACTGTTCTCCCGTTGTTCAACGATTCACTCAAGAGGGAACCAGTAACGTCTCTGTTGTAAGACTTGTTGCTACTGTTTTTGGCATGTCAAATATGCCGTGGTGACCTTGCCAGGCTTTGCAGTGCAGGTGTAATACTCTCGGTAGCTTGCTGGGCTCTTCTTCGAGGGGCAGTGAAATCAAACCCTGGTCACCTGCATGCAAGGAAATGCCCTACCCTCTATGTTATGGCTCTGGTTTAAAAGAGGAGTTTAAGCACAATTAAACAGTGGAATTAGAAAGGCTTTTCAGTGCTATACAATATTAGCAGTCTCAGGAACCATCAATGGATTCATTAATCTCTCTCAAGAGGAATATAGACTGCCTTCCCCTGCAGCCCGTCCTAACTAGCACATGTACCTGAAAGGTTCATCTAAGCCAACAGGGTTAGAATTAGAGGGATATTAAAGCATACTTATGGAATAGTCAAATATTTTAGAATTAACCATTATCCACTCACATTTGCTCTTTAGTTGTTAATAGAGACTTGTCTTCACCTTAAGCTCAATTTTGCTTCATGCATTTCATGTGGTTGAGATCTGAAGCTTGCTAGAAAAAAGCCTTAAAAGACACTGAATCTCGATAAATCTAAAAATTTATCTTCTAAATTATGAAGAAAATTTCTATAATTATAATTTCTATCATTATTTAGATAGAATTTTCTACCACCTATATTAATTTACTCATTTCCAATAAGTACTATTTTAATACTTCTAATTCCTCCATGAATATTACATATAAAAGGCAACATATATACGCATGATAAATTACACATTTCAATTTTAATAGCTTTATTTAATACAAGGAAAATGCTAGAAAAGTATGACATATTAGGACAATATAATAGTGATATTCATACCTTTATCTTACATAGTTATCTGCTTTTTATCTACAATTTTAAAACCCTTGAAGATTTTGCCATGTTTTGCATATGGAAATATACTGTTTTTTCTTTTGGGTCATATCAAATGAGGCTTAGGGGTTACTCCTGGCTCTGCACTAAGTATTATTCCCGGCTGTGGTTGGGATACAATATGGGATGCTGGGAATCAAACCCAGGTCAGCCTCATGCAAGGCAAACAACCTACCCACTGTACTATTGCTCTGGGCCCTGGAAATACACTTTTGGTATTTCAGATAGTTTTTCTTTAATATATGCCAAAAGCAATTTTTCTAAAGACTGTACTATAGAAACATAGAAAAGGTTCCTATAAGCAAAAATCATTTGTGCTAAGTTATTCATGGGGATTCAAATACAATAAAACATGTTATAAATCAACCTGCAATTCCACAACACAGTTATGTTATACCTTAAACCAGGAATTCTAAAAAAGTAAGTCTCAAGCATGGCTTTCGTTATAATAATGACGTTAGAGAGAAACAAATGCTTTTCTATACCCGGCATATTTGCATTTCTAAATGTACAAATGAAGGTCTAAAAGAAGGCAATTTACAAATATAAACCCTTTCAGTGTGTGTCTTTACAAATATAGCTCAAAATAGAGCTTCAAAAGTATTCCATTTGCGGGAGAATAATAGAAAACAGGGTGGAAAAACTTTTATCGAATTGGTAACTTTTTCATATTAAGTAGGTGCTTAAATTTTTAATACTTATTTTCTCATCTATAACAATGGAGAACACAATAATTCTAAGTTCCTATGTTTTTGACAAAATTAATTGATATATAAGGAAGCACTTTTTATAAAAAGTTAATTATAATTTTTATTTTTATTGTCTCATTCCTACTTTGGACAAACTTGCAGGCTATCGAATGTAGCCTGCCCACAGGGCAGAGTCTGGCAAACTCCCCGTGGCGTACCAAATATGTCAAATACCAGTAACAATTATGGGTCTCATTCTCCTAAATAGCCTTGAATATAATCTCAGGGCTAGGATGAAAGAGACGTTACTGGGGTCTGCTCGAGGCAATCGACGAATAACAGGATGATGAAATGAAAAAAATGAAATGAAATTATAATTTTATTCTTTAATATCCTATATAATATGTAATAATCATATATATATATATATATGCACTGTAGCACTGTCTTCCCATTGTTCATTAATTTGCTTGAGCGAGCAACAGTAAAATCTCCATTATGAGACTTGTTGTTACCGTTTTTGGCATATGAAATATGCCATGAGGAGCTTGCCAGGCTCTGCCATGCAGGCGGATACTCTTGCTAGCTTGCCAGGCTCTCTGAGACAGACGGAGGAATCAAAACCAGTTTGGCCGCATGCAAGGCAAACACCCTACCTATTGTGCTATCGCTCCATATGATATAATATATATCACATATATATTATTCTTGATATTCTAGTACTAACATAAATTTGGATTTTGTTTTTAGTCCTAAAAACAATGGGTTGAATTTCAGTATTATATAAATTATAATTTTTTAGGTTGACATTTTTTAAGCATAGAAAATATATTAAGCAAATTGCTAATATGATATTGATTTTTTTTCTAGCTGTCAGGTTTTTATTCTTATAGTATAAGAGTGAAATTTTGTCTTTGTATCTAACTTTTTATAAGATCTATAATAATCTAAATTTCTTGAACCAAATTCCTTTTTCTGAACTTTGAAACGTCAACTAAAAGTTTGAAAGACTTTATATGGTTCAAATTAACTAATTTTATGATGCTTTTCTGGACCTCACTTGGTAGCATAACTTTCAGGAGAGTAATTACAAATTAACTTACTTAGTACTGTTGGTACAAACATAATTTACTTTTAGCCCACACTAAGAATTCCTTCTTATACTGTATGTACATAAAGAAGATTCATAGATGCATCTTTAGAAGTATGAACAAATTATCTCTTTAATTAAATATAGATTAGAATAGTGAATTTTTTTCTTTTGTGTAGTAGATATATTGTAAACATGTATATTTAGAAAATCATGAACATGGCAAAGATTCAAGGTGTTTTGATTTAATACATTTTAATAAATCATACATCCATTAAGAAAATAACGGATCAGTTTACAAAACTACATAGAGACATAAGGTACATGTATGACATGTGCCTGACCTGGGTTTGATTCTTGGCACCACAGGATCTTTCAATCATGGCTGGTGAAACCGTGAAGGCTCCTGAGCCTTTCATGTGTGGCCCTGGAGGTCCCCAGCACTGCCTGACTAGGTTGTGTATTGTCAGCACTAGTGGGCCCATGCAGCACCACATCCTCAGGCCCTTGCACAGAACTGAAAGTCTGGTTTGTCAAGAATCTCTCGTGTACTCTCCTGTGAAAGAAAAAAAGATATATATATATATAAATTATGTCTATAATTTGGCAAAAACATAACACTATATATTAATGAAACATATTTATAATCATCTGATAATTATTTCCAATTGCATACATTGAATACTTATATCTATAAGAAATGTCTAAATATCTATGATTAAGGAAGAATGAGACTAAAAAGTCACAATGATGTGAGAAAGCAATATTTTAATTAATATAAAAGTTTCTGGGCTGGAACGATAGCACAGCGGGTAGGGTGTTTGCTTTGCATGCAGCCAACATGGCCAACCCGAGTTCGATTCTCTCAGAGAGTCTGGCAAGCGACCAACAGTATCTCGCCAGCCCTGCACGGCAAAAGCCTGGCAAGCTACCATGACATATTCAATATGCCAACACACAGTAACAAGTCTCACAATTTTGCTGGGCCCACTGGAGCAAATAGATGAACAACGGGAGGACAGTGACAGTGATAAAAGTTGCTGCATGACCATTAAGCCACAGGGCAATGCAAATTGAAGCCATGATCAGATACTCCCAAACACTGAAATAGTTATAGTATTTTTCCATTTTAAACGATAGTGTGACTTATATACTATTAACGATTGTGTCATATATACATTGTTCCAGTACTACAATCACCACCAGTTGACTCCACAGTCCTCATTACATGCAATGTGACTTCTGTGAACAAAACTATTCATTTCTATTCCTATGACTATTTGTTGCTCCCTAACTATGTTTCTTTATAAGCCAAATTTTGTATCTCTAGGACTCCTTTTGACTGAATACATTCAGTATTATATATTCAAGTGCCTTTCATGTAGCATTCCAATGATGATTTTATACTTTATTATAGCCAAGTAGTGCCATTATTATATATAACACCATTTATTTAAGAACAATCATCTGTTCTTGGGTGCTTGAGTTGGTTCCAGACCTTGTGACTAAGGTTTGAGCAGAAAGGAAAAAATGTCTTTTCAAATACTGTTTTGGGGCCCTTCAGATATATGCCAAGAATTGGAATTGCTGCATGAAGAAAGATGAAAATAAACATAGAGGTAATATAATTAAAGTATGATGCATTGTGAAACTGTCCAATAGGATCGATAATTCCAGGTAGGTAAGGCTTGCTGTATGGTCCTGTATTATATTATAATGTGTAAAAAGTGCTTGAAACATTTAATTTAAAGTCATTAGTAATAGTTGGTGAACTTACTAATATTTACCATTATATATAAAACCAAATCATTCTATAACAATCTAGAGCTAGAAGTAGCACTTTAGCACTGTCCTCCAGTTGTTCATCGATTTGCTCGAGCAGGCACTAGTAACATCTCCATTCTTAGACTTGTTGTTTCTGTTTTTGTCATATCAAATACATCAGGTACCCCTTGCCAGGCTTTGCCGAGAGGATGGGATACTCTCAGTAGTTTGCTGGGCTCTCCAAGAGGTGAGGAGGAATCGAACCTGGGTCGGCCACATGCAATGCAAATGCCCTACCTGCTATGCTATTGTTCCGGCCCAGAGCTAGAAGTAAAACTCAAATTTTGAAAAACTATCTACTGTACAGCTAATTTGTCTCATATATGTAGTATTTAGCTATTTAAAGTTTTCTTCCCTTTTCCAGAATAGGTTAAACTATTCAGTGACTTCAAGTATTTGATTCTGTTTTACACATGCATACAGGAAAGCTGAAAACATATCTGTAGTACTGGCCAATAAAGATGCAATGAGTTCTGTGGGTAGAACTCTGTGGTAGAACTTTTCCTAAATATATATATATATATATATATATATATATATATCAATTTAAACATCAGTTGCCCTTACTTCCTAAATCCCCAAAAGCAGTCCTGACAAGGGACTGCTTGGACCAAGGAGTCTGGCCAAAGTGTCATAATGCTTAACTATAACTTAAGATCTTGTTCATGAACAGATTCTGCCATGATCCAAAAGTAATAACTAGATTTCAACCCTGCTGGGGTTAGGAATGATTGATTTTTCCTGAGCACTCTATTCTGAGTCTGTAGCGAAAGGTCCCCAGGACAGTCACCTTGCAAATCTAAAAGTGTCTATTACTGGTGTCCGTACAGAATGGCAAGTATAAGGAAGGAGAATTGGAGCTGTTAATCCAAGTTGCTGGTCTAAGGAGAGGAAAAACACACCTTAAATGCTATTTTGCTCTTGTGGGCTGCAGGTGGTTAGGAAGTCTGGAAAAACATTTCTGATTGAGCTTCCCATTGGGAGGCATGGTTGGGGGGAGTATGATGAGAGAGAAGAAAGCGAGCGACTACAAGGAGAAGAAAGGGATTGAAGGAGAAGGAGAGAAGAGAGGGAGAGACAGCAGAGAGAGAGAGAGGAGATGGATAAAACAGGGAGAAAGAATTGCATGGTTAGGGAGAGATACACAGAGAGAGAGAAAGAGAGAGAGAGAGAGAGAGAGAGAGAGAGAGAAAGAGAGTTGGAGAGAGCTGGAAAAGATGAGAGATTGAATAAACGGCAACTAATCAGCAACCAGTTTGGCCCTCATTCTTCCTTTGTCTGCCCAAGGCAACAGTCATACAGGGTTAGAGAAGCAGCTTGAGAGCGCTGAAAGCAGGCAACGAGAGAGAGAGCCGCTCAGAAAGTCCTTGACCATCCTTTAATGTGTAATCCCCATGGAGAGGGTTTTTCACAGCCTGAGAGTAGGATTTATACACCCTAGTAATTAATATGTCAATATCTTCTAACATAGGAGAAATGGGGAGTTGGGTCTTTGGTAGATACTTAGCATTCAAAGAACTCATAAAGTTGGAAACATGTCAAAACCTCTTAGGTAATCTACGGGGATAAAATGATTGAGATTACTTCCTCCTCTCTTCTGCATTGTAAGTTTTTAAAGCACAAAATATCATCTGTAAATTAACAGCTCCTCACAAAATAGACTAGGTCTGCTCTCGTCTTAATCTTGAATATTTAGCCTCCAGAACTGTAAGAAGTAAACGTCTGTGATTTAACTGCCCCGTCTAGGCAAATGTGCTATAGCAACAAAATACTTACATTTGACTTCCTATGAGTTTTTATTTCATAAATTGAACATGACTTGAACTTGTCCTCAATATATAAACATAGACTCTATTCAAGGTTTGACAAACTTATTATAACTGATATCATTCCTTTTTTTAATTACTTCCCTAGTGTTCTTATCTATAAAGTATCTAGACATGTGGGCACCATTAAATGATTTGATTGACATTAACCACTGACTTTCTGAGCATCTTAAAACCTTAGGTAGTTCTAGAAATGGCCACTTGCATCCTAGGAATGACAGGAAAAAGGATAAATTTAGGGTTGTTAGAGAAACTTTATAAAGGAATGAAAACACACTGCTCTATATCCAGAGGAAGAGAATTATCTCCAGAGAAGTGTTCTGTCAGCAATGAACGAAATAAACGATTTGCCTTACTCAAGTCAGAGGAAACGCAGTGCATAAACGTATCAGCATGAACCAAATTATTTCTTTAAATAATAAAAATTCGTGTTATCTCTGTGAATTCTATTTTCAACACAGAATATGATTCATTTTATAGCTCTTTAGACTTCAAGTGTTTGTAAAAATGCAGATAAATCCATAAACTTAGAAGTGAACATTAAAAAACATGCTTCAGTTTAAAAATCAACTCTCTCAGCCAGATAACCAAAGATATTAGGAATACATTTTCTATCTCTCTCCTTCTCCCTCTCCCTCCCTTCCTCTCTCTCTCTCTCTCTCTCTCTCAGAGTTATAGAATAAGCAAATAAAAAAGTACATCCTGATTGTTGGTTTCTTCCCCTCCCCCAAGAGAATATTTCTAAAACATTTTATGTAACTAACATACATTTCATTTTTTATTTTCTTAGCATGTTTCTGTGGAAAAGCTAAAACAGTCAAATTAAAGTTCCCTAAAATAGCCAAACAGCCCATCAGCTGATACAGTATGTTAATTGGTATAAGATTGAAAAATAAAATTAATTGAAAGCATACAAATTTATTTGTTGTGTGTGATTGGTAATGTAGGAGTATAGTAAGTCACGTAGGATGTTACAAGGAAGACCTGATAGGTCTTATTTACAAGCTTTTTTATATACTGGCTCTTAAGTAATGATTTCAATATGTCACATATTGGAAATATAAAAACAAAATTCTTTTAATCCAGTACATTTTGGGCAAAGGCAACAGAATCTTCAAACTAACTTACAGAACTGAGCTTTCCAAGAGCTAGAAACTGGAGGGAAACTGGAGGGACAGTGAAATAATGGTGGACATTATACTGGAAAGCTGCCAAATTTGAACCCTATTAAATATGGCGGGGTAATCTTGGATGATGGGTATTAAGTGTTTAATGATGTGTCCTGGAGTGAGGCAGCCACTGGGTAGTGGAGGTAGTGGAGGTAGTGGAGGTCTGCTGATAAGGAATTTATCTGGTACCCGTAGAGTGGGTCTTCTGTGTGTAATCCCTGGGTCACTGGGCAGGGTAGGGTGGGAATTCTGGTTTTAATCCCTTGGTCTCCAGAGATTGGTGAGAGCAGGCAGAAGATCTCTGTTCCCGGGTCCCATTGAGCCTGGAGTCCAAGGTCACAGAGTTCCACTTACCTGGTTCTATGGGGCTTCACTCATGCATCAATCTTGGCCTGAGCTTCCAGAAAGTGACCTGGAACATGGTGACGGCTGGGAAGTGGAGGTAGCGGAGGTAGTGGTTTGAATCATGGAAACACCTGCAAGGGCGATTAGAGACCACTCTAAAAGCCTCTATCCCTCTCGGAGAGCCTGACAAGCTACCGAGAATATCCCATCCACATGGCAGAGTCTGGCAAGATACCTTGGTGTATTCAATATGCCAAAACCAGTAAACAATGGGTCTCATTCCCCTGACCGTGAAAGAGTCACAAATACGGCAGCATTACACAATGGAGTACTATGTAGCTGTTAAAAAAGATGAAGTCATGAAATTTACATATAAGTGGTACTACATGGAAAGTATCATGTTAAGCGAAATGAACCAGAAAAAGCAGGACAGACACAGAAAGATTGCATTCATCTGGGGAACATAAAGCAACAAAATGGGAGACTAACACCCAGGAGTGGCTGAGATTAGTACCATGAATTTTGCTCCATGACTTGGAGGCCAGTCACAAGTGCTAGGGGAAAAGGAAGCTCAGATAGACAAGAGAGCACCAAATAAAGGGTGTTGTCAGGATCCTCCTAGGGTGGGAGAAGCATGCTGAAAGTAGACTATAGACCAAACATAATTGCCACTCAATGCCTCTCTTGCAAAACACAGGACCAAAAAGAAGAGAGAGAGAACAAGGGAGAATGTCCTGCCACAGAGGCAGGCAGGGTGAGATGGGGGGACGGGGGTTGGGAGGGATGCTGGGACCCGTGGTGGTGGAGGATGGGCACTGGTGGAGAGATGGGTATTGATCACTGTATAACTGAAACCCAAGCACAGAAATTTGTAAGTCTATAACTGTACTCATGGTGTTTCATTAATAAAAAAAAAATATATAAAAAAAGAAAAAATAAAAAGAAGGATGAGGAAACGGACATGGCTCCAGAGGCACAAGTACTTAAACCAGAGCCTGGCAGCTTGAGGCAGAAAAATGAATGGACTTTGCATTAAACTACAGTGCCATGTCTCCCTGGAAGGGAAAAGGTGTCTCTCCCTTCCACCTTCCCCCGAACCCATGGCAGCAAGGTGGCTGCCGCCTCAGCGCTTGTTGGAAAGCCAGGTAGGAGTCGGTGGTGACGCGGCAACTGCAGACTCATTGGAAGGGGTGGGGTCAGAACCAGCTAGTCCTTCACGCCCTACCAAGGTCAGGAGTTGCCCCTCAAGAGCGGCTTACTGGCATGTCCATGGCTCCAGAGACAGAAGGACTTAAACCAGAGCCCAGCAGCTTGTGGCAGAAAAATTAATAGACTATGCATTAAACTACGGTGCCAGGAACAGGGTTGAATACACTGACATCTCTCCTTAATCATATGCTCATCTAATCTTTGATAAAGGTGCAAGTAATGTGAAGTGGAGTAAGGAAAGCCTCTTTAATAAATTGTGTTGGCATCACTGGACGGCTACATGCAAAAAAATAGGCTCAGAACTCTGCCTAACACCATGTACAAAAGTAAGATCAAAATGGATTAAAGACCTCAACATCAGACCAGAAACCATAAGGTACATTGAAGATAAAGTTGGCAAAACCCTCCATGACATTGAAGCTAATGGTATCTTCAAAGATGCCACGCCACTGGCCGAGCAAGTGAAAACAGAGATAGATAAATGGGACTATCTTAAACTAAGAAGCTTCTGCACCTCCAAAGAAACAGTGACCAAAATACAAAGACAGTCTACAGAATGGGAAAGGATATTCACCGAATACACATCTGACAAGGGGTTGATATCCAGGATATACAAAATACTGGTTAAACTCCACAAGAAGAAAACATCCAACCCCATCCAAAAATGGGGCAATGAAATGAACAGAAACTTTCTCAAAGAAGAAATCCGAATGGCAAAAAAGCACATGAGAAAATGCTCTACATCATTAATCATCAGGGAGATGCAGATCAAAATCACAATGAGATACCATCTCACACCTCAGAGACTGGCCCACATTCAAAAGAACAAAAGCAACCGACGCTGGCGTGGATGTGGCGAGAAAGGGACACTCCTTCACTGTTGGTGGGAATGTCCACTGGTTCAGCCCTTCTGGAAAACAGTATGGACGATTCTCAAAAAATTAGAAATTGAGCTCCCATTTGACCCAGCAATACCACTCCTGGGAATATATCCCAGAGAGGCAAAAATGTATAGTCGAAGTGACATCTGCACTTGTTTGTTCATTGCAGCACTCTTTACAATAGCCAGAAACTGGAAGAAACCTGAATGCCCAAGAACAGATGACTGGTTAAAGAAACTTTGGTACATCTACACAATGGAGTACTATGTAGCTCTTAGAAAAGATGAAGTCATGAAATTTACATACAAGTGGTACAATATGGAAAGTATCATGCTACGCGAAATGAGTCAGAAAGAGAGGGATAGACATAGAAAGATTGCATTCATCTGGGGGATATAAAGTAACAAAGTATGAGATTAATACCCAAGAATAGCTGAGATCAGCACCAGGAGGATTACTCCATAACTTAGAGGCCAGCTGGTTATCCTAGAGGAAAGGGCTGTTCAGATAGAGAAGGGAGCACCAAATAAAGGATGTTTGGAGGATCCTCCCAGGAGGGGAGATGCATGTCGAAAGTAGACTATGGACTGAAAATGTTTGCCACTCAATGCCTCTTTTGCAGACCACAACACCCAAAAGGAGAGAGAGAACACAAGGGATTGCCCTGCCACAGAGACAGGGGTTGGGGGGATGGGGGTGGGAGGGATATTATCCATGGTGGTGGAAAATGGGCACTGGTGGAGGGATGGGTATCTGATCATTGTATAATTGAAACCAAAGCACAAAAAATTGTAAATCTACAACTTTAAAAAAAATAAAATAAAATAAAGGGGAAAAAAAAAACTACGGTGCCATGCCTCCACAGGAGGGAAAGGGTATCTCTCCCTTCTGCCATTTCCCTCCCCCCGCAGCAAGGTGGCCACTGCCTCAGAGCTTATTGGAAAGCCAGGTATGAGCCGGTGGTCATGGGGCAACTGCAACCTCAAAAGAAGGGGGGAGGTTCTGGCTCGTCCTTCATGCCCTACCGAGGTCACGAGTTGCCCCGCCACAAGCGGCTCTCTGGCACAACCATGGCTCCAGAGGCACAGAAACCAATCTCATAATTATCTGGCTCTTGGCAGAAATTCCTACAGACTTAATTAGTAAAACATCAGAAATCCAAAATTGCATGACTGCTATCGTGGCTGCAAAACATCATATGGTTTTCCTAACCAGCTATAGAAAACAAATTGTTTCACAATGTCTTTCCAGCAGTTCTGATTTTTAGGTGGAAATTCTAAACAATAATGGTGCATCTTTTGTTGAAATAATGAATGTAATCAAACTAGAGAATTAAGTAGAAATCATCTGCCTCACAGACATCGGGAGGGATGAAGGGGTAAGTTGGGGTTCTTAGTGGTGAAAAATAAGCACCAATGAAGGGAAAGGTGTTTGATCATCATATGACTGAGACTTAAACATGAAAGCTTTGTATCTTTTCCCACAGTGATTCAATAAATAAATATCACAAAATCACAAATGACAAATCATCCTGTTAATCGTCGATTGCCTCGAGCAGGCCCCAGTAACGTCTCCTTCATCCTAGCCCTGAGATTATATTCAAGGCTCCTTAGGAGAATGAGACCCATCATTGTTACTGGTATTTGGCATATTGGGTATGCCACAGGGAGTTTGCCAGACACTGCCGTGTGGGCAGGCTACATTCGGTAGCCTGCCAGTTTGTCCAAAGTAAGAATGAGATAATAAGATGTCATAATAAGATGTCATGGCCGCGCGGTTCTGGGACCTGGTTTCTAGAGTCTCTGAGTCTTGGCCGCTGATGGGATTACACGGCGCCAGGGGGCCAGTTGGTGGGTGTGACCCCCCGCCTACTGGAATTTGGAGGATCTGGGTGGAGGATGCTCGACCCAAATCCGAGTAAGCTTGGAGATCTCAGCCCCGGAACCCGCATGACCCTGTCCCTCTGCCAGTACCTTCATGCGTGCGGAGAGTGGTCTCAGCATGGTGGTGGCTGGTCCTGGAGGTCTTTGGCTGCTGGGGAGGAAAGCTCAACCTGCTCCCCTCCAAGGGGCCCTGGCAGCGAGGACAGTCGGGCGCAGAGGCAGGAGACTGAAAAAATAAATATAACAAAAATAAATAAATATAACAAAAAAAGAAGGATTAGGGAGGAGAGGCTGATAAAAGGCCGAACTAGGCTGCCAAAATGAAGAAAGACTCAAATGACTGGCGTATTTTCAATGCATGTACATTAGTACTGGATGGATCCATCGAGGACCTGATGGCACAAGCGCAAAACATCTACTATGATATCATTAGTCTGAACGAGACAAGAAGGCATAAATCAAATCACACTGTTTTTGATACTGGAGAAGAACTGTTCCTCAGAACATGCAACAAAAGAGGCATCGGTGGTGTCAGTGTCCTTGTCAACATGAACTTGGCAGTGAGCATTGATTCATTCCAATGACTAACAACCCTAATCAGATGATTACACTTAAATAGATGTGCCTCACTGCCGGCAGTTTCTATCTTTGTTATCTATGTACCAACATCCAGTTATGATGAAGGAGAAATTGAGAAGTTATACATGGAGCTGGAGAAGTTCTATAAAGAAGGCAACACCTTCTACAAGATCATTGTCGGTGATTTTAATGCCAAGATAGGACCAAGAAGGTCAGCCAAAGAACTCCACATCAGGAACCATGGCCTAGAATGGAATGAACAGGGTGGACAGACTGTCTGAGTTGATCATGTCAACCAGACCATCCATAGTAACCCACAGTTCCAGAAGGCAGAATTTAAAGTTTGGATCTGGGAGTCTCCTGGTGGACGGTTCTACAACGAAATTGACCACATCATATTCAATTGAAGGTTTTGCCTGATCGATGTCGCTATGTCCAAAAATTCCAAATGGGATCGGACCATCGTCTCCTTTGTGCAAAATTTTACTTCACAGAGCAGGGAGAAAGAGCTGCAAAGTCTAAGAAGAGAATTCCCAGGACAACCACCAACTGGGAGCTCTTTGGCACTATTATAGCAACAAGGGAAGATATCATCATTGACAACATTGACGAGAAATACAATCAACTGGTTCAGCACCTACATGATTGTGCGAGGAATGCTGAGAGAGAGATAGACACAAAAAGACACCTGTCTTTGAAAACTCTTGAGCTCATTCACCAACGTGGTTTGGCACAAACCTTGGCAACCACAAGTGAACGTCCAAGCTCTCAAAGCAGTGCAGAGAAGTAATAAAGGAAGACCTCAAAGAGAGAAGAGCAGCAGTGCTGGCGGATGCAGCAGAAGACAGGAAAAGCATTTGCAACACCCTGCTGTCATTCGCCAACTACAAGACCAAGATGACTGCCTTCCGACATCCTGATGGATCTATCATATCTTCCAGACGTGCAATGGAGAAGATCATCCATGACTTCTACTCGGATCTCTTCGATAGTAATGTCCACCTGCCCACATACCAAATTCTGCAGGATGGATATGTCTTTCTTAATGTTTTCCCTTCCAAAATTCGACACGCCATTTTGTCAGTAAAGAAGAGAATAACACCTGGCCCAGCCAAGGTTAAACCCGAACGCTTGAAGAACCTGCCATCAGTACTCATCTAAACAATGGTTCGACTCTTCACATGCTACTTGTCTGAATGCAAGGTTCCATCCCAATGGAAAAAGAGCAGGACTGTACTATTGTAAAAGAAGGGAGACATCCACGACATTGGCAACTATCACCCGATCTGCCTGTTGTCTGTCATCTACAAGCTGCTCACTTGAGTAATCCTGAATAGGATTGGCAGAACACTATATGAAAGACAACCATGCAAGCAAGCCGGTTTCTGAAAAGGATTCAGCATAATCGAACATGTCCACACAAAGGCTTCTCGGGAGTTCAAGATGCCGCTCTGTCTAGTATTAATTGATTTAAAGAAGGCCTTTGATTCTGTTGAGACTAAAGCCGTCATCGAAGCCCTAGCCAAACAGGTTGTTCAAACTCAATACTTAGGATCCTCTGTGAGCTGTATTACGGATTCACTACCAGGATCTCACCATTCTACATGTAAGTGATCATCCATGTCAAGAGAGGGGTTCGGCAGGCTGATACCATTTCACCGAAACTCTTCAGTGCCACCCTCGAGAACATCATGCAATGACTGGAATGGGAAGGAATGGGAATGAAGACAGACGGTCAGCAACTGCACCACCTTCTCTTCGCTGATGACATCATTCTAATAATACCAAACTTCAGCAAAAAGTGGCAGAAATGCTGGCTGACTTCGACTGTGTGTGTGGAAAGGTCGGACTACAGTTGAATCTCACAAAGAGAATGCTTATAAGAAACGGACTCATTCCTGACATTCCATTCACTCTCAGTGGAATGAACATCTCTGAATGCAACAGTTATGTGTACCTAGGTTGAGAAGTCAACATGATGAATGACCTGGCACCTGAGTTGCACAGGAGGAAGAGAGTGGCTTGGAATGCCTTCATGTGCATCGAAGAAATAACTAAAAGGATGAAGAACCTCCGACTCCAGGCACATCTCTTCGATTCCACTGTTCTTCCTACATTAACATATGCCTCAGAGACCTGGGCCCTACAAAAACAGGATGAAAACACTATTTGGGTCTCCCAAAGAGGAATCGAAATAGCTATGCTTGGAGTATCATGCTTCACTCAAGTGAGAGAAAGAATCTGGAGATCTGACTTCAGTTGACGATCAAGAATCAGGAATACTGTCTCCTTTGCCAAGGAGTGGAGAATCAGATGGGCTGGACACATAATGAGATTTGGAGGCTACCACTGGACTAGAGCCGTTACTGACTGAATTCCATGGGAATTCAAAAGATTGCGTGTCTGCCAACCTACAAGATAGTCAGACTTCTTCATCACGACCCTGAATGATTGGTTTGAGGCTCTTTGTGTTCCTAGAATGAGCAGATGCATCGGGCTACATTAACACACGACAGGGACAAATGGAGACGTAACTGGTGCCGGGAAATTGATGAGTAACAGGATGTTAAGTGTCAAGTGATACTGGTAAGCTGACACTTCGTTGTATGTTATGGTGTTGGAAGTTGTATGCCTGAACATTAACAGTAAGTCACAATACCTCAAATAAAAGAAAAATAATGAATGAAGACATTCTAAAGTATGAGGATATATTTTAAGGAAGGAGTTTATAAAAAAGAAAAATATTTTGGGACCAGGGTGACACTTATTGGGTTAGGTACTTGACTTGTATCAAATGCCTCTGGTTTGTTTCCCAGCACCATATAAAATCTGCACAGCCAGGCATAAACCTTGATAACTGAGTAAAAAAAAATAAGAGTTTTTCCAGTTATAGTAAATAAATTATACTTCACAACTAATACATTAGCAACTATTAAAACACACAATTTAGTCCACTTTTAAATATGTATTCTTAAGAGCGATAAATATCTACAGTATCATTTAAATTTTATTAGAAATATAACATGTATTAATTATAACATTTGAGAAAATATGTTTCTTAATCAAAATACCTGAATTATTTACTGTTATATATAAAGGATAATTTAAATTGAAATTCATTGAAAATAACAATTAGGAGTTTATATTATTCATCTCTATTAATATGTCACTATATGAAAGTAATTAAATAATATACAAAGTTAATGTTTTTTAATGAATAGTAAAGAATGACACTGTGTGTAGTTTATTAAGTGACTATCAAAATGTGTCTAGGATCAGAAATTTAATGATGCTCCATTGATTTCCTATATATCAAAGAGCATAATGATTCCAGATGTTTTGTTAAGTATTTCGTTTTGTGGATATTGTCAATGTGATTATGTTATGCATTGAAAGTTCATGCGTGTGTTTAATGTTAGTCAGGGTAAAACAATAGAACCAAAGGAAACATTTCCATGATGGTTGACAATGGTAGTCCAATTAATTTAGAAGACATAATTCAGCGAATAGTTCACTGAACAGAGGTCATTTTATTCATCACAGCTATAATCAATACCCTACATTTTAACTTTAAGTTAATTCACAGAAGCTTCTGAGTTTAAGTGACATAATAAACTAAAAAATATACTTAAAAAATTTAATAGAACAAAATGCAAGCTTTAGCTTGACTTTAACTAGATTGATACTCATAAATATATGCTCTATTTTTAGTGACTAAATGTTTCTCATTTGAAATTAAATGGCATTCGATAATATTAAACTACAGTAACATCTGGACAACTTTTGTTAGTAGTTTAACAACAGTGTTTAGAAAATTCTACCATTCCAGTTGTAGCTATATTAAATATATTTCACAATAAGGACATTGTGAACTTAATGCAATAGGATAAATATCTGAACCAAAGAAAGCTCATTACCCAAGGGAACTCATATTTCTAAAATAAGTAGTCAGTAAAAAGTAATTTCTCTAAACTCTACTTAATATCAAATTTGTAGTCATCCTAAAACATAAGTTTCATATTTTAAATATAATTAGAATAATTTATTGCCTTACTTACAAAATATAAGCATATCTATATTCATTACTAATGACCCATTTTTGAAAGTTCTTATTTAAAATTGCTTCATCTTAACATTTGCTCAAAGTCTTAGTTCTCTTTTCATAGTCACTATATATCTGAGTCACTGACTTCAAACATACTTTGAAAGACTCCTTCACTGATCTACTGTGTCGACTGCTTCTACTGGGAGTAATGTTTATATGATTGGTTAGATCTTATTGATTCAATCAAAAAGATTAAATAGCACTTTCTTCATATATCATTCACTATTGACAGTTCCTATTGAATGTTATCTTCTGTAAATTTTATAATTGTGAATTGTAAATATAGCAGAAAAGTACAGTGAAATTTTTTCTGTTTGTTTGGTTCACTTTATTAAAAATTATTTAAGTTTTAAACATCAATTTATGTTAATATCATTAATTTTAGCTAGAGAGTTCACATTACATTTATTAGACATTGTTGCTATAATCAGGAGGACTGGTGTTCTAGGATCTGACCTCAGAGATTGCTTTTAAAAAACTACAGAAGAACAAATTAATTCATATATTAATAACTACTGTGATTGACAATAACCTTGATCCTGCAGTACTCCAGAAAAAAAATTAGTCAAAGGAATGGTCCTCATTCCTCTGATCCTGAAGGAACACCCAGTATGTCATTGGGCTACACTTGCACGTGACAGGGATGAATGGAGACGTTACTGGGCCCATTGGAGAGAAACGATGAACAACGGGGTGATAGTGATAGTGAGTGATAGTCAAAGGAAGGAAAAACATTTCAGCAAGTTTGGAAATGGAGGCATATACGAAGTTAGCTTACTGTTTTTACGGTCCGGTCACAGTCCTCCTGTTGTTCATCTATTTGCTTGAGCGTGCCCAGTAACGTCTCCATTGGAGACTTTGTTGTTATTGTGTCTGGCATATCCGATACATCACGGGGAGCTTGCCAGGCTCTGCTGTGCGGGCGAGATACGCTCAGTAGCTTGCTGGGCTCTCCGAGAGGGGTGGAGGAATCGAACTCAGGTCGGCCATGTTGGCCGCTTGTAATGCAAACGCCCTACCACTGTGCTATCGCTCCAGCCCTTACTGTTTGGTTTTAGTAAAATTGGAGAATTCAAATCTTACAAAAGAGCCCCAGACCATATCTTGTCTGTTGCCAGCAGAGAGATGGCCCAGTGCCACATTTTCCAAAACATGATACTTCAGAATTTTTCCAGAAGACTGATGCAAGCTGAGAATGGAGTCAATGATTCCCTTTTCTGCCTGAAGACACAGCAGCCCGCAGCCACACCACGTATCATCCAACATAGAAACGGCCCAGCTCCTCAGTTGAACCACACCAAACTGTCAAGTTACCATATTGTTCCAGATGTATATTTCCTGGACTGCTCTACACCTCCAAATTTCATAGCACTTTCAGCCAAGTAGAATCACAACAAATCTGATGGGAAAGTTGTTTAGGAGACCAAGAACCTCAATGAGCCAAAACAATAATAGAGAAGGCTCAACTAGCACTAATCAATTTTAGTGACTGTATTGTGATATATGACAATTATCACAACTTGACATTTATTTATTTAATTTTTGATCATCCCATTTGTTTTGGATTGTAACAAAAATATACATTTGTTTGTGTCTTCAGGTGGCAGACTGAGATGGTCAGTGGGAAACTGGGGGCATTGGTGGCAAGAGGTCACACTGGTGGTAGAACTGGTGGTGGAACATTTAACGCCTGCAATGCATGTATTATGAATAACTTGGCAAATCAGGTTGTTATAATAAAGCATTAAAAACTTTAAGGTAAAGGCCCTCCCGTTGATCGTCGATTTGCTCGAGCGGGCCCAGTAACGTCTCCATTGGAGACTTTGTTGTTACTGTGTCTGGCATATCAAATACTCTCGGTAGCTTGCCGGGCTCTCGGAGAGGGGCGGAGGAATCGAACTCGGGTCGGCCATGTTGGCCGCTTGTAAGGCGAACGCCCTACCCACTGTGCTAAAACACCCTATAAGTAGGAAAGAGATTTACCAAAATGTTAGACTATACTACCTTAAAATCAATGATTTTCTTTAAATATTAAAATAAAACTAAAATAAAGAGATTATATTAGAAAGTATATGATTATCTAAGATTTTTCTGACTGTTGATAAAATAAATGTATAAATGATTGAAGCAATGAAAATAAATCACTGACCAACAGAGTAAGATATGGTGGGAAGATAATGTCTTTGTGAAGTATCCTAGTATATCAAAAGGAATATTGTTTTTTTATTTTTCACTGAAGTCATGCTTCTATTATATTTTTCAATTTCAGTTAAATATTTAACACAAATAGGAAGGAGTAAAAAATAAAAATGAAAAGACTAAATTCAGGGGCTATTTTCTACCTTTTGCCATTTAGTTTGTAATCAGAAAAGAATGAATGCACAATGCTGTCATATTTATTTTGCAGTGAAATACCAAATACAGGGTTATGATTCTGATCTAGTTGGAATATTTTCCATTATTCACCTTATTTAATAAATTGTCACTTGAATAGGGGTCTGATAGGGTTTTTCACATGAATCAAAGAACCACTCAGCCTTCCTCCTTTTTATGCAAGCTACATTTGAAGCTAATGAAGCATAACCTCTGAGCTGATACTGTTGCAGATGAAAGAGACATCATGTCACATCTTCCCATTTATTTCACCGCTTCCTCATAGCCAACACAAAACACACTGATTGTCTTGCACTTAATTCTGACAGATGATCGGCATACTTGCTGCTTTCTTGTCTAATTATTTTCTACAATATGCATATTTTAGGAGTTAACTTTGAAAGAAACTGATAGCGTTAGTGCTTTATTTTATTACTATTTATGATAACACATTTTTATATTCCTTATCACTTACTGCTAGGGCACTTTCTACAAGAAACACCATTTTTTGTATTGCCCCCTACTATAGCTACTCTCCATGCACCAAACCTCCAACAGGGAAAAATGGAGCCCTTGTAAATTCCTGGCAGCATCATTCTTCTACCCCCTTTTCAGGGTAGGGAAATTAAACAGGGAATTTTGAGAACTTAGGACCCTCCCTAGCTCACCCCATAGACTAGACAGCAGACTACAGCATTTCTTAAAATTGATGTCATGACTGGAATCGCCCAAAGCCATGTGGTGATAGATATTCAGGGCAGAGGTGCATGTTTCAAGAATCCCAGTATGCCGTTGGGACATATGGTATAGACTTCTTCAACCTGGATACCTGTGTATCCCCTTTTCTTGGAGCAATAAAAACTAACTTTAAAGTCCAATTTGGTCTCTTCTTGTTTGTATTCAGAGAAACAACTCACTAGTTGGAAAATATGCTAACAACTTCACCAAAAATATAAACACTAAAAACCTAATTTGTGATGGTACATGTTCAAAGTGTACTGGGAATAATCCTGATTATTCCATTTTTCATAATTTTATATACTATTTTATATAGCAAATAATACTATGAAATAAACCAGGAAGTTCAATAGCAAAATATTACTTTCATCAGAATTTTTTGTTGGTCATAAAAAACTATAGAAAAAAAATTCAGGAAAATCGGTGTAGTCTTGCCTATAATCTTCTCCACAAGTGGGAATTCTTCAATGTAAAAATGGGCAGTGCATTTCTATAGACATGTTCTTTCCATAATAATGCTATTTAGTCACACCTGTTGACAAACACTAGTTAATCAGTAATAAAATTCAGTAATAAAATCAGTAATAAAATTTGTTACAATCCAAATAAATTTTAGAGGTCTGGAGAAACAGTACAGCACTTAAGGCACTTGCCTTTAATTTGGTTGACCCATTTTTGATCATGCATGTTCCCCTGAGCCACACCAGGAATAATCCTTGAGCATAGAAATCGAAGTATTTCCGGAGCACCACTAAGTGTGCTCCAAATACAAACAAAAATTCAGGAACAATTTATTTTGTCACTAACATGGTTTAGGGAGTAAACACCCCTTATTTTTTATAGAAGCATACAAATAATTAAAACAAAACAGGTTTTATATAAAATGTTTAGAGTTTAAAAATAATAATAATGTGGAATACAAATTTTAAAAACTGACTCCACAAATAGATTTCAAAGAATGTAAGTTTATTTCCAAAATAGTAAAGGTATGTTATTATGAGTAGAAATATAGATTTTTCAATCATCATAATTGAAAGCAAGTTTTGCACACATATTTTTTATACAGATGTCACACAAATTACTAAAAAATAGTCTTCATTTCATTATATAACTTACACCTTTATAGTCTATTACTATCATATTTACTCAATAAACCTTATGTGTTCAAATAATATAAGCCTATTTTGGGAAATAAAAAAATTCACTTGTGTAGAATTAAGACACACTTGATTATTTCATAAAAATTTTATAGTAAAATTTTATCATGAGTTATCACCATCAAAGTATAGATTAAAAACAAACATTAGAAAATAAAGAATAAAAAAAGGAAAGCGAAAAACTAGAAAACAAAGAGAACAAATAAACCACTGGAAAAATTAGAGCACCTAGCTAAAATTGCTCACTAAATGCAATAAAAATGTTATTGAAGTACAAATAAGAGAAAGTAATTAAGAGCTTGTGACAAAACAGAAAAAACTCCTCCCAATGTTGAAAACTATGGAAAGTTTCTGTAAAGTGTTTAGTCAATAATTCAAAATCTATTGTGACTAAGGTCTTCAGAATACTGTAGTTGCCACTGAATTAAATTTTAGATTTCACTCCTCAAAAGAATATATGAATTTCTTTTTACATGAAATTGGACTATTCCTGAATATAATGGTATCAAGTGCACTTTATTAGAAATCAAAAACCCATTTTATTTTTGGTTCATCTACTGTAGGTCAGCTTCTGCATTTACAAATCTATAAAATTGAGTCCAAGTCTTAAATTTAGTAATTATAAATCATCAATATTACCAATTCTATTATTCAATTAATTTTCATAAAAGTATAAGTATTTATAGGTATGAATGTATAGTTTTTTGTAAAAACAACAACCAATGTTGCAAATACAGCATTTATGTATAAGTGAACTATTGATAAAATTATTTCAGTTATTCTCATTATCCTGTCATATTTTAAAATATATAGTTTATTTCTATATTTTCTATGTTAATTATACTTTAGTACACCAATGTTAATTGTAGGCAGATCTTAAATAGTTCTCACATAAGAAATAAATGTCACTGTGAACAGTGATGGATGCTAAATAAACTTTTAATTTATTATAATTTTGCAATATATTCAATATTGCTGGAGCGATAGCACAGCGGTAGGGCGTTCGCCTTACAAGCGGCCAACACGTGACCAACCCAGGTTCGATTCCTCCGTTCCTCTCGGAGAGTATCCCATCTGCATGGCAGAGCCTGACAAGCTCCCCATGGTGTATTCGATATGCCAAAAATAGTAACAACAAGCCTCATAATGGAGACTTTACTGGTGCCTGCTCGAGCAAATCGATGAACAAAGGGAGGACAGTGCTATAGTGATGCAGTGAATAACCTGGTGAACGCTCAGGGTACCAAAAGAGATGCTGGGGATCAAGATGCTCAGGTTGGCTACATGAAAGGCAAGCACTTTACTTGTCAAATTATCTCTCCAGCTTTCTTCCCTTTAAATTTTCTTAATTCTCTTTACTCTTATTAAATTTTTGTTTTGTCAGCTTTACCTATTTCATGTTAATGCCAAAATACATTAGCAAAGAATTAAAAATAGTTTTATTTGTAACAGAAGACATGATGATTACAATAATGAGACCCAAGTACAAAATAAAAGTTAATGCAATACATTTTGGATGCCAGAAAAGAAAACTTAAGAAATGAGAATAAAGTTTTAGATTATACTAGCACAGCGGGTAGGGCGTTTGCCTTACAAGCGGCCAACATGGCCGACCCGAGTTCGATTCCTCCGCCCCTCTCGGGGAGCCCGGCAAGCTATCGAGAGTATTGGATATGCCAGACACAGTAACAACAAAGTCTCCAATGGAGACGTTACTGGGCCCGCTCGAGCAAATCGACGATCAACGGGAGGGCCTTTACCTTTACTGTAAGGTGAGTTGAATTTCCCTAGTTACGCATGTTAAAATCATATAGCAATAAACACAAATTTATTTATTTTATTTATTTATTTTCTGAAAATTCCATTTTCCATTATGTTGGAGCAAGCAATATAAAGCAAATTTGTTATATGCCTACTAATGGAGCAGCCTTGGGCATGGGAGGGGTGGGTTGGGAGGAAAACTGGGGACCTTGGTGGAGAGAAGGTAACACCAGTACTGGGATTAGTGTAGAAACATTCTGTGCCTTAAATAACCGTATTACTTTGTAAATAATCAGGTTTTAATAAAAATTTTTAAAATTTGATTAAAAAATTATTTTCTAATATATTATTAGCACAATTACATTGCTATATTACTTAACATGATAAAAGTTACAAAAGTATAACATTTATTATGTATCTATGAATTATTTTCTACCCAAGGGTAGTGCTTTATAATCATTTTATAGCAATCCTAATTATTTATAATCTTTTAAAAAATTTCTTTGCTTTTTTGGGGTCACACCTAGCCATGCCCAGGGGTTACTCCTGATTCTGCACTCAGGAATTATTCCTTGCGGTGCTTGGGGACCCAACCATATGGGATGCTGGGAATAGAACCGGGGTCTGCCGTATTCAAGGCAAACGCCCTACCTGCTGTGCTATCACTCCAGGCCCCTCTTTTAAAAATAATTGTTCATGTTTCTTATGGGCTGGAGCAATAGCACAGCGGGTAAGGTGTTTGCCTTGCACTCTGCCAGCATGGCCGACCCAAGTTTGATTCCTCCACCCCTCTCAGAGAGCCTGGCAAGCTACCGAGAGTATCTCACCCGCACGGCAAAGCCTGGCAAGCTACCTGTGATGTATCCGATATGCCAAACACAGTAACAATAAAGTCTCACAATGGAGACGTTACTGGGACCGCTTGAGAAAATCAATGAACAACTGGAGGACAGTGACAGTGATGGTTCTTATAACATATATTCCAAAACATTAGTTATATAAGAATTAAATGGCTGAATGTATGGGTTCATGAACAAAAAATAAATTGGCTAGATTTTACATTTCCTGGAACATCTACTTATTTCTAATAATAATTTCTTTAAAATTTTGGGCTTACACATGGTGGTGGGGCTGGAGTGATAGCACAACGGTAGGGCGTTTGCCTTGCACACAGCCAACATGGCTGACCCGAGTTCGACTCCTCCGCCCCTCTCTGAGAGCCCGGCAAGCTACCGAGAGTATCTCGCCTGCACGGCAGAGCCTGGCAAGCTACCCGTGACGTACTTTATATGCCAAACACAGTAACAACACGTCTCATGATGGAGACGTTACTCGGCCCGCTCGAGCAAATCGATGAACAATGGGAGGACAGTGACAGTGACCTGGTGGTGCTCAGGGATCACTGCTGAAAGAGCTCAGGATCATTCCTGGCAGGGCATGGAGACTGAAGACAAATCAGCTCTGTGCAAATCAAGCACCCATATGCTCTACTATTGTTTTGGCCCCAATATATACTAATCCCTAGACCTCATTTTCCTTGTATTGAAAGATAACTACAGAATATAGGTCATATAGTTTATATATTTTTAAGAGACTGATAATGCATTAATGCATGTGACATACATAGAATAGTGTCCAGAATAACAGTATTGCTTTTAGGCCCAAATCCCTCCACCATCACCATGATAAACTCATCTACTGGCCTTGTTCCAGAGACTCATAAATAAATCTTGAAAGAGATCAACCAACCACAAAAATTTCTCGGACACCCATTCCGTGCTGAGACCTCTGGGGTGACCTTGGAGTGGGTCAGGCAAGCTCCCACCCAAATGAGCTCCAAAAGCCACTCCCATACTCCCAAACCGCAACACTGCTGCCATGCCTCAGACTCAAATGCCCAGTTTATAATAAAATTTATAATAAAATCCTGGATTTTCAAAAGCATGCAGCCACAATTGCCTTAATTTACCTCCCTTCCTGTGTCCTCTAATTTTAGCATCATGTATGGTTATACTTTACCAAAACTTAGTAAGTCTCTCTCTCTCTTTCTACACACACACACACACACACACACACACACACACACACACACACACACATTTGCTTTGGGGGGCACATCCAGCAATGCTGAGTTTATTACTGTTCTGCACTCAGGAATCAGAGGCCCTTGGGCCTTGGGGACCATATGGGATGCCAGGTATCGAACCAGGGTGAACTGTGTGCAAGTCAAGTACCTTACTTATTGTGCTCAGACCCCTTAATAAATCAATATTGATAAAATAATCTTTAATAAACTGTATAATCCCTTTCTATTTTCATTTTTTATTTGAGAAAAGGCAGAGTCTCCTGTCTCTGTACCTAGCTGTCTTCATCAGGCCCCTGGTAGGGGGTGGGTTGAGTTTCTCCTCCACTCTCCGAGCAGAGCCCCAGCAGCCGAAGACCGAAGACCTCCAGAACCCAGCCACAGCCATGCCCAAGACCACTCTCCACACATTCGGACAAGCCTCCCGCATGAAGGAACCGGCAAAGGAACCCAGGTGTGAAGGATCCAGGGCTGAGATCTTCAAGCCTGCTTGGATCAGGACTGAGCCTCCTCCACCCAGTTCCTCCGTTTTCCAGTAGCTAGGTAGTCACACCCGCAAACTGCCCCAGGCGCCTTGTAATTCCATCAATGGCCAAGATCCAGAGATTATAAAAACAAAGTTCCCTGAATTGCATGGCCACATTCATGGCTACATGACCTCTTATAGTATAGCTTCATCCCTCTCAGAAAACCCAGCAAGCTACTGAGAGTATCCTGCCCACACAGCAGAGCCTGGCAAACTCCCTGTGGCGTATGCAATATGCCAAAAACAGTAACATCAATAGGTCCATTCCCCTGACCCTGAAAGAGCTTCCAATATGGCACTGTTGGGAAGGACGAGTAAGGAGAGGCTGCTAAAATCTCAGGGCTGGGACGCTATTCCACTGGGAGACACTACTGACGCCCACTTGAGCAAATCGATGAACAACGGGATGACAGTGATACAGTGATTTGAGAAAAAGAGATTTGACAACTCATCTCCCCCTCATCACACCTGGTGGTGTTTAGTGATGCCCTGCTAGGTTGTTGGGATATTGCTCTCAGCAGTTCTTTGGGGCCAAGTAGTGGTGTGAATTGAACTTGGGGCTCAAACATACAAAACATACATCCATACTCAGCAGGAGAAATAATAATAAAACAATCATCCCCAGTTCAATCCCCGGCATTAGATGTAGGCCTGCTAGTATACCAGGAGTGACACATGATCACAGAGCCAGAGCACTGCTTGGTGTGTTCCCCTAACCAACAATAAAATTAAGCATGCACTGCAGTCCTTTGATGTATATCCCCAGGTATGATTTTTATCTAAAATTTTATGATAATTTCACAAAAATAAAAATTCACAAAAATAAAACAATCTTTCATTACTTAAAAGCTAGGTGTGTATGTTATCAATGTGCTCTTTTACTGACAAATGTCATTTGGATCAGGTAGCAATTGCCATATTTCACCAATGTAAAGAACATAGCACTGCACTGCACTGCCCTCCCTTTGTTTATTGATTTGCTCGAGCGGGCCTAGTAACATCTTCATTGTGAGACTTGTTACTGTGTTCACTTAATCACTTAACTTCCCGTTAGTCGTCGATTTGCTCGAGCGGGCGCCAGTAACGTCTCCATTTGTCCCTGTCGTGTGCTAGTGTAGCCCAATGGCATCTGTTCGCTCCGGGAACATGAAGGGCCTCAAACCGATAGTTCATGATCTTGATGAAGAAGTCTGACCATCTGGTAGGTGGGCGGCCACGCGGTCTTTTGACATCCTGTGGAATCCAGTTGGTAACAGCTCTAGTCCAGCGGTCGTCTTTAAATCTCATTACGTGACCAGCCCATCTGATTTTCGATACCTTGGCAAATGAGACAGCGTCCCTGATTCTTGATCGTCGACGGATGTCAGAACTCCGGATTCTTTCTCTCATTTGAGTGAAACGTGATATTCCAAGCATAGCTCTTTCTATTCTTCTTTGGGAGACCTGAATAGCGTTCTCATCTTGTTTGCATAGGGCCCAGGTCTCTGAGGCATATGTTAATGCAGGAAGAACAGTGGAATCAAAGAGATGTGCCTGGAGCCAGAGGTTCTTCATCCTCTTAGCTATTTCTTTGACGTTCTTGAAGGCATTCCAAGCCGCTCTCTTCCTCCTGCGCAGCTCGGGTGCCAGGTCATTTGTCATGTTGACCTCTCGACCTAGGTGCACATAGCTGTTGCATTCGGAGATGGTCGTTCCATTGAGAGCGAATGGGGCGTCAGGAACGAGGCTGTTTCTCATAAACATTGTCTTCGTAAGATTCAGCTGTAGTCCTACCTTTCCACAGTCACGGTCAAAGTCGGCCAGCATTTGTGCCGCTTGGCTGATGTTTGGCGTTATTAAAACAATGTCATCAGCAAAGCGGAGGTGGTGTAGTTGCCGACCATCTATCTTCACTCCCATTCCTTCCCATTCCAGTCGTCACATGATGTTCTCGAGAGTGGCACTGAAGAGTTTCGGTGAAATGGTATCACCCTGCCGCACCCCTCTCTTGACATCAACAATCACTTCTTTGTAGAATGGTGAGATCCTGTGTTAGACGTATCGAATATTTCACGAAAATTTGCCAGGCTTTGCCATGTGAGTGAGATACTCTGGGTAGCTTGCCGGGCTTTCTGAGAGGGGCGGAGGAACCAAACTCTGGTTGGCAGGGTTGGCCTTGTGCAAGGCAAATGCCCTATCCACTGTGCTATTGCTCCAGCCCGTAAAGAATATATTTTTTATTTTCCATATTCTATCTTTTATATCTCTCTTTATTTTTGGTACAGTGTTTTTAGAATCACATAGATTAAGTTTATGTAAAATTGTGTGCAACCACAGGAACATTTGATGGCCTCAAAATCTAACAATAGGAGGTCTTGTTAATCCTGGATCTTGGGCTGATTTTCAGCTATCTGGCTAACATAAGCAATTCCTAGTTGTATCTGTTTCCTCCCCATTCTATCATGAATTTCTACAACCCAATGCCCCATTGCTCTCCTTAGAAATGCCTCTCTGCCTTGGGCCTGATCATGCTGTAAGTCACACTCTTTTTTCTGTTTACAAATTATCACATTCAGGACCACAAGGATAATCTTATTTATAACTGTTCTTCTCTGATATCTCACAAAATTTCTCCCTGTGCAAATACTGCTCCTCTAGCTGTCTGGTTCTTTTTATGAACCTATATTTCACTTGGTTATGACGACTTACTTAAAAATTCAGGGAAGATAGTCTGGTATCTCTTCTCTTAAGAAATCAGGAATACCTAGGTATGTTAACTTTTAAAAGTAGACATTAAGGCATAAACTAGTGTCAGTTGTTAACTTTCTCTACTGTGTTTGTAAAAATTAATGAAACTGTCAAAAAATACAGCTGGCAGTTATCTCCAATCTCATGATGTTTTCTACATATAAGTCACAAAACAACCATTTCTAAGACTTACGACTTCCCCCTCCAATTCTCTCTCATCATATTCTCCGGAGCATTTGCAAATATTGTGCAAATATTGTCCACTTTCTTTCATCAACAAAGAAAAAAATCTGAACTTTTCACTAACCTATATGTAATTTTGGCTCAATTTCTTGATAAATTCTCCAATGATTGAAAAGACCTAGGTAAGTAAAATTCATTGTATATATGCATGTATTTACATGCACATGCAAACTTGTGTATGTATATGCGCAAGTGTGTATGTATATGTACAATGTGTGTACCTATATGTTGTGTATATGTAACTATGTATGTATACATATATATTTAATATATAACTATTATATCCAGTATTCTGATGCCATATTTATGCCAACAGTTCCCAATTCTATATCACATTGAGTATCAGTAATACATTTCCAAACTATTTGGTCTATAATCCATGCACAGTCATTACACTGGAAAAAAAAAATTTTAAAACTAAGCATCTCACTCATCCTATTTTCCACAATAATTTCTCCTTTTATTTTTTTCTGCCAATTCCATGGATTTCCTGAATTTCTTTTCTTGCCATCAAGATTTCTTTATCCACCGGTGATTGATACCAATTTGTAATTTTAACTCTCTTGCATTTTATATCAATAAACTCCTTACACTTAAATGTCACAGTTTCATTACATAATTTTCTCTCATCTCTTTAATCAGCCTCTTATGTGCTGTCAATTATCTTTCTAAAATAGATATCTGACAAATATTTCACGATTATAAGATTTTTAAGGAACTAAGTAGTTTAAAGCAAAACTTTAGACTAGTTTACAAAGTTCTGTAGAATTTAACTGATGTCAATCTTCCCAGCTTATTTTCTCAGCCCCTCTTCATTCTTGCCAGCCACAAAGACATCCCCTCAAATCAATTATAAACTCTAAGCACACTTTTTTTTGAAATTGAAATTATGTAACACACTTTAAAAGTGATGAGAATGAGAATTAGAGTTATACAGATGCCTCAATATTAAATGACTAGAGCACTAATAGTATATCAGTTCATTAATTGTATGTCAAGTCCAGTGAATGTTTTACTTAAGGAGAATAAAATCACAACAAGTATTTTCCTTAAGATAAAAACTGAAAACTGTTTTAGAAGATACTGAATTTCAAAATTATGATAATAATATGCATGAACTTCAAAATAAAGATTTAAGATTTTTATTCAATGCTAGTTCTGATTTAAAATGTTAATCATCTTAAATACAAGCCGCCTTATAGTGAAACATAGCAAATAAAGAGCTCTGGACATGACTAACAGCAAACAATAAACAGCATTTTCTCGTATAATTTGGTCATATTTTTGTTGTCATTATATGAGTACCTATGGAAATTTCAAACAGTTCTAAGATATTTAAAAACATATTTCCAGTATAACCAAAGTTAATGCTAAATATTTTTAAATATTTAATATAGTTATCTGGGAAGCATTATTATAATAAAATGTCTACAGACTTTGTAATAACATCATGTTGTACTAATATTAAGAGCTATTACCAACTATCAGCTGTGAAATTTTCAAAATGCACATTCAATACTTAGAAATAGTCATTTCTTTATACTTTTCATTAAATAGATTCATGAAAAGTCCAACAATAAATGAAAGAATAGATCCAGGAGTGGAATTAAGATATGTAGTTTTATAATCTACATTTATCTTTTAATATTAGTATTAAGAGACTTAATTTTGAGACTAACAGAAAATAGTCTCATCCATATCTAGAGGATAATCCTTTGCATCTAACATTTTAATTCATGAATATGTTTAACATATCCCAAATATGTTTGAACATAATTGGCTGAGCAAATTAGCTATATTTTACTATTGATAACTTTAAAGCATTTTTAAAGGAATTAATTCATGTTAATAAGAAAAACTTTGAATAAAGGCTGCTAATTCTTAGTGATCATAATTGCAAATAAATGCATCAAGAGCCAAAATATAATTTTCACTAAGCATTACTTGGTGTGAATAGTGTCCCATAGTGCGTTTTAAGAATAATACATTTCCTGTATAATGAGAACAAATAGGGTAACTTTGCAAACACTGAAGTCACATAAATGGCTCTGCCAATTACTCAGTGCCATTACAAGTTGCTTATTTATGATAAAATAGCAAGTGAAATTACAAGCACCATCTAGTGACTTACAGAAACTACCAAAGAAGTTGTTTAATATTGATAATCATATCCTAAATATATCTCTTTCAGTGTTTCCAATTGTATTTATACATATCTCCATGTCTTTGAATACCAGGACAGGAATATTTTTTTCCCCCTTTATTTTATTTTATTTTATTTTAAAGTTGTAGATTTACAATTTTTGTGCTTTGGTTTCAATTATACAATGATCAGATACCCATCCCTCCACCAGTGCCCATTTTCCACCACCATGGATAATATCCCTCCCACCCCCATCCCCCCATCCCCCCCAGGACAGGAATATTTTTTAAATAATATAAAGCTATCTGGTGAGTCTTTTTTAAAATAATTGAAAATTTATGACTCATGTTATGTTTTGAGTGAGAATCAAACTGAATGTCATTCAACTTTTTCTGTGATCATGGGTCTGCTTGATTTGTTTTAATACAGTTGGAAAGTCAAATAACATCCTTAAAAGCATTCCTACATCCAACTCTCCAGAAAAATCTATCTGCATAGACAACTACAATATTTTCATCTTTTCTTGAGATGCATAATTGTTGTTCTTAGAAAAATTTCTAAAAGAAAAACCACCAAATATCTCACAAACATCGATGTATCTCAAACACAAATGCATTTATTTTCTAAGCAAAAAATATATTTTAAATATTTTTATGGAAATAATATATTTTGTAAAATTATTGATATTTATACTCTAGACCTATGTATTACTGTACCACACTACCACAAAAATGCTAATATTCTTTCACCAGATTACCTAGGTCCCTTCTAGCTGGTCCTCTGCTTTTCTTTTTCTGTTTGGTAGACTCAACTGTTGAAAGATTGTAAGGATTTGTTTTCATTGATCATGTCTATCCTCTTTTTTTATCCCTTTGTATTCTATTTTCTAATATGTTGAGAGAGAAGTAGACTGAAAGAGAAATGGATAACTGCAAAGGAGGACTAGGGACTGACAGAGAATTACAGATCTCCCAGTCCCCTTCAAATCATTAATTGGCATCCTTGACCAGCACCTATGATGTGAGTATCCTCTTTAGTTACCGATATCTCTATGTGTGAGTGAGATCATCAATTTTTCTGCTGCTTCTTGTGTATAAAACCCAGCTCCCGGAAATGCGTGGCCGCGAATAACATCTTATTATCTCATTCTTACTTTGGACAACCTGGCAGGCTACCGAATGTTACCTGCTCACACGGCAGAGTCTGGCAAACTCCCCGTGGCGTACCCAATATGCCAAATGCCAGTAACAATGATGGGTCTCATTCTCCTGACCCTGAAAGAGCCTTGAATATGGCACTTTTTAAAATCTCAGGGCTAGGGCGAAGGAGACGTTACTGGTGCTCAAGGCAATCGACGAACAACAGGATGATCGTGATTGTGATGTGATTGTGATAAACGTGAAAACTTCTAGTTCCAACCAAGTTACAGCAAACGACAGAACTCTGTTGTTCATATAGTTGAGTAATGTTCTATGTGTACTATATACACAAAACAGTAAAAAAATTACAATAGTAGACCTCTGTATTACTATTATCATATTAGTAGTCCTCTGTGTTACAATAATAGCCCAATGTATATACCAGGACTTTACTGTTTTTGTTTCAGAAATTTAAAGGTTAGTATTTCTCCTGATTCCATGGTGCATTGAACTAAAATATATGGGGCTGGAGCAATAGCACAGCAATAGCAATAGCGTGCCTTGCACGCAGTCGACCCAGTTTCGACTCCCAGCATCCCATATGGTCCCCTGAGCACCATCAGGGGTGATTCCTTAGTGCAGAGCCAAGAGTAACCCCTGTGCATCGCCACGTATGACCCAAAAAGCAAAAAAAAAAAAAAAAAACCAACAAAAAGTGGAACTGAAGGTAGTTACTTTCATAACTGGAAAGAGAAAAAAATTAGAACAGAAAAAATTTATTATTCCTATAATTTTTCTGACACATAAATAAGTTTTATAGACCTAGAAAAATTAGAAGAACTTTCAAATTAATCTTGCTAAAATATTAAGGAGCTATATAGCACTCAAAATGGAGTTATTCAATGAATGCAAGATCTCTTGTTTTATCCACCTTTGCAAATTATAAAAAACATAAAAGTCATGTGATGAAATGAAAGGAAGAAAATGTTTTTCCTTTCTTCTTTTCAGTAATTTTACTATATTTTTCCATGTGGAATTAGAATGAGAACATCATGGAAGTAGTTAGTGAGGTTTAGGATATTCAAAGTCAATTAGAATCAAAATCATTGAGAATATTGCTACGCACATAGGACTTCTGGGCTATGATAAAAATGTTTCATCATAGCAAAATTCATAAAAATATTACATATTCACAAAACAGATTTAAGAAAACTATATTTTACACTATAAATGTCATATAATTTTAATGTTATTAGTGTTTAGATGTAGCTTTATCATTAAAATATTTCAAAACTTCAGTATTTTCAAATCTTATCTTAACCTATACTTTACAGTAGATAGAAAACAGTAAAGTGTAATTTTTCAGTATGTGCATTAAACTGGAAAATAAAGAACAGAATCCTTCTTTAGTTGGTTTCTCTTGTATCTATGTTCTAGATGTCACTTGACAAGTCTGCCAACATGTTAACCTTTATTTTCTCTCCCTAGAGTCTAGTGATAGAGTGAATGTGATGCTTCCTATCAAAGATTAGCTATAAAACCATGAGTTAGATGGTTTAAAGTTTACCTTCATCAGTCTCGCCAGCTCAGATTCACAAATTGATTTAGAAAACACACAATCTTAACACCTCCCTCAGCCCCTTGAAGGGTAAGATCAATTAAATAAGAAGTCACAAAATCTACTTAGGTCTGTGTATGTGTATGTTGTATGTAAAATGAGTCAAGAGCTATTAGAAATTATTTTTTAAACGTGTGTGGTCATCTAAATTTCTCTTGGGTTTGACAGAAGATCAAGGTGTATGCATGGAGGGAGGCAGCAGAGAAAAAACAGCCTGGGATATATGTTACTGATGTTTTTTTCTCAGAAATGGTTTAGAATTAGGCAGCATGAGAATGCTACCTATGAGAATAGGTGAAAGTATAACTTCATACGGCTGATCACAGAACTTATCAGGCATTACTAGCACCAGCAAAAACACAAAGGCATAAACCCAAATATTTTCGCAGCACTACTATACCTCAGCAACATTGAGTTTTCTCATGATCAACATCATACAATAATTGATTTATTACAATAACTCTTTTAAATGACAAATCAATATATTGTCTAATTCTTCCATGGGGCTGGAGTTATAGCACAGCAGGTAGCGCATTTGCCTTGCACACAGCCAACCCTGGTTCAATTCTTCTGTTTCTCTGGGAGAGCCTGGCAAGCTATCCAGAGTATCCTGCCTGCATGGAAGAGCCTGGCAAGCTCCAAGGGGCGTATTCAATATGCCAAAAACAGTAACAGTGAGTCTCACAATGGAGACGTTACTGGTGCACTCTCAAACAAATCCATGAGCAGTGGAAAGACAGTGCTACAGTTTTTATATTGCTTAAAAGCTTACTGCAAGTGCATGCCGTGCACTTGGGATGCCCTATGTGGTCCCATGACTGCAATATTTGGTGTGACAGAGCCCTAGCACACTGCTGATGGATCAGCTTCACATCATAGAACCTGGGAAGTACACCATCAGCCTTGTTAAGCCAGAGCAAGTAACTCTGGCTGTGGTCACTAAGCTCCTGCATACTAAAGAGAAGTGTGTACACACACACACACACACACACACACACACACACACACACACACACACACACAGTACTTTCTTATATAGTAAATAGCCCATGAACTTTTGGCAAAGTCTGGCTTTAGTTGTTTCAATTTAGGAGTACTCTGCTATTCAAAGTCATTCTTTTTTTGCTTTTTAACTATTTTCTTGAATCACTGTGAGATAGATCCTTATAAAGCTGTTCATGATTGAATTTCAGTCACACAGTATTCCAACACCCATCCCTCCATCAGTGTACATATCCCAACACCAGTGTCCCCAACCTCCCTTTCATCAACCCCCACCCCAACCCCCTGCCTTCCTCATGGAGGCACTTTTCTTCTCTCTCTCTCTCTCTCTCTCTCTCTCTTCTTCTCTCCCTCTCTCTTTTTCCTCTCTCTCTCTTTTGTTTTTCAGCATTGTGGTTTGTAATATTGATACTGAAAGGTTATTTAGAATATCCCTTTACCTACCTTTAACCCTCAGATCTTGTCCAGCATGATCATTCCCAGCTCAAAATAACTCTTTGGTTTATTTATTCTGTTGTTTCATTTTGTTTGCCATCTTTAGACTACATTTTTAAGCTTTCATCATCTCTACTGAATGATACAAATTTTAGTCAATATCATGCATATGTAGTTCTCAGTACAAAAAAAAAGCTTACTCCAAAAGAAAATTTATTGACGTTAAACAGCCAAAGATATATGAATCACTCAAATAGACAGATCAACAACGGAATATAAAACATCTCAGTAAGTCTGATACTTGTTCCACAGAAAAATAATTAACTATTTTGTGGAGATTGTAACTAAAAATGGAAGAATAGCCCTGTCATTAAAAATGTAATCAGGGATTAGAAACACTACAGAGTTTATGGCACTTACCTTGCATGTGATAGAACCAGTTCATTCTCAATGCTGCCTATAGTTTGCAGAAAATCTTAGATCACAGAGGCAGGAACAAGTTTCACTCCTTGAGTTCCACTGCCTATGGCTCCAAACACCCCCAACCCAAAATATAATCAGATATTCTCTCCTTAAACTATCTACATCAGGCATTTTCAAATTGTAGGTTGTACTCCTTACTGTGGGCTGGAGCGATAGCACAGCGGTAGGGCTTTTGCCTTACAAGTGGCCAACATGGCCAACCCGAGTTCGATTCCTCCTCCTCTTTCGGAGAGCCCAGCAAACTACCGAGAGTATCTGGCCCACACGGCAGAGCCTGGCAAGCTCCCCGTGACGTATTCGATATGCCAAACACAGTAACAACAAAGTCTCCAATGGAGACGTTACTGGGCCTGCTCAAGCAAATCGATGAACAACGGGAGGACTGTGACATCCGTGACTCCTTACTGTAACATTAAATTAATCAATATAGACTAAAAATTTCATAGAAGACCTAGCAAACAAATCAGGAATTTAATTAAAATGGAATATTAATGATTACCATTGTATTAATCATTACCAATATTAATCATTACCAATATCTGATTATATTTTGGGTTGGGGGTGTTTGGAGCCATAGGCAGTGGAACTCAAGGAGTGAAACTTGTTCCTGCCTCTGTGATCTAAGATTTTCTGCAAACTATAGGCAGCATTGAGAATGAACTGGTTCTATCACATGCAAGGTAAGTGCCATAAACTCTGTAGTGTTTCTAATCCCTGATTACATTTTTAATGACAGGGTTATTCTTCCAAGTGGACATAGGAAAACTCTCTTCTCATGAATTTTGTTGCTCAGGGGACCATACTGGAGCCGGCTTTTGAACCTGGTTGATTGTGTGTAAGGCAAACATTCTACATACTGTACTATCTCTCAGGCCCCATGAAGTTTGGTTTCTTAAAATTTTCCAAGTTACCCATTTGTCACAATGTAAATATTCTTAGCATAAATAAGTTTTTTAAAATTCCTCTTATAAAAAATGAATCTGAACCTTTCTTTATCTGAGAGCACTTATCAGTCTGTATCAGAGAGAAGTTTACTCTGTCTGGATAATTAATATATCTATACTTCCAACTCGAACAATGGGAAGATAGTGCTACAGTGCTACTTATATAATTATCAGGATATAATATAAAGAATATAGGAAATATAAAGAAAAATCTGAAGGTTAGAAAATCAGTGTAAAAAAGCTAATTTTTACTTAAGTTTCCTGTACAGAATATAAATGAGATTTAGTTTAAAACCTCAAAGGTATCTTTTGTGCTCCGCTTAATGGAAAAAAATGCATATATGATGCATATTTGTACATTTACTCTCTTCAAAAAGCAAATGCCTCTTTTCCCCACCTGATTTAAAATCTGGAAAACAGGCACTTATTTAAGTTGCATTTTCTGTTACCTTATAAGTAAAAAAATATTATCGAGGCTAGTTACGGGCTGGAACAATAGCTGAGCGGTAGGGCATTTGCTTTGCACACAGCCAGCCTGGCCAAGCCAGGTTCTATTCTTCCACCCCTCTCGGAGAGCCCTGCAAGCTACCGAGAGTATCTCGCCCGCATGGCAAAGCCTGGCAAGCTCCCCGTGACGTATTCAACAAGTCTCAAAATGGAGACGTTACTGGGCCCACTCGAGCAAATCAATGAACAACGGGAGGACAGTGCTACAGTGCTATTGAGGCTAGAGTGAAGAGATAACTTAGAATTTATAGGACAAAAATAATCATAAATCAAAGAAAAAAGTTGATTTGAATTGTAGTCACTTTATAGTGGACATATAAACTAAATAATACTAAATAGTAAAATGGATCTCAGGAAACACTTTTGTTCATTGCTTTGTTTTGTTGTGATATAGGAATGTGATCTTCCAAGTTTTAATGTGCTTTTTTTTTTTTTTTTACAAAGTAGGGAATAAAAGTATCTTCAGTTTGGTTTTGAAAGTTCTGTTAAGCAAACTGCCATATAGTTCTTCTTTTATGGTACACATTCAATATAGGCTAGTTACTACTCTTACTGAGTTTTTTCTAATTTTTTCTCTATTTGGAGGCCACACGCCAGTGATGGTTGGAAGCTAACTCCTGGTTTTGTGGTAGGGGTTGACGCCCAGCAAAGCTTGGAATACTATGTTATGCCCAGAATCAAAAATAAAACTCCTATATGCAAAGAAATATTTTCATATGCTCAGGCCATTAAACTCCCAATATTTCTCTCTACTTTTTGCCTAAAGTACGTATTTCCTGATTTTTTCCTCTATGATAGAGTTAAAAATAAATAAAATATGCATACTTTTATTAAAGTAAGTTTATATAAGTACCTATTATCCCTCATCATTCATTTCCTATGTATATATGAAGGGAATTTTTAAAAACATTAGCCACTAGAGGATTGCATGACACATTTACATAAGACATTATTAATGTATATTTTACTAATATAAAAATATTATAACATCACTTGATCACTTGAGATCCGGTTACTCATCAATTTGCTCAAGTGGGCACCTGCAACGTCTCCAATCGTTCCTGTTGCATGCTAGTGTAGTCCAATGGCGTCTGCTTGTTCTAGGAACAAAAATAACCTCAAAACGATATTACAGGGTCTTGACGAAGAAGTCTGACCATCTCATAGATGGGCAGTCACGCGATCTTTTGATGTTCCATGGAATCCAGTCAGAATTGGCTCTAGTCCAGTGGTCATCTCCAAATTTCATTACGTGTCCAGCCAATCTGATTTTTGATGCCTTGGCAAACAAGACAACGTTCCTGATTCTTGATCATCGACAGAGGTCAGAATTCCAGATTCTTTCTCTAACTTGAGTGAAGCATGATACTCCAAGAAGAGCTCTTTTAATTCCTCTTTGGGAGACCCAAATAGCATTTTCATCCTGTTTGTGTAGGGCCCAGGTCTCTGAGGCATATGTTAATGCAGGAAGAACAGTTGGACTTGAAGAGATGTGCCCAGAGCTAGAGGTTCTTCATTCTTTTAGTTATTTCTTCAATGCTCTTGAAGGCATTCCAAGCTGCTTTCTTCCTTCTGTGAAACTCAGGTGCCAGGTCATTCATCATGTTGACTTCTCGACCTAGGTACACATAACTGTTGCATTTGGAGATGTTTGTTATGTTGAGAGTGAATGGAACATCAGGAATGAGACCATTTCTCATAAATATTGTCTTCAAGAAATTTAGCTATAGTCTAACCTTTCCACACTCACAGTCTAAGTCAGCCAGCATTTGTGCCACTTGGCTAATGTTTGGTGTTATTAGAACGATGTCATCAGCGAAGCGAAGTGTAGTTGTTGACCATCTATCTTCACTCCCATTTCTTTCCATTCCAGTCATCACTTGACGTTCTTGAGGGTGGCACTGAAGAGTTTCGATGAAGTGGTATCAGCCTGCCAATCCCCTCTCTTGACATGGATGATAACTTCCTTGTACAATGTTGAGATCCTGGTAGTGCATCCATAATACAGCTCATGGAGGATCCTGATGTATTGAGTTTGAATGCACTATTTGGATAGGGCTCCGATGACAACTTCAGTCTCAGCAGAATCAAAGGCCTTCTTTAAATCAATGAATACTAAATAGAACTGCATCTTGAACTCCCAAGAAACCTCAATGAGCTTAGTTATCGTGTGGATATGGTCGACTGTGCTGAATCCTTTTCAGAACCCGGCTTGCTATCATGGTTGTCCTTCATCTAGTGTTCTATCAATCCTATTCAGGATGACTCGAGTGAACAGCTTGTAGATGACAGACAACAGGCAGATCAGTCGATAGTTTCCAGTATCATGGATGTCTCCCTTCTTGTACAATAGTACAGTCCTGCTGATTTCTCACTGGGATGGAAACTTGAATTTAGACAGGTAGCATGAGAAGAGTCGAGCCAGTGTATTGATGAGTACTGATGGCAGGTTATTTAGGTATTCGGATCTGATCTTGTCTGGTCCGGGTACTGTTCCTCTAGTACCTCCACTATCCAGTTGCTGCCATGCTCCTGGACACTTTCCAGATGCCCAGGCTGAGACTCACACATGAGTGAAGCCTCACAGAACCAGGTAAGCGGGACTCTGTGATCTTGGACTCCAGGCTCAATGGGACCCAGGAACAGAGATCCTCTGCCTGCTCCCACCAATCTCCTGCGACCCAGGGAGTATACACAGAAGCCTCACCCTACCCTGCCCTGTCTGCTTCCACCAATCTCCAGAGACCCAGGGATTACATACAGAACATCTACCCTACTGGTACCAGATAAATACCTCATTGGCAGACCCCACTACCTCCACTAACTCCACTACCCAGCCGCAGCCACGCTCCAGAACGCTTTCCAAACCGTGCGACACTTAATACCCATATTCCAAGATTACCGCACCATATTTGATGGGGCTCAAATATGGTTTGAACCATGGCAACACCTGCAAGGACAATTAGAGGCCGCCCTAAAAGCCTCTATCCCTCTGGGAGAGCCTGGCAAGCTATTCGTGGCATATTCGATATGCCAATACCAGTCAATAAAATGGGTCTCAATATAACATAGAGAGCATTAATAATTGAAGATCATTGGTATATTACTAATACGATTAAATTATTCATATGTTATATTGTTAAATCAGCATATATTGGAAAGAATAGTTAAATATGGTGATTTACTACTTTGACTTCAGGGGTGTTAAGCTGTGTAACAGTATCAGGGATATGAAATGTGCCACCTTAAATTTTTCAGGTAATTTTTTGGGTTATTTTTTTTCTTTTTGTATTTTGGTTTGGAGGCCACAACTGGCAATTCTCAGGGGTAACTCCTGGCTCTGTGCTCAGGAATCACTTCTATTCCTACTGGGTGACATTATGTGATGCTGGGAATTGAAGCCAGGTCAATTAATTGCAAGGTAATCATCTTATTCACTGTATTTTCTCTCAGGGCTCTCAAGTAAGTTTTCATTATTTAATTAAAGCTGATAGCACTGTAGCACTGTAGCACTGTCCTCCTGTTGTTCATCAATTTGCTCGAGTGGGCCCAGAAACATTTCCATTCTGAGACTTGTTGTTACTGAATTTGGCATATTGAATAGGTCACGGGGAGCTTGCCAGGCTTCGCCATGTGAGCAAGATACACTTGGTAGCTTGCCGGGCTCTCAGAGAGGGGCAGAGGAATTGAACTCAGGCTGGCTTGGTTGGCCGCGTGCAAGGCAAATGCCCTACCCGCTGTGCTAGATAGAAAGAAAAATAGCATTGAGCCAGAGAGTATTGTTCAACAATGTTTTGAAAATTAGGACTTCAGTAGGTTGCTAAGAATTCTTATTTAGTAACTTACTGTCTCCCTATAGTAAGTTACTTATTTATCCTGAACTTATTACCAGTAGAGTGGAATTTTGAGACTACATAAAACTTAAGGTAATTTTTTACAAATATATAATTCAGACTACTGATTGGTAATACAATTTGCTAATATTACTACAGCGGTTTCTCTTGGGGACAAATCACAAAATATGGTCACTTCTACAGTAAAACAATAATAATTTCTAATTGTAATTCTATGAAGTAAATTTTTTTTTCTCCCTCTTCCTCTATTGGGCTGGAGCGATAGCACAGCGGTACGGTGTTTGCCTTGCACGCAGCCAACATGGCCTACCAGAGTTCGATTCCTCCACCCCTCTCAGAGAGCCCGGCAAGCTACTGAGTGTATCTCGCCCGCACGGCAGAGCCTGGCAAGCTACCTGTGATGTATTCGATATGCCAAACACAGTAAAAACAATGTCTCCAATGGAGACGTTACTGGGCCCGCTCGAGCAAATCAATGAACAACAGGAGGACCATGACCATGAATGTGATCCTCTTCCTCAACTATATACATGTGTTCTACTTCTTCTCACTGCTTCAGTGTAACTGCAATTACTTTCATCCAATTATGGTGAAGCAATTATGAGTAAGTTTGCTAATAAAGTTAACTTTTATTTATTAGTAATTTGGGGCAAATTCTTAAATCTTAGTTTTCTTAAACAAGATAAATACCAACAAAACTAGTTATTTCACCTTATGAAAAATAAAACAATTAATTTATACTACAAGTAATTTGCTAAGCTTTTAGTACAGACAAGCTTGTTCTATACGTTTCTGTGCTGAAATTGTATGCATGCTGTGCTTAATTCCCCATGAACCCTGCTTCTAAAGAGAGATATGACCAAACAAATCTACATAATGCCAGTGGGTAGTAATTAAGATAAAAAAAAAGTTAACTATTTAGACATAGTAGACAGAAAGTATGTAAGAGTGGGAAATATCTTAGACTGTGATATTAAAACTTGGTATGAAAAATAACTCCAAATATTAATGATTAATATTGCTTTTTCTCTTCATTAATGTTCTTAACAATACCATTATCTCATGTAAAAGACTTTCACACATTCCCAGTTTCCAAATAAAATGTGGTCAGTTTCCTCTGTACAACTTAATCTGTTTTTCTCAGACATCACAGTAAATGTCAACATGTCTCATAAAAGATTATGTAAATATTAATAACAATCTCACATTATCTGAATTACTGATTCCATTGCATAATAATTTCTTTGACTAATAGTTGTTGTACTAAGATATAAGCATTTGAGCAAATTGTTCATAGATGTAATTTTAAAATATTTTCACATACATATGTGCTGAAATTATTATTAAGGAACTGCAAATAAAAATAATCAGAAAAAGGAAGGGGCCTTTGAAATAATGCCTGCTTATCAATATAGCTTTTTAATATATTATCATTAGGGAAAAAATCTTCATTTTAGTAATATTTAGTATTTAAACACAATCTTCATTTTATTAATATATTTAGTCACTGTCACTGTCATTGTCACCCGTTGTTCATTGATTTGCTGGAGTGAGTACCAGTAACATCTCACAACAAGTTGTGAGACTTGTTGTTACTGTTTTTGGCATATTGAATACATCGCGAGTAGCTTGCCAGGCTTTGCCATGTGGGCAAGATACTCTCAGTAGCTTGCTGGGCTCTCAAGAGGGGCAGAGATATTAAGACAAATCTGTGGAGTCACTGATGTGCCCCAAATATCTTTGCTAAGCCACTAGTGCCAACCCAGCCTTCTACCACAAAGAGAGGGACATGCAACTGGATGCTTGAGAATAAAGAAAGAAAAATCTCTGTCAATCACCCAGAAGTCTGTGTTTTGTCTGAATAGAAAGCTCTACTCAGAAAGCTTAAATTCTTTTGTCCCTTTTTATCCCAAGCCTTGTGTCAGAGAGAAGTGCAGGGAGGCTCCTTTTCAGAATCTGGTTTTTAGTGCAGCTATTCACAGATTAAAAAACCTCTCTTTGATTTTTCAATTTACTCTCCTCTAAGGCTGATAATACTTAAGGGGTGTGCTGAAGAGAGATTAGAGACAGGCAATGGAAATGAGGGAAGGAGCAACACTTGCTTTCTGCTGTGGTCCATATGAAAAATGATCTTACTTTGATGAATGGAAACCTGATGTTCTGAGAAACAGAAATGTGAAGAATGTAAATGGAATAGTCCTTTTATATTCAGGAGAAATTCAACTTATGTTTAGAATTGGGTTTGCTCCAGATGCAACTGAATGACAAGACCTATGTGTCTGAAATGCAACATTTTCTATAGGCATTAAAAGAATGAATTAATTTTATATCTTTATTTCACTTTTATAGTGGTTGAAAAAACTTTTTAAAAGCTAACCATAATTTTATTTCATAACTGCTAGAGTTGAATTTCCAAAACCACTTAGACTACTTCTGGGAAATGATATAAGAATCCACTAGTCACAGAGAGCTAATTTTTAACTGTTAGTAATTCATCTCTTCTAACATTTTATATCGTTGTATATTTCATACCCAATGTGACTTCTTTCTTGTTTGTCCTTTAACTTCTCTATAACAGCTCTCTGGAGCATTCCAGAAAATGAGGAAGAGATGGAAAGACTTCCTACTACTTTGGAATCAGCTATTGATAGGCAAATGTCAATCAACTATTGATAGGCAAATGTCAACATGTCTCATAAAAGATTATTCTATTGTACAGTCCCTGATCAGAAGCCCTTTACATGTATTAATTCCTTTAATTTTTGAAATGTGTTGGTTAGTTATATCAAATACATCACGGGTAGCTTGCCAAACACAGTAACAACAAAGTCTCAAAATATAGATGTTACTGGGCCCGCTTGAGAAAATTGATGAACAACGGGAGGACAGTGACAGTGACAGTGACAGTTGGTTAGGTGGATACTGAAATGCAAATTAAAGTGGGTGTTTGTCTCTGGGTTTTACAAATCCAGTATCAGGCCTTTCCACTTCACAGCTGGAGTCTGAAGTGTAGATGAGTAAGGCAATTCAACCTCTTTGTTGCCAAAAATGAAAGATCTGTTTCATATTACTTCCAATACTCATTCTAAATCTCTGCAAACCCACCTTCTTTGTACCCAATTTTGAAAATTGTACTCAGCACTGACAGCACTAGGCCTCCTTCTGTAAAACAGAGCAATGATTTAACTATGTCAGTTTGTTTATTCATTTATCCTTCTGTGGACATGAGTTATTTCTAAATTTTGGCTATTATGAGCTGTTAAAAACACTTCTTTTCCAAAACATTTTGTAAGCAAACATTGTCATGTAACTGAGTAAAATTTTGAACTTAAGATAAATATTTAAACTCTAAAAAAGTGCAAAGCTATTTTGAAAAATCATTTGAAACTATCATTCACAATAAATGAGTTTCATTAATATTTTGCAAACATTTGATGTTAAATTTCTTAACTTTAGACGTTACAATACATATGTACTAAATTATTGTTTAATTTTAATTTTCCTAATTTTGATAGAGGGAATTCTTCCTATTACAATGATTTAGAAACTATAATATTGTTTATAAAATATCACTTTCCATCTAAAAGAACTGACACACTAGAAAAAATTATCTTTTCTAATTAGATTAATATTTTTCATTTTTATTAACTTTTAGTGCTACTACTTTGGATACACCTTTGGCATATTCACATAAAGTAAAGGTAAAGGCCCTCCTGTTGATCATCGATTTGCTCGAGCGGGCCCAGTAATGTCTCCATTGGAGACATTGTTGTTACTGTGTTTGGCATATCAAGTACGCCATGGGTAGCTTGCCAGGCTCTGCCGTGCAGGCGAGATACTCTCGGTAGCTTGCCGGGCTCTCCGAGAGGGGCAGAGGAATCGAACTCGGGTCGGCCATGTTGGCTGTGTGCAAGGCAAACGCCCTATTGCTGTGCTATCGCTCCAGCCCTATTGTGATGATTCTCTATAAGTATATAGTTTGAATACTTATATTTTAAAAATAATTTTTTTCTAGAGAAGAAAGTACAACCTAACAAATAAACAAATAAAAAATATAATTACAAAATAAATAAATCTTATAAAAATAAAGTAATATTCCTGTACAAATACTTCAGGAGTGACAATATTATCCACAAAATATGTGGAGCAGGAACGAAAGAGAAAGTGAAAGGGTAAAAGTCTTTACTGAAAAAATAGTAATAGTAAAGAATTTAACTAATTTAGGGAATAAATAAAACATACAAAAATACAAGATAAAATGATACAGATACACTCTACAACATACAACTAAAGTGTAAAAAACTAAATAAGGAATAGACTATAATCAAGTAAGAAAAAAATAATTACATATTTGCAAAATCTGTAAGATGGGTCAGAGACCTTCAGCATGTAAGATGGGTGGAAATTACAATGATATTAAAAAGTTTAGAGATAAAAAGAAAATTCAATTGAGAATACTCTATCCAGAAAGATAATCATTTAGGGTAGAAAGAAGAACATGTATTTTGTTTACAGATATACAAAAATTAAAGCAATTCATAAACAAACTTGTCAGAAATATTAAAGTCTCCTTAAAATGAAAAGAAACCTCACCTTAAAATTATGACAGAATTCTGTGAAAAAAGGGATGCTTAGAAAGTAGTCAAAAATGTGACTAAATAAGTAAAAAAAAGTAAAGTAAAGGCCCTCCCGTTGATCGTCGATTTGCTCGAGCGGGCCCAGTAACGTCTCCATTGGAGACTTTGTTGTTACTGTGTCTGGCATATCGAATACTCTCGGCAGCTTGCCGGGCTCTCCGGGAGGGGCGGAGGAATCGAACTCGGGTCGGCCATGTTGGCTGCGTGCAAGGCAAACGCCCTACCCTCTGTGCTATCGCTCCAGCCGCTGTGCTATTCACCAGCCATAACTTAATATATAAACATCAGACCGCTCAAAAAATAAAATATGGGCTGGACAGATAGGCAGTGTGTAGGGTAACATTTGCCTTGCTCACTGTCAACAGGGGTTCAACAGGTGTTCGATAACTAGCATCTCATATGGTGCTCTGAGCTCACCAGGACTAATTTCTGAGTTTTGAACCAAGAGGAATTCCTGAGCACCACGAGGTGTGACCCCCAAATAAAAAACTAACAAAACAAAAGATGCAAACAAAAAACAGCCAAAACCTGTGAAAGAAAAATAGGAGCAAATGGACAAGGACCGCAAACACAATGCCATAGAATAGATCTTCTCTAGATACCAAAAATTAAACAAATGCTCTACCTAATATAAAGTGGCTAATCCAGGGTTTTAATGCTATGATTGGACAATATATATTTTTTTGTGTTTTACTATGATTCTTTGTCTAAACTTCATGTTCAAGGATATTTCCTATAAGTATGGATATATTGGGTTTTGTTACCTGGTTCTTTTGTTACCTGGTTCTTTAAACATGCCTTGGTTTTTGTTGAGTTTTTCCAATCTACCTACCTTTAGAGTAATTTTTGAAATGAAATAATTTATAAGGTTTTACTTTTATATAGAGAGGTTTTATAGTTTGTGCCTTTTTTTCCTTTGACCTCTTGCTATCTTATCCTGAAGTTTGATATATTTTCTTAATAGTGATGAAGTTACATTTGCCACTTCTTGTTTTGCTTAAGTATTTTTGTCTGGATATTACCATAAAGTTTACACACAAAGTTTTTATTTCCTTCTTTAAATTCAAAGTAAGTCTTGAATTTTTCTACTAGGATACCACAATTGTTATGCATCTTAAGACTTTCAAGTGAAGTTTGAATGCCATTTATGCAATCACTTGTATCACTTGTCAACCTGTTGCTCATCAATTTGTTTGAGCAGGTGCCAGGACATCTTCATTTGTCCCTGTCGCCTGGTAGTGTGTCCCAATGGCACCTGCTTGCTCCCAATGGCATCTGAAAGAGCATCAATCGGTTTGTTTAGGGTCTTGGCGAAGAAGTTCACCCACCTTCTAGATGGTTGGACTTCTTTGTTGGAATTTTTCATTTATGGAATACCATTTATTATTTCTCACAGAGCCTATATAGTATCTTTGAGTTCTGCTAGTTGTTCTTTTTCTAAAATATTCTTATCATACAAAGTATAACACAGTAACAACAAAATCTCCAATGGAGACGTTACTGGGCCGGCTCGAGCAAATTGATGAACAACGGGAGGGCCTTTATAAGGGATAACCTTGATGATTAGAATACTATTGGTTAGAAATACTTTCCATTCAACACTTTGGAAATATAAGACCATTTCCTACAGGCCAGTAGAGTTTTATTTGCGAAATCTTCTGAGTTTCTTAGGTGACCCCTTAAATATTAGATTTTCTTTTCCCTTATTGATTTTAGGATTCTATTTCTATTTTTGGCTCTAGCCATCTTAATTATAACTTATCTCAGAATGCATATGTTTCAAATTTATTTTGTTTGCAATTTTTTGAGCTTCCTAAGTGTGGATAAATGCATTCAGCCCCAGACTGGTGAAAACTACTATTATTTTTTTTCCATTATCTTTTCCCTGTTTCCTGAAAACAGTATAATGTGAAGTGATTTTTATTTTCCTCTCTCATTTTCTATTAAAGCACTGTTTATTAGACAATATCTGGGAACAACCCAAGTTTCCAAAACAGATAAATGGATAGCTAAGTTGTTCTATATACACAGACTGTTATAATAGTTAAGATCTGGAAAGAACCCAAATATTAAATGACAGATGGATGAATAAATAAAATGTTTGGTGGAAGGATAGTGACACTCTGGTGGTGGGTGTGGTGTTCAAACACTCTATGACTAAAACTCTATTATTAACAGAATTATAAGTCATAATTTAAAGAAATATTGTAAAAAGAAGATCTGTAAAGATAGTGTAGTAGGTTGGGCCCTTGCCTTGATGAGGTTGACCCAGGTTTGATCCCTGGCATCCCATATGGTCCCCAAGCATTGCCAGGAGTAATTCCTGAGAGCAAAGCCAGATATAATCCCTGAGAGTTGTTGAGTGTTCCCTCCAAAGTGATTAAAATATACAGAATATAATATAACACAGCTTAATAAAATATTAAATCTTAAGGCCAGAACAATAATACAGCAGACAATATGCTTTCCTTGAACAGAGTTGACCAGGATTTGATCCCAGTAAGTTTCCCCCGAGTCCTGCCAGGAGTGAATGCTGAATGCAGAGCCTGGAACAAGTTCAGAACATCACCTAGTTTGGCCCCAAATAAGAAACAAAATATCAGATGATTTTACTCATATACAGTAAATGGAGTAGCAAAGCAAAAAAAAAAAAGTGCATACACCCCCTCCCGCCACTCCACACAAAACAGTAACAATAACAACAACAGAACAAACCATGGGCTCAAGCTAAAGAATTTTGGTTATCAGAGTTGGGGAAAAGAGGTCAAATAAAGACCAGGTCAAAGGGGCCTGCCTTTTCTGGAAATAGTACAATATGAAAGGATATTGATGTTATAGTGCTGGTTGTGTATTGTAATAACATGTTAAAGAGGTATGAAATTACAATCCTAAAAGATCTTCAGTCATGCACTCTACCATTTCTCAATAAATATAAATATATTAAAAATACATAATATAAAAAAACTAATAAATTTAACTATAAAACACTGGAAAAATAAATATAAAAACAGATACTACTATGTTTATGCCAGAGATCAGAGATATCCAGATAAGAAAGATGATAAGGGGTATGGGAAGATATTATATAATAATTAAAACTTAATGAATTTAAAATATCTTACATATCAAAATGCCTGAACCTAATGGAGCAGCAACATATTTAGAAAAATATTTATTAAGTACTAAAAATATATTAAGAAAAACTGATATTAATGGTAGTCCAATAATGGCAAGGAATTTTAACAACCTGCTTGTAAACAAATGAACAGATTAACTAAACAAAGAAAATAATAGCAATAGTCGCAAGTTATAACAGATGAGCTAAATATCTACTTAGAGAACATTTGACACAAAAACAGTGGGGTCTATCTTATAAGTACACACAGAAATTTTGGAAGAATAGACCATTTTGGGGGACAGAAATCAAACATCAATGAACTTTAAATGTAAGAACATACTATGTATTTTTTTCTGATAACAATGGTAAAGAATTAGAAATTAACCACCAAAAATAAGAGCATTGTTTAAACTTCATGCACATAGAGACTAAAAAGCAAACTTTATTTTATTACCTTATTGACTCTGCTAGCAGAGTCAATAAGGTAATGGGAGAAAATATTTTTCAATTACCTGAACAAAAGTTAAAATGACAACATAAAATTATGAGAATTTATGGGATTGAGCAAAAAGTGCCATTAGAGAGAAGTTAGTATAAGGTGAAAGATTTATACAATCAGACGAGAAACCAGAAAAACCAGAGTATAGATGGAAATTAATAACAAGGACACTTTCAAAATGAACTAAGAAAAAATCACACAAGTAGTTTTATAGCTCATGATCAAAACTAAATAAAAATATAAGAAGATAAAAACCAAAAGTTGGACAAAGGGTAGACCTGGCAACAGATCCTATAACCTTTCTTGACTAGAACCTTCTTCCCTGCCATCTTCTGACCATTCTGGCTCCCTCTGTAATCCAACTCATATGTGTGTACTATGGCTGGACTGGCTCTCTCCCCAGTCTGAAGTCCACATACCCAAACAAAGGGAATCTCAGGGACCAGATCCTTCAGCCTAATGTGACAGAAACTCATTTCCCCAGTCACGCTCTGCACCTCATCAGATCCCTCTAAAATCTTACAACAAAAACATGTGTGGATGCTAGCGTGTCTGCACAAAGAAGTTATTTCATTTTTCATCCTATATTAGAGGTATGAGTGAACTCAGGGCATACATTTCTTCTCCCTTTCATAACTCACTGTAAACATACAAAGACTTACTGTCTTTTCCTTACCACACACACACAAACACACACACAAGAAACAACTCCAAAGTGTAAAGGTCACAATGACAAAGCAACACAGAAACCCACCAGGCTTAGAAAATGAAGTTGCTAGCCTAGATGATTCAACCATTTATAATAATCTATATAGCCTCTCTGATATGGAATTAAGAATGGAACTGTTAAGGATGTTTTAGGAGCTTAAAGAAACAATGAAATGAACTACCAATGAAATACCAGAGCATATGAGCAAAATTAAGGAAAATAAAAGCAGAAATGACAGATCTGAAAAACCTGAATAGGTGAAATGAAAACTCACTGGAAGGTCTCAGTAGCAGAGTAACCGCTGCTGAGGATAGAATCAGTGAACTCTAAGATGAGGTGCATAAAATCTCTGGATAACAGCAAAAGATGATAAAGAACCTCAAAATAAATGAACAAATGACAAAATAACATTGAAATATGTCAAGAAGAACAACATAAGAATCGCTGGGGTACCAAAGAGGCAAGAAGAAAACCCTGATGAAGAAGCAACTGTCAAAGATATTATTGCTGAGAAGTTTCCAGAGGTGAAGAATGCTTACACCCAGATCCAGGAGGACTGAGGCCTACCAGCTAAAAGAAATTCAAATAAAAATACCCCGAGACATATCCTAATCCTAATTACAAAAAAAAATGTAGATAGAATACTGAAATTAGCAAGATCAAAGAAGAAATTTACTTACAGAAGAGCATCCTTAAGATTTAAAGTAGACTTCTCAGAATAAGGCCCTTCAGGCCAAAGATAGTGATAGGATACAACTGAAAAACTCAATGAAATGAATTCCTTCTCAAGAATACTTTACACATTCCGACACTCATTTACATCTGAAGGAACATTAGACAACTTTATAGATAAAAACAACTCAGAAACTTCACACATTCAACACCATTGTTTATAGAAGAACTGAATGAGCTACTTGAAAATAAGACAAGTCCCCTCCAGAAGAACAAACTCCTGCAGAAAGATGTCACAAAACCTCATGACAATAATCTGTCTTATGTCAATGGATTAAATGCACCAATTAAGCAATATAGAGTGCCAGGATGATTAGAAAATTGAATTCTACACTCTACTGCCAACAAGAAATTATTTGAACAGCTAGAGCACACGCAGCCTCAAACTCGAAGCCTGGAAAACAATTCTTCAAGTTAACAATCCCCTCATAATACCCAGTGTGGCCATACTGGTATCAGATGACATAGATTTCAGGCTTGAAGTAGGTTATAAGAAACACTATAGGTCATTTTTTTAATCATCAAGGGATCTGAAAATCAGGAAGAACTCACAGTTCTATACATAGCTGCACCAAATGAGGGACCAGAAAATACTTAAAATAACTGTTAATAGGCTTGAAGAAATATATTGATAGCAACAAAATAGTACTTGGAGATTTCAATATTTCTTTTTCACTTCTTGATATATGAACTAGTCTAAAGCTCTGCAGTGAAATAACTTATTGAGTGAAGAAATAGAATAGAGGGGGTTAGTATATATATTTAGGGATGTTCATCCCCCAGCCCGCCAAAAAAACCCAAAAGAACTTGAATACACATTCTTCTCCAGTATGCCTGGGACATTCTTCAAGATAGACGATATACTGAGTCACAAAACATACCTCCATAAAATAAATAGGATAGAAATTGTATTAACTACTCTTTCAGACCATTATTCACTGAAAACAGAAGTTAATCAGACACAGAAATAAAGAATCAAATTTTAAAAACCCTGGAAATTAAAGAGCTTGCTACTGAAAAACCAATGGCTTTGAGAGGAAATCAAAAGATTCATGGAAACAAATGAAAATGAAGATATAATCTACCAGAACTTGTGGTGCACAGTAAAAGAAGTGTTGAGAAGAACTTTTTTTACTTCTGCAAACATTCACCAGGAAGGAAGAAATAGCCTACATAAAAATAATTTAACTTCAAAGCTTAACATCTTGGATAATAACCAACAAAAGGAATTTAAACCAGGCATAATAATGGAAATAAAACTTAGAGCAGAAAGTAATGAGCTGAAAGCCCAAATATAATAATAATAATAAAACCCTATGAAATCAAGAACTGGTTCTTTGAGAAGATAAAGTAGATCAATAAACCTCTAGCAAGACTCATAAAGAGAGAGACTGAGAGAGCCCTAATAAACAAAATCAGTAATACAATGGAGGATATCACAATAGAAACCATAGAATATCAATGGATAATCAGGAATTCCTCTGAGAATTTTAATGCAATGAAACAAGGAAACATTGAAAAATGGTTAAATTCCTGAATTCATATGACCATCCAAGACTGAACCAAGAAGATTTGGAATACCCTAACATACCTATCACCATAGAGAAAATAGAAATGGAAATAAACTTCTTCAATCAAACAAAGGCTTAGGCCCAGATGGATTCACAAGTGAATGTTTTCAAACCTTTAAAGAGGACCTACTGTCAATCCTCTTCAAGCTTATCTAGTATATTGAAGAAACACAAACACTCCCAAACAATATCTATGAAGCAAATATTGCCCTGGTATTCAAAACAGAAACACCACAAATAAGGAGAAATATAGGCTAATATTCCTGATGAAAACAGATGCAGAGATCATCAACAAAATACTAGAAAATAGACTCCAACAACTCATCAAAAAGATCATAATCCATGACCAAGTAGGAATAATCCTGGGGATTAATGTATAATTTAACATTTGCAAGTCAATCAACACCATATAAATAAAAGATAAAAACCATATGATCAAATTAATAGATGCAGAGAAAGCATTTGACAAGATACAGCACCCATTCCTGACAAAACCTCTCCAGATAATAAGGGATAAAAGAAATTTCCTCAATACAGTCAAATCCATCCACTACAAGCTACAAAAAAGAAAGAAAAAAAAACATGCTCAATAGGGAAAATCTAAAAGCCTTCCCTTGAAGATCAGACACAAGACAAGGTTGCCAACTCTGACCACTTTTTTTCACTATAGTACTTGAACTATTTGCCATAGCAGTTAGGCAAGAAAAAGATACCAAGTAGGAAATAGAAAAGTAGGATATCAGAGTTGAATATTCTGATACAGACCCTCAAATGCATGATTGCTTAATATTTGATAAAGGAGCAAGAAATATGAAGTGGAACAAGGAAAGAGAAATTCTCTTCAACAAGTGCTGCTGTGAAAACTAGACAACTTCCCGGAACTCGAATAGAAAAGGAAGAAACCAAGCTTTCACGTTTGCAAATAACAGTATATTATACTGGAAAATTCTAAAGACTCTAAAAAAAACAAAAAACACTCCAAGAGACAATTTATTTATAAAGTGACAGGTTACAAAATCAACACCCAAAAGTCCATGGTTTACCTATATACAAATAACGAAAGAGAGGAAAGATATATTACCAAAAAAATCCTGTTCACAAGTGTGCCTCAGAAAATCAAGAACTTTGGAATCAGTTTAACTATAGAGGAAAAGGACATATACAAAGAAAACTACAAAATCCTGCTTCAAGAAATAAGAGAGGAAACGAGGAAATGGAGACACATTTCTTGCTCATGGATTGGAGGTTTAACGTTGTCAAAATAGCTATACTCCCCAAAGCATTATACAGATTCAATGAAATACCAATAAGAATGCTATGACATTTTTTCAAATAAGTAGATCAAACATTCCTGAAATTCACATAAAACAATAAACTCCCATGAATTGCTAAAGCAATCTTTGGGAAAATGAAGATAGTAGGCATCAACTTCTTCAACTTCAAACTGTACTACAAAGTGTTTTTAATTAAAAGAACATCATATTGGAATAAAGAAAGTACTGCAGATCAATGAAATAGAGTTGAATATTCTGATAGAGACACTCAAATATATGATGCTTAATATTTGATATTAATTATATTTGATATTTGATATTAATATTTGATATTAATTGAATATTAATTGAATCACTTTGTAGTAATTGAATCACTTGATCCCCCGTTATTGATCGAATTACTCGAGCGGGTGCCAGTAATGTCTCCATTCATCCCTGTTGCATGCTAGTGTAGCCCAATGGCATCTGTTCATTCTAGGAACATGCAGAGCCTCAAATCGATCATTCAGGGTCTTGACGAAGAAGTCTGACCATCTTGTAGGTGGGCGTCCACGTGATCTTTTGATGTCCCGTGGAATCCAATCAGTAATGGCTCTAGTCCAGTGGTTGTCTGTAAACCTCATTACATGTCCAGCCCATCTGATTTTTGATGTCTTGGCAAATGAGACAGCGTCCCTGATTCTTGAGCGTTGACGAAGATCAGAACTCCGGATTCTATCTCTCATTTGAGTGAATCGTGATATTCCAAGCATAGCTCTTTTGATTCCTCTTTGAGAGACCTGAATAGCGTTCTCATCCTGTTTTCGTAGGGCCCAGGTCTCTGAGGCATATGTTAATGCAGGAAGAACAGTGGAATCAAAGAGATGTGCTCGGAGCTGGAGGTTCTTTGTCCTCTTAGTTATTTCTTCAACGCTCTTGAAGGCATTCCAAGCCGCTCTCTTCCTCCTGCGCAACTCAGGTGCCAGGTCATTCATCATGTTGATTTCTCGACCTAGGTATATATAACTTGCATTCAGAGATGGTGGTTCCATTGAGAGCAAATGGAATGTCAGAAATGAGGCTGTTTCTCATAAACATTGTCTTCATAAGATTCAGCTGTAGTCCGACCTTTCCACACTCATGGAAATATGAAGTGGAGCAAGGAAAAAGAAATTCTCTTCAACAAGTGCCACTGTGAAAACTAGACAGCTGCAAATAAAAAAAAAGAACTCATACCTCTTTCTAATGCAAAGTGCAAATGTCAGATCAAAATAGATTAAAGACCTCAATATCAGACAAAATTCATAAATTATATAGAGCAAAACATAGGAATGCTCCATGACATTGAAGTTGAAGACATTTTCAAAAATAAAACACCACTGATCAAGAAATTGGAAGCAAAGATAAACAAATTGGACTACAGGAAACTAAAAAAATAGAAAAAAGAAATGAACAAGATACAGAAATAGTACATAAAATTGGAAAAATTATTTACCCAATACGTATTTGATAAGGTGTTTATGTCCAAGATATATATGGCACTGATAGAAGTTTACATGATAAAACTCCCAACGTCATCATAAAATGCATAGTATAAATGAACACAAAAGTCCTCAAAGAAAAAATACGAATAGCCAAAAGACACATGAAAAAATGCTCTACATCACTATTCATCAGAAAGATGAAAATAAAAACAACAATGATATATCATCTCATACCACAGACACTGGCACACATCATAAAGTACAAGAACAATCAGAGTGGGTATAAATGTGGGGGGAGAGGGACTCTCATTTATTGGTGGGAATATTGATTGGACCAGTCCTTTGGGAAGACAATATGGAAGTTCTTCAAAAAACCTAGAAATTAGCTTTCATTTGATCCAGCAATATCATTGCTTGTAATATACCCCAGGAGTTCAAAAACATACAGCAGAAAAGCCATCTACATGTCTATGTTCTTTGCAGCACTATTCACAATATCCAGAATCTGGCAACAACCCGAGTGCCCTAAACCAGATGACTAGTTAAAGAAACTATGGACCATATACACAACGGAATACTGTGCAGCCACCATAAAAAATGAATTCATAAAATTTGCTTATAAATGCATTAACATGGAAGGTATCACTGTATCACTGTATCACTGTCCTCCCGTTGTTCATCAATGTTGCTCAAGCGGTCCCAGTAATGTCCCCATCATGAGACTAGTTACTGTGTTTGGAATATCGAATACATCACGGGTAACTTGCCAGGCTTTGCCATGCTGGCGAGATACTCTCGGTAGCTTGCCAGGCTCTCTGAGAGGGGTAGAGGAATCAAACTCAGGTCGGCCATATTGGCTGCGTGCAAGGCAAATGCCCTGTCGGTGTGCTTTCTCTCCAGCCCATGGAGAGTATAATACTGAATTAAATGAGTCAGAAGGAGAGGTACAGACAGACATGAAATAAATTCATTCATTTGAGGGTGATAAAAATTATAGTAGGAGGCTAATACACAGGGACAGTATAAACAAGGACCAGAAGACTGGCCCCTTGGAAGCTTACTACAAGTGTTGGAATGGGAAGGCAGTTAGGATGGAGAAGTCCCCTATGATAGTTCTAGCTGGAAATTATCACTCTGGAGAGCTGAGTGCTGAAAGTAGGTAAAGGGGCAAACATGATAACCTTTAAGTACCTGTGTTGCAAACCATAATGCCCAAAAGGAAAGAGAGAGAAAGAGTATGAGTGAGAGAGAAGAAAAGTGGCTTCCACAGCGACAGGTAGAGGGACGGGGGAGGTGGCAGGAGGAGATCTAGGGGCAATGGCAGTGGTAAATGTACACAAGTGAAGGAAAGACTGTTGGAACATTGTATGACTGAAACCAAATCCTGAACAACTTTGTAACTGTGTTTCTCAAGGTTACTCAATTTTTAAAAAACAACCAAAAATTTGTAGAAAGAAGGAAATAATAAAAGCTGTATGTAATTGGCTATAAGAAAAGAGGAAATCATGCAGTTTTATGCCACGTGGAGTAATCTGGACAGTATCATACTGAGTGAAGCTAATTCGGAGAGGGAGAGACAGATTGATCTCATATGTGGAATACGAAGAAACATGTAGGAAAATAACACATGCCCAGAAGCAACAGAAACTGAGAATGGTTCTTCAGTAGGAAGACTGCTACAAGGCCAGACAGTGGAAGTATATGGAACCATCATGTCAATGTTGGAAGAAAGTAGATAGTCTGGGGATGGGTGTGGTGCTGGATTGTGTTATGCATGTAAACCTACTATTAACAATATTGTAAACTACACTGTCCTCCAGTTGTTCATTGAGCAGGCCCAGTAACACGTCCATTTTGATACTTCTTGTTACTGTGTTTGGCATATTGAATATGTCATGGGTAGCTTGCCAGGCTTTGCCATGCAGGTGAGATACTCTCGGTATCTTGTCAGGCTCTCCGAGAGGGGCAGAGGAATCGAATCTGGGTCAGCTGGGCTGGCTGTGCACAAGGCAAATGCGCTGTCGCTCCAGCAGTGGCCATGCACTGGGCTTTCCTGCATTTGATCCCTGGCACCCCATACATGCCATGAATGATCCCTTAGTGCAGAGCCATGAATAAGCCCTGAACACTGTCAGGTATAACTCCAAATCCAAACTAATCAATCAATCAATATATAAATGTGCATGTCAAGGAAGGAGGCAGAGGTGGGGGGTTGAGAATAAATGTGGGGCCACTGGTAGATGAAAATTGACACTGGTAATGGGTTTGGTGTTAGAATATTGTATGTCTAAACTCAAATATTAATAGCTTCATAAATCACTTGTCTCAGGAATTTTTTTAATAAAACAGTGCAAATAAATAAAAATGCAAAAAATACAAACAACTTACTATTTTAAAGAAAAACAGATCTTTAGCTAAGTTTTTTAAAAAAGAAAGCAAAAATCTCATTAATAGGATCTAAAAAGGGCAGAATTGCAATAAATATAGCAGAGCAAATGATTATAGGAAGTTACAATGAATAATTACAAGATAGCAAATTTGATAACCTAGAAAAGGCAGACATTTTAAGATAAATAAAAACTACCAACACCAAGAGTAGTAAAAGACAAAATGAAATAGTCAATTCCAAAATGGAAATTGAAATGTAAATAGTAAAGAGTAATAAAGAAATCCCAAACCTAAAAAGTACTGAACCAGAAGGATTCAAAGAAAATTTTATCAAACCTAAAAACTTTAAGTCTATCTTCAGTCTTCAAAAAATTAAGGAAATAATTACTCTACTTAGATTTAACTAGGACAACATTGCTTTGAAAGTAAAATCAGACAAGCAATCAGACAAAAAAGAATACTTTAGTAACTGGGGGGACAGTCAGTGGTTATAGCATATGCCTGATCTAGATTCAATTCTTGGAACCGCATGGCCTCCCAAGAATGACCAAGTGTAGTCTGGAGGCCATGAACACCCCCAGGATTCCCCTGAATGTTCCAGGCAATGCAGGGTACAACCAACCTCACATCTTTGAGTGTCAGCACTGAACCACACAAAATTTGACTTATCATTCTCCAGCTCCCTAAGTACAGAGTGGGACAATCCTCCTCCCACCAAAAGTAAAACCAGAAATCAGTATCTCTGATTAATGTCTTTGCAACAACTATCAACACAATACTAGCAAATCTAATGGTGCATCAAAGTAATATTATACAATAATCATTGTCCTCATCTTTACAGAAACAGAGAATTACACAGTAAAACAAAAGTGTGAAGGATTCCTGGATTATATCCCAGAATTTACTTGATCCAGATATCACAATGAGTAACACCTGAGTACTACTAATTGTGCCACATAAAATAATAACAAATTATGCTACTTAAAATTATATTTTAAAGTTTTTATTTTTAAATGTATCTTTCTGGTAAAACTGACATGAAAATTAAGCTTGTGCTCCTAAAATGTTGGTGAAGTTGATTAATTATGAGAGTAGTATATAGATTTCATACATACACATTAAACATGTGCATTTAATATTGTTTCTTTGGAGTGCAGAGAGACTTTACAACAGGTAAGGCATTTGAATGTAAGGTAGATCATATGCAGTGAACTGGTTCTATCTCTGGCACTGCATATGGTCCACCAGAAGTGATCCCTGGTATAGGGCCAGGAATAAACTCTAAGAACACGCCCACTATGGCCCATACACCAAAAATAAATTTGAAAATAAAAAATGTAATTTCGGTATTAAGTCTAAAACAATTTCCTGGTAAATTTAGAATTTTTTAGATTTTTGAGCTTAATTTAAGAAGATAAACAGACCAAAATTGATCTTATATAAAGATTATTACAAGTGGAATGTGTATTATTATTATAATAATAAGCAGGGGAATAAATATGAAGATAAAATTCAAAGTCACACTTAAAAATACATATTTAGGAGTCAAAGAGGCAGTAAAGAGACAAGGATCTTACTTTGAACATTGCTGACCTGAGTTTGGTCCCCAGAACTGCATAAGATAACCTGATCAAAGAGCACAGGTAAGCCCTGAGCACAACCAGGTGTAGTCCCAAAACTGAAAAATTAATAAATATTTAAATTTTAAGCATCAGACCCAGTGTTTCAAATGAACATGTATTTAAAGGCTGCACACATATATAATTGAAAGAAAATTACAGAGGTATGGTATAGTTAACATGTAGCACTGTAGCACTGTCCTCCTGTTGTTCATCGATTTGCTCCAGCAGGGACAGTAACATCTCCATTGTGAACTTGTTGTTACTGTGTTTGGCATATAGAATACATCACGGGTAGCTTGCCAGGCCTTGCCATGCAGGTGAGATACTCTCAGTAGCTTGCCGGGTTTAAGTAATAAAATTATTTTATAAGTCATGTTTTTAAAATATTTTGATTATGTAAATTCTCCTGACACAAGTGCCTGCTTTTTCTATAATTTTTTCCATTCTTCAGCCGTTACCATTTTTATTTACACTTTTCTTACCTGCTGTCACTCCATTTGTTTATTTTCTTTCTTCCCAACATTAATCTACTCAGAACATTACAATTAAAGACAGATACAGGTTTCAATCACTTCTTTGTAGAATGGTGAGATCCTGGTAGTGAATCCGCAATACAGCTCACGGAGGATCCTGATGTATTGGGCTTGAATGCCCCGATTGGCTAGGGCTTCAATGACCGCTTCCGTCTCAACAGAATCAAAGGCCTTCTTTAAATCAATGAACGTTAAACAGAGAGGCATCTTGAACTCCCGAGAAACCTCAATGAGCTTGGTTATCGTGTGGATATGGTCGATGGTGCTGAATCCTTTGCGGAACCCGGCTTGCTCGCATGGTTGTCCTTCATTTAGTGTTCTGCCAATCCTATTTAGGATGACTCGAGTGAACAACTTGTAGATGACAGACAATAGGCAGATCGGGCGATAGTTGCCAATGTCATGGATGTCTCCCTTCTTGAACAGTAGTACGGTCCTGCTGGTTTTCCATTGGGACGGAACCTTGCATTCAGACAGGTAGCAAGTGAAGACCCGAGCCAGAGTATTGAAGAGTACTGATGGCAGGTTCTTCAGGTGTTCAGGTCTGACCTTGTCTGGGCCGGGTGCTGTTTGTTTCTTTACCGACGAAATGGCATGTCGGATTTCGGAAGGGAGAACTTGGGAACGACATATCCATCCTGTGGAATTTGGTATGTCAGCAGGGTGATACCATTTCACCGAAACTCTTCAGTGCCACCCTCGAGAACATCATGCGATGACTGGAATGGGAAGGAATGGGAGTGAAGATAGATGGTCGGCAACTACACCACCTCCGCTTTGCTGATGACATTGTTTTAATAACACCAAACATCAGCCAAGCGGCACAAATGCTGGCCGACTTTGACCGTGAGTGTGGAAAGGTAGGACTACAGCTGAATCTTACGAAAACAACGTTTATGAGAAACAGCCTCGTTCCTGACGCCCCATTCGCTCTCAACGGAACAACCATCTCCGAATGCAACAGCTATGTGTATCTAGGTCGAGAGGTCAACATGACAAATGACCTGGCACCCGAGCTGCGCAGGAGGAAGAGAGCGGCTTGGAACGCCTTCAAGAACGTCGAAGAAATAGCTAAGAGGACGAAGAACCTCCGGCTCCGGGCACATCTCTTTGATTTCACTGTTCTTCCTGCATTAACATATGCCTCAGAGACCTGGGCCCTACGCAAACAAGATGAGAACGCTATTCAGGTCTCCCAAAGAAGAATAGAAAGAGCTATGCTTGGAATATCACGTTTCACTCAAGTGAGAGAAAGAATCCGGAGTTCTGACATCCGTCGACGATCAAGGATCAGGGATGCTGTCTCATTTGCTAAGGTGTCGAAAATCAGATGGGCTGGTCACGTAATGAGATTTAAAGACGACCGCTGGACTAGAGCTGTTACGGACTGGATTGCACGGATGTCAAAAGACCGCGTGGCCGCCTACCTACCAGATGGTCAGACTTCTTCGTCAAGATCATGAACGATCCGTTTGAGGCTCTTCATGTTCCCGGAGCGAACAGATGCCATTGGGCTACACTAGCACGCGACAGGGACAAATGGAGACGTTACTGGCACCCGCTCGAGCAAATTGACGACTAACGGGAAGTTAAGTGATTAAGTGACAGGTTTCAAACACCATGGAAATTCTGATGAAAATGAATAATATAGTCCAACATTGCTATTTTTAAAGACAATTTCTACTCAGTTGCCTAGTTTCATGAGCATGTTAGAATTACCATAAAAATCAACCGAGAGCCTGTTCTCACCATGCAGATATAATAATGCTGACATTTTCTCTTTTTAAAAAAGAATGTATTGATCTTTTAAAATAATTTTAGTTTAATTTTAGTTATTAACTGGCATAATTCTAAGTATCAGAGATATATGTTCAATTTTATTTCAACCTAAAACATGGCTCTATTAAAGGTTCTTTCTTTTTTCTGCTTACATAAATGATACATTTAAAATAAACTCACTAGACTAATCATTTTATAATACATACCATTATGTAAAACACCATAAATTTCTACAGTATTGTATGTCAATTATATATAAATATAGCTGAGAAAGAAATATTTGTATTTTGTATACAATCTCATTATCAATGTATGGAGTAGGATTAGAACTTAAAATGTTTCCCTTCTCTTGTGAGCAGTCTTACTGTGGTTGGGCTTTTGATACTGGGATACAAAGAACACCTTTGTTCCAAATGTGTGTGATGTTGGATGTTTTCCTACCAAAGTAGACTCTCTCTTCCTTGTTGGGGGATGTTAGAGAAATTCGAGAGTAAATTTTGGGTGATGAAGACTAACTGGGAGCAGGTATCTTCAAAGTATGTATTGGCATATAAAGCATGTAAGGTTTTTTTTTTTTAATAATGATTTAGGCTAGTTTATCTTAATCCCTAGTGTTTTAATTCAATTAAACTAATAAAGAACTTCATTTTTTAGCATTAGTTTAAAATGGAAAAGAGGTGGTAGGGCAATACTACAGCAGGTAGGTCATTTGCCTTCCATGCAGGTTCCATCTCCAGCATCTCATAGGATCCCCGAAGCATTACATTGCCAGGAGAAATTCTTGAGTGCAAGGCCAGGAATAACCCCTGGGCTCCACCAGGTGTAGCCCTAAAACCAAAATGAAAGAAGATAAAATGGGGAGAGGTAGGAGAAAGAAATTTAATTAGGAGTAATGTGGGACTGTGGAGAATTTAAAGGGAGGATTAATAGAACTGAAAAAAAAAAAAAACAAAGCACCAGAAAAGGAGAATGGGCAAAAACAAAAGAGAGTCTGCAGAGGAAAATCTAGGTCAACCAGGTTATCCAGAGGACAAAGAAGAAAAATCTGTTTCCTTTAATGGATACTTTCTGCTGTGTCCAATTAAATCATCTGAATACTCCCAGCCACCCATCCATAGGTCATTTCTGATTTAAGACATTTTAATTTTACATTACTTTTTGAATTTTTATTAAGGTTGAATTCACATAACATAATTCATGATTTTTAAAATGAACAATTTAGTGACATTTAGCATATTAACTGTGCATTCCAAATACCACCTCTGACCAGTTCCAAAAGATTTTCATGACTGCAAAAAATAAAGCCCTCTAAAATAAAGTCCTGTACTATCTATATTACTGAATGAGTGATTGATAGTGTGGGGTTGGGCATAACCCAATCACCTGGTGAGTGTGAGACACGCACTACCACAGTATATCTGACTTTTTCACACATTGAGACTTTAAGTTCCACATTTGATTGTAAGACACTCATCTGGTATTCAGATTAGATTTAAAATTTTGTTTGATTGTGGTAATATTGAAATATATTTATTTATTGGTTCCCAGATTAGTGAATTTATCAACCAATGATTTTCCCACCCTTTCCTTTGGGAGTAGGTACATCTTAAGACATAAAGACAGATGTCTGCGGTAAGGTAAAAATTATAACCAAGGCAACAGGCGCCATCTTGCAGCACACAGCAGTGAAGAAAGCTGGCCAGCGGGTACCTCAATACCTAGAGAATTCTCCGGGCCCCTTTCCGAGCCGATATCACTGGGAGATCTCAGATGGGGTATGTGCAGTGTCCCTGCCTTCTCCAGATGAAATCCCGGTGACGATGAGCTTTTACAAGCATGGCTCTGGTATGTGGGCACCAGAACTATTCTTCCAAACCGCATGGGGGCACTGGGCCAGGCAGTTCTATCCAGGCTCCCAGTCAGTCCCTGAACCCAGAAGTCACGACCTCAACCTGCCCCCGGCACCATCTTGACGCACAGAGCAGTGAAGAAACCTGGCCAGCAGGCACCACAACACCCGGAGAATTCTTGGGGCCCCATACTAAGCCAATATCACTTGGAGGTCCCAGATGGGGTTGGTGCAGTCTGATGATCTAGCATCTGTCCCTTGAAGACAGGCTTGGATGGTGGTGGGAAAATTTGAGCAATATATAATGCCCAACCGAAATGCACCTGGACTGTGCATTAAACTATAGCACTGCACTGCCCTGGAAGGGGAAGGGTGTTTTTCCCTCCGCCTTTCCCCCATGGTGGTTGCGGCATGGTGGCCGCCATCTTTTAGAGACTACTGGACAGCCAGGTATGAGACTGCAGTGAGGAGGCATGGTAGGGAGCCTCACGGGATGGGGGGGTTGGAACCGGCCCTGCTCCCCACCCTGACAAGACCCCAAGTTGCTGCCCACAAACGCCTCCTCTAGCTCCGGAGTGACCATGATCCCAGAGGCACTCAAACCAATCTCAGAACACAGCGACTTTGTCAGTAATCCCTCTAGACTTATTACTAAAATATCAGAAATCCAAAATCATGTGCCCACAATAGTGTGACATCATATACTCTTCATAATCAGCAATAGAAAGCAAATTATCTAATGATATCTTTTTGGCAGGTCTGAATGTTAGGGAAAATTCCCAATAATAATGATGGGTCTTTTGTCGTAATATTGAATGTGATCAACATAGAGAGAGAGAGAGAGTAAAGTAGAAATCTGCCACACAGGTAGAGGGAGGGGTGGGAGGGGGGTTTTACTGGGGTTCTTGGTGGTGAAAAATGTTCACTGGTGAAGGGATGGGTGTTTGATCATTGTATGACAGACTGAAACTTAAACTGAAAGGCTTTGTAACTGTTCTCACGGTGATTCAATAAAAAGGTAAAGGCCCTCCCGTTGATCGTCAATTTGCTCGAGCGGGCCCAGTAACGTCTCCATTGGAGACTTTGTTGTTACTGTGTCTGGCATATCGAATACTCTCGGTAGCTTGCCGGGCTCTCCGAGAGGGGCGGAGGAATCGAACTCAGGTCGGCTATGTTGGCCGCTTGTAAGGCGAACGCCCTACCACTGTGCTATCGCTCCAGCCCCGATTCAATAAATAAAAATTTAAAAATAAATAAATTCTAACCAAAGTCAGATTGAGAAGAAAATGACCAATGTGAGAAAGTATAAACACTTAGTTAAGAGTCTGAGATCTCTGGAGACAAAATGACTAATTGTTATTTTTTTAGGAAAGAAATGAAATTGAAAAAAGGAAAAAGAGTTTAACTGTTCCAGACATTGATTTTCTCTGAAGGGGGAGATGTGAGAATACAGTACCAGAATGATCAAATAAGACCAGAAAAGAATTGGTGTTTTAAAGCTATTACTTTACATACTTTTGTTCATCTATTTTTCTTGTTTGTTTTGTTTGGAGGGGGACATATCTGACATTGATAATGGATTACTTTCAGTTCAGTCCTCAGTGATGTTCTCTGGTCGTACTCAAAGCATTTGGTGTTTCTAGAGATTGAACCTGGACATCCTACATGCAAAAAAAGTTCCAATCATTTAAACTATCTCTCTGGCCCCAACCAGACTCATTCACTATCAAAGTACTCATAACTTAAAATTCTGTGCATAATTAATTTCTTTGTTGCTCATTCCCTGATTTGGTCATATTTTTCTTCCATTAGACTATTTAACTGGGCCAGAGTAATAGCACAGCGGATAGGGGGTTTGCATTTCATGCGGCTGATCCAAGTTTGATTACTCCGTTCCTTTTGGAGAGCCTAGCAAGTTTCCGTGAGTATTCCACCCGCTTGGCAGAGCCTGGCAAGTTCTCCATGACATATTCGATATGCCAGAAATAGTACAACAAGTCTCACAGTGGAGATGTTACTGGTGCCCGCTAAAGCAAATCAATGAACAAGGGAGGACCGTGCTACAGTGCTATAATGTAATAACAAAATATTAAGGCCCTCCCGTTGATCGTCGATTTGCTTGAGCGGGCCCAGTAACGTCTCCATTGGAGACTTTGTTGTTACTGTGTCTGGCATGTTGAATACTCTCGGTAGCTTGCCGGGCTCTCCGAGAGGGGCAGAGGAATCGAACTCGGGTCGGCCATGTTGGCTGCTTGTAAGGCGAACGCCCTACCCACTGTGCTATCGCTCCAGCCCAACAAAATATTGAAATAACAAAATATTTTCTCAATTTTATACTTTGTAGGTGAAAGTTAATTAGTAAGCCAAATTTTTGTTATTATTGGCATACCTTACAGTGTTGTTTTATAAAATTTGGAGGGGGCTGGAGCGATAGCACAGCGGGTAGGGCGTTTGCCTTGCATGCAGCCAACATGGCCGACACAGGTTCGATGCTCAGCATCCCACATGGTCCCCCGAGCACCTCCAGGAGCAATTCCTGAGTGCATGAGCCAGGAGTAACTCCTGAGCATCACCGGGTGTAACCCAAAAAGCAAAAAAAAAAAATTTGGAAAAAGTTTATTTTAAATTAAAGATATCAGGCTGGAGTGATAGCACAGAGGGTAGGGCGTTTTCCTTGCACGTAGCCAACCAAGGTTGGATCTCCAGCATCCCAGATGGTCCCCTGAGCCCCACCAGGGAAAATTCCTGAGTGCAGAGACAGGAGTGACCCTGTGCATCTCCAGGTGTGACCCAAAAAGAAAAAAAAATTAAAGATATCTACAGGGGACATTTCTTATATTGTGTTCTGAAAGCATTTAATAAGAAACTTACATTTAGGTGCCAGGGAGATAGTACAGTGGATAGGACACTTGCTTTACACATATCTGATCTGGACTCAATTCCTCACAGCCTGTTTTGTCTCTCAAGAACCTCCAGGAATGATGGGTACAGAGCGAGGAGTAAATCCTGAGCACTGCCAAGCGCTGCAACCCAAACAAACAAACAAACAAATAAAAATAAACATACCTTTAGAAATGTGACTTTATTGACTAAATTCAACCAACTGAACTGATAACATATGCGTAAGTTTCGCTCAGGACCAACCACAGACCAGTTGATGGACAGAGACATTCCCAGAACCAAAGATTGCCCTGCCCACGCCTCATGCCGCCCCAACCCCACCCCACACGGAGGACAGGACTTATAGCTAATTTTAGTCACAGGAAGCTACCAGTGTATATTCCATGCTTCCTCACATTCACCTGCTTCAGATAACAGAATGCCAGACCTAGCTCACCAGTCCCACCAGTCTCTGTTTCCTTTCCCCGCCCAGGACAAACTAAAATCCTGCTTGACCTCTCCCAGGCATGGCTCTCCCCCAGGCCTCCCAGGTGTTGGTAGGGAGCAGACCCCCATAAAATCCTCTCATTTCCTCACTTGTCTCTGTCCCTTTGTCTGAGATCAGAAGTCAGATCAGTGACTATCAACATAGTTCAAAGAGCAAAAAAAAAGCTTAATAAATTTTTGGACAAGTTCAAAGAGCAACAAAAAGCTTAATAAGTTTTTAGACATTATCACAATATCACACAAATTTATTTTTATACTTATTAATTTTAACATGGAGTTTTTATCTATTTTAACTGTATCAACAGATGTGGCATTTTTCTACATTGAAATAAAAATTAATTTACAAAATACAAGGTTAAGGAATTAAAGAGATAGTACAGGAGTTAAGGTACTTGCTGATATATCCTGGTGTGATTTCCAATATGGCATCAATATGGCATATGTCCCATAAGCACGGACAGGAGTGTTTCATGTGAACAAAGCCAGAAATTAGCTTCTGAACATAGAGCCAGGAATAACTCTTGAGCTTTTACGAGTGTGTCCCCAAACCACACAAGTAAGTAAGTAAGTAAAGGCCCTCCCGTTGATCGTCGATTTGCTCGAGCGGGCCCAGTAACGTCTCCATTGGAGACTTTGTTGTTACTGTGTCTGGCATATCCAATACTCTCGGTAGCTTGCCGGGCTCTCCGAGAGGGGCGGAGGAATCGAACTCGGGTCGGCCATGTTGGCCGCGTGCAAGGCGAACGCCCTACCCGCTGTGCTATCGCTCCAGCCCACACAAGAAAAATCTTTAATCTTTAAGGAAGACTTTAAAAACATATAAATAAATATTATTTATTTATTTTACGAAGCTGTGCATGATTGAATTTCAGTCATGCATATTCCGATACCCATCCCTCCACTAGTGTATATTTCCCAGCACCAAAGTCTCAGGTTCCCTCCCATCACCCCCACTCCCTACCCTCTGCCTGCCTCAATGGCAGGCACTTCTCTCTCTCTCTCTCTCTCTCTCTCTCTCCTTTTCAGCACGGTGATTTGTGATATTGATACTGAAAGATTATCCAGAGTACCCCTTACCTAATTTTATTTTATTTTATTTATTTATTTTTTATTATTTATTTATTTATTTTTTAATGTTTAATAGTGAGACATCATGAGGTACAGTTGCAGACTTACACATTTTTGTGCTTGGGTTTCATTTATACAATGATCAAATACCCATCCCTCCACCAGTGCCCATTTTCCACCACCACGGGTCCCAATATCTCTCCCACCCCCCACCCCACCCCCCATCCCACCCTGCCTCTGTGGCAGGGAATTCCCTTTTGTTCTCTCTCTCCTTTTGGGTGTTGTTGGGTGTTGCAAAAGAGGCACTGAGTGGCAATCATGTTTGGTCTATAGTTTACTTTCAGCATGCTTCTCCCATCCTGGGAGGATCCTCCCAACACCCTTTATTTGGTGCTCCCTCCTCTATCTGAGGTCCCTTTTCCCCTAGCATGTGTGGCTGGCCTCCAAGCCATGGAGCAAACTTCCTGGTACTAATCTCGGCCACTCTTGGGTGTTAGTCTCCTATTTTGTTCCCCAGATGAATGCAATCTTTCTATGTCTATCCCTCTCTTTCTGACTCATTTCACTTAACATGATACTTTCCATGTAGTACCACTTGCATGTAAATTTCATGATTTCATCTTTTCTAACAGCTACATAGTACTCCATTCTGTAGATGTAGCAAAGTTTTTTTACCCAGTCAACAGATGTCATTTCTACTGTGCTTTTTTGTGTACTCAGAATATATTCTCAGAAGTGGTATTGCGGGGTCATATGAAAGCTCAATTGCTAGTTGTTTTTTTTTTCTCCTTTCTAATCTTTTTTTAAAAATTTTTATTAGTGAGACATCATGAGGTACAGTTGTAGACTTACAAATTTTTGTTCTTGGGTTTCAATTATACAATGATCAAATACCCATCCCTCCTCCACTGCCCATTTCCCACCACCACGGATTCCAGTATCTCTTCCACCCCCCAATCCCTCCATCCCACCCTGCCTCTGTGGCAGGACATTGCCTTTTGTTCTCTCTCTCTTATTGGGTGTTGTGGTTTGCAAAAGAGGCAATGGGTGACAATCATGTTTGGTCTATAATCTACTTTCAGCATGCTTCTCCCATCCTGGGAGGATCCTCCCAACACCTTTATTTTTATTATCCCTTACCTAATTTTAACCCTCAGCTCTTGTCCAGCGTGATCATTCCCAGCTATCATGGTCATAGCAGTCTCTTCTCTATCTTACTTACCGACATCCCCCCACACACTTATGATTAGTTGCTACCATTACAAGGAAGACTTTTGAGTTGATTTTTTAGCATACTGAAGTCTACTCACCAGGTACTGTTGAAAAAAAAAAAGAAATGCTTTGGTCCAAATATTAAATCTTTTTAGGTGATTATATTTGCTTCTATGATTATTATAACTTAACAAAACTTGTGTGTGCTTATCTATCTGAAAAATGAAGGAATATGCTAGTTTGATCAATTCTACTATGCTCATTTCTTATCACCATTTATAGGGATCTAAGTATTTTTGTGCTCCATGTCTGAGATTCTAGCAATAATCACAAAACTGAACATAAAATACAATTATACTGATTAGGTTTTGAACTACAGATTTATTGCAACTTTATTATGAATAAGAGTAATGCTTATCCATAATTACTTATATTTTATATAGAGTATGAAATATTGAAACCAATGGCCCCCAAATTGAAAGATGCATTCAAAATTAATAGCTAGCAAACGTTATGGGCAGTGATTGTTGAGAATATAATGTTTTTCTTATCTCTCTCTTAAAAGTTAGCACATAGGCTGAACTTTATGCTTTAGAAAACCATCTCACACAAAAAACTTTATGAACCATACTTAAATCAAGCAAGTTGCAACCCAGACCTTCTTAAACTGTATTTTCAGTTAGTTTTATATATGAAATGTTTCTGTTTCTAGTGAGCATGCTTTCTTTCATATGTAGAACTTCAACCCGAAATTCTTCCAACTTTCATATTTATTATTAATAAAGATCACTATTCATGATCTCATCTCTTCAACACATGACAGTGAAATAGGCCATTTTTTGCTTATAATCCTCTGTTGTTTTTATAAATTAAAACCTAATGAATTCTCAAGAAACTTATTTGCATTTCTATAAATTATGCTTAAATCACAGATTAAAATATTAATAAGTATTTATTTTAGTTAAAATATAACAAAATATTCCAGTCATATTATATAAATATAGATCGTGGATCATATTCTTAAATATTATTTTCCTGTTGCACATTACTATAGGCTTTGCTTCAATAGCTTTTTTTCCTCAATTCTTCTTCCTCAAAGGAACAGTTTGAAAATTAGTTGTACTTCTGTAAATATGATTTAGATTCTTTAGGGAGAAAGCTTGTGAAAAATGGAATATATAATACATTGATTCAGTAAGTTTTTATATCAAATCATAATCTAGAGAGATGTTTATTGAGTTTTCAAAGTACAGAAACCATAAACATATCAATTTAAAGAGAAATCTTATAAAAATAATTTAGGAGGAAATTGGTTACCATTAATATTATCTTTTAAAAACCTGTACTAGATACTGACTTTACCAGCTAGTGTCAATTTACATTTGCAATTCCAATAATATAATTTAGATAAAATTGATTATATTTCAATTTTGTTATATTATTGATTTTTCATAAGAATGCTGGTAATAGTTCTTTTCTTTCATAAACAGAATTATTAGATCTATCTATATAGATTTATATATATTTTCTATTTGTAATTTTGGACTAAATAAAAACCATATTTTTCCTCATATTGGACTAGCACAGGAAGCTGAAATATTTATTATTATATTAAAAAACATGAAGACTATCATGAGATTATAAATCATAAACAAGAGATTTTCTTGACATACTAAACTTTCAAAATTGTTTTAAATAAAAACTCAATAAAACTGATTAATAACTATGCAATCCAAAGGGAAAAGAGCTAACAATAAAATATATTGTAGCCAAAGTAATAATCAAAATAATTTAGAATCTGAGAATGGAAAAAGGGAATGAATGGAGTAAAGGTTCAATTAGGCTATTACATGACTAATGGACTTTTCTCATAATTGTTGTCCTTTAACATTTTCTAAGAGTCATAACTATAAGTTACTTCCTAAAGTGTAAATTTTGAAATGGAAGAAATGTAATGCTTCAGATGATCTAGAACACTGTTTACCCACTATTAACCTACTAACACACTAGTAGAAAACTTACTAAAGTCTAGGTGTCTGGCACTCAGCCATAGATAACATCACAACTTTTATATGTGAGTTGCTGAATCTAATTATCACTACTACTACTACTACTACTACTACTACTACTACTACTACTACACACACGGATTACAACATCAACAATAGAAAGAGAAACTTGCCCAGCCACAGACAGTAGTGAATATCATAAAGACTTTAGTTCCATTAGTAGAACAGAGATTAAAATTTTTGCATGATTATCGTCTAGAGAAATAGTATGGTTGGTAGGGTGCTTGCCTTGCTCTGTGCAACATAGCAACTTGGTTTCAATACCTAGCATCTCATATATTTCATAGAGCACTGCCAGAAATAATTACTGAGTTTGAAACTAGGATAAGTTCTGAGCATTGCCGACTTCAGTCAAACTAAAAAATTACTTATAAATACATGTATAGCCTTCAGAGAGCATTACTACCAAAAGAATGAGCACCTCAATCAAGAAGATAATTTCTTTTTTGTGTGTGGATTTTTCTTTTTTTTTAAATTTTATTGAATCACCGTGTGTTGGAGTACACGGATCTTAGGTTTATCAGGTTGCACCTATCACAGTGCTCCCGAGTCACTCCCATTACTTTGTTTGTCTGTAACTACTTCTATGCTCCCTTGCCCAACCAATTCGTAAGGTCTCATCCTTCTTAGACACTGAAGCTGTACTGTAAGTTAATATTGCCTTTCTCCTCTCCTCATGTCTTTTGAATAGTTTACTTTAATGCAATGTCCCTTTTGTATAGATACAGGAAGACAATTAATTGATATTATGCTTTATAACTTAGGATTTGATTGGCTTTGAATATTATTCACTCCTGGACATCTGCTTTCTCAACTTAAGCCTCAGTTGCCCTCACTTCCTAGCACCCCAAAAGCAGGGTCCCGACGTGGGACTGGATGGAACCAGGGCAAGCCTGTAAGTTATGTGCTACCCTGGCATCGCGATGGGCCAGGACAAGGTGTCACGATCCTTAACTGTAGGTTAAGAGTTTGATCATAGGCAAATGCTGTCGTGATCCAAAAGCAACGACAAGACTAGGACCCTGCTGCTAAGAATAGGAAAGCTATCTGGCCTCAGCACTGCAGTCTGAGATCGAGATGGCCCTAGAGGAGCAATTCTATAAGCTCAAAGTATTTCTTACTGTGTCCGTACAAAATGATTTATTTTATGTATGCTTATATGTTGGTCGGACAAAGAGAGGAGAAACACATCCAAGGAAATCTGTTCTAGGCTGGGTTGATCTGACCTAGAAGCAGTTTTCCTATGTCTCCTGACTTAGCTTGAATGAGACTGAACCTTTCTCCCCTCCAAACTGCCTTCAGTAAATGATTTCGGTATATTGAGGCGGTTTCCCTTATCTCACAGGAACCCAGCTGGTCTTAGGTAAGCAGATCTCAGGTGCTAAACCAGGCCTGATCTTGGGGATGTAGATACCTGACTCCAAGCAGCTGATATTTAAGATGTAGGCTCCAAGCTCTAGCAGACTCGTCTTTGATGTGTTAATCCAAGTAGCTTGTAAAGGTGAGGTCAAGATTACTGGCCTGTGGATGTAAAGAAATAATGTGGATGTAAAGAAACTATGCATGTTTGCTGCCTCAATGTTCTTTCTGTAACTCCTTTTGATGACATCACTATATTGGCCCTTTAGAGGTACCATGATGTATATAAGGGGATTTTAGGGGCTCTTTGGGGGTCTCTCTCCGGGTGCATGTGCTTGAGGACTCCTGAGGCCTCCATGACATACATTTCTTGCATGTAATAAACTGCTGCTAAGACCAACCAGCTTAGCCCTCATTTCCTTCCTTCGCCTGACCATCGCCATCGACCTCCGTGGAGTGGGGAAACGACCTGAGACCACCGAACGCGGGCGGCAGGAGAGATAGGCCGCTGCCCTCCCCTTACCCGGTCCTTTTGTGTGATTACACAAACCGTGAGATAGTTACAAGCTTTCATGTTTGGGTTACGATCACACAATGATCAAACACCTATCCCTCCACCAGTACACATTCCCCACCATCAATATCCCCAGTTTATCCTCCTTTCCCACCTTCCCCCTGCCTCCATGGCAGACATGATTCCCCATAATCTCTCCACCTTTGGGCATTATCATTTGCAATACAGACATTGAGAGGTTATCATGTTTGGTCCTTTATCTACTTTCTGCACAAATCTCCCATCCCGATCGATTCCTCCAGACATCTTTTTCTTAGTGATCCCTTCTCTATTCCAGCTGCCTTCTCCCCTTTGCTCATGAGGCATGTGTCCAGCTATGGAGCAATCTATCGGTCCCATGTATCTACTATCCTTAGGTGTCAGCCTCATGTTATGTTATTTTATACTCTACAAATGAGTGCAGTCTTTCTATGTCTGTTCCTCTCTTTCTGACTCATTTCACTTAACATGATACTCTCCATGTCTATCCATTTATAAGCAAATTTCATGACTTCATCTCTCCTGACAGCTGCATAGTATTCCATCGTGTAGATGTACTAAAGTTTCTTTAACCAGTCATCTGTTCTAGAAATGAACAGAAGTTTCCTCAAAAAAGAAATTTAAAAGGCACATGGAAAAATGCTCCACATAGCTAGACATCAGGGAGATGAAAATCAAAACAACAGTGAGATATCATCTCACACCACAGAGATTGGCACACATTCAAAAGAACAAATGCAACTAGTGCTGGTGTGTATGTGGGGAAAAAGGGGCACTCTTTCACTGTAGGTAGAATGCCCACTAGTCCAACCTTTCTGGAAAACAGCACAGGCAGTCATTCAAAAACTAGAAATTGAGCTTCCATATGACCCCACAATACCACTTCTGGAAATATATCCCGAGGATGCAAAAAAAAGCACAGTAGAAATGACATCAGTACCTATATGTTCATTGCAGCACTGTTTACAGTAGCTAAAATCTGGAAACAAGCCAAGTGCCCAAGAAGATAATTTCCAAGTATGACAACAGTGAGAAGGAAGTAGGAAAAGAATTTTTTCTAACTATGAAAAATACAGTGTAGTTAGAAAGTATCAGCATATAAATATCTGAAAAAATTTAGGTTAGCACTGTAGCACTGTTCTCTCATTGTTCATCGATTTGCTCGAGCAGGCACCAGTAATGTCTCCATTGTGAGAGTTGTTATTACTGTTTTTGGCATATTCAATATGCCACAGCGAGCTTGCCAGGCTCTGCCATGCAGGCGGGATACTCTCAGTAGCTTGCCAGGCTCTTCAAGAAGTTTGGAGGAACCAAACTCAGGTAGGCCGCATGCAAGGCAAATGCCCTACCCGCTGTGCTATCGCTCTAGCCCCTGTATAAAAAAATACAGTGTAGTTGGAAAGTATGTACATAAAAATATTTGAAAAAAAATTAGGATAGGTCTAAAAATGCTATAATTTATGCTTTGCAAGCATAAGGTCTGATTCATGTCTGGCAATGCAATGCAATCCAGAATAGTAGATAGTAATCCCTGAAAAATGACCCAGGAGTAGTGCATGAAGCATCAATGAGTGTAGGCCCCCAAATTCTTTAAATGCCATATTTTACTTGTTGTCTTTAAAGAAAATTAGACTATTAAATAAAGTTTAAAATGCATAAGTGTAGAATTTTTTAAAAATAAGAATATTAGGAGCTGGAGAGATAGCACAGAGGTTAGGGTGTTTGCCTTGCACGTGGCTGACCCAGGTTCGATTCCCAGCATCCATATGGTCCCCTGAGCACTGCCAGGGGTAATTCCTGAGTGCAGAGCTAGAATTTACCCCTGTGCATTGCTGGGTGTGATCCCCCCCCCAAAAAAGCAAAAAATAAATAAATAAATAAATAAATAAGAATATTATTTTCACACAAAACAGATTACATCACTGGTCTAAATCTTACAATTACTGAAACTTCCAGAAAACAGGATTTACTGTATTATTATATCCAAAAGAATTATATACTTGCTGGTGCTTAAAATTACCTGTCAAACAGATACAATCTTTATAATTTTGGTGTACCACATGACTGTTCTTAAAAGCAACTTTTATAAGAATAATTTTATTTCAAAAAGCACAGGACTTTGTGAAGATGTGTGGGGAGAAATAACAATTTCACATTTTGATTTATGATATTTCTTTCATAGAAAGGTTGGATAGCTTGTGGCATTCAAAACCTGAGGGTTCTGCTTCACCTTCGATTAGAAGTAAGGTTAAAATAATATTGCTGAAAAAAATTTTGAAAGGTAAAGTTTGAAAAGGAAGGAATATAGTACTCCTATGAACAACAGGATTACAGAAAATGGGGTTTTGCATACACAATCACTAAAAGACTAGCTAAAAAACTAAACATATAGGTTTTCTTAGATATGCTTAAAACTTTAAGGTAGTTAAGTTTGATAGTAAGAACAACAATTGAGTTTGAAAATTGTTTCTCTAATATATTTATGTGTATCTGTGTGTGTGTGTATGAGTCAGAGAGAGAGAGTTTTAGAGGATGTTTTTATTAAGAATAAGTAATAAAAGAAAAATTAAGAAGAAAGTAACAGGATATTACTGTTCTATTGGATATCTGAAATTTCTGAAGTTTAAAACATATATTATTTAACAGTAAAACTCAATTGTTTCTTATCTAAATAAAAATCCTATGATTTCAGATTTCCAGGTTTCAAATAAAAATTCGTGGCCAAGTTATGACCTAGAACACTGTTTACCAAAATGGGCTGTATCACCCTTCACCTTGCAGGGTTCTGGAAAAATCCAGAGGGGTGATTGTAGCCTTAAGTGGAATTGAAGAGTGCTCTGAAAAACCAAGGAATGGCTGTAGCCTCAGAATACAATTGGTGGTAGTGATGGTGGTGGCAGTATGTAGTGTGTGTGTATGTGTGGCGGTAGGTTGTCCTCTTTGTTTGTTCACTTAAAGATTTCCAGGAAGATGCTGAGTTGTTATTTTTCTGTAAAGGTGACAGCAATTCAAATCATTTCCTTTGACCTAGATAAAAACACAACCTGTCGAATTTTCTCATTTATGAAACAGGGATAACACTAGAATCCACTTCATTGAGTTGTTAGGAAGAAAATTAATCTGATACATTTAAAAATCTTAGATTAGTGACTCTGAATGCTTGAACACTACTTTTTATAATATAAATACTGTTTTAAATTCCATATATCTTCTCAAGTGGAGCTTACTGAATTAATAAACATTTACTTGAATGGTGAGTGGTAAAATACACTTTGCAGTTGATAAAGAGGAATCAGACTGTATATAGTAATCATTGAGAAGTGAGAATCTTCAGCTGCTGACTGATTTTAAAAACTGGTAGCTCCTCTTCTGGTACACTCACAACAACCTTGTATCTCTGCACTAAGTGTTATTTAAGCTAACTTTCATTTTCTGTCTCCATTGTCACTGTCACTGCCACTGTCCTCCTGAGTTGTTCATTGATTTGCTCGAGTGGGCACCACTAACGTCTCACAACAAATTGTGTATTTTTTTGTCTAAAGCTATAATTTTTAAATTAAAAAATTTATTCTCAAGGCCATATATAGAGCAGAGCAGGTAAGGCTCTTGCCTTGAATGGTATCAACTGAAGTTCCATCCCGGCATCCCATATAGTCCCTTGTGCATCATGAGGAATGATTCTTGAGTACAGAGTCAGGACTGAATATTGCTAGATGTGACCTAAAACACAAACACACACACATAAACATATATATGTGTGTATGCCTATATAAAAAAGCATATATTTGTGTATATACATAGATACATATGTATGTGTGTACATATGTATATATTTATATATATATATATATATATATATATATATATATATGTTCCTTTTCTCTATTCCTCCTATCATGGCAAAGGCCTCACACACACACACTCACAAACACACACACACACACCCCTGGTTGCAGTGCTCGCACACTTGATTCTGGTGCTCACCAGGTTTTTCTCACTTTAGTAGTGGTTACATACGCACATTTAATTACAGTGTGCTAGAGATCATAGAATTTGTCTTGATCTTAGGAATCTCAAATGGAACTATTAGTAAGATAATAGTCAGAATGCAGATAATTTCTGTGGGTTGGTTTTATGGCCTCTGGGACAGAGAGATAGTCCAGGGTAAACTTGCATGTGGTCAATCCTAATTTAATTGTCATCAGGATGTACAATCACTCCAGCATTTCTAGTGATCTCTCAGCCATAGGACAAGGATTAAACCCAGTGTACCATGGGTGTGGAACAAAAACAAAAAAATATATACTGTACTGTACTGTACTGTACTGTACTGTCCTCCTGTTGCTAATCAATTTGCTTGAGCAGGCCCAGTAGTATCTCCATTTTGAGACTTCTTGTTACTGTGTTTGGCATATTGAATACATCATGGGTAGCTTACCAGGCTTAACAACAAGTCTCAAAATGGAGACAATACTGGGCCCACTTGAGCAAATCTATAAACAACGGGAGGACAGTGTTAGTTTGAGAAGGGTAATGGAACATTTTGGGCTAGTCAATAGGTCATGGCATTTGTCAATTTGAAAGTGCATAGGAATCCATCAATAAGAAAAATGTGAATTTCTGGGACAACAAAATATGTTTTCATTAATTTTTTTTCTAGACAAAAAAATTTTGAAGGCATGATGAATTATCTACATAACAGCTATGAGAATTATATTCATTAGATTTATGTAAGAAAAGAATTCTTCATAGTACAAAGATAAAAGAATGAAACAATAGGTCAGAAGAATTACAATTTAAAAAATGCATGTCAAGAATATATTTTTTTGTTTTTTAATTTTTTTCTTCTCACATCCTATAGGAGTATGAAGTAACTAAATGAATCACAATAAAACCCTCCAACTATTTCTAGATAGCACAGCGGGTAGGGCATTTGCCTTGCACACAGTTGACCCGGGTTCGATTCTTCCGCCCCTCTTGGAGAACCCGGCAAGCTACCAAGAGTATCCCACCTGCATGGCAAAGCCTGGCAAGCTCCCCGTGACGTATTCGATATGCCTAAATCAGTAACAGCAGGTCTCGCAATTTGTTGTGAGATGTTACTGGTGCCTGCTAGAGCAAATCAATGAACAATGGGAGGACAGTGCAATGCAGTGCAACTATTTCTAAAAACTCAGTCTGAATGTTTAAAAAAACACCAAAATTAATTTGCCTTGGTTCTATTATTTGGTTCCCTATTAATGTGTCTTTAAGTGTGGGTACGAACTTTATCTATGTGCAGCCTTAATTGAACTATCTATTTAAGTGAGCTAATTGGATATAAATGCTTATTTAAAAAACCTGGTTATTAGGTTTCCTGCAGTTGATACAAAATTACATTTGACTACTGGAATTGTCTTAAGTGTTCAGAAAGAGTTGTTTCTGAGCCTACTGACCTTTATATTGCATTATATGTTTATTCAAATCAAAAAGACATTACGTAAGAAGAAAAAACAAAGATATGGTGCTAGCATTTAGTTTCTGTTGCGGCATATCTACAAATGAATCTTTGTCCCAGCAAGAATGTCAGATAGCTAGGAGCTCACATCAGAAAAATGACTTAACAATTCTCTGGCTGTTTGCTTTTTGCACTGGTGGTTTCATTGTGGCAATTATCATTTCAGTGCCTACTTTGTGATTACAATGCATTAAGACATTCTAGAGTTTGAAAACACAGAAGGAATGAAAATTCCATCATGCAGACAGTCCAAGTAACAGAAGCAAAGGAACATTGTTGCTGAGTTTCACTGATACACAGGTACATAAAGAGTCTGCTTTTTAGGGTTTTTATCATTTTAGAAAAATCACCAAACATCTCTAAATTAAATTTCTCCCCTTGCCATGATGACATAAAATAATAGTAATCCTTATATTTTTCATTTTAAGGTTATCAGAGGTAGTAGTGAAGTATTAATAACTCTAAATAAAATTTGTTACCTTTAATAACCCCCTAGTTTAAAAGAAATATGAATGATATATACATTCTGTAGGAATTCTAATAAAATATAAGTCATAATAATTGAGATTAAATATACTTTAAATATATTTCAGTCCACATAATCAATATTAAGTAAAATGTTGCAGTTAAGCAATGCTTTAATCGACAACCTTTAAGGTTATTGGGATTATCATTATTAAGACTTTAGGACTTTCCTATTCATTTCAAAGACAAAATGTTAAAGTAAGATGCCATTTTTTAATGGTAGTTTTTTGCTGACACCTTTGAGACAATTAATGAAACAGTCACAAAAACTGTCCTAACTACTTACATGTCATAAAATATCAAGTTTTAAAAAAGGCGAAGTGAGAAAACATTTTAGAATTATTTAATTTTTGAAGATTTTCTGATTTTATTATTTGCAAAAAAGATTTAATCTATATTTAATCTATAATTCATCTTTCTCTTAAGTCTTATGTGCTAATACTTAAGAGTTAATTTCTTAACTAGATTCATTTAATGAGTTCATGTTTCTGATCAAAAGACATGTCTGATTAATATATTAATAAAAATAGATACTATTTCTTATTAGCAGTAAAATCAAATAGTATTTATTGAATACTCTGGATAAGAAGGTGAAAGAGAAGAACTCATTTGTGAATTCTTGTCACAAAGTAATATATGAATGTAGTCTACATTTTGAAAATTTAAAAACTCATAAAGGAAGGCTACTATAATAAGCATTCATAAAATATAGATGTAATATATGATCATAAGACCATCATAGTGTAAAATATGATAATATTTTATAGTGAGTGAACATTTATCAAGGGGAGAAAAATACAGAATTTATTCAAAAGGAATCTGGCTTTTTTAACAACTTTGATAAAGGCAAGGAAGGGAGGTACATCACAACAGGTTGCTTGGAATTAGTTTAGAATCTGCAATTGTACTTTTGGGTATTTTAACCTGATGTTATACTCAAAATGGAAAAACACATAAAATTTCTGAAATGAGGCTAAATGAAGCTGTGGATGGATATAGCTTAGTTCAAGACTGCATGTTTGAACCCATAAGTTCTGTCTCAAGTACCACGCATTTTTTAAATTTAAAATTGTTAAAAAATTGTAAAAAGGCATGCCATAAGGGGATCAAAGTCCAGGTCTTGTGCATGTCAAACATGCTTTTGAAAAGTGTATTTTTAAACCTGCTGAAATTGAAGCAGCATAATGTTTATGGGAAAATAACCAAGAAATAAGTGAAAATTAGAAAATGCAAACTAAAAATCCAGACTGAAGCTAGACTGTAAAGAATATTTTAATGGCCAGAATAAATCAGAATAAATACAAAAGTGAGAGTTAGGGTTATGATCTCTCTCATAAAAAGTTAACGAAAAGAAAGTTTCCACCAAAAATTGCAAAATTTGTGTACATTGCACAATGTAATTTCAAGAAAAAACTTAAAAGAGTGACATGTTAATAGAAGGATATACTTTTGGTTAGGAAAAATAATGTGCATTTGCTTCTACAATAAAATTAAAAAAGAGTAAAGCAAAGAGAAACTGGTAATAAGAAAGATTCTCTTAAATGCTTAAATCCAGGAACTAGAACAAAACTCAGATTAAGAGGAGCTAAGAAATTTGTTGAGAAACTCAAAACAGGAAGTAGTATACTTTCCAGAATGTTTGGCATTCAGGTTTTATAATCAATTCATTTTTAAATGAGGCACATTAGTCAGAAATTTTAATGTTCATTAAAGCCTATATTGTACACAGATAAGTCTGACTGAAGGAAGTGGGTAATATAGAGAAAAGAGAGTGCAATAATTGCTAAGAGAATGCATGGAGAATCTAACCTCTGAAGGGTAGCTTAAGCCTCTCACTGAAAAGAGCCTGATAACCACAAAGCAGCTCCAGGAAAATAAGAGGGCATGTAAATTGCTCACAGAAACAGAGGTAACTATGGGAAAGGAGAAAGTCTTTGTGTGGAGTAACTATCATACCAAAGAAGGAGAAACTATTAAACTCTGAGCACAGAGTCAGGAGCAATCCTTGAGCGCTACTGGATGTGCCCCCCAAAACAAAAGGAAATCATGTTTTTGTAAATACAGATTTTTCTCAATATATTAAAGTAGGAACTTGCTATAGCATGTGATTTATCAGATACCAAAAGTAATTTGCCAAACTATACCATATAGGAGTATTTCATTTTAGGCAATCAGAAGTAACTTACATTGTCTTTCCTTAAGAACAATGAATAGAATTATTTTATTATTATTATTTTTGTAGTTTTTTTTTTTTATTAGTGAAGCACCATGAGGTACAGTTGTAGATTTACAAATCTTTGTGCTTGGGTTTCGGTCATACAATGATCAAATACCCATCCCTCCACCAGTGCCCATTTTCCACCACCATGGACAATATCCCCCCCAATACCCCCCTTCCACCCTGCCTCTGTGGCAGGGCATTCCCTTTTGTTCTTTTGGGTGTTGTGGTCTGCAAAAGAGGCATTGAGTGACAAACATGTTCAGTCCATAGTCTACTTTCAACATGCATCTCCCCTCCTGGGAGGATCCTCCAAACACCCTTTATTTGGTGCTCCCTTCTCTATCTGAACTGCCCTTTCCCCTAGAATACCCGGCTGGCCTCTAAGCTATGCAGTAATCCTCCTGGTGTGGATCTCAGCTATTCTTGGGTATTAATCTCATATTTTGTTACTTTATATCCCCCAGATGAATGCAATCTTTCTATGTCTATCCCTCTCTTTCTGAATCATTTCGCTTTGCATGATACTTTCCATATTGTACACTTGTATGCAAATTTCATGACTTCATCTTTTCTAAGAGCTACATAGTATTCTATTGTGTAGATGTACCAAAGTTTCTTTACCCAGTCATCTGTTCTTGGGCACTCAGGTTTCTTCCAGTTTCTGGCTATTGTAAAGAGTGCTGCAATGAACAAACAAGTGCAGATGTCACTTCGACTATATATTTTTGCCTCTCTGGGATATATTCCCAGGAGTGGTATTGCTGGGTCAAATGGGAGCTCAATTTCTAATTTTTGGAGAAACGTCCATACTGTTTTCCAAAAGGACTGAACCAGTCGGCATTCCCACCAACAGTGAAGGAGTGTCCCTTTCTCGCCACATCCGCGCCAGCATCGGTTGCTTTTGTTCTTTTGAATGTGGGCTAGTCTCTGAGGTGTGAGATGGTATCTCATTGTGGTTTTGATCTGCATCTCCCTGATGATTAATGATGTAGAGCATTTTCTCATGTGCTTTTTTGCCATTCGGATTTCTTCTTTGAGAAAGGTTCTGTTCATTTCATTGCCCCATTTTTTGATGGGGTTGGATGTTTTCTTCTTGTGGAGTTCAACCAGTAATTTGTATATCCTTGATATCAACCCCTTGTCAGATGTGTATTCGGCAAATATCCTTTCCCATTCTGTAGACTGTCTTTGTATTTTGGTCACTGTTTCTTTGGAGGTGCAGAAGCTTCTTAGTTTAAGATAGTCCCATTTATCTATCTCTGTTTTCACTTGCTCGGCCAGTGGTGAGACACCTTTGAAGATACCATTAGCCTCAATGTCATGGAGGGTTTTGCCAACTTTGCTTCAATGCACCTTATGGTTTCTGGTCTGATGTTGAGGTCTTTAATCCATTTTGATCTTACTTTTGTACATGGTGTTAGGCAGAGTTCTGAGCCCATTTTTTTGCATGTAGCTGTACAGTTCTGCCAGCACACTTTGTTAAAGAGGCTTTCCTTACTCCATTTCACATTACTTGCACCTTTATCAAAGATTAGATGATCATATGATTGAGGGGACATGTCAGTGTATGCAACCCTGTTCCATTGGTCTGCAGTTCCGCCTTTGTTCCAGTACCATGCTGTTTTAATTGTTACTGCCTCGTAGTAGAGTTTGAATTAGGGAGGTTGATTCCTCCCATTTTCTTTTTCCCAAGAATTGCTTTAGCTATTCGTGGGGGCTTATTGTTCCATATAAATTCCAGGAGTGTTTGCTCCATTTCTTTGAAGAATGTCATGGGTATCCTTATAGGGATTGCATTGAATTTATACAATGCTTTCGGTAGTATTGCCATTTTGACAATGTTAAGTCTCCCGACCCATGAGCAGGGGATATCTTTCCACTTACTCATGTCCTCTTTTATTTCCTGAAGTAGCATTTTGTAGTTTTCTTTGTACAGGTCCTTTACTTCCTTAGTTAAGCTGATTCCTAGGTACTTGATTTTCTGGGGCACAACTGTGAACGGGATTGTTTTTTTCATGCAGCTTTCCTCTCTCTCACTGTTTGCGTATAGGAAAGCCATGGACTTTTGGGTATTGATTTTATAGCCTGTAACTTTACTGTTCAAGTCTATTGTTTCTAAGAGTTTTTGGTTGAGGTTATTGAGTTCCCTAAGTATAGTATCATATCATCTGCGAATAGTGAGAGCTTGATTTCTTCCTTTCCTACCTGAATGCCCTTAATATCTTTTTCTTGCCTAATTGCTATTGCAAGTACTTCCAGTACTATATTGAACAGCAGTGGAGAGAGTGGGCATCCTTGTCTCGTCCCTGGTCTTAGAGGGAAGGCTCTCAGTTTTTCCCCATTGAGGATGATGCTTGCTGTAGGCTTGTGGTAGATGGCTTTAACTATGTTGAGGAAAGTACCCTCAATACCCATTTTGGCTAGGGTTTTCATCATAAGCGGTGCTGGATCTTGTCAAATGCTTTCTCTGCATATATTTATATGATCATATGCTTTTTATCTTTTCTTTTGTTGATATGGTGGATTATGTTGATTGTTTTCGAATGTTAAACCATCCTTGCATTCCTGGGATTGATCCTACTTGGTCATGGTGTATGATCTTTTTGATGAGTAGTTGGATTCTATTTGCTAGTAGTTTGTTGAGGATCTTTGCATCTGTGTTCATCAGGGATATCGGCCTGTAATTCTCTTTCTTTGTGGTGTCTCTGTCTGCTTTTGGTGTCAGTGTGATATTTTCTTCGTATAAACTGTTCAGAAGTGTTTTTGATATTTTAATTTCGTGGAAAAGCTTAAAGAGGATTGGGAGTAAGTCTTCTTTAAAGATTTGGAAGAATTCACTAGTGAATGCATCCGGGACAGGGCTTTTGTGCTTGGGGAGAATTTTTATTACCATTTCAATTTCCTTGGAGGTGATAGATCTGTTCAAGTATTCCAGGTCTTCTTGGTTCAGCCTTGGGAGGCTATAGGAATCTAGGAATTTAGCCATTTCCTCGAGGTTTTCGTGTTCTGTGGCATAAAAGTACTCCCTGAAGGTTCTTTGAATTTCTGTAGTTTCTGTTGTAGTAATGACCCCCTTTTCATTTCTAATTCAGTTTATTAGGGCTTTCTCTCTCCTTTTCTTTGTGAGTTTTGCTAGAGACTTATCAGTCGTGTTTATTTTCTCTAAGAACCAACTCTTGGTTTCATTGATCTTTCAGGTTGTTTTTTGGGTTTCCATCTCGTTAATCTCTGCTCTGAGTTTTATTATTTCCTTTCTCCTGTTCGGGTTGTGCTCCTTTTTGTGGTCCTTCTCCAATCTCTTAAGCTGTGAGGTTAGGTTACTTATGTGTGCTCGCTCCTCCTTCCTGAGGAATGCTTGTAGAGCTATAAACTTTCCTCTTAACACAGCTTTTGCTGTGTCCCATAAGTTTTGGTAACTCGTGTTCTTATTTTCATTCATTTCTAGGAATCTTTTGATTTCCTCTTTGATTTCCTTTCTAAGCCACTTGTTGTTCAATAGAGCATTGTTTAATTTCCAGGTGTTTGATTTAGTTTTCTGTTTTTGTGTGTGATTTACTTCTAATTTCAGCGCATTATGGTCTGAGAAGATTGTTGATACAATCTCTATCTTCTTAATTTTATGGAGGCATGTTTTGTGGCTCAGCATGTGGTCTATCTTGGAGAATCTTCCATGTACGCTTGAGAAGAATGTGTATTCAGCTTTTTGTGGATGAAGTGTCCTGTATATATCTCCTAAGTCCCTTTCTTCCATTGTTTCCCTCAGATGAAGTATGTCCTTGCTAAGCTTGAGTCTGGTTGATCTATCAAGAGGTGACAAAGCGGTGTTGAAGTCTCCCACTAGTATTGTGTTGCTATTGATGTCTTTTTCCTAATCTATGAGTAGTTGTTTTAAGTACTTTGCTGGTCTCTCATTAGGTGCATATACATTCATTATTGTAAGTTCTTCCTGTTGTACAGATCCTTTGATCAATAAGAAATGGCCTTCACTGTCTCTTATGACCTTCTTCACTCTGAAATCGATATGGTCTGATATTCAGATGGCTACCCCAGCTTTTCTATGGGAGCTGTTTGCCTGTAGGATTGTTTTCCAGCCTTTGACTCTGAGCCTGTGTTTGCTTTGACTACTGAGATGTGTTTCTTGCAGGCAGCAGAATGTTGGGTTGAATTTTCTAATCCATCCTACCACTCTATGTCTTTTAATTGGTGAGTTTAGCCCATTGACATTGAGAGAGATTATTGTTATGGGATTTTGTCCCATTGTTCTGTTGAAATTAGGTGTATTTGAGGGGCCTGTCTTGCCTTAATCTAGCCCATTTAGTTGTACTTGTAACCATGGTTTTGAGTCTATGAAGTTCCTGTGCTGTTGTTTGTCTGTGAAACTGCATGTTGTTCCTTCTATTATGAATGAGAGTCTCACTGGGTAAAGTATTTTTGGAGAGGCATTTATTTCATTGAGTTTTTTCACTATATCCCACCACTTTTTTTGGGCCATGAGGGTTTCATCAGAAAAATCAGCTGTGAATTTTAAGGATGCTCCTTTGTAAGAGATTTCTTTCTTCGATCTTGCTGCTTTCAGAATTTTGCCTCTGTCTGAAGTTTTGGTCATTTTGATCAGGGTGTGTCTTGGGCTATTTTTATTCGGATTTCTTCTAGCTGGTACTCTTTGGGCCTCCTGAATGTGGTCACAAGTTTTCTTCAGCTCTGGAAATGTTGTAGCAATGATGTCTTTGACAGTTTCTTCTTCATCAAGGATTTCTTCCTGTCCCTCTGGGACTCCAATAATTTTATGTTACCCCTCTTGGCTTCATCTCGATCTTCTCTTGCCATCTGTTCCCGAACTGTGAGTCTCTTTTCCATTTTCTGCTCTTTTCTGGAGAGTCTCTGAACTTCATCTTCGAGCTTACTTATTCTGTTCTCAGCAGCTGTTACTCTGCTTCTGAGGCCTTCCACTGAGTTTTTCAATTTGCCTACCAGATTTTTCAGGTCCAACATTTCCGATTGCATTTTCCTCATTTCTGCCTTCAAATCCTCTTGTCTTTTATTGGCATTGCTTTCCATTGTTTCTTTTAGTTCCCTAAGCATCTTAAGTAGCTCCCTTCTGAATTCCTTGTCAGAGAGGTTGTCTAACACTATAATACTGTTGGTGTCTTCTGGGCTAGCCTCTTCAATAAGAAAGTTTGGTGGGCTTTTGCGTTGCTTTACCATTGTGACCAGTGTAGTTTAGTCCTTAACGTTCACTATTACTATTCTGGTTGAGTGAGGAGAGAGTTCCCGGATCCGTTCAGCTTTGTTTCCACGGAATGTGATGTTGCCTCAGTTCCCGTCCCGTGCAGGTTAAGGGAGAAAAACGGCTATTCTACGGGATCAAGCTAGCTGTGCATGCCCAGAGAGAGTCCCAAGCCGTGGGGGCAGGCTGTATCTGGTTGAGTGAGGAGAGACTGCCAGGAGCCATTCAGTTTTGTTGCCGAAAAATGGGCCTCAGTTCCCGTCCGGCACAGATCATACTGTTCCCTCTTATGGTGGGAAAGGATTTTGGATAAGGTTGGTCGATGGTAGGCACCCTTCTACCTTTCTGAGTTTGACCTTCTTCTCAATCAGGCGTTATTCTTTGTTTTGTAACCGACTTTGAGTGAAACTTTTGGAGGAGGTATTGAGCTTATAGGGCTATTTTCAAACAGGTCTTTGTTGGAAATGGAGTAGGAGAGTGGGATGTTGTTGGATTGTAATAGGAGAGGTGGGAAATTTTTGGTTGGTATTAGGCGACAAGTTGTGGGATGAGAGTCCTGAGTGCTTGATGTGAGTGATGTAAGTGCGGCCGCATTAGCGGCTGCCCAACGAGGAGAAGACCACGCCCACTTTTGGGAAGCCACGCCCCCTTTCTGGTGGCCACGCCCCTAGCTCGTCCCAGGCCACTCCCACCCAGGATCCTGGAATGGAGGAAGGGTGGTGGACAGTCTCCCCGCTGGGTGGCCCGGCTGGGGGGCAGGAGCGGTTCCCGGCTGGGCTCCCCCTCATGAATAGAATTCTAAGGAAGATAGTAGCTGTTGTCTCAATTATAACATACATAGCTTTGGTATTTCCTTAACTTAAAATAACATCAAAGAAAATAAATTGAGCAATCTGTAATCATAGGGCAAGAATGTACATTTGCTTCTTACAGTTTTGATTTTTTTGATGCCTCTAATCATAAAAATTATGAATTTTTTCACATAAATGCAGTAAATTTTATATGTGTTATTATCTACATCTAATTTTAAAAGGAGTGATCTCAGGGCTGGAGCAATAGCACAGCGAGTAGGGTGTTTGCCTTGCACGCAGCCAACCTAGCTTTGATTCCCAGCATCCCATATGGTCCCCTGAGCACGACCAGGAGTAATTCCTGAGTGCATGAATCAGAAGTAACTCCTGTGCATCACCGGGTGTGACCCCTCCCCCACAAAAAAGCAAAAAAATAAATAAATAAAAGGAGCTATCTCAAAAGTTAAAATATTATCACTTTGACAACTTCTGGTATGAATGAAGATGATTAATAAAGTTTGAGATGAAAATTGATGAAAGAGAATATGCAAGCAGTGAAACAGTGTAAGAGCTTTAGGAGACTGTAACTAGAAATCATGACCTTTCTGGTAACCTGAAATTATAAGAATTTATATCATTCTTATTAAACCAGTACCCTAACACCTACTAACTGGGGGCGTGGGAGACAGCCAATCTTTCACAGAGACCAACACATGTATTTTTACCTTGGTTTCAAAGTGAAAATTTGATCTATTTGGATAAAATAAAAACCTCGCAAAATGCATAATTGACTTATCTACAATTCAGCGATGAGTCAGAATTTTATATGTATCAAATAAATTCAAAGCTTTTATTTTATCTTATTGGGTGATTGCAATCTGGAAAACACCACATGGACAAGGTCATATATATGATCTGATATGAATTTGATCTATTGGTCAGGCGCAACTCCCTTTAGGAGTTTTATTTTTATAGCATTTTTATTACTTTTACACTAGGAGGCAATTACATATATACAAGTTTTAAATTTTTGTCCACATCAGATCATATATATGACCTTGTCCATGTGGTGTTTTCCAGATTGCAATCACCCAATAAGATAAAATAAAAGCTTTGAGTTTATTTGATACATATAAAATTCTGACTCATCGTTGAATTGTAGATAACAGTCAATCATGCATTTTGCGAGGTTTTTATTTTACCCAAAGCAGTATGATTCTAACCAAGTCAATAAGAATAAAACATAACAGAACGTTGACCCCTAAGTATAATGTATGTCATATAAATGCTAGTCTAAATTCTTCCCTGCAGCAGGAGAAGTATCCCACCACTGGAAAATGTCATAAATAAAATGTACAAGTGAAAAGTAACTAGTCACTTATGAATCGCTTGCCTATATAACTGGTGTATAAAAGTAAAATAAATAATTATTTTCATCTTCACTTAATTCGTTTGTTCTTCATGGTTCAAAAAATTACCTTTAAATCTTAATGAATGCCAACACCCATAATTTTCAAGTAAGGGGAGAAGAAATTCAGTATAAAACAAGCAAATCAGACAAACTATTTTCAAAATTGCCAATTGTCGGGTACACAACCTACTGAAATAATTTTCTATATTTAAAATTTGTAGACCAAACTGTTCAGCTTCACTGATGGGAGGATGGTTTGGTATCTCTTGGGGGGAGAGAAGCTTTTTGAAAGATCGGTTAATTCAATACACAAAATTTAATTGACTATACCATAAGGTTAGAGTAAAGAATTTTATCATTAGATTGTTTTATGAACTCAAAAGTTAGGTGTTGAAATATATTTAAAGATCTCTTTTATCGTTCTCTGTGTTACATGGGCCGATTCTCACTTGATAATTGCATATAAAAAGTGAAAAATGAAATTGAATAGAAAGAAACAAGTGATTACTTTTACTTTTGGAAAAGTATATCCACAAAGAAATAGGACATTTGTTGTCATGAAATTAGGTTTATTCTCTTCAGAGTCACAAATGATCATGATAGAATTACTGTTTTCAAGATACTGCTTTTATATTATAAACAAAGTCCTTTATCTGCATTATTCATTATTATGCAATAGCTAGTTATGCATATCTGTCCAGAAACCCTCTAGGAAATCACAGTATACCTCAGTTTTTTTTCTGTTAGAATGCATTTTCAGAAAGAAAGTAGTGACATGATTTAATGAGTATGTAAGGGTCGTTTTTTTAGATAATATGTGATCTCAGTTTCTGACTTTATTTTTTTTTTAATGTAGGAGTACTGCTATTTCACTGATTAGCTGACTAAATTGGGCATGAACCTCACCTTACTTTTTTTTATAATTTTATTTATATATTTTTCTTCTTATATTAATTTATTGAATCACTATGGGAAAAGTTATCAAGCTTTCAGCTTTAAGTTTCGGTCATGCAATGACCAAACACTTTTCCCTTTACCCGTACTCATTTTTCACCACCAAGAACCCCAATATACCCCCCTGTCACCTCTCCCAATGCCTGTGAGGCAGATGATTTCCACTTAACTCTTCTCTAAATTGATTACATTCATCATTTCGACAAAAGATGCACCATTATTGTTTAGAATTTTCCCCCTAACAATCAGAATTTCTGAAAAGACATTGTGAAATACTTTGTTTTCTATACCTGGTTATGAGAATCATATAATCTTGTGTGGCCGCAATAGCAGCCTTGCATTTTTGGATTTCTTCAAAGAGCCAGATAATTACGAGATTGGTTTCTGTGCGTCTGGTGTTATGGCTGTGCCAGAGAGCTGCTCGTGGGGGGCAACTTATGACCTAGGTAGGGCGTGAAGGACAAGCCGGTACCATGGCCACCTTGTATGCGGTCCAGATGCATTTCTGCCAAAAGCTGCTGGGTTTTAAGATTTATTTCTAAGTCTCGGGATCATGGCCGTTAATTAGTTTGATCAGGAGCCAGAGAGGTCATTTGTAGGCAGCGCCTCGTGGTCTCACTGGGATGGGGAAGAAAGAGCTGGTTCCACCCCCATCTGGTGAGGCCCCGCATGTCTCATCACTGCAGGCCCAAACCTGACTGTCTAGTAGCTGCTGGAGGATGGTGGCCACTGGGCCACCAAGGGGAACAGGCCAAGGCATGAAACCTGTTCCTACCTGGATTGGCCCAGAGCCAGTAACCTACTGCAGGAACAGGATGAATTTCTACCAAAAGCCCTTGGGTTCCAAGATTCGTTTCTGAGTCTCTGGGATCATGGCCATTAAGCAGTTCGATCAGGAACCAGAGAGGCCATGCCTCCAATTATATAGCTGAGCCAGAGGTGGTTTCTGGGTGTATCTCCCACATACCTAACTTTTGGCCGTTTACTTTCTTGGTAAACTTTGCCCCAATTTTTTTGGGTCTGACCAAAGGCACAGCAGCAATTTAGGGGTATCTGAAAGCCTGACGGTGCCATCAGGCTGCTGATGCACTGGCCTCACAGGTACAAATTGACCTGCTGGCGGCATCATACCCCCATCAGTTTCTGACTTTAAAACTTACTGCTTTTCTCCATATTTATCCCATTCTTAATTGTAGGACTGAATTACATGAGAGTACTGATGACTAAAATTCATATTCATGCTTTTTTTGTGGGAAACTCATACCATAACTAATATTTCACAAACCAGATTTTTAAAACATATTAGACAGCATTGTTTACATATCTCTTAAATAAGTAATTTACTTAACATGGTTGCTATGAATTATAAAGCCTGAAAGATACTGTGAAAATAACTTGAACATTTAGATTTAAAAATTTAAACACCAAATAACTATGCATAATGTTACTAGTGCTATATATTACTAATAAGCACACAGTATTATATTATTATCCACTAATGAAAATATATATTGTTATAATATAGTGTTACACAATATGATTTATGTTATTGAGTACTTTTACCTAAAACAGTTATCAAGCAAGACATATATCTCTATACCCCTTTGTTTTCAGAGGATTCCAATGTGTCTGAGAATATTTTGGACTTATATAAACATGAATATAAACTCTGTTTGAAAATATAGTTACTGGAAGTTGAAATAAAAAGTTATTTTCTAGGCTACATTTATAATGTCAATGCGATTTCATTTTAAATTTACATTTGAATAAGAGTGGGTGTGAACAAAGCACAGTAGTGGTGCATATGCTATGTATGCATGAGATCACAATCACGATCACGTCCATCCTGTTATTCGCCGATTGCCTCGAGCAGGCCCCAGTAATGTCTTCTTCATCCTAGCCCTTAGATTTTTTAAAAAGTGCCATATTCAAGGCTCTTTCAGAGTTAGGAGAATGAGACCCATCATTGTTACTGGTATTTGGCATATTGGGTACGCCACGGGGAGTTTGCCAGACTCTGCCGGGTGGGCAGGTTACATTCTGTAGCCTGCCAGTTTGTCCAAAGTAGGAATGAGATAATAAGATGTCGTGCAGCCACGAATGTGGCCGTGCACTTCCAGGAGCTGGGTTTTATAGTCTCTGTGTCTTGGCTGTTGATGGGATTACACGGCACCAAGGGGCCAGTTGGTGGGTGTGACTCTGCCTACTGGAATTTGGAGGATCTGGTGGAGGATGCTCAGCCCCAATCCGAGTAGGCTTGGAGATCTCAGTCCCTAGACCTGCATGCCTGAGTTCCTCTGCCGGTACCTTCGTGTGTGCAGAGAGTGGTCTCAGCATGCTGGTGGCTGGTTCTGGAGGTCTTCAGCTGCTGGAGCCCTGGTTGGGGCGGGGAGGTAAACTCAACCCACTCCCCTCCAAGAGGCTTCGGAGAGGACAGCCAGGCGCAGTGGCAGGAGACTCTGTGCTGTTCTCTTCTGGGAGCTGGGTTTATATTCATGAGATCTGGAGTTTAATACCAAGCACTATGTATATGCACTGAAGATGCACAAGTAAATACATACAGAAATAAAAATATGAACAGAAATTCATCAACAGCTTAGAGAACATATATTTTAATGACTATATAACTGTTTGCTATTTTATAACCTTGCTTATTAATTTCTTTAAAATTGTCTTCAAACTTATTTAATTCTCATCTTTTTCCACCAATTTAGATATTACATATGTTATTCAAAAAAGTTTATTTCATGAATAGTGATTTATGGGATCTTTTGTTTCTGCTTTGTGAACATGACAAATTTACTAAACCAACAAATGCAAGACAATATAATTTGAAATTTCACTTGTTCCGTAGCGGATTGGCAGTAGCACTGTAGTACTGTCCTCCCGTTGTTCATCGATTTGCTCAAGCAGGCCCAGTAATGTCTCTATTTTGAGACTTTTTGTTACTGTATTTGGCATATTGAATACATCACGGGTAGCCTGCCAGGCTTTGGCGTGGGGGCGAGATACTCTCGTAGCTTCCCGGGCTCTCTGAGAGGGGCGGAGGAATCAAACCTGGTTCGGTCAGGCTGGTCAGCACAAGGCAAACTCGCTACCTCTGTGCTATCACTCCATTGTACAGGTAAAATGAGAAGCTATTATAGTTTCAGAGCAAATGGCATTTAAGTGGAAAAAACCTGAATTCCAGAGATATTGTTAGGAAATACCCAAAATTTCATCTCCAACTCCTGGGGTTATGCCATTGGTCGGACTGGTTTGTTTGCAGATCTGTGGGGTGAGCCACTAGTCTAGGCTGCATGGAGTCCCACAGTCCTGCCTGTCACTTTCCCCACAGTTTGTGAGGAAAAATAAAACTTCCACCCCAGCACCTTTACTTGTGCATCCGGACCAATTTGTATGAAGGGCTGTGGGGCAGGAGCCCAACAGCTTGCAGCCTGTGCGGGTATATGGAAGAGGTACCCTCCCATTTTGTCAGGAAAAGCTGAAAGTTTCCTCTCTAGCTCCGAGGTTTGTTCACTTGGGTCTAGCTGATTCTGACACAAATAGACCTGGGAGGTGGGGGAAGACACCAAGGCTACACTGCAGCCCTAATTGTTGCTTCCCCTATAGTTGGTAAAGAAAAACAAAAATTTCACCACCAAACCTCTGGTTTGTGCCAGTGGATTGCAGTCTTTTATATTTCTGAGCTTTGGGGCAGGTGCCATGGGCCTGTGGCTGGTGTTTGGGACTAGGAAGTGATCCTTGACTGCAGATTCAGGCATAAGTACTACCAGGTGTGTTCCATTAGCTTCCAAAACAGAACAAGATAAGGACAACATAACCCTCTTCATCAAAGGAAAGGTCAGACAGAAAACCAAGGAAACCTTAGATTTGAACCATACTTTTGATCAAACAGAACTAATAGAAATATACAGAACATTCTAGCTAAAGTTTTAAAACATACTTTCATCTCAAGTTCATGAAACATGTTCTTAAATAGATTATATGATAGGTTACAAAATCAGTCTTGTAAAAGTTAAAAAGACTGAAAATCACTAAATGTAGGGAGTAATGTAGGGAGAGAAAGGCAGCATCTTCAAGAAGGAAACTTGCCACTTTTTATTATTTTCTACCACTCTGGGAATGCCTGGGAGATCTGGGCCTTGGAGCAAGTTTGCTGCAAAGACTTTACATCCGCTAGCTCACCAGGGCAGCCTTTAAGTTGCACCTAAATTTCACTTGTTCTGCACAATTTGGGGGATGATCTCTGCCATCCGATTTCTCAGGGAGCTGTGACTCGAGCTGGAGCAAGGAATTGCTCTCTGCAGGAAAGTCAGATATAGACCTTACCCAGGTTTATGGGGTCCATCACCTTTCTCTTGAAGGAAAGAATTTCAGAAGGAGATGAACAATAAATGTAGCAAGTTATTGGAAAATAAAGGGAAGTAAGTTAAAATGAATGCTCAAGAGACAACCTGGGCTCCTCCAGAGTGGAGAAAGTCTGAAGCAGTAATTTGGGGGAAGGTTAAGTGTATATATTTCCCCTGAAATATATATATATATATATATATATATATATGCTTATATATTAAATATATACCTGGGGAAAGGCACTGATCACCACGTGATTCATTCTTGTTTTTAGTAGCAATCTTTGTTCTCAGTGTATTTCTGGTGCCTCATCTCAGGCTTGGGCCTGAAATTCTGCATCCTAATTGCTTTCTAGACTCCTGAGTTTGTTTTTTTTGTTTCTTTGTTTGTTTGTCTTGAAGGCCTACATACCCTTGGAGGGCTTGGAGGGTTCAGATTTTAGAGTGTTTTCCTCAACAAACATTCCCACCTTCTGCCCATCTTCCTGCCTGTAGCAGTAATATTGTATTCCTACAGTATATAGACATTAATACCCTTGTAAATGAAAATTGCCTCAATAAAACCTCTTGTGGGATGTTCTAGTCTCATTTGTAAATAACCTATCCTCCCTTTTCTATCTGAACAGGTTACACACCTCTCAGCGTGTTGTTCTCAGCCCCAGCTATCTGGCCTGCTTATCCCTCTGACTCGAATCTTACTTCCTTTATCCATTTTTCAAATTTAGTTCCTATTTATTTTTTGTTATCTTCATTTTGAACCTTATTGTATTCCTGTACATAAACATCTTATAGGTAGTATGCATTGGGTATTTAAAAAAGAGTTATCAAGCAGGGTTTGGAGTGATAGTACAGCAGGTAGGGCTCTTTCCTTGCACATGACCGTGGGTTTGATCCCTGGAATCCCAGATGGTCTCCACCCTGCCAGGACTTATTTCTGGGTTGCAGAGCCAGGAGTAACCCTGAACACCACCAGGTGTGACACCAACTTCCACCACTCTGCCCCGCCCCCCCAAATACTGTGCAGCTTCTGCATGCCTTTGGATCAGAAGATGATATACATTTACACTTACAATTTATTTACATTTACACTGCACAGATATATGTTTCACCCAAATAAACCTCAGATATCAGTTGGTGTCCTGAAATGTAATTCAATTCTGATAATGATTGATGCTAGGGTGGTAACAGTGAATCTTTGAGTTCATCCATGATTCCCAGGTTCTTCAATACTTTCAAAAATAAAAATATTGAGTGATAAAAATGCCCAGACTGAGTTAGAAAATAGAAAATCATATTAAAAAGTAGAAGAGAAAGAAACTCCCCAGTATGGATAAATTTATGACTAAGTATGGCTCTTTTTGTGTCTTTGTTTTACTTATTGAACAAAGTAGAAGAGGATTGCTACTTATTTCCTAAAGACTTTTTGTTAATTTAGGGCCCATTTGTGTTGCTAAAATAAGATTAACATCTTGCACTTCCATTTAGGCTGTTGGGGACTATTTATTTAAGACCAAAACGTTTAGGTTATATGCTCCACCATATGCCCAACTCTTGCCCCTTTGTCTCTTAATCTTCTCTGAGCTCAAGGTCTGGGGAAGAATTTATAGTCTTGGAAAATTGTAAACTTCCCCAGTCACATACTGAGCACAGGAATTTGCAAGAACGTTACACATGTAGGATGAAGACAGCCAAAATGAAGCTGCTAGCAGTTGCTGGCAAGGGAAACCTGAGGCTTTCTCTTTCAATCATGCTTCCTGAAGAAAAGCTTCCTTGAGACAATACTGATTCCACAGGTTAAAGGTATATTAGCACTATCCTGCTCTATGCTTCAAAGGCCAATTACAAACCTAGGTTGTTAACTCTGTTTCTGACCGACTACTTCTAAATAACTATTCCGACAAGCCCTCATTGTTTCTGATACTTTGCTGAATGGTTCACAATGCCCAAGAAACCAATAGAGTACTCATTTATTACAAAGGATGTTAAAATATTAATTTATAGCCAGAGAAGATGCACATTCATATTTGATTTATATATATATGTTATATGTATTGATATATGCATCATCAACAAAAGAGCTTCTTCATGGAGTTTGGGGTTGCAGACAGTGACATATAAGATATGTTCTGGTTCCCACATTGAAATATAAGCTCTCTGAATTCAGATCTAATGCAAAAACTGTCAGATGAGAAATACATAGGGCAAAAAACTAGAAACAGCCTCAGGCTTCAATACCCTCTGTAAGTACACTTCATTTCCTCTCTGGTATCTCCATGAACTTTCTTTCTTTTGTTTTTTTTTAAGTTGCTTTTATGACATAGACATGATTGACTAAATTTATCATTGGTCATGAAAAAAACCTCTAGGCAAGGAGCTCTTTACCCTCTTGAGAGTGGGGGAATAGGTCAGAATATTTCAAGACTTCTAATCAATCAATCTGATTTATTCTGTTTTCAAGGAGTCCTTATTCTGTGGGAATCAAAGTCACTCCATTAACATAACAAAATGTACCATTACTGTTGCCTGTATATTCAGGGCCCTGGTAAAGGGCTTTTGAGAGATAATGAAATTTAAGAAGAAATTGTCCAACCCTGAGCTAGATCAAAGGCATGAAGATCACATCATTTTGAGATGCAAATCCTGACTTCTTTGGAGATGGAGACACTGAAGCAGCACCCACAGGCAAAAACCAAGGCCCCATCAGGAAAAATGTGGGCCCTCTTAGAAAATGAGAAGTTACAGAAAAATCTAAAGGACCAACAAAAAATTTAGAGAACCATTGAGAGTATAAGGCTTCCCCTGTGACAAGACACAAATTAATTTTTATTTAGGTAGGGAATTTTAGGCCAAGACAATTTGGAGAAATTTTATATAATCTTCTCCCAAAAGCTGATCTCTTGTTTTTCCATATCAGGAAAAACCCATGCTCTCTATTGAATATGTCTCAATCTCTCTTTCTCTCCCCTCACATCTCTTCAATTTTATTTTAATAAAACTATTTTCCCTCACTATTTCGCCTCCTCCTGAAATAATCCTCTGCAAAGAAATATGATAGACCTGGAACACCTGTGCTATGATTAGAACTGACTTTGCTCTCCTACAAAACACAATACCTTTCTCCAGCCTGAGTCCAGTGATCCCTGAGAACCTGTGGGGGTGGAGAACAGCTCTATGCAATGCAGGGTAAGTGAATTTCAGGGTTAGCTTGATGGTGGTCTTCTAGGGCTTGCAGGTCTAGGCCTCCTAGGTGCTCAGAACAGACTACCATTTCTATCACATGCCAACTAGTTGAGGCCTTCCCAACTAGTTGAGGTGGGTCAAGAAGAGAGATAGAAGGTGAATACACCCATTTTTAGAGGATACCTCCCTTCTCTTCACTTTACCACACCAACAATTACTAAATTCTCTCTTTCTCCTTCTCTCTCTCTCTCTCTCTCTCTCTCTCTCTCTCTCTCTCTCTCTCTCTCTCCTCCCACCTTTGGTTCTTTTTTAGTATCACAATGCTTATTGATAGACACTATCAATCAATTGGAAATTCCAAGAACCGTCTGAAGTGTAAACTAGAATAAACTAGAACTGTGGTGAAAATATAAAAATATATTATAAAATATTTGTTATATAAATGACAAAATGCATGTATTATAAATTACAGCATCTGAATTATCTGTATTGCTCTGTGGTAATTAAATTCTAGAGAACAACACTATAGTATGGATAAAGTATAGTTTGAAATTAGGTTGACCTGAATGATCAGCTCATATGCACTATTTACTTGTCTTATTCTCTTGAGAAAGTCATTTAACTTCCAGCATTCTCATTTGTAAGTGGAGATAATATTGTGCATCCTGTAATCGTTATGATTAATAACAGCTTGTTGAATGCTTAGCACAGCACATACAACATCGTGCTCAGCTATTATTCTTAAAAATCAATTGTATTCCTACATACTATTCATGTTGATGATTTCAAATAAATAAATAAACTAATTTATACACAAATTTCATTGTCATGCCTTGTTTCTTGAAGACTTAAAAATATTTCTTTAACAGGAAAAGGCAAGGAAATCTGCCACAAAATGAGAATCAGGGAGGCATAAGGCTTTTGTGGAAAAATGAGGCTTATGGATTTGTCTTTTAGGATTCAGGAATAACAGCTCTGAGCTGGAAAGGACTTCCTGGTGTCCTCTCAGTTTTAAGTTTTTAGGAAAGCAGACTTGTAAGACAGAAGCATGTGCCCCAAAGGTTGGTTTGACTGGCAAATCTTTTGCTATTTCCTAAGTATTTATGCTGTTTTCTATGTCTAATAGGCCAGAGGTGCTTATCATTGCCAAATTTTTGCCTTTGTCAAACAATATAGGATACCGAATATAGTTAATGCTCAAAAAACATGAAATAAAAACCTATTGTAAAAAACTACGCAGCTGAAGTGTGTGAATTCACAGGCTCTTGGGCGACTTTATCTCACAACCCACATTCAGTACTCTACAGCCGCTGTATGAGACTGGATCAGCATGACTGTTATCCAAGGGCAGGTGAAGGAAGGACAAGAGTCAGGCTGGTTGGTCTCAATAGCCGTTTATTCCAATCACATCCCTGTTCACCTCTCTCTCTCTCTCTCTCTCTCTCTCTTTCTCTCCGGGGCCCCATCTGGAACCCCTTTCTCCTCTGAGTCTGACTCTGGATTCCCCAGCCCACTCTTACCACCTAGTTAAATCCCAGAATCTGAGGGGTTGGGTTTACACATAGATGTAGTCACAGTCAGTAGGGGTCAAGTTCTTTTTCTCAGGAGATGCTGCTTCTAGGACAGATTCTCTTTTAGCAGGATGACCCACCCAAGGGCGGAATCCCATGGGTGTGGTTCTCCTCTCCTAGTCCATCAAACATATGAACACTCATAATATTAATCATTTTGTATGGAGATAGTAAGAGATGCATTAAGTTTTTAGAATTGCTTTCCTGGAGTCATCTCGATCTCAGACTGCAGTGCTCAGGCCAGATTTGTCTGTCCTATCCCTAGTAGGATTCTAGTCTCATCGTAACTTTTGGATCATCACAACATTTGTCCACGATCAAGCTCTTAACTTATAGTTAAGAATCATGGTGCTTTGTCCTGGCCCATTTCGATGCAAGGGTAGCTCAGAGCTTGCCCTGGGTCCCTTCAGTTCCTCATCTGGACCCTGCTTTGGGGGTTCTAGGAACTGAGGGCAACTGAGGCTTAAATTGAGAAAGCAGATGCCTGGGAATGAATAATATTGAAGACATTTAAATTCCAAGTTACAAAAGCATAATATTAGTTGTCTTCTTGTGTCTATACAAAAGGACATTGTTTTAAAGTAAACTATTCAAAAGACATAAGGAGAGGTGAAAGGCAATATTAACTTACAATACAAGTTCAGTGTCCTAGAAAGATCTGACTATACAAATTAAGAGAAACTGATTAGGGGAATAAGCTGATTAACTGGTTGGGAAAGAGAGCATTGAGAAAGGGTTACAGATAAACAAAAGAATGGGAGTAACTCTGGAGCACTGTGATGGGTGCGACCAGATAAACCTAAACTCCTTGTGGCAAGGAGAAAGGACAAAGCAATGTCATCCTACAACCTATGAGTCTATAATTGGCTTTGCAAATCTCCACTGGAAGGGAAATATAATTAAAGGCCAGTTTGTAAAAGCAACGCTTATGCTATTACAATGAGATAGAAATTCATCTTTTGAACTATTCCTAGAGATCAATAGTGATAGGGAGAAAGGGCAGTAGGCAGGGTTGGATTATGCAGGGTTGGATTAAGGATATGGCCCTAAGCAAGGAATATTGTCTAGTATTTCAGGAGATAGGCTTAGATGATGCCTGTGTGACCTAGGGCCCTTCTAGATCTAGACTCTGGATGATAATCACCTCAGCATCGTTTTACCCATCTTTTATGGCCCACATACTTGGAACATAATAAAGAAATGTTCACCAGCCCATCTTTATTAAAAAGATATAAAAGAGAAACACTTTAGCCTTTCTCTAGAATCCTCTTTGGGAGATCCATCCCATAATCTGGGGGATTCCCTACATTCCATTCTCCTCTTTTCCCAAATAAATCTTTTAGTGAATTTGGCCATTTGTTCTCTGGTCCCTTGTTTTCTATTTTCTATTTTCCTTGAGGGCAAGATGCTGGGTACCTGGGCCAGCTGCAAGAGTAGCTCTGTAAGGAGAATAAAAGAAGATGCTATTGAAGAAACTACTAGAACATTCTTATTATTTCTAATTCTGTTGAGATTTTCCAAAAAAAAAAAAATGAGATCATACTCTTGTGAGATATTCTGTCTGGTGTTTATTTTATTTAGTAATTTTCCATCAACTCTCTCATTCTACTAAATAAAAACAGATGGATTTCTATTTAAAAATAAATAAATAAAAGCAAGAGGAAATACGTTCCTCTTTTTCTGGTTACACTATTTATATAACACTTGAAAGCAAAAGTAAATCTAGGAATTCAGTAGAGCCTCAGTATGAAGAAATTTTTGAACTGATGAACCTGGACTTTTTAAACTTTATATAAAAATCTATAATTCCTTCATGGTGTCAATTTTCCTCCAACTAATGGTATACTATGCAGATGTATTTTGTATAACTTACAATAAGGTAAGAAGTACTGTAATAAAATTTACTGAAAAATTTTGAGATTTAAGTGAGGTTGAAATTTACTTTTCTAAAGAATCCACAGCTGAATAGACAAGAGCAGCAGGGAGAGGTGGAAAGTTCATGTAATTACAATCTATCTATCTGCTTTGGGAAGCATTACAAGGGGCCCTCATAGTGAGTCTTCAGAAAATAACAAAATTTAAAAAAATAAATGCTATCCATGAAGTAGCCCAAAGGAATGAGAAACTTGTCTCTTGTCTCTTTGAGATGAAAATCCTTAGCTCTTTGGAGATAAAGAAGACAACTTTCCAGATGCAGAAATTAAAGCTCAAAGCAGAGAAGTTTGCCCATTATCCTTTAGAAAAGCAAAAGCGACCTGATTCAAATGACTCTGAAAAGGGTTTACAGTAAGGACAATATACATCAAATCCAACCATCTTAGAATTTTGAAGGACAAAGTTGTTAGCAAATGGATAGTGGTGACTATGCACATGAACTACTTCTGTACTCAACTGACCTCCTAGGATAAGAAGTAAAAACAAATACAATAGATTTAGAAGGGGATATAACATGAAAAGCATACTGGGATCATTTTTGATTTGCTTCAAAATATTGAGAACGTTTATTTCTTGTGAAATATTTTATGTATAATGAAGGAATTGAGGGGGAGGAAGAGCAAGGTGAAGTAAAAGCATGGCTAAGGAAGAACATTAAGGAAGGAAGTGGAGAAAAGAAAAAAGTAGAAGAAAAAGCTTTGTATGAAAAAAATTAAAAAGTGTACTTGAAATATAAGATAATAAATGTACTAAATGGCTTGTTTTACACGATGTTCTGGATTCATTCCCAACACTATATCAGTTATCAAGCACAGAGCTTCATAAGGAATGATCCTTGAAGAGACCTGGAAACACACCTTAGCACCACTGAGTGTGGTGGTTCATGTCCTTCTATGAATAAACATTAAAATATTTGGAGACAGGGAAAGTTAAGTAAATAAAATATTTCCTAGAATACATTTTGTAACTTCACTCATTTTACACATAATTGTTTCAGTGAAGAAAATCATGTATAAAAGGAATAGATCTAAAATTCACAAATAATAACAATTAGCATGTGTGAATCCTTTGTATTTTCCTCTACCTCCTTACTTTTGATTCCCAAGAAATGTCTAATGAACACATTCTTTCACCTGTTAAAATGCTAATAAGAAGTTTAGAGGAAATTTCAAATAAACTACCACAGATTTAGTAAGAAGAAAATTATACAAATCTGGCCTTTTTAAATTCTAGAAATAATGTCCTTTATATTAATTTAAATTAGTGAAGGAAACTCCAAATATAAGTTTTGAGTTTTATGGTTTACAGGGAGTAAATTTGCAAAAATAGTTCCCTCTTTAGATATATTCTGGAAATGTACCAAAGTTTCTTTAACCAGTCATCTGTTCTTGGGCACTCAGGTTTTTTCCAGATTCTGGCTATTGTAAAGAGTGCTGCAATGAACAAACAATTGCAGATGTCACTTTGACTATACCTTTTTGCCTCTCTGGGATATATTCCCAGGAGTGCTATAGCTGGGTTAAATGGCAGATCAAATTCTAATTTTTTGAGAGTCGTCCATACTGTTTTCCAAAAGGGTTGGACCAGCCGGCATTCCCACCAGCAGTGAAGGAGGGTCCCTTTCTCGCCACATCCGCGCCAGCACCGGTTGCTTTTGTTCTTGTGGATGTGGGCCAGTCTCTGTGGTGTGAAATGATATCTCATTGTGGTTTTGATCTGCATCTCTCTGATGATTAGTGATGTAGAGCATTTTCTCATGTGCCTTTTTGCCATTCGAATTTCTTCTTTGCGAAAGTTTCTGTTCATTTCCTCACCCCATTTTTTGATGGGGTTGGGTGATTTCTTCTTGTGGAGTTTAACCAGTACCTTGTATATCCTTGATATCAACCCCTTGTCGGATGTGTACTTGGTGAATATCCTTTCCCATTCTGTAGGCTGTCTTTGTATTTTGGTCACTGTTTCTTTGGAGGTGCAGAAGCTTCTTAGTTTAAGATAGTCCCATTTGTCTATCTCTGTTTTCACTTGCTCAGCCAGTGGCGTGACATCTTTGAAGATACCATTAGCTTCAATATCATGGAGAGTTTTGCCGACTTTGTCTTCAATAAACATTATGGATTCTGGTCTGATGTTGAGGTCATAAATCCATTTTGATCTTACTTTTGTGCATGGTGTTAGGCAGAGATCTGAACCCACTTTTTTGCATGTAGCCGTCCAATTTTGCCAGCACAGTTTGTTGAAGAGGCTTTCCCTGCTCCATTTCACTTTTCTTGCCCCCTTATCAAAAATTAGATGATTATATGTTTGGGAGGAAATGTCAGTATATTCAACTCTGTTCCATTGGTCTGCAGCTCTGTTTTTGTTCCAGTACCATGCTGTTTTAATTATTACTGCCTTGTAGTAGAGTTTGAGGTTAGGGAGGTTGATTCCTCCCATTTTCTTTTTCCCAAGAATTGCTTTAGCTATTCGCGGGGGCTTATTGTTCCATATAAATTTCAGGAGTGTTTGCTCCATTTCTTTGAAGAATGTCATGGGTATCCTTATAGGGATTGCATTGAATTTGTATAGTGCTTTGGGAAGTATTGCCATTTTGATGATGTTGATTCTCCCCATCCATGAACAGGGGATATTTTTCCATTTCCTCGTGTCCTCTTTTATTTCCTGAAGTAGCGTTTTGTAGTTTTCCTTGTACAGGTCCTTTACTTCCTTAGTTAAGCTGATTCCTAGATACTTGATTTTCTGGGGCACAATTGTGAATGGGATTGTTTTCTTGATGTCACTTGCTTCTCTTTCACTATTTGCGTATAGGAATGCCATGGATTTTTGGGTATTGATTTTATAGCCTGCCACTTTACTATACAAGCCTATTGTTTCTAGGAGTTTCTTGGTAGAGGTTTTAGGGTTCTCTAAGTATAGTATCATGTCATCTGCGAATAGTGAGAGCTTAATTTCTTCTTTCCCTATCTGGATGCCCTTAATATCTTTTTCTTGCCTAATCGCTATTGCAAGTACTTCCAGTACTATATTGAACAGTAGTGGAGAGAGTGGGCATCCTTGTCTCGTCCCTGACCTTAGGGGGAAGGGTCTCAGTTTTTCCCCATTGAGGATGATGTTTGCTGTAGGTTTGTGGTAGATGGCTTGTTCGGATTCCAACATTAAAAACAAATCCTGGGGCTAGAAAAATATTACAGTGTATAGGGGTCTTGCCTTGCATGCTATTAATTGGGGTTTGAACCCTGACATTGCATGTGATCCCCCAAGTTCACCAGGACTGAGTCATGAGTGGAAAAACCTGGAGAAAGCCCTGAGCACTGATGAGTGTGGCCCCACATTGAAAAAAAAAATCTTAAAGCTATCTATGAAGAAGATAAGGAAGGAAGGAAGGAAGGAAGGAAGGAAGGAAGGAAGGAAGGAAGGAAGGAAGGGAGGGAGGGAGGGAGGGAGGGAGGGAGGGAGGGAGGGAGGGAGGGATGAGCGAGGGAAATATAATTTGTTTTTGTCTCTACATAAAGATTAGTAAATTTTCTTGGGTTATTAAACTTTTTAAAAGAATTTTAAAAGTTATTTTTATTATTTCCATAGGACTCTGCCTTAAAGTAGAGATTGTGGGGCTAGAGTGATAAAATAGCAGGTAGGGCACTTGGCTTGCACACAGCCACCTGGCTTTTATCCCTGTTGATCGCTATGGTCCTCCAAGCATTCCAGGAGTAGAAAACCAAGAGTAAAGGCACCTGTGATACCCTCAATGAAAAGGAGGAGATATTGCTTTTTATTAGATTAGCTATGCTTTTTAGCACCTCTCAAAACATCCCGGTAGAGTTTAGGACCTGGGATCAGGGGATTTCAATCCAGGTCTCTGGATTAACTTGACTGGTCTGGGTTTATGCAGGGTGACAGGACCATGCATGTCATTTCTAAGTATGGGTTTGGGTCAGAGGAAGACTCTCCGAAGAGTTCTGCCCTGCTGGGCTGGCATGGGCAACTGGTTGGCATGGGGGATGTAGCTAAGTGCAAGGCTTTCTTTACTTTTTTCATTTCTTCCTCTCTTTTTTTCATCCATGACTTACTGGTTATTCATAGTGGAAATTTCTGCCATCCTTTTTACTTCACGTGCATATCTAGAGGATTTTGCTTTGTGGTTTCTATGAGTTGTTAACCCTAGATTATAAGTTTGTTTTAAGGGGATAACAGAATTCCAGCACATGCAAAATTTCTCTGTTTGATATTCCACCCCATTCTATTTGGATGCAAAAAACCGAAGCGGACTTCTTATTGCTTACAGCTTTCCTCTACACAAAAAGGGCACCCACACACTGCCTCCTCAGCGCAGAGGTCCGCTATCCATCTTAGTCATACCTATGGCAACTATAGCATCAGCAGTTCTTAGGAATTGGTTAAAAATTCAAATTCTCAGAGTAAGATTCCCAATGTTGTATTTTTATCTTTATAGAAATATTATTATTACTAAAGTTACCACAATAAATAATTCTAATTATGTTTTCCCCACAAAACTTTCTCTATGGTTTAGTTTTCCTTGACTATAACTTGCATCAATATATTCCTTTATATCACAAGTTATTTTTAACTTATTACTCGATTTTGGACATGACATTAGTTTGTTCTCTTCTGTATCACTTTACTTATAGATTTCCCATTTAGACAAGATCAAATTGATAGCACTTATGAATTAATTTTAAGTTTAAACTACAATTAGAAGGGTTAAAAGAATAAAGATTAGGGAAACTTTTCTGAAAATCAGGAAGGGTGACCCCACTAATAAAAATATCTTTTGAAGAAGCCAAAAAAATAGTTCTTCAGAGAATGCTTTAACACCCTTTGGAAATTCCCACAGTTTTCTAACAAATATCACATTCTTCTAAAACTTTCCCCAAATTTAGAGTAGTGTCTTGTTTTTAATATTGTTTTCCATATCTCATGCAAATTATCCTTTGCTCTCTCTTACTGAAACTGATAGCAGACTACAGAAACTAGTTTCTAGTTTTTCAAACCTTGTTGCAGAGAGACTTTTAGAATTTTGGACTGAAATTGTGTATTCAAAAATGCATTTGCACATGTTTTCTGATCGCATTGTTTTTTAGTGATTACCTGACACTTTGTTTTCATCCAGTACAATGTATATTTGGGTTTGAAAATAAATAATATATTATGTTATTTTTTCTAATAAATATAAACCTTGACTTAAAGGAATTCTAAGGGTAAGATGATGCTGCTGGAATATAACATACTTTGCTCATATTCATTTTATATATGTAATATAACATGATAGTACTCACAGCTTATGCCTGGCTCTGTTCTCAAGGATTACTCTTGGTGGTGCCCAGGGATTTTAAGTGGTGATAGAGATTGAATTGAAGTCTCCCATTGTGAAAAGCCAGTAACTTAACGATTGGATTAATTTAGCATTCCTTGAACAGATTTGTTTATCTCTTTCATCAAGCTATCTTGCACATAGGTGAATCTTAATGAAAGCAACTGTGTATCTATCTTTATCAATACCTATTTTAACCTACATTGAGAGAAACCCTGATTCTGAAAAGCAGACTGGGCCCATCTGAATTCAAAAAGTTCTATTTAACAGCAGATGAATTCTTTTTAAGTCAAAATATATATTATGAAGATAACAAAGATGTTTAATGAGAAAAACTGAAGTCATAGTCCTTAAGAAGAGCAATAAATATTTTACTTTACATGCTGCTGGACTTTAGATGAACGAAAGCGTTGGTGCAGTCTTCATAGATACATTTGTTCCTCACTTTTCTTCCAGTGGAAAATGAATAAAATTAATTCGTATTCAGTCCCCAAAATTTTATAAAGTTAAAAAATTATGAAGCAGGAATAAGTTGCATTACACTGTTATTACAAATAACTTAAATTGAGAGGACATAATTTTTTTAATATGAAGGTATATTTGAAACTGAAACTAAAACTATTACTCCCTGAGCAAAAGTGTCTACGAGTTCTATGGAAAAGGCAAGTAATTTTATCTATATTTTGTTTGCTTTTACTTTAGGATAGCAAACAAAGTTGTCTTCATGAATCCATTTTGTTTACTGTATACCACCTTGAGCTTTGGGGCATACACTTATTAATAAGAAATAAACAAAAACAAACATTTTAGAAAAATATTGCTCTTCATATGTTTTCCTCAAACACATCTAAGAAAGAGATAACACTTTTTTTTTAGAAGATTCAAATATTTCTGTTGCCCCCTTGGTCAAATAATATCAGTGTTAGTATCCTAGGGCTGCCTCAATATTGTACCACAAACGAGAGAAGTTATAATAACAAAAATTTATTGTCTCACAGCTCTGGAGGCTAAAAGTCTAAAATCAAGGGCAGACTAGGTCACTTACCTCAGATGGCTTAAGGGAGAATCTGGTTCATGCTGTTCTAGCTTCATGTGGTTTGCTGGACATTTCTGTTGTTCTTTGCCCTGAAAAGGTATCACTTAAATCTCTTTTTTCATCATGCCAGGGCATGGGAACTTGTGCTGTATCCATTTGTCTCCATGTAAAAATTGCCTGTTTTTAAAATGACATCATGCTTGACTAATGACGACTCATTAATTTTATCCACTGAAAAGAGGATTTTTACAGGATTTTAGATATAGATTCACAGGTTTTTAGATTTCAATAATCATCTTTTAATTATATATAAATATATATATGAGATAATAGACTGAAACTTAAAGATTCATTTTATTTATATTTTTTGGCACTCCTGGAAATGTTCAGGGGAAACTCCTATCTCTGTACACAGAAATTATTTTTGACAGTTCTGAGGAGATCGTATGGCATACTAGAGATAGAAACCAGATTAACCACATACAAGGCAAACACGTGCTCCTCTGTACAGAAGTACATTTTGATAGTATATTACCTGCAGTAACATGGCTTAAGTCCCCCAGATTAATTTTAATTTGCAGTAGAAGTAGATAAAATAGAAAAATGATTCATAATTGATTTACTACATTAGATAAATAGCTTAATTCAAAAGAAAGTTTTATCATCCCTTTCCTTAGTGGCCCACAAGAGAAATATGTGATTGTGAGTAAGCATAAAACAGGGAACTTAAAATAATTTAATTTCCTCTGGAAAGCTGAGATATTAACATGAATACTTCTAATTAAAAGTAAAACATTTCTAGACAAAATTATTGTTATTATTATTTTGTTTTGGGCAATGCCTGGTTGTGCTTCTGGCTCTGTTCTCAGGGATTGCTCCTGGAATTTCTCTACACACCACGTATTGATTGTCTATAGAAGGATCAAATCTATGTTAGTCATGTGCAAAGCAAACACCTTATATACTGGTTTATCTCTTTAGAACCTATGTAAAATTATCCTCTGTAGAATATGCTGCATATGGTTATCCTATTTACAATAAATTATTATAGACAGGAAAATAAAATGTTTTGTGAAACCAAAATAGAGGCTGCAAAAATGACAAAAATGCAGGGATTTATGTAAATTATTTAAGATTATGCAAATTAAGAGATAACACAATAAAATTATACACAATAAGAAAAAGTATACGTATTAAGTTACTTGACTGGGTGGAATTCTCAATTCCATTATTTGTATATTAGATGTTTCTCTTGTTGGCAGTGTTCATATCTTCATTGTTCTATATATAGAGTGATGAAAATAAAGTATTTATAACTTTTTAGGTAATTACCAAAGCTCTGATAATGTGGAAGTTGCAATATCTTCATATAAAGCAGTGGATTGAAACATTTGGTGTGTGGGTCATAGTAGAGCCATAAAATATTATGGACTGGCCCTACTACAAGAGGGCACAGACACAAAGTTTTTTCCTCTGTTGCCCATCTTCTTGCATTACATAGCTCAAGAATGATGCTATAAACATCCAAAGGATCCAGTACAGAAAATATTTTCCTCACCCCTACAATAAAGGAACTTAGAAATGTGTAACAATGTTTGAATGTACTACATTTGATATTTTTAAATATAGACTCACTATCGCATTAATTTTTTGAACTGAGAAAAATAGACTATATCAAATTTGAAGAGTATCATTATATTGACAGCTACAATAAAATTTATAGTTTTAAACAATTATTTTTAAAATAATTTGACAAGTAGTGGGTTGTCATTGAATTCTAGAGGATGGATAAAAATAGCAACATGATTTTTTTTCTATTGGTGGTGTTTCAGGGTCACACCCAACAATGCTCAGTGGAAAATCCTGGATTTGCACTCAGGTATTTCTCTTGGCTATGCTTGGGGACCCTACAGGATGCCAGAGATAGAGCTTAGGCTGCCTACTTGCAAGGCAAGCGACTTACCCACTGTACTATCTATTTAGCCCCCACCCCATCAACAACAAAAATAGCATCTTGAGGTAAGTAGATCAAAGTAGCACTATAGCACTGTCCTCCCTTATCCATCGATTTGCTCGAGAGGGCCCAGTATTGTCTCCATTGTGAGACTTGTTACTGTGTTTGGCATATCGAATACGTCACAAGTAGCTTGCCAGGCTTTGCTGTGCAGGCGAGATACTCTCAGTAGCTTGTCGGGCTCTCTGAGAGGAGCACAGCGGTAGGGCGTTTGCCTTGCATGCACCTGGCCAGGCCAACCTGGTATCAAAGTAAGTTATAAAATAAAAGCAGAGATTTACAAAACAATCAAAAGAAAATGAAGAATAAAGATGACAAAAAGCTGAATTTTGGGGGAAAATGTAGAGCAAAAATTACAATATTAAATATTAGAAAGAGAACTTTTTAAAAAAAAAAGTTTTATTAGTGAAACACCATGAGGTACAGTTGTAGACTTACAAATTTTTGTGTTTGGGTTTCCGTTGTACAATGATCGAGTACCCATCCCTCCACCAGTGCTCATTTTCCACCACCCCTGATCCCAGTACCCTTCCTACCCCCCTTATCCCCTCATCCCACCCTGGCTCTGTAGCATGGCACTCCTTTTGTTGTCTCGAAAGAGAACATTTTTAAAAAGTTAATATAAAGAATATTTTGAGAACAAAAAGCTTCAACAAAATTAAATAAGCGATCTAAATAAAGTAGAAAATATAAATCAGCCTAATATCATTTAAACCATTTAATTCACAGTAAAAAATAGACAAAAGCCAATAATTAAGTTTCAATAAACATAATAAAATTCAAGAAGCAAAATAGTAATGAAATAGAAAATAGAAAAATTATCTTATAGTGATTGTATTATGGTAACATACATTTAAAAAGAAAGCATGTCCTGTGATATGCACAATCCAATAATGTACCTCAATTTCTTAAAAAAGTATACAAACTCATTTTTGTAAAAAAAGGTATATATATTTTTTAAAAAGGGATATTTCAGGACAGAGTGTAAAGGGAAAAAGATTTAAGTTCATTTGATAAAGGTAGTTTTAGCCAGATAAAAACTTGAAAAGGACAATGTTGGTTGGTTTGCTTAGAATAGGAATTTTCATTTTACAAAATTTTTATTTTATATGAGAATCAAAACACTGCTTTTGTCTTGATCCTAAGATCACACTCTGAATTTATTTTTGCAGTTTAAGTTTCTCATTTCGTTAGTTATTCCCACGATAAGTGTAATAAGTCTTGGTATGTTGAAGAGAAATGAACTTAGATCATTTATTTGGGGTACGCCTGATTATGCTCAGGGCTTGTTCCTGACTGTGGCAGGTGTCACTACTGAGGGCACCAGAAATGGTATTAGAAAGGAACCTGATGCTGGGCATGCGAGACATGCACATTATCTCTTCAGCCTTTACTTAAATTATTTGTAAACAAAGTGATAGAAATGCCTGCAAGATGAGGCAGGTTTTGTTTCAATTTCTTGGAACCGTTATCCAAGAACAGGGGATAAGACATAATGACCAGAACTGTCCTGGTCAGAGAAGACAGTTAAAGATGAATTATAGAGAAATGTAGACTACCACTCTACCCTCATATTTTTGTACCTCTGAAATCTGTGTCTCTCAGAGAGTTCTTACTAAAATAGAATACTGTTTGCAAGAACTCAGCCCTTACTTGAGTCCTATGCTTAGTTACATTTAGAGAATATGCTGAACTAGAAAGGAACTCTCACATAGAATAGTGAAATTTTGAAACTTCACAGAATTCCTATCATATTGTTCTACTGAATGGTAGAATTCTGTGGATCCAGAATCTTCCAACATTCTTTGTCAATTTCTATCTATTATGTGGCCTCCTACCATTATCACAGTCCTGTATTTTGCTAATATATGTCATTTAACTAGGATTTACTCTTTTGGTGTCAAATGTCATATCCTCTGGTGAAAATCCATATTAATGGTTTATTGAGCTGCCATTAGATTATGTCACCAACCATGGCAAAGGTTTAATGAAAAGTGACTGAGAGGAAGTCGAATAAAATAGAAGAAAAACTATGTTCAAAGATATGTTTAATAAAAATGTAAAAAATTATTTAGGAGGTAGAATCAACCAACATGTTAAAAATACAGTAATACATTATGGGGTTATTGAAAGAATGCAAACATGGGGTAATATTAGAAAAGTCTCTAAAGCAATTTACTCCTATAACATTAAGAATGTTCTAAAATGTGTGTGTATATATAAATATATATACATATGTACATATACATATATATACAATATAAACATAAGCTAACTTAAAAAATCTCTCAACAACATAGAAAACAAAATTTCAAATTCAAATGAATGTACATGAGCAACAATCCAAAATAAAATCCTAAATGTGTAATATTAGAAGAACAGGATAAATAGGATGGTGGTTAGTGTGGTTTCCCTACACATAGTCAGCATCAGTATGACCCCAGAAAAAATATGGCCTCCTCAGTGAACCTTTAGGAGAATGCACTGAGCAATCCTGGGTGTGCCCCTTTGAAGTGTGATATTAGACTATCCTCTGTAGAATATGCTGCATATGGTTATCCTATTTACAATAAATATTTACTAGACATATTATCTATTAGAATTGAACAAATATTTGACTGTCATAAGAATAATATAGAGACTTCATCCTTTCTAATGGCTGCATAGTACTCCGTTGTGTATATGTACCAAAGTTTCTTTAACTGGTTATCTGTTCTCAGGCACTCAAGTATTTTCTAGATTCTAGCTATTGTAAAGAGTGCTGCAATGAACAAACAAGTGCAGATGCCACTTTGACTATACTTTTTTGCCTCTCCGGGGTATATTCCAAGGAGTGGTATTGCTGGGTCAAATGAGAGCTCAATTTCTAATTTTTTGAGAATCGTCCATACTGTTTTCCAAAAGGGCTGAACCAGTCAGCATTCCCACCAGCAGTGAAGGAGGGTCGCTTTCTCGCCACATCCATGCCAGCACCGGTTGCTTTTGTTCTTGTGGATGTGGGCCAGTTTCTGTGGTGTGAAATGATATCTCATTGTTGTTTTGATCTGCATCTCCATGATGATTAATTGATGTAGAGCATTTTCTCATGTGCCTTTTAGCCGCTTGGATTTCTTCTTTGAGAAAGTTTCTGTTCATTTTGTCGCCCCAAGTGGTACTACATGGAAAGTATCATGCTAAGAGAAAGGAGTCAGAAACAGAGGGACAGACATAGAAAGATTGCATTCATCTGGGGAATATAAAGTAACAAAATAGAAGATTAACACCCATGAATAGCCTAGATAAATACCAAGAGGTTTACTGCATGACTTCGAGGCCAGCCGCACACTCTAGGGGTAAAGGCAGCTCACATAGAGAAGGGAGCATCAAATCAAGGGTTTTGGGAAGATCCGCCCAGGATGGGAGATGCATGCTGAAAGTAAACTATAGATGGAACATGATTGCCACTCAATTCCTCTTTTGCAAACCACAGCATCCAAAAGGAGAGAGAGAATAAAAGGGAATGCCATGCCACAGAGGTAGGGTGTGATGGGGAATATGGGGGTGGAGGGATTCTGGGATCCATGATGGTGGAAAATTAGCACTGGTGGAGGGATGCAATCTTTTGTGCTGTTTCTTCCTCATCACAATGTGTAGTAGAATCTGGAAAATTTTGAGCCCTCAGTCTTTGTTGGTGGAAACTTAATAGTGTATATTATTCATTATTTAAAATAATTTTGTGTTTTTTCTAAAAAATTAATCATAGACCCAAATTTTTTTCCCTTTATATGGCCAGTTTCCAGGCAGCCTACTTGATCATAATAACCATATATTCCTTGACTTGAAGATATATCATAGATCAACAGAAAGCAGTATTTAAATGCTATAGTACTTCAGAGCAGAGACTAAATTAAGAAGTAACTAGAATGAATTACATTTCAGCAATTTATTTGATGTTGAGTTCCATAAAATGACATGGATAAGGGCAGGAGAGATAGTAAAGGGTTAAATTCCTTCCATCACATTCAGTCAATCGGTTTGATCTCTTCCTAACATGCATGTGGTCTCCCAAGCACTCCTTGAAAGTTAGGACAGATCCCCAAACCCAAAGCCAGGAGAAACCGGAGATACACAAAATATCACTGAAATCACAAAGTTCATTGGGTTATTATTAAGAAAACTGCCTAAAAACAAAGGAGATTCCACTTACATATTTAGCAAATACTTTTGGACGTCAACTATCTATAACTCATAATCCTAAATGTTAAATGACAAGGACAAGAGAATATGCAGAGAAAATTTCTCTACTCTTCTGGGCTGGATCTATAGCACAGCGGGTAGAGTGTTTGCCTTGTATGTGGCCAACCTGGGTTCAATACCTCCCCCCTCTCAGAGATTCTGGCAAGCTACTGAGAGTATTGCGCTGCCACAGCAGAGCCTGGCAAGCTCTTCGTGGGATATTCGATATGCCAGACACAGTAACAAGAAGTCCCAGAATGGAGATGTTACTGGTGCCCACTCGAGCAAATCAATGAACAAAGGGAAGAAAGTGCCACAGTGCTACTCTTCTGAATATTTAATTGTATTGAGACACACTTTACATTTATTTTTAACATAATAAATATACTAATGTTAAATATATTATTTCCATTGTATATAAACTACACTTGATCTTAGCCAAAAGGCCGAGAGGCTGGGGCGATAGCACACGGGTAGTGCATTTGCCTTGCATGCTGCAGACACGGCCAACATGGCAGACCCAAGTTCGTTTCTCCGCCTCTCTCGGAGAGCCCAGCAAGCTACCGAGAGTATCTCGCCCCCACGACAGAGACTGGCAAGCTACCCATGACATATTCAATATGCCAAACACAGTAACGACAAGTGTCACAATGGAGACATTACTGGGCCCTCTGGAGCAAATATCGATGAACAACGGGAGGACAGTGCTACAGTTCAGTGCTATGTTATAAACATAAATTACATGAGGATACAGCAAAATTTTAAAGCAATAGAAATGATTATGATGTATGAGAAGTGTATGTTTTACATAAAGGCATAGTCTTGGAAGGCGTCTTTGTCACTTTGACACTTCAGAGAACTAAATAAAATGACAGTGTGTCAAGCAAATATCTAAGTCAGAATTCGAGTAGTATTCAGAGACAAAGCAATGTAAAATAGTGCAGTACCCTAATGGTATAATTTTCAAAGAATCCATAAATAGAACAGAACTCAGAATAGTGCGAGGCAAGAATAGCTATAAGAATAAATTAAATAAGGTGAAAAAGTAGAATATGATCACTTAATCGCTAAATCACTTAACTTCCCATTAGTCGTCGATTTGAGCGGGCGCCAGTAACGTCTCCATTTGTCCCTGTCACGTTCTAGTGTAGACCAATGGCATCTGTTCGCTCCGGGAACATGAAGGGCCTCAAACCGATCGTTCATGATCTTGACGAAGAAGTCTGACCATCTGGAAGGTGGGCGGCCACACGGTCTTTTGACATCCCGTGGATTCCAGTCGGTAACCGCTCTAGTCCAGCGATCATCTTTAAATCTCATTACGTGACCAGCCCTTCTGATTTTCGACACCTTGGCAAATGAGACAGCGTCCCTGATTCTTGATCGTCGATGGATGTCAGAACTCCGGATTCGTTCTCTCATTTGAGTGAAACGTGATATTCCAAGCATAGCTCTTTCTATTCTTCTTTGGGAGACCTGAATAGCATTCTCATCTTGTTTGCGTAGGGCCCAGGTCTCTGAGGCATATGTTAATGCAGGAAGAACAGTAGAATCAAAGAGATGTGCCCGGAGCCGGAGGTTCTTCGTCCTCTTAGCTATTTCTTCGAAATTCTTGAAGGCATTCCAAGCCGCTCTGTTCCTCCTGCACAGCTCGGGTGCCAGGTCATTTGTCATGTTGACCTCTCGACCTAGGTACGCATAGCTGTTGCATTCGGAGATGGTCATTCCATTGAGAGCGAATGGGGCATCAGGAACAAGGCTGTTTCTCATAAACATTGTCTTCGTAAGATTCAGCTGTAGTCCTAACTTTCCACACTCACGGTCAAAGTCGGCCAGCATTTGTGCCACTTGACTGATGTTTGGTGTTATTAAAACAATGTCATCAGCAAAGCGGAGGTGGTGTAGTTGCCGACCATCTATCTTCACTCCCATTCCTTCCCATTCCAGTCGTCGCATGATGTTCTCGAGGGTGGCACTGAAGAGTTTCGGTGAAATGGTATCACCCTGCCGCACCCCTCTCTTGACATCAACGATCACTTCTTTGTAGAATGGTGAGATCCTGGTAGTGAATCCGCAATACAGCTCTCGGAGGATCCTGATGTATTGGGCTTGAAAGCCCTGATTGGCTAGGGCTTCAATGACCGCTTCCGTCTCAACAGAATCAAAGGCCTTCTTTAAATCAATGAACGTTAAACAGAGTGGCATCTTGAACTCCCGAGAAACCTCAATGAGCTTGGTTATCGTGTGGATATGGTCGATGGTGCTGAATCCTTTGCGGAACCCGGCTTGCTCGCATGGTTGTCCTTCATCTAGTGTTCTGCCAATCCTATTTAGAATGACTCGAGTGAACAATTTGTAGATGACAGACAATAGGCAGATTGGGCAATAGTTGCCAATGTCATGGATGTCTCCCTTTTTGAACAGTAGTACGGTCCTGCTGGTTTTTCACTGGGACGGAACCTTGTATTCAGACAGGTAGCGAGTGAAGAGCTGAGCCAGTGTATTGATGAGTACTGACGGCAGGTTCTTCAGGTGTTCAGGTCTGACCTTGTCTGGGCCGGGTGCTGTTTGTTTCTTTACCTACGAAATGGCATGTCAGATTTTGGAAGGGAGAACATTGGGAACGACATATCCATCCTGTGGAATTTGGTATGTCGGCAAGTGGACATGGCTATCGAAGAGATTTGAGTAGAAGTCATGGATAATCTTCTCCATTGCCGTTCTGGAGGCTGTGTTGGATCCATCAGGACGTCAAAGGGCAGTCATCTTGGTCTTGTAGTTGGCGAAGGACAGGCGGACGTTACGAATACTTTTCCTGGCTTCTGCCGCATCTACCAGTACTTCTGCTCTTCTCTTTTTGAGGTCTTTCTTGATCGCATCTCTGCACTGCTTTGCGAGCTCGGATGTTAGCTTGCGGTTGCCTGAGGCATGCGCCAAACCACGATGGCAAATTAGCTCAAGAGTTTTCAAAGATAGGCGATTTTTTGTGGCTATCTCTCTCTTGGCGTTCCTCGCACATTCATGGAGGTGCTGAACCAGTCGATAGTATTCCTCGTCAATGTTGTCAACAATGGCATCTTCCCATGTTGCCGCAATAGTACCAAAGGGTTCCCAGTTGGTGGTCATTCTTTGCAGCCCTTTCTCCCTGCTCTGTGAAGTAGAATTTTGCGCGAAGGAGACGGTGGTCCAATCCTGTTCAAAATTTTGGGACAACAGCGACATCAGTCAGGCAAAACCATCGATTGAATATGATGTGGTCTATTTCGTTGTGGAATCGTCCACCGGGAGACTCCCATGTCCATCGTTTAGATTCTGCCTTCTGGAACTGTGAGTTACCATGAATGGTCTTGGTCGACATGATGAACTCAGACAGTCTCTCACCCTGTTCATTCCATTCTAGGCCATGGGTCCCGATGTGAAGTTCTTCAGCTGATCTTCTCGGTCCTATCTTGGCATTCAAATCACCCACAATGATCTTATAGAAGGTGTGGTCTTCTTTATAGAACTTCTCCAGCTCCATGTAGAACTTCTCGATTTCTCTTTCATCATAATGAGATGTTGGTGCATAGACAACGAAGATAGAAACTGCAGGCAGTGAGCCACATCTATTCAAATGTAAATGTCCGATTCGGGTTGTTAGGCATTCGAATGAATCAATGCTCTTGACCAAGTTTGTGTTGACAAGGACACCGACGCCTCCAACACCTCTTTTATCGCATGTTCCGAGGAACAATTCTTCTCCAGTGTGGAAAACGGCATGGTGAGATTCATGCCTTCTTGTTTTGGTCAGACCAATGATGTCGTACCTGATGGTACAAGCGCGGATGTTCAAGTACGACATCAAGAATATGATAATAATAGGATAATGGAGTGGCTTATATTACAAGACAAGTAACTTGTGTGTGTGTTTTCTTGGGTCAAGTAAAGAAAGCTGCTCAAATAGGAAGAGGTGATCAACTATCAATTTCATTCAAAACTGTTCTTGTTTTGCTAGAGATTCTATATTGAAGGAGACATCTCTTATGGAGAATTCATGATATTTAATCACTTACTGATTAAATAGAACAAATGATTGATTCTAGGACTAAAAAGCTGATCATCTTTTCTTTCTTTTAATTTTGGGGAGAAACTTGGCTATGCTCAGGGCTCACTCCTTTCTCTGCACTCAGAGATTACTCCCTGTGTGGCCTGGGAGACCATATGGGGTGAAGAATATGGAACCCGAGTCAGTCAATGCAAAGCAAGACTTTAACCCCTGTACATTTTCTTTAGACGACTTGACATGAGACTCACTCTTTCTTTCTTTCTTTCTTTCTTTCTTTCTTTCTTTCTTTCTTTCTTCCTTCCTTCCTTCCTTCCTTCCTTTCTTTCTTTCCTTTTGGCTTTTTTGGGTCATACCTAGTGATGCACAGGGGTTACTCCTGGCTTTGCACTCAGGAATTACTCCTGGTGGTTCTCAGAGACCATATGGGATGCCGGGAATCAAACCCGGGTCAGCCACGTGTGAGGAAAATGCCCTACCTGCTGTACTATCACTCCAGCCCCAGGAATCTCTCTTGCTAGAGTAAAATTGGATAGAAAAACTGAAATTTATTTTGTGCTTTCAAGAAAATATTGAGGAATTACTAAAATTAGGCTCATGAAGATTACAAAATTCAGAGTTCTATAAAAAGGAGAAAAAAATTGAAACACAAATTGGGTTTTTTGCTTATTATTATTATTATTATTATTATTATTGGTTAAAAATAGAGATCTCTACCCTAAAACCCCCATTAAAAGACTTTGATGAATCATGTGTGTAAAAACACAAAAAAGGACGGGAAAACAGCATGGCAGCAGCCTATCTCTCCCGTCGCCCACGTTCGGTAGTCTTAGGCCCTTTCCCCACTCCAGGGAGGTCGATGGCGATGGTCAGGTGGAGGAAGGAAATGAGGGCCAGGCTGGTTGGTTTTAGTTGCAGCTTATTCCAATCCACTCTCCATCCACTCCAGTCTCTCTCCTCTGCCTCTGCCTCCTGCTTCTTCCTCCTCCATGCTACTTCATTCTCCTTCTCCATCCCCCTTCATCCTCCTTCTTCTCCCCAGCCCACTCTTATAGTACAGTTAAATCCCAAAGCATGAAGGGTTTGGGTAATAATTACACATAGGTTCGATCAAAATCAATAGGGGTAGAATTTCTTTCCCTTAGGGAAAGCCGCTCCTAGGACAGATCCTCTCTCAGCAGGACGACCCACCTAGAGCAGAATCCCATGGGTGTGTTTCTCCTCTCCTTGTCCAGCAAACATATAAGCATTCATAATATAAATCATTTGTACGGATACAGTAAGAAATATCTTAAACTTATAGAATTGCCCTCCTAGGGCCATCTCGATCTCAGACTAGAGTGCTCAGGCCAGATAGTCTTTCCCACCCCTAGAAGGATCCTAGTTTCATTGTTACTTTTGGATCGTGACAGCACTTGTCTATGATCAAACTCTTACAGTTAAGAATCGTGGCACTTTTGCCTGGCCCATTTCATTGCCAGGATAGCTCACCACTTGCCCTGGGTCCATTCAGTCCCTCGTCGGGACACTACTTTTGGGGTGTTAGAAACTAAGGGCAACTGAGGCTTAAGTCAAGAAAGCAGATGCCCGGGAGTGAATAATATTCAAAGCCAATCAAATCCTAAGTTACAAAGCATAATGTTACAGAGCATAATGGTCTTCCTATATCTATATAAAAAGGGCATTGCTTTAAAGTAAACTGTTCATTAGGCATAAGGAGAGGAGAAAGGCATTATTTCTCTCATACATATAAAATCATAGATTTCTGTGGAATCTAACCTTACAAGTTAACAGAGTCTGATTAGGGGGAAAACTGATTAACTGGTTGGGGAGGAGAGCATAGGGAAGAATTTACAGATAAACACAATGAAATGGAAGTGCCTCAGGAGCACTGGAATGGGTGTAACCTGATAAACCTAAGATCCTTGTACTCCAACAATCATGTATGAGATACTTAATATTTTTAATATTTATTCTGCTATAGAAATAATAAACTTTTGAATTTGTCTACAAATTTTTTTCATTTATTCTTTACCGAGTATATATGTAAATAAATATGTCATAGCTATAGATATGCGTACTAAATTGCATATAACGCACACTAGTTAGGTTCAATTTGTGGATGCAATCCAAGTACTTCTGCAGTGTCTATCATGAAAATTTGCAAGCCAAGAAGGTAATTTCAGTTTTAGAAACAAATTTAAATTAATGGCCATATACAATATTCTGCACGCCTTTATAAATTTTAGTACTGAAAATCTGCGTCTATATTCTCTCTAAAGATTTCTCAAACAAGTACTGAGTATGAGTTCACTGCACTTCTTTAGATGAAAGATGCTTTGCTACCAATACTCACTTCAGTTTTTATCTTAAAGTAATAGAAATCCATTTATTTTTCCCTTTCTCAATGGTCAAAGAGTTCAGACACTAGTGCAATTCTCTCTTCTTTTCCTACAAGTATAATTTAAATTCTGAATTATTCAGGACTAGACATTGAAGTGCCTTTTACTTCATTTATGAAAGCTGACAGCATAATTCTAGATACTTTGGAGATTTAATTAATGAGAAGTGAATCAACCCTCCAACATTAAAAAGGGCTGTAATTTGGCCTCTTCTTGTGGCAAAATGAAATGTCAAATTATTCTAGGCAAACAGGTAGTATTTTTCATAACTTTTATGATGTAAACGTTTTCCAATGAGGTCAGAACCTCAAATTCGTTAAGATAGGATACAACAAATCAGGTACAAATTGTCTATGACACTAAATTAAATTAGTGTCTTACCACGAAGATAACTGTACTGTGGAAAGTTGACTAGGCCCTGTCATCAGTAAAAATGATATTTGGGAAATCAAGTGGCCAAGGTATTTGCCCTGGGACATGAGCATAACAGAACAGAAGGTAACTTATTTGCCTCGCAGGCTGCACACTTGAGTTCAATTTCCAGCACCATACAAGATTCCTGTGCCCTGCCAAGAGTGATATCTTGAGTACAGAGCCAGAACAGATGATATCCCTCTTCATTGCTCGATATAGTCCCCAAAACAAAGAAAAATGGAACTACTTGCCATGCCTGGAATTGCTTATTTGTGCAGTAGCTTGAGATGTGCCTGCTTACTTCAGTAAAGGGAAAGGTAAAGGTAAAGACCCTCCCGTTGTTCGTCGATTTGCTCGAGCGGGCCCAGTAACGTCTCCATTGGAGACTTTGTTGTTACTGTGTCTGGCATATCGAATACGTCACGGGGAGCTTGCCAGGCTCTGCCATGTGGGCGAGATACTCTCGGTAGCCTGCCGGGCTCTCCGAGAGGGGCGGAGGAATCGAACTCGGGTCGGCCATGTTGGTTGCGTGCAAGGCAAACGCCCTACCGCTGTGCTATCGCTCCAGCCGCTTACCTTAGTAAGAAAAGTAAAAGGACCTAATAATTGGAACTGGCATTGTGGTTATGTATAGTAATTCTCTATATGCTTCAACTTCTGTTCTTAAATTGTCTGTTGATATAGACAATGTATTTCTTGAAAGCAATGTAAACCTTAAATTCTTTAATGCTCTACCACACAGTTCAAATGCCTGGTTCAGATAGAAAACAATATCACAATCAATCACCTTGTAGTCACTGTCTAGAAAATAAATAATTCCCTAGTTATGAGGACTGGTTAACAGTTACAAATACTTTTATAATATTTTGTATTATGCTGTAAATATTGTGTAAATATATATTTATGTTACATAATATTTTATAGATAAAATAAAACCTTCAATTTATAAATCAGGACCTGTATAAAATATTACATATTTTTAAAATATAGAAAGTCAAGGTACTTTAGGGATATTAGGTATAGGAGAATTTTATTCTAATAGATGATATCACGATCACGATCATCCTGTTGTTCGTCGATTTCCTCAAGCAGACACCAGTAACGTCTCCTTCTTCCTAGTCCTGAGATTTTAAAAGAGCCATTTCTATGCTCTTTCAGGATTAGGAGAATGAGACCTATCATTGTTACTGGTATTGGGCATATTGAGTACGACACGGAAAGTTTGCCAGACTCTGCTGTGCGGGCAGGATATTTTTGGTAGCCTGCCAGGTTCTCCAAAGGAAAAATAAGATAATAAGATGTCGCGTGGCTGTAAATGTGGCCGCATGCTTCTGGGAGCTGGGTTTTTTAATCTCGGCATCTTGGCCGTTGATGGGACCAACCTGGCGCTTGTGGCAGCTGGTTGGTGTGATGCCTACCCACTGGAAAATGGGGGTTCTGGGTGGAGAAGGCCCAGTCCCAATCTGAGTAGACTTGGAGACCTCAGCCCTGGACCCGCATACCTGGGTTCCTCTGCCAGTTCTTTCATGCATGAGGCCCGTCTGGACGTGTGGAGAGTAGTCCCAGCATGGCCATGGCTGGTTCTGGAGGTCCTCAGCTGCTGGGGCTCTGCTCGGGGCCGGCGGGGGGACTCAGCCCTCCCTCCTCCAAGGAGCCCTGGTGAGAACAGCCAGGCACGAGGGTAGGAGACTCTGTACTGTTCTCCTCCGGGAGCTGGGTTTTATAGTCTCTGTATCTTGGCTGTTGATGGGACCAACCTGGTGCTGGCTGCAGCTGGTGGGTGTGACACCTACCTACTGGAAGATGAGGGGTCTGGGTGGAGAAGGCCCAGTCCCAATCCAGTAGGCTTGGAGACCTCAGCCCCGGGACCCGCATGCCTGGGTTCCTCTGCCAGTTCTTTCATGCATGAAATAGATGATATATTAAGATAAAGACACAGCCCTGGAAAAATAATATTGAAAATGATTTCCCAATAAATTAAGCAACTACAATTTAAAGAAGGATAAGTCATATTGTATAATGCTAAGAAAGGTAAGGATGTCCTTCGTAGTTGAAATAGTAATTTAGCTCAACTTAGGAAAATGTTCTTTATTTTTATACAAAATTAGTTCAAAATTCAGTTAGCTGATGTAGGTGATAATGGACTTTTATTTCTGGAGGAATTTAATAAAGCTTACATCAATAATATATTCTAATATTTTCTAAACTATATTTAAAGAACTAGTGTCCATTGCCCTCAAAAACGTAGGTGTTCTTGTTACTGCTTCACAACATATGCTTTGAAAAACATGAAATACCCTTTTCAATTTTTTAAATTGTATTAAATTAAAATATCATGGCACAACAAAATGTTGTGTCACATAGAAGTGACAGCTTTCTTAGTTGAAAATCAGCTTCAAACATTTAGTGTTGTTGGAGACTCAGATTCTGGCTTAATAATAGAGCTAGTTATGCTTAATATGCATGTCTGCACATGTGAGGTTATGCTGTAATTCCCAGAGAGAGAGGAGAGAGACACAGACCGAGACAGAGACAGAGAGACAGAAAGAGAGAGATAGATAACAAAGTGATAATGAATATAAATTTTAGCTGTGCTATGAAATTTAATTAATAGATGCAGTTTAACAATTGTTGTAACCAATAGTAGTTTAAAGAGACCTAAAAAAAGTGTATTGTGATATACAACATAAAATCCTGAAGAAAATCTAAATTAAAGAAGTTTAAGGGAATATGATCAGAAGACAGTATTTGTAAATAATGATGCATTCATATTTTTCATGAGTTATTACAGACAATTTAAGATACATTAAAAATGCAAGAAATTTAAATTGGATCACACTTGATCACTTGACATCTCGTTACTCATTGAGTTGCTTGAGTGGGCGCCAGTAACATCTCCATTTGTCCCTGTCGTGTGCTAGTGTAGCCCAATGGCATCTCCTCCTTCTAGGAACATGAGCAGTCTCAAATCAAACATTCAGCATCTTGATGAATAAGTCTGACCATCTCATAGGTGGGCAGCCAAACGATCTTTTGACGTCCCATGGAATCCAATCGGCAATGGCTCTAGTCCAGCGGTCATCTCCAAATCTCATTATGTGTCCAGCCCATCTGATTTCAGATGCCTTAGCAAACGAGACAGCATCCCTGATTCTTGACTGTTGATGGAGGTCAGAACTCCGGATTCTTTCTCTCATTTGAGTGAAGCATGATACTCCAACCATAGCTCTTTCAACTGTTCTTTGGGAGACCCAAATAGCGTTCTCTTTCTGTTTTCGTAGGGCCCAGGTCTCTGCGGCATATGTTAATGCAGGAAGAACAGTGGACTTGAAGAGATGTGCCCAGAGCTGGAGGTTCTTCTTCCTCTTAGCTATTTCTTCAAGGTTCTTAAAGACGTTCCAAGCAGCTCTCTTCCTTCTGCACAACTCAGGTGCCAGGTCATTAGTCATGTTGACTTCTCGACCGAGGTACACATGACTGTTGCATTCGGAGACATTCATTCAGTTGAGAGTGAATGGAGCATCAGGAATGAGACCATTTCTCATAAACATTGTATTAGTGAGATTCAGCTGTAGTTCGAACTTTCCACACTCACGGTCTAAGTTGGCCAGCATTTGTGCCATTTGGTTGATGTTTGGTGTTACTTAGAACGATGTCATCAGCGAAGCGGAGGTGGTGTAGTTGTCAACCGTCTGTCTTTACTCCCATTTCTTCCCATTCCAGTCGTCTCATGACATTCTTGAGGGTGGCACTGAAGAGTTTTGGTGAAATGGTATCACCCTGCCAAAACCCTCTCTTGACGTCAATGATCACGTCTCTGTAGAATGGTGAGATCCTGGTAGTGAATCAGCAATACAACTCATGGAGGATAGTGATGTATTGAGTTTGAATGCTCTGCTTGGCTAGGGCCTTGATGATCGCTTCAGTTTGAACAGAATCAAAGGTCTTCTTTAAATCAATGAACATTAGACAGAGCAGCATCTTGAATTCACAAGAAAGCTTAATGAGCTTGGTCATCATGTGGATATGGTCGATCGTGCTGATTCCTTTTTGGAAACCAACTTTGCTCATATGGTTGTCCTTCATCTAGTGTTCTGCCAATCCTATTCAGGATAACTCGAGTGAACAACTTGTAAATGAGGGACAACAGGCAGATCAGGCAATAGTTGCCAATGTCGTGGATGTCTCCCTTCTTGTACAGTAGTACAGTCCTGTTGGTTTTCCACTGGGATAGAAACTTGCATTCAGACAGGTAGTGTGTGAAGAGCCAAGACAGTGTATTGCTGAGTAATGATGGCAGGTTCTTCAGGTGTTTGGGTCTGACCTTTTCTGTGCTGGGTACTGTTCACTTCTTTAGTGATGAAATGGCGTGTCACATTTTGGGAGAATGTTGGGAATGACATATCCATTCTTCAGAAATTGGTATGTGGGCAGGTGGACATGGCTATCAATGAGATCCGAGTAGAAGTCATGGATAATCTTCTCCATTGGCCTTCTGGAAGATATGGTAGATCCATCAGATGTCATAGGGCAGTCATCTTGGTCTTGTAGTTGGTGAAGGCCAGGCGGGCATTTCCAATGCTTTTTCCAGCTTCTGTGGCATCTGCCAGCACCGCTGTTCTTCCCTCTTTGAGGTATTCCTTTATCGCTTCTCTGCACTGCATTGCTAGCTCAGACATTCGCTTGCTGTTGCTTGAGGCTTGCTCCAAGCCACGTAGACAAATAGGCTCGAGAGTTTTCGAAGACAGGCATTTTTTTGTGGCTATCCCTCTCTCGGCATTTTTCTTACAATCATAGAGGTGCTGAACCAGTTGATCATATTCTTCGTCAATGTTGTCAATGACAGCATCTTCCCATGTTGACAAAATAATGCCAAAGAGCTCCCAGTTGGTGGTCATTCTGGGATTTCTCTTCTCAAACTTTGCAGTCCTTTCTCCCTGCTCTGTGAAGTAGAATTTTGCATAAAGGAGATGGTGGTCCGGTCCCGTTTGGAATTTTGGGACAACGGCGACATTGGTCAGGCAAGACCATGGGTTGAATATGATGTGGTTAATTTCATTGTGGAACTGTCCACCAGGAGACTCCCATGTCCAACGTTTAGATCCGGCCTTCTGGAATTGTGAGTTACCATGGATTGTCTTGGTGGACATGATGAACTCAGTCTCTCACCCTGTTTGTTCCATTCTAGGCCATGGGTCCCGATGTGGAGTTCTTTAGCTGTTCTTCTCGGTCCTATGTTGGCATTAAAATTGCAGACAATGATCTTATAGAAGGTGTGGTCTTCTTTATAGATCTTCTCTAGCTCCATGTATAACTTCTCAATTTCTCCTTCTTTATAATTGGATGTTGGTGCTTAGAGAATGAAGATAATAACTGCCGGCAGTGAGCCACATTTATTCAAGTGTAATTGTCCTATTTGGGTTGTTAGGCATTTGAATGAATCAATGTTTATGGCCAAGTTTGTATTGACAAGGACACTGACACCCCCCGCACCTCTTTTATCGCATGTTCCAAGGAACATTATTCTCCAGTGTTGAAAACGGCATGATGTGATTTATGTCTTCTCATCTTGGTCAGACCAATGATGTCGTACTTGATCTTTCATGCTTGCACCATCAGGTCCTTGATGGATGCATCCTGTGCCCGCATGCGTGCATTGAAAGCACAGATAGTCATTTTTGTCCTTCTTCATTTTTGGTAGCCTATCTCAGCCTTGAGTTTTTATCAGCTTCTCCTTCCTCATCCTTCTTAACGCTGCTCTATTGGTGGCTCTTTCAGGGTCAGGGGAATGAGAGTCATTGTATTTACTGGCTTTGGCATTTGGAATACCCCACAGATAGCTTACCAGGCTCTGCCGTGTGGACAGGACACTCTCGGTATCTTGCCAGGCTCTCCGAGAGTGATAGAGGCTTTTAAGGCAGCCTCTAATTGTTCTTGCAGGTGTTCCCATGGTTCAAACCATAATGAAACCCCATAAAATATGGTGTGGTAATCTTGTATTAAGTGTTTTATGATGTGTTGCCTGGCTGGTCCGGAAAGCGTCCTTGAGAGTGGTGGCGGCTGGGTTGTGGAGGTAGTGGAGGTAGTGGAGGTAATGGAGGTCTGCCAGGCTGCAGGGAGGAGGCAGAGGATCTCTGTTCCTGGGTCCATTGAGCTTGGAGTCCAAGGTCACAGATTTCTGCTTCCCTTGTTCTATGGGGCTTCACTCGTATGTGAATCTCCACCCGAATGTCCGGAAAGCATCCTGGAGCATGGTGGCGGCTGGGTAGTGGAGGTAACGGAGGTAAATGGAATATACATACATTATCTAATTTGCAATACCCTCATAAATCTGAAATTATTGTAAAATTTAAAGTTTATTTAAAAAGAATATTCTAACAAATCACAGCTTTATATTGTGTAAAATAATATTGTGTCAAAATAATTAAAGTAGTGTATATATGTACCCATTTTTATGTACCATGCAAATATGCACTCATGAGAATTTGTGTATATTCTTTCATATGTATGCATACCCACGTGATCAACATATACATACAAATTATACAATTTAATATTTTTAAATGTAGACATATATATGTAAAATAGAAGTATATGGCATATGTACATTTACACACAGACACTTCCATGAACTTCTAAAAAGTTTGCATTCTCAATTTTTGAAAATGTTCTGAATTATGTTGCACAAAATAATTAGAATGAAGAGGCAGTGGTTTTTCTTTTTAGTTTTTACCTTCAAATTTTCATAGCATTTAGGAAGGCTTTCCTGAGTTTATGAGTCTTCACTAATTAAACAGACATGGTTTACATAAATCTGCATTAAGAGAGTAACTAAGTTGTCTTTGAAAATGATAATCACTTTGCATTTTAATAAGGGGACAGCACACACAAATGAACTCAACTGAAGGCCAGTACTCATAATTAAACTTAATTAGCTACTAGTAGGTTTACCCTGTTGATACCAGGAGTTCAAAATCTTCTACTCTCATGCAACAACTAATTACCATTTGACATTAAAGTTAATTGTATCACATTTTCTTTCTTTGGCCTCATATTATTAATTATTAGGTTCTCACTTGCTGATATAATAAATGCAGATAAATCAACAATATTGGAATCCTTCACACATGTCCATTTAACAATATAGTCTGGTCTGTTTTTTCTAAGATCAAAATATCAAAAGTTCAAAAGCTTCTTCCTGTTCATCCTGCCTCTCCTACACATGCAGTCAACAGACGGCACATAATTAGAAATAAACCCTTTGAAAATAGAATTAGGATTGTGCTTCTTTGTGGGCTCAATTTTCTTTCTTAAAATAAGTAGTGTTAAGATGTCCTACGTAGTTGAAAGGATTAAATATCTATCTGAGATATCATGTTCATCAGTTTAGATGACTCCATAAGTTTATATGTGAATACCTTCCTGTATCTATTCTATGATTGCATTCTGTTATTACTTCTCCAATCTTGCACTTTCATCTTTACTTTTATCCAGAACTTAATAATAATATTATCTATTTCCTATATACTCTTCTTTAGTAATCAACTTCCTGTTCCCTTCTCTCTTGCATTAAATTCAAGCTAGTTTTGATAAAATAAAACTACTTTGCTCGAATCACATTTTATTTGGTTGGTTAGAAGTTATAATTACAAATTAATTGTGTACCTAACAAAAATTTAAGTTTTAATCTTAGATATAAGTATAAAATTTGAAATATTTATATATTTTTAAATAAATTTTTGCTTCATCTTTTTGTGTGTCCTTACTTTATCTCACCATGGGTTAAAGAACTAAATTGCAGGGACTCGAGAAGTAGTACACCAAGTGAAGCATTTGCTTTGCAGATTTCTGTCAGCTGAGTAGGGTTTGATTCCTGGAACTGAAATCTGTGGTATTAAAAAATACATTGCATTGACAGAATGAAAATAATAATGATAGGGGCTATTTAATCTAAAATGTTATTTGTGGATTTCTAAGACTATTAGATTTAACACCTTACTATGATGAGGTATTTTTTAACTGTCATTAAAATCTCCACCAGCAATAATATTATGGCTTTCATCATGAATCGCATTACTTATAGCTATGCAATAACATGCTGTTATTTGTAAGTTTACATGCAGAGCAAAAAAATACATATTTTGTTGCAGAAAAAACATGCAAAGAGAAGCAATGTACTCAACAATTTATTTTTGCAGAAATTCCTTTATAAAATTAGCTACTTTCTCAGTTGTAGAGTAGTTGCAAGATAGTTTTATATACTCCCTGAAATGGTAAGATAGGGAATATTTTTATTCTGAAGATAAAGGCAATGTTTACATTTTGAAGAGGTTACATTCAAAATTTAGCCTGAATAATTATAGGGACCTGTGAAATGATAAGGAATAAACGAGTAAACTCTAGAAATAAATGGAAAGGTCATATCTTTTAGGTTGTTATTCTGAAAATGTATATGGAAATGAAGGTATGTATTTCTATGGGTGGTAGACATTGGAACTTGGTTTATATGTAATGCTCCAAAGATAATAAATGGGATTAGACTTACAGATATCAATTATTACCTATCAGAATTGACATCTTCTTGCTTAGTAGAAATGACATTCAAAATTTACATTCTTCATACAAAAGTGAAGATATACAAGGCACAGTGTGATAGTAATAGAGATTAAGAACGCCAAAACCATGATGGGAATGTGATTTAATAGAGGGTGGAGCTTGTTGTATCCAACTATTGCTAGAGAAAAAATCCTGAAATAACAAACCTAGTTTCATCTTACTTTGTCTATGACCATAAAAGGTAGAAAATCTTAAGATTTTTTTTGCTTGGGCTTCAATTATACAATGATCAAGTACCCATTCCTCCTCCAGTGCCCATTTTCCAACACCACAGATCCCAGTATCCCTCCCCACCCCTTCCCCCTGTCACACTCTGCCTCTGTGGCAGGGCGTTCCCTTTTGTTCTCTCTCTCCTTTTGGGTGTTGTGGTTTGCAAAAGAAGCATTGCGTGGTAATCATGTTTGGTCTATACTCTACTTTCAGCATGCTTCTCCCATCCTGGGAGGATTCTCCAAACACCCTTTATTTGGTGCCACCTTCTCTCTCTGAGTTCCTTTTTCCCATAGCACTTGTGGTTGGCCTCCAAGTCGTGGAATAAAATTACTGGTACTAATCGCAGCCACTCTTGGGAGTTAGTCTCCTATTTTATTACTTTATGTTCCCCAGATGAATGCAATCTTTCTGTGCCTATCCCGCTCTTTCTGACTCATTTTGCTTAGCATGATACTTTCCATGTACTTGAATGTAAATTTCGTGACTTTATCTTTATTACGTAGTGCTCCATTGTGTAGATGTGCCAAGTTTCTTTAACCAGTCATCTGTTCTTGGGCATTCAGGTTTTTTCCAGATTCTATTATTGTAAACAGTGCTGTAATGAACAAACAATGTCACTTCGATTATACTTTTTTGCCTCACTGGGATATATTCCCAAGAGTGGTATTGCTGGGTCTAATAGGAGCTCAATTTATAATTTTTTGAGAATCGTCTATACTGTTTTACAGAAGGGCTGAACCAGTCGGCATTTCCCCCAGCAGTCAAGGAGGGTCCTTATTTAGCCACATCAACGCGAGCACCAGTTGCTTTTGTTCTTTTGGATGTGGGCCAGTCTCTGTGGTGTGAGATAATATTTCATTGTTGTTTTGATCTGCATCTCCCTGATTATAAATTATGTAGAGCTACTCTCATGTGCCTAATTTCCATTTGGATTTCTTTGAAAAAGTTGCTTTTCATTTCCTCACACCATTTTTTATGGGGTTGTATGTTTTCTTCTTGTGGAATTCAACCACTACTTTGTATATCTTTGATATCAACTCATTGTCGGATGTGTATTGGGCAAATATTTCCCAATCTGTAGACTGTCTTTGTATTTTGGTCACTGTTCTTTTGAGGTGCAGAAGCTTATTAGTTTAAGAAAGTCCCATTTGTCTCTCTCTGTTTTCACTTACTTGGCCAGTGGCCTGACATCTTTGAAGATAACATTAGCTTCAATGTCATGGAGGGTTTTGCCAACCTTGTCTTCAATGTACCTTATGGACTTTGGTCTGATGTTGAGGTCTTTAATGCATTTTGATCTTACTTTTGTACATGGTGTTAGACTGAGATCTGAGCCCACTTTTTGCATGTAGCTGTCCAGTTTTGCCAGCACAATTTGTTAAAGAGCCTTTCCTTGCATCACTTCACACTTCTTGCTCCTTTATCAAAGACTAGATGGTCATATGTTTGAGGGGAGATGTCAGTTATATTCAACCCTGTTCCATTGATCTGTAGGATCAATGTAGGATCAAATGTAGATCAATGTAGGATCAAATCCTCTGCCTTTGTTCCAGTACCATGCTGTTTTAATTACTACTGCTTTGTGGTAGAGTTTGAAGTTAGGGAGGTTGATTCCTCCCATTTTCTTTTTCCCATGAATTGCTTTAGCTATATATGGGGGCTTATTTTTCCATTGAATTTCAGGAGTGTTTGCTCCATTTCTTTGAAGAATGTCATGTATATTGTTATAGGGATCATGTTGAATTTGTATAATGCTTTGGGAGATATAGCCATTTTGACAATGTTAATTCTCCTGATCCATGAGCAGGGGATATCTTTCCATTTTCTCGTGTCCTCTTTTATTTCCTGTAATAGTCTTTTGTAGTTTTCTTTGTACAGATCCTTTACTTCATTAGTTAAACTGATTCCTAGGTACTTAATTTTCTGGGGCACAATTGTGAACGGGATTGTTTTTTTAATGACACTTTCTTCTCTCTCACTGTTTGTGTATAGGAAAGCCATAGACTTTTGGGTAATGATTTTATAGCCTGCAACTTTACTATACAAGTCTATTGTTTCTAGGAGTTTCTTGGTAGAGATTTTAGGGTTCTCTAATTATAGTATCATATCATCTGCGAATAGTGAGAGATTGATTTCTTCCTTTCCTACCTGAATGTCCTTAATATTTTTTCTTGCCTAATGTCCATTGGAAGTACTTCCAGTACTATATTGAAAAGAAGTGGAGAGAGTGGGCATCCTTATCTCGAAAAGATCTTAGAGGGAAGGCTCTCAGTTTTTCCCCATTGAGAATGATACTTGCTGTAGGCTTGTGGTTGATGGATTTAACTATATTGAGGAAAGTCTCCTCTATATCCATTTGGCAAGGGTTTACATCATATACGGGTGTTGAATCCTGCTAAATGCTTTCTCAGCATCTATTGATATGATCATATGGTTTTCATATTTTCTTTTGTTTATATGATTTATTATGTTGATCAATTTCTGAATGGTAAACCATCCGTGCATCCCTGGGATTAATCCACTTGTTCATGGTGTATGATCTTTTTGACGAGTGGTTGGATTCTATTTGCTAATACTTTGTTGAGGATCTTTGCTTCTGTGTTCATCAGGGATATTGGCCTGTAATTATCTTTCTTTGTGGTATCCCTGTCTGCTTTTGGTATCAGGATAATATTTACTTCATCGAAACTGTTCGGATGTGTTCTTGATATTTCAATTTCGTGGAAAATCTAGAACAGGATTGGGAATAAGTTCTCCAAATCTTTAAGATTTGGAAGAATTCACTAGTGAATCCATCTGGGCCAGAACTCTTGTGCTTGGGGAGACTTTTCATTACTGTTTCAATCTCCTTTATGGTGATAGGTCTGTTTATGTATTCCAGGTTTTTTTGGTTCAGTCTTGGGAGGAAATAGGAATCTAGGAATTTATCCATTTCCTCGAGGTTTTCATGTTCCTTGGCATAAAGTTTCTCAAAGTAATCCCCAAGGATCCTTTGAATTTCTGTAGTTTTTGTTGTAATGAACCCCTTTTCATTTCTAATTCGATTTATTAGGGTTTTCTCTTTTCCTTTCTTTGTGAATTTTGCTAGATGCTTATCCAGCTTGTTTATTTTCTCAAGAACCAACTCTTGGTTTCATTGATCTTTCGGATTGTTTTTTGGATTTCCATTTTGCTAATGTCCGCTCTGAGTTTTATTATTTCCTTCCTCCTGTTCAGATTGGGTTGCTTTTGTTGATTCTTCTCCAAGACCTTAAGCTGTGAGGTTAGGTTCCTTATGTGGACTTGTTCCTCCTTCCTGAGGAATGTGTGTAGAGCTACAGACGTTCCTCTTAACACAGTTTTTGCTGTGTCCCATAAGTTAGGGTAATTCGTTCTGGTAACTCGTGTCCTCATTTTCATTCATTTCCAGAAATCTTTTGATTTCCTCTTTATGATTTCCTTTCTAAGCCACTCGTCCAATAGTGCACTGTTTATTTTCCAGGTGTTTATTTTAGTTTTCTGTTTTTGTGTGTGATTTACTTCTAGGTTTAGTACATTATGGTCTGAGAAGATTGTTGATGCAATCTCTATCTTCTTAATTTTATGGATGTATGTTTTGTGGCTCAGCATGTGGTCTATTTCAGAGAATGTTCCATGCACACTTGAAAAGAATGTGCATTCATCTTTTTGAGAATGAATTGTCCTGTATATATCTAGTAAGTCCCTTTCTTTCATTTTTTCCCTCAAATGAAGTATTTCCTTGCTAAGCTTGAGTCTGGTTGATCTATCAAGAGGTGAGAAAACGGTGTTGAAGACTCCCACTAGTATTGTATTGCTATGAATGTCTTTCTCCAAGTCTATGTGTAATTGTTTTAAGTACTTTGCTGGTCCCTCATTAGGTGCATATACATTTAGTTTTGTAAGATCTTCCTTATATACAGATCCCTTGATCAATAAGAAATGGACTTCACTGTCTCTTGTGACCTTCTTCCATCTGAAATAGATGTGGACTGATACCAGGATGGCTACCAGGATACCGGCATTTTTATGGAAGCTATTTGCCTGTAGGATTGTTTTCCAGCCTTTGACTCTGAACCTGTGTTTGCTTTGACTATTGAGATGTTTTTCTTGCAGGCAGCAGAATGTTGGGTTCAATTTTCTGATCCATCCTGCCACTCTGTGTCTTTTAATTGGTGCGTTCAGGCCAATTACATTGAGAGAGATTATTGTTATGGGATTTTGTCCCATTTTTCTTTTGAAATTTGGTGTATTTGAGGGGCCTGTCTTGTCTTAAAGTAGCCCATTTAGTTGTTCTTGTAACCATCGTTTTGAGTCTATGAGGTTTCTTAGCTGTTGTTTGTCTGTGAAACTGTGTGTTGTTCCTTCTGTTATGAAAGAGAGTCTCTCTGGGTAAAGTATTTTTTTGGTGAGGCATTTATTTCATTGAGTTTTTTCACTATATCCCACCACTGTTTTCGGGCTGTGTGGGTTTCATCAGAACAATCAGCTGTGCTTCTTAAGGATGCTCCTTTATAGGCAATTTCTTTGATATTGCTGCTTTCAGAATTTTGTCTCTAAGGTTTTGGTCATTTTGATCAGGATGTGTCTTGGGGTATTTCAACTCAGATTTCTTCTAGCTGGTACTCTTCGGGACTCCTGTATGTGGTCACATATTTTCTTTAGTTCTTGAAATGTCATAGCAATGATGTCTTTGACACTTTCTTCTTCATCAGGGTTTTATTTGGGCCTCCTAGAATTCTTATGTTACCCCTCTTGGCTTCATCACGGTCTTCTTTTGCCATCGGTTCCCTAATTGTGGGTCTCTTTTCCATTCACTGCTCTTTTCAGAGAGTCTCTGGACTTCATCTTAGAGCTCACTGATTCTGTCCTCAGCAGCTGTTACTCTGCTGTTGAGGCCTTCCACCGAGTATTTAAATTCGCCTACTGGTTTTTTCAGGTCTGACTTTTCCGTTTGCATTTCCCTCATTTCTACCTTCAAATCCTCTTGTCTTTTATTGGCATTGCTTTCAATTGTTTCTTTTAGCTCCTTAAGCATTTTCAGTAGTTCCCTTCTGAATTACTTGACAGAGAGGTTGTCTAGCACTTCATTACTGTTGGTGTCTTCTGGGCGAGGCTCTTCAATAAGTAAGCATGGTGGGCTTCTGCATTGCTTTACAATTGTGACCCGTGTGGTTTAGAACTTCACGCTCTCTGTTACTATTCTGCTTGAGATGCAGAATGAATTGAGATGGGATTAATGAATTATTGGCTAATGTGTTTCTGGTGGTTAAGCTAAACTAGTGAAAGTTTCATCTAAGAGGGTAACTTATGATTCCTATGGGATATATAGGGGGAGAATAACTATATAGTGGCCACATTAGTGGCTGCGGCTCTGGGAAGGGGCCCTGCTACCGGGGAATGGGGGGGGACCCGGATGAATGCTGAGTGGGTGCCAAGAACTGGTCAGCTTTTTTATTTTATTTTTTTTGCATGGTGTGCCTCAATTCCCATCCCCTGAAGACCAATGGTGAAAACTGGTCATTCTCAGGGGATCTAGTTGGTTGTGCAGGCCCTGGATGGGGCCCTGCTCCCGGGCGGGTATCTGAATGAATGAAGAGCGGGTGCTCGGAACTGTTCAGCTTTGCTTTCGTGCAGTGTTCCTCAATTCCCGTCCCCCGCTGACCAAGGGTGATAACCAGCCATTCTCAGGGGATCTAGTTAGCCGTGCAGGCCTGGGAATGGGCCCTGCCTCAGGCCAGGTACCTGGATGAATCAATCTTAAGATTTTTGCTGTTGAAAGAGCCAAAGCAATAATTAATGTTGAAAATTATGTTTGAACATAAGTTTGAACACCACTCACTAAACATTTTTGTGTAAAGATCATTTTAAATGTGGATTTGCCTTTTTGCTTTACATTTTAGGTAAATGGAAATTTGGTTTTAGAATAGTTTTTGTTTTAATAGCTCATAAAAATATTCTGAGTTTAGTGTTCTTTTCATTGAAATTTCAGAAATACTATTTTTATAAGAGATGTTTATGCACTATTAAAGTCCTGACTCTAAATAAATCCAACTTACCAGGTATCATGGTCATGATATCATGAAACTTATTCCCTGGAAACTAAAAGTATAGTAAGGTACAAAATTTAGTATTTCCCCCCAAATTTAACTTACTTCATTTATTTTTGCCTGACTCCTAAAACTATAAATATGGCTACATAAATATACTTTTCATTGTCATTCTGATAGATTTATTCCTAAATAGCAGTATCTTAGGGAAGTTAAGAAAATCACGATTTTCTTTCATGTTTTGGGGCATTGTAAAATATACTTAAATGCTATAACTCTTCACTTTGCATTAAAATATAAACAAGCCATCAATAATTTCTACACAAACATAGCATTGGGAAAATATTACAAATTTTTATTTTGATATTATTGGTAAACAATTAATGAAAAATATGAGTATAATTGGATTTGTAGCTTGTCATTATGTTTTAACATAGAATAAAATACAAGTGTTCAGAACTCATGAACAATTTATAATATCTTTCTAAGTGTTTAGTTACTCTGAATGTGACTGCAAACTAATTATCCATCTTCTCATCTGTCTGAATGACAATATCAGACATACAAAGGATGATAATTATCATTATTAATCTTTGCTGAGCCACCTACTTATTGATTGAGGAGTCAAAGGAACATGTCAGTGTCTCAAACTGTATCGACTAAGGGATTAGAGGTCAGAACAGAAGGAGAAAATGATGTACTAGAGAGAAACAAGAGATCTAGGAAATACACTGTCACTTACGGATTCAAAAGGAGTAGATTTTGAAGGAGAATGGAGACAAACTGAGACAATACAAAGAAGCATGTTTTTACTTTCAAAATATAATGCCTTCAAAATATAAGCTCAGTATTTAATTTTGTAAATTTAATAAACATTAATCTTTATGGTTTTATAAACTTTAATAAATTTAATGTTTTAAAATGTAAATTTAATATGATAGGCTATAAGTCACTATCATTTCCAATTTTGTATATTTTGAATTTATTTTTTGGGGGGTGCACTCAGAGGGTCTGTCAAGCAGTGATCACATAAGGCTTCTTCCAGAATTTTTGACTAGGTGGTCTGGTGGTTCAATGTGAGGACTGCTGTGTGGTTGTAAGAGGGCCTATTGTACAGGGGATTACCCAGGCAATTCTGGAAATGCTTGAGGGCCTTTATAGGCTGATATTTGTTAATATCATCAGGTGAGCATCTCTAGAAAAATCCCAAATTGCATGTTTTACAAGCAAGGCCCTCGATTGGATGTTGGTTAATTAAACTGGTTAGGATTGCAAATCCTAACCAGTTTAATTAAAATTTTCCACCACTTTTCAACTAAATATTTGCCTTAGAGTAGCTGAATTATGCATTTCAAATTTTATATGGTTCATTTGTAATTTTTTAAAATCATCAATTACTCAAAAGTCAGTTTAACGAAAAGGATTTTATCTTTGATGTCTTCTCAGGTCACATAATGCTCACCAGACATCCCTTTGGTGACCTATTAAATTATTTGATTGTAAGGAGGATACTAACTGTAATATGATGTTTTTTTACTATTGCTCTTTCATTGTAAAGACAATTTTACAATTGCATGATATGTTTCCAGAAAAAAATGACAGCTAAGTTTGTCCTATAGGGAAAATTAGTCACCTGCTAACTGAAAAAGATATCTGGAGACACAAAATGGAAGGTAGAAGTAGAAATGGCAAACACATACATATTCAGTAGAATTTAAGATTGCATATTTTCTTCAGGTAAACCACAGTAAGACGCAAGCTAAATCAAGACAAATAGTGTCTTTAAGTTTAATTGTCCTCCACTGTAAAATGAAGATAACAACGTTATGATTAGTAAAAATAAGAACAGTTACATTATAAATAGCAAAGCTTAGTTGCTAACATGCCATATAAGTGTTTATTTACTGTTTGATTTCTTTTCTCAAAATCTCTGTTTACCCTTACTGGATCAGTTTGTATTATTTAGTATTATAGAGTTTGAAACATTACAATGTTATCTGCAATAGAAAAATAGTTACTCTGAAATTAGGCACAGCCTACTTTCTGGTGTTCTTTTAGCTAGAATTATGACCTTAAACAAGCATGCTCATACTTTTTATTTTTAAGAGGTGGAAAACAAATGACTGAGCTCGAGCTCACTCCTGACTTTGTGCTCAGGAATGACACATGGAGATACTTGAGGAAACATATGTGGTGCTGGGGATCAAACCAAGCTCTGTTGCATGCAATGTGTTTTACCCACCATGGTATCTCTCCAAGACAGGTATGTTTATTTTCTATGCCACTGATTTTCCTTATTACGAAGAAGAAAACATTAGATATTTTAAACAGTGAAATGAAAACCACAACACCCTAAAGGAAAGAGAAAGCAAAAGGGAATGCCATGGAGATGGGGTGAGGTGGAGGGGGACTGGGGGGTGTGGAAGGTCAACTGGGTTCATTGGTGGTGGAGAATGGGCGCTGGTGGAGGGATGGGTATTTGATCATTGTATAACTGAAATCCAAGCATGAAAGTTTGTAAGTCTACAACTGTACCTCATGGTGTCTCACTAATAAAAAAAAAAGAAAAGAAAAGAAAAAGAAACTTTGGTACATTTACACAATGGAATACTATGCATCTTTTAGAAAAGATGAAGTCATGAAATTTGCATACAAGTGGTTCTACATGGAAAGTATCATGCTAAGTGAAATGAGCCAGAAAAAGAGGAACAGACATAGAAAGACTGCACTCATCTGGGGAATTTAAAGTAACAGAATGGGAGTCAAACACCCAAGAATAGTTGAGACGTACCAGGAGGTCTGCTCCACAGCTTGGAAGCCAGCAGCACATGCTGGGGAAAAGGCAGCTCAATAGAGAAGGGAACACCAAGTAAAGGATGTTTGGAGGACTCGCTCGGGATGCCATGCTGAAAATAGATTATAGACTCAACATGATGGCTACTCAATACCTCCATTGCAAACTATAATACCCTAAAGGAAAGAGAGAGCAAAAGGGAATGCCCTGCCACAGAGGTGGGGTGGGGTGAGGAGACGGCGGGGGGGAGGGCCACTGGGATAATTGGTGGTGGAGAATGGGTACTGGTGGAGGGATGGGTACTCAATAACTGCATAACTAAAACCCAAGCACTTAAGTCTGTAAGTCTACAACTGTACCTCATGGTGTTTCACTAATAAAAAATAATAATAATAATAATAATAACTCAATAAACAAATAACACCAAGTTTCAAAAAATAATAATAATAATAACTCAATAAATAAATAACACCAAGTTTCAAAAAAAATAAACAGTGCAATGTTTAAGCTTTTATATTCTACTGAATATAATATATTTTTATTAAGGTATATTTATATGCATTTACATACAAATATAAATTCTACTGATTATAATATATGTAAATAATATACTATATACTATAACATTATTATAATATATAATACATAATGGCATTTAAAAAAAAATTTTTGTAGGGTCACACCTGGCAATGCACAGGGGTTACTCCTGGCTCTGCACCAAGGGATTACGCCGGGCATTGCCCAGGGGACCATATGGGATGCTAGGAATTGAACCCGGAGTTTGCCACTAGCAAGGCAAATGCCCTACCTGCTGCACTATCGCTCCAGCCCCCATAATAGCATTTTAAAGAGTTAAAATTCACTGATTAACATTTATGTAATTGTATTAAATCTTATGAATAAAATTTACTTTGCTTGTGTTAAATTTTGAAATATTTAGATTTATATTTTTCTTTTAATATTTAGAAGAAAAAATAAATTTATCAATATTAGTTCACTTGTTATTTCTAAAAGATCTTAAGATATATAAATGCATGACATTTAAAACTTTCTATTTATTTTATTTTAAACAATGCATAATTATGTTCAATTTGTCATCATTTTATTGGTGGTCAATTGGTTGTCATCATATTGGTCTCGATATGCTGTGAATATCTGAGTAATATTGTTGAGAGCATAATATATAACTGAAATTTTGAATTTTAGTAAGCAAACTCTTTAAGAATCATTTAAAGATAGACTATAATCTCTGGCATTGTTTCAAAACTTTCTATGATTACTTTTGTCATTATACTTCATGTACAATTGTCCATAAATTATAAACGTTAAACCAAAAAAAATTTACCACTTTGTAAAACAATTTGGTAGGTCATTAAAAGTTAAAACATAGAATTAACATATAAACCAGTAATTCCAGTTCTAGATATATATTGAAAGAATTGAAAACACAAAATCAATAACTTGTATATATGGTCACAGTAGAATCATTGACAATTATCAAAGGTTGAAACAACCCAGTCGCAGCTGTCTCTGACTGATCAATATATGGGCATATTATTGAATCCAAATGGAATATAAGATCAATGAGATATAAAAATATTGATACATGATAAAACTTGGATCAGCCTCAAAAGCATTATGCTAATTAAACACAAAAGGGCACATGTTATAAAATACTATTTTTGTGAAATATTTGTCACCGTTAAATATATACAAAAAAGTTATTCTATATATATCCTAAGGACTCAGATGAAGAAAAAATGGGGTTAACTACATAATGAACATAAAGTTCCTTTTGGAATAATAAAAAATTTTTAGAATAAATAGAGTTGGTGGTCCTACATCACTGTAAAATATTGAATACAACTGAATTGATTACTTCACAAATATGATTACTTCAGTTTTTTAATATACAACAGAATTAAGCTATGGATTATTATGAACACTTTGGAATAAAATCTTAGATAAATTATGAAGCATTACACTTTGAAAGTGTTGTTCTATGATGATGTAGAAAACAAGACTGTGGGAAAACATAAAACTGTATACCTCTAAGTAGAAAAGAAGAATGATATGATTGTGATGATGATTTATTCAGACTTTGTCAGACTTTCATTTCTATTATATAATTTATATATTTAATTGTATAAAAACATATTCAATACAAGCATTGTGTTCATATGCGCATAAATCCAGAAATATTGTTGCATGTCTGTTTATATACCTGCATACATATAACATCATACACATATTAATATATATTATATAGATGTATGAGTATATATAAATATGTTTATGATTAAAAAATATAAATTTTATCAATTTACATTTAATGCTCTGTTGGAAAGAATAAAATAAAATTAATGATGAGGAAAAATATTGCAACATGGTTTTATTGGAAGCATCCTTTCATTAGTAGAGCACAAATATAAACAAAGGCACTTTTATTTCAATGAAATAACTGTAATTTGGAGAGAGTATTTATTAGTTTAAATGTCCTATTACTAGGAGAAAGTAGATGGAATGAATGAGGAAAAAGTTGCATTTAAAACAAATGAATTAAAAGATTTAATGTATAAACTGATCACTATGGTTAGCAAAACTTATCTTCTAAACTTGAAGTTTGCTGAGCAAATATCATTTGCTAATTCATTAGAGTAAAATTATAATTCACTATGGGATTGAAGAGATAGTAGAGGGGTTAAGGCACATGTCTTGCATATAGCACACCCAGTTCAATCTCTGGCACCACATGTGTTACTCTGAGCACTAGAAGTGACCCTTGTATACAGAGAGCAATAAATCCTGAGCACCACAACTATGGCCCCCAAATTAAATAATAATTCAGTATGTACATCAAAAATCGTCATGGTCATGGTCCTCCCATTGTTCATCGATTTCCTCGAGCAGGCCCAGTAATGTCTCCATCGTGAGACTTGTTGCTACTGTGTTTGGCATATCGAAATACATCATGGGTAGCTTGCCAGGCTTTGCCATGCGGGCGAGATACTCTCGGAAGCTTGCCAGGCTCTCCAAGAGGGGCGGAGGAATCGAACCTGGCTCGGCCAGGCTGGCTGCATGCAAGGCAAACGCCCGACCCACTGTGCTATACTCCAGCCCTTAAATACATGTTTATTATATATATTTTAATTGAGAAAACAAAAATTTAAACCACTGGACATGTTCTAAGATACAATTCTTCAAAAAAGTCCTAAGTAGAAACTGACGCATAGAAAGTTAAATTGAGTATTTCTTTTGGAGATGTTTCTTTCTTGAAAAGAAGAATGAACTTTAGAAATAAAATCTTGATGGAGTAAGGCATAAATTTAAAAAAAGTAGTAAGAATTTAAGTCATTGCATTTCAGTTTCTTTAAAATAAGTAATTATTTTAATAAGAAGTTAGGTAATTTAATTTCAGTTTCTTTAAACTAAGTAATATTTTAATAATTTTATAGCACTCATGATGATCTAGAATCTTCTCTATCACTCATTCAAAGTTTCAATCTCATAAAAACATATGCTAGTTAGTCCGAAAAGCTTAATAATTCCAATAAATGCAAAACATTGTTATTTTTAATGAGGACTCACAAATCTCCATATTTCAAATTATTGGTCTAATTTTGATATCTGTTAATTACTATACAACCAGATCTTGTCATGTAAGAAAAAATTATTTTAATTATTCCATTTTAATGTTATTTATTCTTAATTAAAATAAAGGCTGCATATGAACTATTAATATGAATTGTGCATTAGCCATAATATTTTTAGTTTCTAGTCTGAATGTATTTAATCAGTAATATCTTAACTGGATACTAAAAGAGTTCAAGAAATTATATTTAATTTGATAAAAATATCAAGTCAAAGAGGGTTTTCATAAACATAAATCATATGTATATGAAAAAGTTACATTCAAATATCAAATATTGTATTATAGTCGTATTATAGTCAATTACATATACAATGCCCATCATTTTGAAAGGTGTTCTTAAAGTAGAAAAATTTTACACTGAAAACATTTGTAATTCAACAAAATCAGATATAAACCGTTGGAGGAGTTTTGATTTATGTATGTAAATCATAAAATATGATGCATTAAATATTTAAGACATTCTGTATAAAATTATTTCAAATTTAAAATAAATATGAATAATAGATATGCTATCTAAGTTGTATATTTTCTAGAAAATGGGAGGTCAATATTGCTTTCTTCTCAAATCTTGGCAAAGAGGAAATGTTTGAACTTATTTTAGAAAATACTTTCCTTTGGCAGATGGGAATTTGGAGGGAAACTGAGAATATTGGTGCAAAGAAGGTCATATTAGTGCTGTTAGAAGACTAAATGCTTGAAACAACTGTATAATGAACAAGTTTGTAAATCACAGTGTTTTTAATAAAAATTAATTTAAAAAACACTTTCCTGTTTCCTTATCCTATTTCTTTTTCCTCTATTCCTATGAATAGTTTGGCAGTTCTGTTGGACATTTTGATAAATGTGCATAATATGCTGATGATAACTTTAGTTTTTTTGATTATAGTACTTTTTATGGAAAAGGGACAACTTGATTATTTAAAAGAGTTTTTCAAAAAATGTTTCAAGGGTTCAAAAGGCACATATTGCTAATAAACAGAGAAAAGAATGCTGAAGTATATACCAACGATTTTAAATATTTGCATTGCTTATTAATTTAATACACTATTCATAATACAGTTAAGTAAACTAATAATGGTAGAGAGCTCATATGAAATATAAAAATCTTAAATATTAGAAATTAACAAGTTAGAAGGAATATGAATACTAATATAACTCCTTTAACTGTGAAATGATGCCTAGCACTTTTTATAAATATATTTTTTAAAAAATATTCTCTTTTAGAAACAAGGAATATACATATTTTATGTAGTTATTCATAGGTAAAGGTAAAAGGTAAAGGCCCTCCCGTTGATCGTCGATTTGCTCGAGCGGACCCAGTAACGTCTCCATTGGAGACTTTGTTGTTACTGTGTCTGGCATATCGAATACTCTCGGTAGCTTGCCAGGCTCTCCAAGAGGGGCGGAGGAATCGAACTCGGGTCGGCCATGTTGGCCACTTGTAAGGTGAATGCCCTACCCGCTGTGCTATCACTCCAGCCCTAAGTGGTTAGTTAGTTATTCATAGATTTTATTTTATTTGATTCCAAGACCTAGGCAATAATTAGAGACATAAAAATATCAGTATGGAATTCCAGGGATTGAACTTGGGTCAATCTCGTGCAAGACAAATGCTACTTACCATACTATCATTCTGGACCCTGGTGTAACATTTAAATAACGTAGTAACTTACATCTTCTCTATTAGTGAAATTCATGAAACTAAGGGGAAAATAATATTGTTGTAGTACATGTCCTAGTAACTTACAATTACTAAAACTGTGATTTGTGTAGTACACAAAATTAGCCCAAATTACTATATAAATTAAAACTTGATAGAAATGAATTTTTTAAAAAAAGAGTAATAGTTTTTGGGGTTTTTTTGGGGGGGTCACACTCGGCAATGAACAGGGGTTAGTCCTGACTCTGTACTCAGGAATCACTCCTGATGGTTGCTCAGGAGACCATATGGGGTGCTGGGAATCCAACCTGGATCAGCCACGTGCAATGCAAATGCTCTACCCGTTGTGCTATCACTCCCGCCCCAGAAATATATATATTTTTTCTTTTTGGTTCACACCTGGTGATGCACAGGGGTTACTCCTGGCTCTGCACTCAGGACTTACCCCTGGTGGTGCTCAGGAGACCATATGGGATGCTAGGAATCGAACCTGGGTCGGCCATGTGCAAGGCAAACGCCGTACCCGCTGTGCTATTGCTTCAGTCCCGAGAAATAAAAGTAAGTAAAGTAAAAGTAAAGGCCCTCCCGTTGATCGTCGATTTGCTCGAGCGGGCCCAGTAACGTCTCCATTGGAGACTTTGTTGTTACTGTGTCTGGCATATCGAATACTCTCGGTAGCTTGCCGGGCTCTCCGAGAGGGGCGGAGGAATCGAACTCGGGTCGGCCATGTTGGCCGCGTGTAAGGCGAACGCCCTACCCGCTGTGCTATCGCTCCAGCGATTATTTTTGGTGGGAGGGGGAACTACTCCTGGCAATACTTTGTGAACCGGACTGGAAGTTTCCAGGATTGGCTCAGTGAGGATGGAGGCCTAGTGGTTAAGGAGCTATGTGGTACCAAGGGTAGTACTACGGACACTTTTATACAGGGAACACATTTAAGTCCTAGGAATTATCTTTAGCTTCCAAAGCAACACTTGTTTAAAAATTATTGAATACTTACTCTTAAATAAATATTTTTACTTGACAAACTTAAAGGCAATGGATCTTCCAGAAGTATATGGAATGCATTCTGACAGCAAGCATGTTTCTCCACACGGGGCATACAAAAGCTATTCATATAGAATTTTTTATGAGAATGTTTTGTAAAACTTAGCACTATATTCTATACTAGTTTCCCTTTTATTCTTTGTGCTCTGTTGACATATTTAGTAACCAGAAAATGTTCTAAATTTTCATATTGAAAACTTACCTAGAAGGAAGTCTTGCTTTCTATTGCTGTCTAGTGAAATGTATGAAATATTTATTTTCTTTCAAATTGTTATGGATAGAAATTATATTTATTTACCTATATTTCTATTCTTTATTTTATACATGTTCCCAACAACATACTTTGTCTGACATTTCTGGAAGGCAGAAAGACAGCTTCAAAATAATTTTTTAACTTTATTTTCTATCCCCCAAATCCCAAATATATATTCATTTAGAATATGTGCCTTTCTCCCTATGATGGTAAAGTGAAGGACATTTGAGCCAGTTTTCGATTAAAGAGCAAATTTCTACTTTGAATTTGGATTAAATTGATGCTCCAATGTGCAATATTATTCATGTTCACCAAAAACTCATTAGATAAATTTTTAGTTTAAAATATTTCATATTTCATATCTATATTCCCTTGGGTTATAAAATATTTGTGTAATTGTGCTTAGTTTTGAAAAACTTGAAAAAAATGGAAATCATAGGAAGATAAGAAAAATAGTTATTTCATACTTGTATTTATAATACAGTCTTTAATCTTTAGGAGACGTTGCTGGGTCCGCTCGAGCAAATCGATGATCAATGGGAGGGCCTGGAATTGAATCACCTTGAGATATAGTAACAGACTTTCATGTTTGAGTTATAATCATACAATGTTCAAATACCCATCCCTACACCAGTGCACATTCCCCATCACCAATCTCCCCAGTATAACTGTCCCTTTCCCACCCTCCCCCTGCCTCCCTGGCAGACAATTTCCCCCATACTCTCTACTTTGAAGCATTATGGTTTGCAATACAGATACTGAGAGGCACACATTTGGTCCTTTATCTTCTTTCAGCACACATCTCCCTTCCCAACTGACACCTCCAAGCATCATTTTTCTAGTGATTCCTTCTCTATTCCAGCTACCTTTTCCCCCTGCACATGAGACAGGCTTCCAACTATGGAGCAATATAAGGAACAAAATTTTAAGACCAAAATTCCACCCCCCAATATTAAGACCTAAATTCAAGGAAATTTAAGAAACTAAGTTTTAAGACCCAATTTTCTACCCCCAAATAGATGAGAGCTATTTAGAAAGGCACAGTTAAAATATAAAACTAAAGTGATGAAGAATCATAAAGTGAAAATTGATAAAAATTTTGAATCGGCCATTTTCATGACTTACTGGACTCTGAATTTTGGAAGGCATAAAAGTGATATTTTTCAACTCAATTTAATTTCATGACCTTGACTTTATGGACCGAACCTTCAATAATACCATAAGATTCTTAGGAAATTTGGAAAAGATCCCCCCACATCTCTGGAAGTTTAAGAGAAAAAGTAACCATCATGAAATATTGCAAAAGCTTGTTACAAACCAAAGGTCAAATATGCAGAGGAAATAACCATCTTAACCTAATTTCAAATAAAAGAAAGTCACTTATACTATCCCTGTTTTTCCCTAACATTCCTTTCTCACTCAACAAGTAGCAACTAAAAAGATTATTTCAAAAATGCATAGGATATTAAAATGGAGTTCTGTAACATTGCAGCAATATTTATCAAGCTGATCACCAGAAACAAAAGCCTATTAAAATGCTGAATTCCCATGTGAAAATTATTAGTGCACTCTTCTTTCTCGACTTCTTAGAATAAGAAAAAAAATAGCATTGTATATGATAACAGTAACTTACAATATAATGTGTTTTAAGAACAGACAGTCTCAGGATGAGAATTTGAAGTAGGTAGGGTCAAGGTATAAGATAAAAATAGAGGATAACATAATAATTTAAGGATTACCACCTATAACAGCATTCACCGTTAAAATGAATCAATATAAACTCGGTTAACATATTCTTACACAGCCTGTTTTCATCAGAGATAAAAATGACTATATTTTCTTCAAACAGAAAATGATTAAACATTCCAAACGAACAGAAAGAATAAATTTTACAAATAAAGTATTAATCAGAATCAGATTCATATATGACATGATCTTGAACATATAAAAAGGGAATTTTCAATAACTGATTAATATTTAAGAACATTTTAAAAGCAGGCAGTATGTAAGAACGGAAGGATAATGTAAACAGATATGAAATGCTAATAAGAAATTGAAAGAAAATGTCACAAATAAAAATCAATGGAACCAAAATAAAAGTTTTTTTGACAAAAATTATTAGACTGAACAGAGTTACGAATGATTCATGAAGTCATGAAATTTACATACAAATGGTACTACATGGAAAGTATCATGCTAAAGTGAAATGAGTCAGAAAGAGAGGGATAGACATAGAAAGATTGCATTCATCTGGGGGAACATCACTGTCACTGTCTTCCCGTTGTTCATCAATTTGCTTGAGTGGGCCCAGTAACGTCTCTATTGGAGACTTTTGTTGTTACTGTGTTTAGCATATTGAATACATCACGGGTAGCTTGCCAGGCTCTGCCGTGCGGGCGAGATACTCTCAGTAGCTTGCCGGGCCCTCAGAGAGGGGCGAAGGAATCGAACTCGGATCGTCTATGTTGGCTGCGTGCAAGGCAAATGGCCTACTGTGTGCTATCGCTCTAGCTTGTTAGAAAAGTTGAAGTCATGAATTTTACATACAAGTGAAACCACATGGAAACTATCGTACTAAGCGAAATGAGTCAGAAAGAGAGGGATAGACATAAAAAGATTGCATTCATCTGGGGGACATAAAGTAACAAAGTAAGAGATTAATACCCAAGAATAGCCTAGATCAGTACCAGGAGAATTAGTCTATGACTTAGAGGCCAACTGGGCATTCTAGGGGAAAGGGAAGCTCAGATAGAGAAGGGAGCACCAAATAAAGGGTGTTTGGAGGATCCTCCCAGGATGGGAGATGCATGTTGAAAGTAGACTATGGACCGAACATGATTGCCACTCAATGCCTCTTTTGCAGACCACAACACCCAAAAGGAGAGAGAGAACAAAAGGGAATGCCATGCCACAGAGGCAGGGTGGGATGAGGGGGTTGGGGGGGGGGGGGGATACTAGGATCCATGGTGGTGGAAAATGGGCACTGGTGGAAGGATAGGTATTTGATCATTTTATAATTGAAACCCAAGCACAAAAATTTGTAAGTATACAACTGTACCTCATAGTTTTTCACTAATAAAAATTAATAAAAAAAGAATGATTCATGATACTGACGATGGGTCACTAGAAATTTTTAAAAACAATGATTAAAAAAACAACGGCCTGGATCCAGAGATTATCACACCAAGTTCCCAGGAGAGAACAAGGCAGAGTCTCCTACCCTGTGCCTGACTGTCTTCACCAGGACCCGACAGCTGAAGACCTCCAGGCCCCAGCCAAGGTCATGCTTGGACCACTCTCCACAGACTTGGATGAGCCTCATGCATAAAAGAATTGGCAGAGAAACCCAGGTGTGTGGGACCCGGGGTTGAGATCTCCAAGCCTGCACTGTTTGGGACTGGACCTGCCAGTAGCTAGACAGTTATACCCACCAACTGCCGTGTAACCCCAACAAAGGCCAGGATCCAGAGATTATCACACCAAGCTCTCAGGAGCACGTGGCCGTGACTTTTAATTTGCATTTATTTAATCTTTCAGGGTACCTTATATATCTCACCCACATAGCAGAGCCTGGCAAGCTATCCGTGGTCTATTTGATATGGCAAAACCAGTAAAAAAAATGGATTTCATTCCCCTGACCTTGAATAAGGCAGAGTCAAAAAGGATGTGGAAGAAAAGGCTGATAAAATCACAAGGCAGAAATAGGCTGCCAAAACGAAGAAAGACAAAAATGATTGTCTAGAGTTTCAATGCATGTACACTGGCATCTGATGCATCCATCGAGGACCTGATGATGGTACAAGCGTGAAAGATCAGGTATGACATCATTGTTCTGACCGAAACGAGAAGACATCAATCACATCACGCCGTTTTCGACACCGGAGAAGAACTGTTCCTTGGAACATGTGACAAAAGAGGTGTGAGTGGTGTCGGTATCCTTGTCAACACGAAATTAGCCATGAGCATTGATTCATTCGAATGCCTAACACCCCGAATAGGATGATTACACTTGAACAGATGTGGCTTACTGCTGGCAGTTTCTATCTTTGTTGTCTATGAACCAACATCCAATTATGGTGAAAGAGAAATTGAAAAGTTCTACATGGAGCTGGAGAAGTTCTATAAAAAGCTCATACCTTCTACAAGATCACTGTCGGTGATTTTAGTGCCAAGATATGACCAAGAAGATCAGCCAATGAACTCCACATTGGGACCCATGGCCTAGAATGGAACGAACAGGGTGAGAGACTGTCTGAGTTCATCATGTCAACCAAGACCTTCCATAGTAACTCACAGTTCCAAAAGGCTGAATCTAAATGTTGGACATGGGAGTCTCCTAGTGGACGGTTCCACAATGAAATATACCATATCATATTCAATTGGCGGTTTTGCCTAACCGATGTTGCTATTGTCTCAAAATTCTAAACTGGATCGGACCACCGTCTCCTTCGTGCAAAATTCTACCTCACAGAATGGGGAGAAAAGAATGCAAGGTTTAAGAAGAGAACTCCCAGAACCACCACCAACTGGGAGCTCTTTGGCTCTGTTGCAGCAACATGGGAAGATGCCGTCATTGACAATATTGATGAGGAATATGATCGATTGATTCAGCACCTCCATGATTGTGCGAGGAATGCCAAGAGAGAGATAAACACACACGCAAAACGCCTTTCTTCGAACACACGTGGCTTGGCACATGCCTCAGGCAACCGCAAGTGAATGTCCGAGCTGGCAAAACAATGCAGACAAGCCATCAAGGATGACCTCAGAAACAGGAGAACAACTGTGCTGGTAGATGAGGCAGAAGCCGGGAAAAGCATTTGCACATTTGCAATGCCTGCCTGTCCTTCACCAACTAAAAGACCAAGATGACTGCCCTCTGACATCCTGATGGATCTATCACATCTTCCAGAAGGGCAATGGAGAAGATTATTCCTGACTTCTAATCAGATCTCTTTAATAGCCACATCTACTTGCCCACATTCCACATTCCACACGATGGATATATCATTCCCAGTGTTCTCCCTTCCAAAAATCAACATGTCTTCTTGTTGGTAAAGAAACAAAGAGCACCTGACCCAGACAAGATCAGACCTGAACACCTGAAGAACTTACCATCAGTACTCATCAATACACTGGCTCGGCTCTTCACGCGCTACCTGTCTGAATGCAAGATTCCATCCTGATGGAAAACCAGCAGGAATGTTCTACTATACAAGAAGGGAGACATCCACGATATTGGCAACTATCGCCCAATATGCCTATTGTCTGTCATCTACAAACTGTTCACTCAAGTCATCCTGAATAGGATTAGCAGAACACTAGATGAAGGACAACCATGTGAACAAGCAGGGTTCTGAAAAGAATTCAGTACCATCGACCATATCCACACGCTTACTAAGCTCACTGAGGTTTCTCAGGAGTTCAAGATGCCGCTATGTCTAACATTCATTGATTTAAAAAAGGCCTTTGATTCTGTTGAGATGGAAGCGGTCCTAGACAATCACAGCATACAACTCAATACATCAGGATCCTCCGTGAGCTCTATTATGTATTCACTACCAGGATCTCACCATTCTACAAAGAAGTAATCATCCATGTCAAAAGAGGGGTTCAGCAGGGTGATACCATTTCACCAAAACTCCTCAGTGCCACCCTTGAGAACATCATGCAACGACTGGAATGGGAAGGAATGGGAGTTGAATTAGATGGTCAGCAAACTATGCCACCTCCACTTTGCTGATGACATCATTCTAATAACACCAAACATCAGTCAAGCGGCACAAATACTGACTGACTTCGACTGTGAGTGTGGAAAGGTCGGACTACAGCTGAATCTTACAAAGACAATGTTTATGAGAAAAAGCCTCATTCCTGATGCTCCATTCGCTCTCAACGGAACCACCATCTCCAAATGCAACAGTTCTATATACCTAGGTCGAGAAATCAACATGATGAATGACCTGGCACCTGAGTTGCGCAGGAGGAAGAGAGCGGCTTGGAATGCCTTCAAGAGCGTTGAAGTAATAACTAAGAGGACAAAGAACCTCCAGCTACGAGCACATCTCTTCGATTCCACTGTTCTTCCTGCATTAACATATGCCTCAGAGACCTGGGTCCTACGAAAACAGGATGAGAACACTATTCGGGTCTCTCAAAGAAGATTGAAAGAGCTATGCTGGGAATATCACGATTCACTCAAATGAGAGATAGAATCCAGAGTTCCGATCTCCATCAACACTCAAGAATCAGGGACGCTGTCTCATTTGCCAAGGCATCAAAAATCAGATGGGCTGGACATGTAATGAGGTTTACAGACAACCGCTGGACTAGAGCCACTACTGACTGGATTCCACAGGACATCAAAAGATCGCGTGGACGCCCACCTACAAGATGGTCAGACTTCTTCGTCAAGACCCTGAATGATTGGTTTGAGGCTCTGCATGTTCCTAGAATGAACAGATCCCATTAGGCTACGCTATTACACAACAGGGATGAATGGAGATGCTACTGGCACCCACTCGAGTAAATCGATGAATAACGGGGGATCAAGTGATTAAGTGAAGTGAGTAAGAAAAGAAAGAAAAAAAAACCCAGAGGGGATTTTTACAAATGCTTAAATGTGAAAAACTGGAGGAGAAAATAAAAAATTAGGAAAATTTCTTATCAAAATATGCAGTTAAATTTACAAAAACTTTACCAAAAGTAGGGGCAAACATTTTGCCTTATATTTAAGAGTTCAGGAAACACCATACATGATAAATACTACATATCCAAAAATTTTATGTTTACATATCTATCATTCTAACTTTATGATATCATATAATGATCATGAAAGAAAACAAAAAGACACCTAACTATAGAAAAAAGTGATTTTAAAGCACACATCTTCAAGCCACAAGTTTAAAAAAGAGATATATTTAAAGCAGCAAAACTCCACAGTTATTTAATTCTATTGCACTCAAAAATAAATATTTTATATGATAAAGTTAGAAAGTTTAATTTCAGCAGATGTTTCAAGAAATTTTAAAAGAAGTTGTTCAGTTAGATAGAGTAGTATAGGTCATAAGCCTGAATTTTATGAAATGTAAAACATTGGACGGAATACATAAAGAAGATGAAATCTCATTTTATCGCATTCTTATTGAAATAAAAGTAATGTTGTTAAAAGTGAAAATAGTAACATGAATGCTATAATACTGTGTTGTAAGTATTGAATTCAATTCAATATAAATATTAAGGGCTGGAGGGATAGCACAGTGGGTAGGGCGTTTTCCTTGTACACAGCTGACCCGGGTTTGATTCTTCCATCCCTGTCGGAGAGCCCGGCAAGCTATTGAGAGTATCTCGCCCGCACGGCAAAGCCTGAGAAGCTACCCGTGATGTATTCAATATACCAAGAACGGTAACAAGTCTCACATTTTTTGAGAGACGTTACTGGTACCTGCTCAAGCAAATTGATGAACAATAGGAGGACAGTGATACATAAGTATTAAAGCAGCACTGATTTAAAAGATTTTTTGTTTTAGATGTAAAGCATTATAATTTGACATGTGCATTTATTGATATTATGGATCCCCATCAAAAGTCTAGTTTTTATTTCCAATCCGAGAATTTATCTCCTTTATACCTATTCACGCATCCCACATCCTTCCCTATGGTGTACCCATCCTATAGCACAGCGGGTAGGGCGTCTGCCTTGCACGCGGCCAACATGGCCGACCCGAGTTCGATTCCTCCGCCCCTCTCGGAGAGCCCGGCAAGCTACCGAGAGTATTCGATATGCCAGACACAGTAACAACAAAGTCTCCAATGGAGACGTTACTGGGCCCGCTCGAGCAAATACAGAAAATTTAGTTAATGTTTAATATGCAAATGCCACAGGCTAACAAATGAAATATCCTCATTTTGTTTACCATCTTGAGAGAGAAGAAAAGAGGCAGTTATTATCATTAAAGATATAAATGGTAACATCCTTAGAAACTTAGGAAGTATCTTTTAACAGCAAGTATATTTTATACATGTGTTCAGGCAGCCATTTTAGAAAATAGTAGTTGGAGACCAGAATGTTCAAACATTTCTATCTTTAACACTTCCTTGCTATCTATTTTAAATTTCTTTTTTTCTTCTTAGAATTTAAGGATATAACTTTGAATGAAAAGTTTGGAGGACGGTATATTGAAATGTATATCATGTATGTTTTACTAAATCATTCATGTTGTTTTAAGTCAAAAAAATCAAAAGAACTTGGAAAAATAAAATGGGAAAAGTTTTATTAATCTGTATTGCCCTGTTTGGGCTGGAGTGATAGCACAGTGGCAGGGCGTTTTCCTTGCACGCAGCCAGCACAGCCATGTTGGGTTCGATTCCTCCGTCAGTCTCAGAGAGCCCAGCAAGCTACCAAGAGTATCTCGCCCACACTGCAAAGCCTGTCAAGTTACATGTGACGTATTTGATATGCCAAACACAGTAACAATTAATCTCACAATGGAGACGTTACTGGGCCCACTTGAGCAAAGCGATGAACAATGGGAGGACAGTGACAGTGACAGTGATGTTCTGTCTAGCACAGCGGGTAGGGCTTTTGCCTTGCACGCGGCCCGATCTGGCTGACCCGAGTTTGATTCCTCCACCCCTCTGGGATAGCCCTGGAAGCTACCAAAAGTATCCCGCCCGCACAGCAAAGCCCAGCAAGCTACCCATAATGTATTCAATATGCCAAACACAGTAACACCAAGTCTCACGACAGAGACGTTACTGAGCCAGTTCAAGTAAATCGATGAACAATGGGAGGACAGTGACAGTGACAGTGATGCTATAATAATCTATAAATTGTTACTATTTTTACTTAAAATAATGAAGCAAACGCATAATGCATCTAAGAGAGGAACTATAAATGCTATTATAAAGCACTTTTATAGTAGTAATACATGCTGTTATTTAAAAGTAGGATCTTAATCATTTAAAAGATATACTTTTAACTCTAGGAAAATGATGATATTGAAAATAAGTGTAACTGTCACTGTCCTCCTGTTGTTCATCAATTTGTTAGAGCGGGTCCAGTAACGTTTGTGTTGTGAGACTTGTTATTGTGTTTGTCATATCGAATACGTCACATGTAACTTTCCAGGCTTTGCAGTGCGGGAGGGATACTCTTGGTAGCTTGCCAGGCTCACCTAGAGGGCTGGAGCTATAGCACAGGGGGTACGGCATTTGCCTTGCATGCAGCCGACACAGCCAACCCAAGTTCGATTCCTCAGCCCCTCTCAGAAATCCCAGCAACTTACTGAGAGTATCTCACCTGCATAGCAGAGCCTGGCCAGCTACCTGTGATGGATTCGATATGCCAAACACAGTAACAAGTCTTACAATGTTACTGGGCCTGGTCAAGCAAATCAATGAACAATGGGAGGACAGTGAAAGTGACAGTGACGATAAGTGTAACTGAAATAGTAAAAAAAATACTGAGTCATTAAACTTTTCATTAAAATCATGTATGGTGAAAATGGTAGAGAACAAGACCAGTATGAACAAAGTCATGAGATCAGAACCCACACTAAGCTTTTCTGAATATGGCGATAGGGTCTCAGAATCTCTGGAATAACCTGATTACACACACACACACACACACACACACACACACACACACAAACACACACACACACAAACATTATATACGAAGAGGATGAAAATACTAGGAAAATAAATGCAGACACTAGAATATAATTACATACAGTTAAAATTAACTATACTGATATTCAAATTAAATGTAAACAACACAAATAAAGCCATTAAAGTCACACATAAATGACAACGAATGAAAAAAATATCAAAGTCTCTTAATTAAAGAAACCAAATTCATAGTCATACAAGTTGAAGTAAAAAAATGAAAAAATGATAGCTGTGAAATAATTAAGAACTTTGGGATTTCTGTGTTAATATCCATATAGCAGCCTCAGAACAAGAGAAATTATCAGGTGTAAAAGGAGCATTTAAAAATAACGTGTGCCAGTTCTCAGAGAAGACATAATAATACTAAAAGTGGATATATCTAAAATAGAACATGAAAATGTGAGATGTAAAGAATCACATAGTACAAAGTAGGAATGAGGAGAAATAGAAATACTGTTATATTTGAATTTAACATCTCTCTACAAGTAATTACTGATAAAGCCAGAGGACAAGAAGTAAGTGTATAAGAGACCTGAACAGATTGACCAATACTGTTTGAACCTAAATTTATAGAAGAATACAGTCAGCAAAACTGAATGTTATTCTTTCCTAGTTTTCCACTTACCAGTGAAACAGATTATGAGTCACAATAGAATTAAAATTTTTATTAATATATATTTTATTATATTTGTAATACACCACAGTCACGGTCCTTCCATTGTTCATCGATTTGCTCGAGTGGGCCCAGTAACGTCTCTATCATGAGACTTGTTGTTACTGTGTTTGGCATATTGAATACCTCATGGGTAGCTTGCCAGGCTTTACCATGTGGGCAAGATACTCTTAGTAGCTTGCCGGGCTCTCTGAGAGGGCTGGAAGAATAGAACCCTGCTTGGCCAGGCCAGCTATGTGCAAGGCAAATGCCCAACTGCTGTGCTATCACTCTGCCCATGTAATATATAATATATAATAATATACAAAATACACTGTAGCACAGCACTGTCCTCCCATTGTTCATCGATTTGCTTGAGTGGGCCTAGTAACGTCTCCATTTTGAGACTTGTTACTGTGTTTGACATATTGAATACGTCACGGGTAGCTTGCCAGGCTTTGCCATGCGGGCAAGATGCTCTCAGTAGCTTTCCGGGATCTCAGAGAGGGGTGGAGGAGTCGAACGCAGCTCAGCCTGGCTAGCTGCATGCAAGGCAAACGCCCTACTGCTGTGCTATCGCTCCAGACCAATATACGAAATATATATTTTTAATATATTTTTATAGATTGAAAGCCACACACAGTGTTACTAAGGACTATCTCCTGGTTTGTGTTCAGTAAATGCTCCTGGCAGATCTGAAGGAACCATTTGTGGTGCTGGTGTGCCAGTTGCATGCATGGCAAGTGCCTTACCTGCTTTACTATCTCTCTGGTCTCAAACTATCTATCTTTAACAGAAACCTAGAAAGTCCTTATTTATTTGGAAATTAAGAAAAATTCTTCAAAAATATGGGAGAAGTATCTATATATTGATATATAATTTAATATATATATTCTATAGTATATATATAGAGAGAGAATTGATGTAAAGGAAAACAACTTGTAGGTATGGGATACAAATAAATAAGCATTGTTTGGTGGTAATTTTAGACATTTCTATGAAGACATATATCTTCTCCAGATCTAGTAAAAATAACCCAAGTTTCCATCAACTTAAACAAAAATAGCTAATAAGAGAAATTTAAACTTAAAGAAGTAAAAAAGAATTAAATTAGAGCATGTATAAATGAAATGAAAAATATTAAAGGATATAACAATTCGGACCATCTCCAAATGCAACAGCTATGTGTACCTAGGTCGAGAAGTCAACATGACAAATGACCTGGAACCCGAGCTGCGCAGGAAGAGGAGAGCGGCTGGTCGAAGAAATAGCTCATAGTACAAAGAACCTCCGGCTCTGGGCACATCTCTTTTTTTTTTTTTCAACTTTGTCAATTTGGCTTTATTTAAAAGCTTATGTGGTGGCCACTGCTGGAGCCTGGGTCCTCTGCACAGAGACTCCGGTATGGGTCTTCACCAGGTGGTCCGTTTGATTCCACTGTTCTTCCTGCATTAACATATGCCTCAGAGACCTGGGCCCTACGCAAACAGGATGAGAACACTAGTTTGGTCTCCCGAAGAGGAATTGAAAGAGCTATGCTTGGAATATCACGTTTCACTCAAATGAGAGAAAGAATCCAGATTTCTGATCTCCATCGATGATCAAGAATCAGGGACACTGTCTCGTTTGCCGAGGTGTCAAAAATCAGATGGGCTGGTCACTTAATGAGATTTAGAGATGACCGCTGGACTAGAGCTGTTACGGACTGGATTCCATGGGATGTCAAAAGACCGCGTGGCCACCCACCTACCAGATGGTCAGACTTCTTCATCAAGATCATGGACAATCGGTTTGAGGCTCTTTGTGTTCCTAGAGCGAACAGACACCATTGGGCTACACTAGCACGCGACAGGGACAAATGGAGACGTTAATGGAGCCCGCTTGAGCAAAGCGACGACTAACAGGAAGTCATGTGATCAAGAACAAGTCAAAGAAGTTCAAAAATGTTTCTTTTATAAGTGTAATAAGATTTAAAGTTCTACACATAACTAGAACCATCTACTTTTTCCTAATAAAAGAGGAAACAAATGTTACAAAACAAACATCTCCATACTGTTAATAACCTCGATTTAAAACCAAATAGTAGCAAGAACTAATGGCCCATTTTATTTTATTTATTTGTTTATTTATTTATTATTATTGAATCACTGTGAGTTACAGCTACAATCTTTCATGTTTGAGTTATATTCATAAAGTGATCAAACACCCATCCCTCTCCCAGTGTACATTCCCCATCACTAATCTCCCCGGTATAACCCACCCTTTCCTACCCTCCACCTGCCTTTCTGGCAGACAATTTTCCCCATACTCCCTCTCTACTTTGGGGCATTATGGTTTCCAATACAGATACTGAGAGATTATCATGTTGGTCCTTTATCTGCTTTCATCACACATCTATCCAGAGCGATCCCTCTAAGCATCATTATCTTAGTGATCCCTTCTCTCTTCCAGGTGAATTCTCCCACCCATAAGGCAGGCTTCCAATTATGGAGCAATCCTCCTGACCCTTGTGTCTACTGTCCTTGGGTGTCAGTCTCATGTTTTGTTATTTTACACTCCACAAATGAGTGCAGTAATTCTATATATGTCCCTCTATTTCTGAATAATTTCATTATCATGATATTGTCCATGTCTATTCACTTATAAGCAAATGTCATGATTTCATCTCTTCTAACAGCTGCATAGTATTCCATTGTGTAGATGTACCAAAGTCGTCTTTTCTCAGACACTTGGGTTGTTTCCAGATTCTGGCTATTGTGAACAGTACTGTAATGAACATACAGGTGCAGATGTAATTTCTACTGTGATTTTTGGACCCTTTTTGCATTGTGGGGTTATATGGAAGCTCACTTCCTAGTTTTTGAAGGAATGCCCATATTGTTTTCCAGAAAGGCTGGACCAGTTGGTATTCCCACAAAGAGTGAAAGAGCATCCCTTTTCCCCCATATCTATGCCAGAACTGGTTGCTTTGGTTCTTTTGAATGTGTGCCAGTCTCTGTGGTGTGAGATGATATCTCGGTGTTGTTTTGATTTTCATCTCCCTGATGATTAGTGATGTGGAGCATTTTTTATGTGCCTTTTGGCCATTTGTATTTCTTGCTTTAGGTAGCTTCTGTTCATTTATTTTTGCCATTTTTATAGGGTTGGAGGTTTTTTCTTGTACAATTCTACTAGTATTTTGTATATTCTAAATATTAATCCCTTATCAGATGGGTATTGGGTAAATATTCTTCCCATTCTGTGGGCTCTATCTTTGTATTGTAGTCACTGTTTCTTTTGAAGTGCAGAAGCTTCTTAGTTTGATGTAGTCCCATTTATGTTTGTTTCCACTTGCATGGTGTTGTTTCATTCTTAAAGGTGTTAAAAAAATAACTATCTCTTTAGATTTCCTCCTCTGTTTTTGATTTGGGTTATCTTGGATTTTGTTGTTAAGTGTTACAGAGTTTTCTGATCTTAACTATCACTCCTTTATTGGATGTTTCATAAGCAAATATTTTTGTCAGTTGAGTAATCTTTTTATTCCTGACATCATCTCTTTCACTGGAAGAAGTCACTAATTTCATGTAGTCCTACTTTATTATTTTTGCTTCTGTTTTCTTGGTCAATGGCATTATTATTAAATTATTAAAATGTTTCAAGAGTCAATGTTATATAACATTCTGCCTATGCATTTCTCAATGTATTTAACAAAATACAATCAAATATAGGGTCTCCAAAACATTTTAAATTACCATGGTATGAGATATGGATCTAGATCCATTACTTACGTGTGTTACCCAGTATTCCCAACACCATATGTCAAGGGTATCTATTGTTCAACACCATACACCAGAATTCTTTTCCAAAGAATAGGTCTGCATAAAACTGTGGACTTGTGTCTAGACTCTCAAGTATGTTTCATTGGTATGAGTATACCTTTTTTCCCCATAACCTACAGCAATATATAAAAGTGCTTTTCAGCATTTATCACCAAGGAATGCATATTAGAATTGTAATGACATATTAACCCACACTAATATAGGGACTTCTATTCAGCATTTAACACCAAGTAATGCAAATTAAAATTGCAATGACATATTAACGCACACCAATATAGAGACTACTAAAAAAATAACAATGTGTTTCCATATCACTCAGCAATTTCAGTTCTTGGCATCTACTCAAGTACTCAGATACAATATTTTGAATCTCTATCTGTACTCCTCTTTGTCTAGATGAAAATTAGAAAAGCTCAAAATTTGCAAATTTATATGGATTGATTGAACGAAAATAAAACTACCATAACCTTTAAAAAGTATATAACCAGAGCAGATATTTACACACTAAATATAATACACAAACGATTTGTAGCATTTCAAATAAACACAAAGCACAAATTGTTTTTTATAAAAATATAAGGATTGAATTGTAGTAATTTCCTGCAAATATTTCCAAAATTAGAAACAGAGGAAACAATTCAAATGATAGCTATAATAGATTTATTGCACTCACAGAAAGATGACTTCAGAATCAGGTATAAAATGAGCATAAAAGTAGATGAATGAGATGGTAAGAGGAAATAAAGAATAGCCATTACACACTGGTTAAGGCATCACTAGATTAAGAAGAACTAAATCTTAACAATTTGGTAGGAACCAAATGAAGGATCAACAAATTCTATAAAGCTAATTGACTTAAAATGACACACAATTGGAAATACAAAATATTGGGTGACTTCAGCATCGTATTCTTGTCATTGAGTATATTAATTACACAAAATATCAGCAGAAAACAAATAAAAAATAAATAAAACCCCAAGTGCTCCAAATGAGAAATTTAAGAAATGGGATTAGTATCTATACCTATATATAGACACACAGAGAAAGTCTTCCATCATAGAATTATGAGTACACATTATTTTCTTTTTCTGAAATTCATATAGAACAACAAATGCCTACTAATAGCTAAAACACTTCTTGGGAAAAAGACGATGGAGGAATTACACTCCCCAACTTCAAACTCTACTACAAAGCTGTAAAAATTAAAACAGCATGGTACTGGAAAAAAGGCAGGGCCATAGACCAATAGAACAGGGTGTAATATCCGCATACACAACCCCAAATGTATGAACATCTAATCTTCAATAAGGGAGCAAGAAATGTGAGGTGGAGCAAGGAACGCCTCTTCAACAAACGGTGCTGACATAACTGGACAAACAAATGCAAAAAATGGGTTTAGACTTCGACCTAACAGCATGCAAAAAAGTCAGATCAAAATGGATTAAAGATTTCAACATTTAGGCCAAAATCCAAAAAGTACATTGAAAACAAGGTTGGCAAAACCCACCACAATATTCAGGCTAACAGTATCTTCAAAGATGTCACTCCACTGACCAACCAAGTGGAAACAGATAAACAAATGTGACTATCTTAAATTAAGAAGCTTCTGCACCTTAAAAGATACAGTGACAAGAATACAAAGACAATCTACAGAATGGGAAAGGATATTCACCCAATACCCATCCAATAAGAGATTTATTTCAAGGATATACAAAGCACTGGTTGAACTCCACAAGCAGAAAACTTCCAACCCCATCAAAAAATGAGGTGTTTTAATAAACAGAAAGTTTCTCAAGGAATAAATCCGAATGGATAAAAGGCACATGAGAAAATGCTCTACATGATCAATCATTAGTGAGATACAGATCAAAACAACAATGAGACATCATCTCACAGCACAGAGACTGGCCCACATCCAAAAAAACAAAAGCAACTGGTTTTTTGTGCAGAAGTGGCGAGAAAGGAACTCTCCTTCACTGCTGGTAGGAATGCCAACTGGTTCAGCCCTTTTGGAAAAAACAGTATGGACGATTCTCAAAAAATTAGAAATTGAGCTCCCATTTGACCCAGCAATACCACTTCTGGGAATATATCCCAGAGAGGCAAAAAAGTACAGTGGGAATGACATCTGCAATTTCATGTTCATTGCTGCGCTCTTCATAATAGCCAAAATCGGGAAAAAATCCGAGTGCCTGAGAACAGATCACTGGTTAAAGAAACTTTGGTATATCTACACAATGGAGTACTATGCAGCTGTTAGAATAGACGAAGTCATGAAATTTACATACAAGTGGTACTACATGGAAAGTATCATGCTAAGTGAAATGAGTCAGAAAGCGAGGGACAGACACAGGAAGATTGCATTCATTTTGGGAATAAAAGTAACAAAATAGGAGACTAACACCCAAGAATAGTCAAGATAAATATCAGGAGGTTCACTACATGGCTTGCAGGACAGCTGTACATGCTAGGGGAAAAGGCAGCTCAGATTAATAAAGGAGCACCAAGTAAAGGGTGTTGGGGTGATCCTCCCAGGATGGGAGATGCATGCTAAAAGTAGGCTATAGACAGAACATGATTGCCACTCAATGCCTCGTTTGCAAACCACAGCACACAAAAGGAGAGTGAGAATAAAAGGGAATACCTTGCCACATATGGGGGATGGGGGAATGGGAGGGATACAGGGATAATTGGTGGTAGAGAATGGGCTCTGGTGAAGAGATAGGTACTTGATCATTTTATAACTGAAATCCAAGCACAAAATTATTTTTAGTCTACAACTGTACCTCATGGTGTTTCACTAATAATTTTTTTTAAAAAAGAAAAGAAAACAAAAACAAAAAGAAAGAAAAGAATTGGCAGCAGTTCCTTTTAAAAGACTTGGAAGAATTCACTAGTGAATACATCTGGCCCAGGACTTTTGCTTAGAGGAACACTTCTGATTATCATTTTAATTTCCTTAAGGCAAAGATAAGACCAAGAAGATCAGCTGATGACCTCGACATCGGGACCCATGGCCTAGAATGGAACAAACAGGGTGACAGACTGTCTGAGTTCATCATGTCAACCAAGACCTTCCATGGTAACTCACAGTTCCAAAAGGCTGAATCGAAACGTTAGGCATGGGAGTCTCCTAGTGGACGGTTCCACAATGAAATAGACCACATCATATTCAATCAGTGGTTTTGCCTAACTGAGGTTGCTGTTGTCCCAAAATTCCAAACAGGATCGGACCACTGTCTCCTTTGTGCAAAATTCTACCTCACAGAATGAGGAGAAAAGAATGCAAAGTTTAAGAAAAGAACTCCCAGATCGACCACCAACTGGGAGCTCTTTGTCTCTGTTGTGGCAACATGGGAAGATACCGTCATTGAAAAAATTGATGAGGAATAAGATCGAATGATTCAGCACCTCCATGATTGTGCAAGGAATGCCAAGAGAGAGATAACCACAAAAAAACGCTTCTCTTCGAACACTCTTGAACTTATTCGCCAACGTGGCTTGGCACATGCCTCAGGCAACCGCAAGTGAGCATCCGAGCTGGCAAAACAATGCAGAGAAGCCATCAAGGATGACCTCAAGAATAGAAGAGCAGCAGTGCTGGTAGATACGGCAGAAGCCGGGAAAAGCATTCGTAATGCCTCCTGTCCTTCACCAATTATAAAACCAAGATGATTGCCCTCCGACATCCTGATGAAACTATAACATCTTCCAGAAGGGCAATGGAGATTATTCATGACTTCTACTCAGATCTCTTTAATAGCCACGTCCACTTGCCCACATACCGCATTCCGCATGATAGATATGTCGTTCCCAATGTTCTCTCTTACGAAATCCAACATACCATGTCGTCGGTAAAGAAACAAAGAGCACCTGGCCCAGACAAGATCAGACCTGAACACCTGAAGAACTTACCATCAGTACTAATCAATACACTGGCTCGGCTCTTCACACGCTACCTGTCTGAGTGCAAGGTTACATCCCAGTGGAAAACCAGCAGGACTATACCACTATACAAGAAGGAAGACATCCACAATATTGGCAAGTATCGCCCAATCTGCCTATTGTCTGTCATCTACAAATTGTTCACTCGAGTCATCCTGAATAGGATTAGCAGAACACTAGATGAAGGACAACCATGTGAACAAGCCGGGTTCCGAAAAGGATTCAGTGCCATCGACCAAATACACACAATTACTAAGCTCATTTAGGTTTCTCAGGAGTTCAAGATGCCGTTCTGTATAACGTTCATTGGTTTAAAGAAGTCCTTTGATTCTGTTGAGACTGAAGCGGTCATTGAAGCCCTCGCCAATCAGGGCGTACAAACTCAATACATCAGGATCCTTCGTGAGCTGTATTGCGGATTCACTAAAAGGATCTCACCATTCTACAAAGAAGTAATCATCCATATCAAGAGAGGGGTTCGGCAGGGTGATACCATTTCACCAAAACTCTTCAGTGCCACCCTCGAGAACATCATGCAACGACTGGAATAGGAAGGAATGGGAAGGAATGGGAGTTGAGTTAGATGGTCAGCAAACTATGCCACCTCCACTTTGCTGATGACATCGTTCTAATAACACCAAACATCAGTCAAGCAGCACAAATACTGACTTCGACCGTGAGTGTGGAAAGGTCGGACTACAGCTGAATCTTACAAAGACAATGTTTATGAGAAACAGCCTCATTCCTGACGCTCCATTCGCTCTCAACGGAACCACCATCTCCAAATGCAACAGTTATATATACCTAGGTCGAGAAGTCAACATGATGAATGACCTGGCACCTGTGTTGCACAGGAGGAAGAGAGCGGCTTGGAATGCCTTCAAGAGTGTTGAAGAAATAAATAAGAGGACAAAGAACCTCCAGCTACAAGCACATCTCTTCGATTCCACTGTTCTTCCTGCATTAACATATGCCTCAGAGACCTGGGCCCTACGAAAACAGGATGAGAACACTATTTGGATCTCTCAAAGAAGATTGAAACAGCTATGCTGGGAATATCACGATTCACTCAAATGAGAGATAGAATCCGGAGTTCCGATCTCCGTCAACGCTCAAGAATCAGGGACGCTGTCTCATTTGCCAAGGCATCAAAAATCAGATGGGCTGGACATGTAATGAGGTTTAAGACAACCGCTGGACTAGAGCCATTAATGACTGGATTCCACAGGACATCTAAAGATCGCGTGGACGCCCACTACAAGATGGTCAGAGTTCTTCGTCAAGACCCTGAATGATCGGTTTGAGGCTCTGCATGTTCCTAGAATGAACAGATGCCATTGGGCTCTGCTAGCACGCAACACGGATGAATGGAGACGTTACTGGCACCCACTGGAGTAAATCGATGAATAACGGGGGATCAAGTGATCAATAGCAATAGGTCTATTCAGATATTCCAAATCTTCTGGGTTCAGACTAGTAAGGCTATAGAAATCCAGAAATTTAACAATTTCTTCTAGGTTCTCTTGTTTGGTGGCATAAAGATTCTCAAAGTAATCTCAGATGATCCTTTGAATTTCTGTGGTTTCTGATATTTTTCCCCCTTTCATTTCTCATTTGTTTAATTAGTGTTCTCTATTTCAGAGTCTCCTGCCCCTGAGCCTGGCTGTCCTCATGGAGCCCCTTGGGGGGAGGTGGGTTGAGTTTCCCTCCCCACCATGAGCCAAGCTCCAGCAGCTGAAGACCTCCAGAACTAGCCACAACCATGCTGAGACCACTCTCCACACGCATAAAAGTACCCGCAGAGGAATCAAGGCATGCGGGTCCCGGGGCTGAGATCTCCAAGCCTGCTCGGATCGGGGCTGAGCATCCTCCACTCAGATCCTCCATCTTCCAGTAGGCAGGGGTCACACCCACCAACTGACCCCCTGGCGCCGTGTAATCCCATCAATGGCCAAGACCCAGAGACTACAGAACCCAGCTTCTGGAAGTGCATGGCGCAAATGCTGCCGTGTGACATCTAATTATCTCATTCTTACTTTGGACAACCTGGCAAGCTACCGAATGTAACCTTCCCACATGGCAGAGTCTGACAAACTCCCCGTGGTGTTCCCAATATGCCAAATACCAGTAACAATGATGGGTCTTATTCTCCTAACACTGAAAGAGTCTTGAATATGTCACTTTAAAATCTCAGGGCTAGGACAAAGGAGACGTTACTGGTGCCTGCTCAAGGCAATCGACGAACAACAGGATGATCATGATCGTGATTTTTTTTTTGAGTCATGCTATTGGTTTATCAATCTTGTTTATTTTCTGAAAGAACCCGCTCTAGTTTTTGTATCTTTTGACTTGTTTGGGGGTTTCCAGCTCATTAATATCTGCTCAATCATTTAATATTTTCTTCTTCCTGCCTGGTTGGGCTCCTTTCACTCGTGGTTAAACTCGATCTTAAACTCTGATGTTAAATTATTTATGTGGGCTTTTTCTTTCTTTTTGATGAATGCTTTCAGACTACAAACTCTTCTCTTAACACTGCTTTTGATGTGCCCTATAATTTCTGGTAGCTTGTGTCTTCCTTTTTGTATGTTTTGAGGAATCTTTTGATTTCCATGCATTGAAATTTTGATAAAAGTAAACACCAATTAATTATATAAAAGAAACACTTAAAAAAGGGTGAAATAACTTTCCCAATATAACCATGTTCATTTACATTTTGCAGTAAACCTACAGCCAATACCAAATTCAAAAGTAAAAACTGAATGCTTTTCCTCTGAGATTGAGCACAAAGCAAGGAAGTTAACAGTCTCCAATATCAAGCAGGATAGTGTTGGAAGTCCTCATCACAGCAATCAGGCAAGTGAAAGAAATCTAAGAGACCCAAATTTATAAGTTGATGACATTTGCAGATGGTACGATAATGTGCATAAAAAACTTAAGAATTCCACTAAAAAATTCCTATGAACAGTAAACCATGATATTAACATAGCAAATTATGCTGGAGCGATAGCACAGTGGGTAGGGCATTTGCCTTGCATGCAGCCAACATGGCCGACCCGAGTTCGATTCCTCCGCCCCTCTCGAAGAGCCCGGCAAGCTACCGAGAGAATTCGATATGCCAGACACAGCAACAACAAAGTCTCCAATGGAGATGTTACTGGGCCCGCTCGAGCAAATCGATGATCAACGGGAGGGCCTTTACTTTACTTTATAGAAATCAATATTCAATAATTTGTCACTTATATGCATATACGTATTTAGTCTTAAAGATAAGAATATATAAAAGACTACCCAATTTAAAAGTGTGCAAAATCATAAAGCCCATTAATAAGAGATGTAAAAGATCTAATTCCTGCAAACTATCTCACTTATGAAAGACATACATAACAGCACCATGAAATAGAAAGATAGTCCATGTTGATGAATCAGAAGAATTAACATAACTAAATAACAAGCTTTATTATACAGATTTGAGTCAATCAACATCAAAATTCTTATAACATACTCAAAGTCTTAGAAATACACTAACAAAATGTATATGAAATATAAAATTGCCCAAGTAGTTAAAACATTTTACGAAAAAAGTATATAGGAGGTATAGCACTTTCTGAAATTGATCATGTCTAAACTTTAATAAAAAAAAACAGCATGGTACTTGGATAGGCAAATACTGTCTCACCAATGGAGAAGAACTGATGTCCCAGATATAAAGCCAGATATAGAGAGTAGACAAAGGATCTAGGTGCACCTAAACTATGACTAAGGATTTTGGTGTATAAACCAGAGTAAGAAAGCTCTTCAACAAACAGTGCCAGGAAAACTAGATAGTCACTTGAAAACTAAGAGTTATTTAATCACATCTTCATTTTGCCCTTTATGAATTTGATTGCATTTTATACCATACACAAGAAACATCTAAGAATGAATTAAGACCTTGAGATTATATCAGAATTCATAAATTCTAGAGTTGTTAGTATATTTGGCTCACCTGGTTTTGATCCTCAGTAACTCATATTTCCATGGGACCCAGCAGGAATGATAACTGAATGAAAAGCCAGGAATAAGTCGTAAATGCCACAGGGTGTGGCCAACTGTGCCCAACTGCTCTCTAACCTTCCTCCCTACCCCCCACAATAGAACATGAATATTTCTTCAACTTGATTTTTAAAATCATACCAAAATCCCTATATATAACATCATACTTTGTGATGAGAAATTACACTTCTTAAGACCATAAAGAATGTACTAGAATTCTAGGCAGTGGGCCAAATGAAAAACAAATATCAAGTATGAAGTTTCAAAATAGTATAATTAAACTTAATTTTAAATAATTTGCTTACATATTCTTATGCAAATGTATACTCTCAAAAATATATTAAATTTTTCTGGAAATATTAAGTTTAGCAAGGTCTCAGGATACAAGGTCAATGAATAAAAGGTACTGTTTTCCTGTAGCACTGTATGTCACTATCCTCCCATTGTTCATCGATTTGCTCACACAGGCACCAGTAACGTCTCCATTGTGAGATTTGTTACTGTTTTTGGCATATTGAATATGTCACGGGTAGCTTGCCACTCTCTGCAATATGTGCAGAATACTCCTAAGTAGCTTTACCGTCTCTCTGAAAGGGACAGAGGAATCGAATCCAGGTCGATTGCATGAAAGGCAAACACCCTACCCACTGTTGTTATCGCTCCGGCCCCCCTGTTTTATTAATTGGTCTTCTCAGGCTTCCAGTAAAAATTCCATAAACTGAGTTACTTCAATAATGGGAATCAATTTCTCAGTGTTGAAGATTGGAAGTCGGAGATCAGAATATTGGCATGGCCATGACCAAATTCTTGTGAGAACCATCTGGCTACAGACATCGGCCTTCTCTTACTGTCTTCTTACACCTCAGATAGGGTTAGTTAACTTCTGTCCTGTTAAATTCATTTAGTTCTGGAAGTTCTTATTTTTTAAAAAATAAATTTGTAGTCTTTGCTATATGTTAGAACAGTAAAGTTTTCACCAATTGTTTTTTTATTCATTTGTAAATGGTCAAACTGGGAGAGAGACAGATCAAGTTAGTTTTAGTGTCTCATCTATAAAGTCACTAATACAAATAAAATTAATTCTTGCAGATTTCTACACTCATAAATTAAACTTGACCCTCTACTTGAAGGTTCTATATCCAAATCAAATCAAATCACACTAGACTTTGGGGCTTCAAAATATGAATCTTGAAAAAAAGCTCTTTTCATACCTAATAATAACATTTTTTTAATTTGAAGAAGAAAACTGTAAAATATTCAAGTGAAAGAAACACTATAAAAATATATGAAAGATACCTAAATGCTAAATGTTGATATTATGTCTTCATTCATTACTTATTTCTTTGTGTGAAGATAATATTTTTTCCAATTTTACCTATATTTTAACTGCAATTTCACACCATAGGATTTATTTCTAGCTTTCAAGAAAGCTTCACACCTGTAAATTATTCAATGTGAACTGTATTAACAGAAGTAAGATAAGAATACATGTACATACTAAAAAAGAATTTAATCAAATTCAACCCTTATTATTATTAATAAGCAAACCATTATTAGGCTGTTTTATGGATATTGAAAAATTCTTTCCATAGTTTATGTGGAAAGGTAAAAGACCTAGAAAAAATTAGAAATTATACTGATCAATTTTCAGAATCAATTCACTCAAAAATCTTATTGATGGTTAGTTAGCATGGTAGTGTGATATTAATAAAGACAAGTATCTTTTAACTATAAGTCAGTGTGGCATTGATAAAAGAACCATATGGAATATGAATGAATTCCAAAACATCCCTACTAAATATTGTCAAATAATTTTTGACGAGAAAAAAAGGCAATTTTTGGAACAATTTTCTCAATTAATAATTATGGTGAAACAACTCAATATACACAAGCAGGAAATATTACATACAAAGAACTGAAAATGTGAAAATTAATACTTTTAAGATTACTGTCACTGTCACTGTCATCCCGTTGTTTGTCAATTTACTCAAGCGGGCACCAGTAACGTCTCTATTTGTCCCAGCCCTGAGATTTCTTTTTAAATTTTTATTTTCTTAATTTTTTTTTTATTAGTGAAACACCATGAGGTACAGTTGTAGACTTACAAATTTTTGTGCTTGGATTTCAGTTACACAATGATCAAGTATCCCTCCACCAGTGCCCATTCTCCACCACCAATGAACCTGTAGCCTCCCACCCCCACACCCCATTACCCCCACCCCGCCCCACCTCTGTGGCAGGGCATTGCCTTTTGCTATCTCTTTCCTTTAGAGTGTTGTGGTTTGCAATAGAGGTATTGAGTGGTCATCGTGTTCGGTCCATAGTCTACTTTCAGCACACATCTTGCATCCTGAGCGAACACTCCAAACACCCTATACTTGATGTTCCCTTCTCTACCTGAGCTGCCTGCTTCCAAGTCATGGATCAAACTTCCTGGTACTTATCTCAATTATTATTGGGTGTTCGTCTCCCATTCTGTTACTTTGTATTTCCCAGATGAGTGCAGTCTTTCTACATCAGCTCTGAGATTTTAGCAGGCTCACCTTACTAGTCTTTCCCAATGACTTGAGGCTCTTTCAGGGTCAGGGGAATGAGACTGTTACAGTTACTGGTTCTGGAATATCAAATACGCCGCGTAGACCTTGCCAGGCTCTGCCCGTGCGGGCAGGATACTCTTGGTAGTTTGCTGTGGTCTCTGATATATATATATATATATATATATATATATATATATATATATTTGTTGCCTACTGTCTGAACTCCATCAAAGATGGGGTGGTAATTATGAAAAGTGAGTAGGAAATGTCTTATGACACTTCTACACAGTCCAGAATGCGGCCAGCCTGGAGCTGGCGGTGGTTGGGTAGTAGAGGTTGGCTGCTGGGTCTGGGGTTCCCTAAGTTAAAACAGCCTGGTGCTGTTTGGTAGCACGATCACAGGACCTCATTTTATACTCTCATCTGGGAGGAGCTGCCTAAGATTATATAAAAATTAATTTTGAGAGCTGGAGGGTTAATGCAGCAAGTGAGATATTTGCCTTATACTCACCTGATGTAGGTTAATCCCCAATACCACATCTGGTCCCTTGTGTCTTGACAGGAGTGATCCCTGATCATAGAGCACAGATATCCTCAGCACCACAATGAGACCTTCTAAAATTGATTTTAAATGGATTTTAGACTAAACATAGTGTTAAAACTGTAACATTTCTAGAGGAGGCAATTGAATAACTACTTAAGCTTTTGATATTGAAAAAATGATATATAGTACAATATAAGAATAAAAATGAAAAGTCATACATCTACAATTCATTTAGGACATAATAATATACGACACACATTATTTCAATTTTTGAAAAATTGTGCTTTGGGATTTTATTACTATTTTAACTCTAGATGTTTGTCACTGTTTCTTACACAGCAAGCTGTATTTCCTTTTAAGTGTGTTATGTCAATATTATACTCCTAAAAGAAAAAAAAAACATTCACAATCTTAAAAGCCATTGTGATTTCAGTAAAATTCATTGAGCCTGGAATAAATTCTAAGCACTACTGAGTATGGATCAAAAATCAAAACACAAATCAAACAAATTAAATATTTCTCTAACCTAAAAATAAGTAAACAAAAAGAAATTGCAGTACATGAATCATGGAGCTGTCTCAATGACAGAGCAAATGTCTGGTATATGCAAGGTCCTGAGTTTATCACTGCACATCATTACCCACAGGGATCATCAGATTTGATTTGGAGAAACTCAGCAATGTAAGACTCAGCATAATAAAAATAGTCCTGGTTGGTGGTCCCTGAGTACCACTGGTGGAAAAGATTATCTATCTATCTATCTATCTATCTATCTATCTATCATTTATCATCTATCTATCAGCTATTTTTCAGACTCTATGCTTTTATAAATGTATTTTAACAAAAGATTCCTTAAAGATTCCTTCTAGATTTTGTCTCCTTTAGTAGGTCATAATAAATGCATTGAGTTTAATCTTTTCTATTCTGCAAAGTTATAATTTATCATATCAAAATTTTTAGAATGAAAGACATGTAAATTAATAATTTGGGGGGATGGCTGGAGTGATAGCACAGCGGGTAGGGCGTTCGCCTTACAAGCGGCCAACATGGCCGACCCGAGTTCGATTCCTCCGCCCCTCTCGGAGAGCCCGGCAAGCTACCGAGAGTATTCGATATGCCAGACACAGTAACAACAAAGTCTCCAATGGAGACGTTACTGGGCCCGCTCGAGCAAATCGACGACTTTAAATATTATATAAATTTATTTATGCTATATTCACTCATCATTTTTACACGAATGTACCCATTTTGATACAAAATAATGCCTACTAAACACCTAGCTCAGTCCTAAATCTTGGCCAATATGCCTATCTCTGATATGTCATAAAGTTATTGTGTGATGATTCTGTGCTTTATTTTTTTAAATTTTTTATTAGTGAAACACCATGAGGTACAGTTGTAGACTTACAAATTTTTGTGCATGGGTCTCAGGTATACAATGATAAAGTACCCATCACCCTACCAGTGCCCATTTTCCACCACCATGGGTCCCAGTATCCCTCCCACCACCATTACCCCATCCCACCCTGCCTCCGTGGCAGGTCATTCCCTTTGTTCTCTCTCTCCTTTTGGGTGCTGTGCTTTGCAAAAGAGGCAAACTTCTGCCCCTCTCTTTATGACTCATTTCCCTTAGCATGGTGCTTTCCACTTATAACCACTAGTATGTAAATTTCATGACTTTATCTTTTCAAACAGATACATAGCACTCCATTGTAAAGAGGTACCAAAGTTTCTTTAACCAGTCATCCGTTCTCTGGCACTCAGGTTTATACAGATTCTGGCTATTGTAAAGAGTGCTGCAATGAACTAACAAGTGCAGATGTCACATCGACTATACCTTTTTGCCTCTCTGGGATATATTCCCAGGAGTGGTACTGCTGGTTCAAATGGGAGCTCAATTTCTAACTTTTTGAGAATCGTCCATACTGTTTTCCAGAAGGGCTGAACCAGTCGGCATTCCCACCAGCAGTGAAGGAGAATCCCTTTCTTGCCACATCCGCGCCAACAGTGGTTGATTATGTTCTTTTGGATGTGGGCCTGTCTGTGTGGTATAAGATGATATCTCATTGTTGTTTTGATCTGGATCTCCCTGATGATTAATGATGTGGAGCATTTTGTCATGTGCCTTTTAGCCATATGGATTTCTTCTTTGAGAAAGTCTCTGTTCATTTCATCGCCCAATTTTTTCATGGGTTGGGTGTTTTCTTCTTGTGGAGTCCAACCAGTACTTTGTATATCCTTGCTATCAATCCCTTGTCAGATGTGTATTCAGCGAATATCCTTTCCCATTCTGTGAACTGTCTTTGTATTTTGGTTACTGTTTCTTTAGAGGTGCAGAAGCTTCTTAGTTTAAGATAGTCCCATTTATCTATCTCTGTTTTCACTTGCTTGGCCAGTGGCGTGACATCATTATATGACTGAAACATAAGCACAAAAGTTTGTAAGTCTGTAACTATAACTCATGGTGATTCACTAATAAAACATTTTAAATAAATAAATAAAATTTATTTTAAAAAAGTACCCTGTCAGCAGATACAATATTTCTTTTCCAATTAGTCAGAAAATGTTCATAGTTTGTATGTGCTCTCATTTGTGAATAAAATCCATTATTTGGCCAAGGCACTTCTAAAATAAATTACTAAATTTTGTGATCTAGGAGAAATAAAAATATAATTAATATTCTTTATTTCTTTTTCCTATACATAACTATTTTTTATTTTTCTATTCATAACGATTTTTATATTTGAATAAAAAGAAATGTAATAGTGAAAGACATATTTAGAAATATCGGTCTTAAGAGTCTTAATGGCTATCTTAAATATATGTGATTTTTTAAAATAATTTTATATATGTTTTACGGAAATTTATTTTATTTTTCTATGTCCTTATTTATGAGTTAAGTACTTACAAATGTACATCAAATTATGTTATATAACAAGAGAGAAAATATAAGTCCCAGAAAATGTAAAGACAAACATAGTATAAGACATCAAAGAACAATATATTCAATCCAAGAAAGCTTGACAAAATTTAATGTGTTAAGTTGTTTTAAAACATTTGAGTTGTTTTATAGAACCAATTGGGAACATTTACATGAAGAATTTGTCTCACTGTAGAGTGAGCTGTCACACTCAGAGAAAACAAGAAGTAGGCAAAGCAGTTCACTGGGAATGTAACATTTAGGGGTCTTGTGAGAAATTTTTAAGAAATGTTTAAAAAGTGTTTCACTTTAGAGGGTAGAAAGGATGTAATGTCCCTAAGAAGACAGATGAAGTTCGGCAGGAGGGAAAACACCAAAAGAAGTTGAATAGAGGTGATATAAAGCTACAGGGTTCCTGGAGGGGAGGAGGTGAGCATATCTGCTGTCAGAACTGGCGTGTTTGACATGGGAGGTTTGGTGCTTTCCCATGATAGCCTCAAGTCTTTAAAAATATTCTATTTGATTTGAGGTCATTTAAATGGAGTTTTGATCCCTGACCCAAATGCCTCTGTGTTTTGTACACAACGATATGTATTTGTTCAGTGTGCAAGCGTAGCGTTGATCACAAGTACTTTTTTGCTTTCTATGTTGTCCATGAGCCAGAATATATACACAAGAGTGGTTTGAAACATTAAATACTATCAGATTTTAAAAAGAAAAAAATCACTTTAAATATGCTAAATAAATAATAATATAGAAATGAGAAGATAATATAGATTGAATAGCCAGAGAATGATGATTATTTCAAGACTTCAGAAATCATGAATTGATTTTTTTAAACTTTTGGTCAATGGACTTCTGGTCTCCCTCTAGCTGCCATCTTGCATCCCTGCCTGTGTGCACGTAATCTCAGCTGGTCCGCTGAGAGTCTCTGAGCGCCAACCCTGAGTCCCCAGCGCGGCCCCATTTCTGGTCCAACAAGATGAAAGAAATGATGAACCAAGAGAAGCTCGCCAAACTGCAAGCCCAAGTGCGCATTGGTAGGAAATGAACTGCTCGCAGAAAGAAGGTGGTTCATAGAACAGCTATAGCAGATGTTAAGAAATTTCAGTACTCCTTAAAGAAGTTGGGTGTAAATAATATCTCTGGTATTGAAGAGATATTCACAAAACAAGATACAGTGATCCATTTTAATAACCCTAAAGTTCAAGCATCCCTGGAAGCAAACATTTTCACCATTACAGGCCATGCTGAGACAAAGCAGCTGACAGAAGCGTTTCCCAGTATCTTAAACCAAGTTGGTGCAGACAGTCTGACTAGTTTAAGGAGACTGACTGAAGCTCTGCCTAAAAATTTGGTGGATAGAAAATGATGAAGTTCCAGATCTTGTGGAGAATTTTGACAAGGCTTCAAAGAATGAGGCGAACTGAATTGAGTCAGCTTTTGAAGAAGATAAGACTTGAAGAAGTTACTGGGAGCTGCTATTTTATATTATAACTGTTTTTTTAAAATTTTGTTCAAGGATCTAATAAGATCTAGATCTAATATTTTTAAGCTCAAGCCCCTTGGACACTAAAGCTCTTTTCAGTTTTTACTTATATACAAGTCATTATTTGCAGCTAATTAAGCTGAAGAAGCCCGAGAATAAAGTTTAAAACAAAGGTTAATAAAGTTCTTTGCCTAGTTAAAAAAAATGGGCAATAGACCACCAGTACCAAAAACACTCGAACATTTATTATAAATATGTAGCCATAATTTTCCACTAAGGATATATACCAAAAATCATATATTTTTAAAGACTTCAAGAAAATATTTATGCTCATGAAAATGAGAGATATAAGACATACCCTTTGGGGTAGTAAGTATTAGTACAAAAAAGCAAGATAGAAAGAAGTTTGGGAGTTCTTTTATCTAAATGTTATTGTTCATTTGTTTATTTGGCTTTAACATTGAACTGGTGTAGAAAAAGTAGTAAAAAAAATCTTAAAAACCTTTCTAGTATAATATTATCTGATCACTGTATCACTGTATCACTGTCATCCCATTGATCATCGACTTACTCAAGCAGGCACCAGTAATGTCTCTATTCCTAACAGCCCAGAGATTTTAGCAGCCTCTTCTTACTCATCTTTTCCCAATGATTGGAGGCTCTTTCAGAGTCAAGGGAATGAAACCTATTGTTGTTACTGTATTGGCATATTCAATATGCCACAGGGAGCTTGCGAGGCTCTGTCTATTGTGGACAGGATACTCTCAGTAACTTGTCTGACTCTCCGAGAGGCATAAATGGGTAAGAACTATTTTATAATGTGTCACAGGGCTGTGAAGTGGCCACGTGGTCCGGAAAGCAGCCTGGAGCATGGCGGAGTTTGGGCAGTGGAGGTCGGCTGCCGGGGCTGGGTCCTTTAGGGTGGGGAGGGCTCTCACCCACCCCACAGCCTGGTGCAGAGTCCGGTGGCATGGTTCTGGGAGCCTCCTTTTATACTCCCATCTGGAAGAGCATCCGTGATTTCTGGATGATGGCAAATGAGGAGATTACCTGGTGCTGGCAGGGTGTGGCTTATGGGTGTGATCCCTGGGACTGGCGTAAGCAGGTAGAGGAACTCTGTTCTGGGTCTCATTGATTCCAGAGTCCAAGCTCACAAAGGTCCACATTATCTGGGTTCTGTGAGACTTCATTTTTGCGTGAGGCTTGGCTTGAGCATCTGGAAAGCTGCTTGGAGCATGACGGTGGTTGGGCAGTGGAGGTCGGCTTGCTGGTGCTGTGTCCCTTGGTGTTAGGGGCGCTCTCACCTGCCCCACAGCCTGGCAGGGAGTCCATTAAGTTCTGAGCACTGCCAGGTGTGACCCAAAACCAAAATTTTTTGATAAACATGTACAATGTTATGTTAATAAGTAAAATTTTATGACAACACAAAATAAATGCAATACAGCCATTGATTAAATTGAAAAATAATTATGATTAGAATTTATGAATTTGTTTTTAATGTTTGTCTTCATTATAATATTCCAATATGAGTTTGTTTAAAATTAACTTTGCAGTGGTTTTGTCAGACAAAATAAATGACACAATTTATAAGAAATAGGAAAATATGTTGAGTATCTGGGCAGCCAAAAACTTCCAGAACCCAGCCACAGTCATGCTCAAGGCAACTCTCCACTTGCTCAGATGAACTTCACGCATGAAGGAACCAGCAGAGGAATCCAGGTATGCGGGATCCATGACTGGGATCTGCAAGCCTGCTCAGATCGGAGCTGGGCCCCCTCCACCCAAACCCCCAGTTTTACAATAGCTTGGCAGTCACACCCACAGACTGCTCCCAGCGCCTTGCAATCTCATCAATAGACAAGATCCAGAGACTATGAAACAAAGCTCCTGGAAGAGAGCTATGCAGTTTATGCCTCTTGGAGAGCCTGGCAAGCTACCGAGAAAATCCCACCCACACGGCAGAGCTTGGCAAGTTACCCGTGATGTATTCGACATGCCAACAACAGTAACAATAATGGTCTCATTCTCCTGACCCTGAAAGAGCCCCCAATACGTCATTGGGCTAGCACACAATAGGGACAAATACAGATGATACTGGTGCCCTCTCGAGCAAATCGATAAACAATGGGATGACAAGTGATACAAGTTAGAAATGTTGTTGATTATCAAGTAGGACTGGAGTGATAGCACAGCGGTAGGACATTTGCCTTGCGCGCAGCCAGCCCAGCTGAGCAGCAATGATTTTAATCTCCCCAAATGGGAAATAATCAAAGTTATCCTTATCATTACCCCATTTTACTACCCAAAGACTTTGGAAACTGCTTGGTTTAGGTAGGTGGCTGGGACTTGGTGCTATGTTGTATTGCACATAAGTTATGTCTGTTAGTTCAAGTCATATTTTGAATCAAAATCACATTTGAATTCTTAGTATATAAAAGTGCTGATTATATAAACATCAACTTTTTTTGGAATTTTGTTTCCTTAGATTTTTATGGCTTTCCTCAAGAACATTTTACAATTACCAGTCACTGAATACATATAAAGGCAGTCTGATAAGGAAGACAGAGAAGACATTGTGGTCAAGGGAACATCCATGCATGCGGTGAACCTTACCTCAGTTTGCAGCACAATACAGCCATCTAAGAAATACCAAGTATGGCCCGTAGAAACCTCTCTCAAATATTACTGAGGTGACCACGTTTGTCCCCAGCACCACAAACCCTGAATAGAACCATATCCTTGGATCTTAGAATAGAACTGTCAACTTAGTTGACTATTATTATGGGCAGTGGTCCCTGGAAAAAACTCATAATGAAAAAAAAATTATGTATATCTATAAATATGTACTGTATTTTGTACAGATATTTATACATATTTTAGAAGTTTTTATATACATATATGTGCATATATCTACAAATATATATATTTATACCTTGATTATATTAAAAACAGGTCCGTTGTTAATAGGAATTCTCTTTAATTTCATATTGTGTGTTTCCCCCCTCCCCCGGTGGTTTTATTTATTGTGTAAGTTGTCTAGAAGCAGCTCTATATCTATGCCTGATCCTCTTAGATCCTGCAAATCCAAACAACTTATTTTCCTATCACATCACAAAATTTTTCTGAGTCTTATTGACCTGTCTCATTACATGCATGATTACATGCATGATTCTAAAGCAATATATTGCTTTGAATGCATTCCCATTATCCACACTAGTTTCTATATCTCATCGGATGTATCACATTATCTTATTGATTGGTCTTGATTTCCTTAACTACCGCGCATTTCAGCTATATATACTTTAGCTGCTTGTATATCTCTGTAAAGCACATTTTCTCATTGTCTGCTAAATTTTACCTAGCAAAAAATTTATAACATTTAATCATGGGACCTTTAGTCATTTAAAAGTATTTGATCATAGTCTCCTGCTTCCTACTTGTGACATTTTTGTGAGTATCTTTTCTTCCAACTCAAATTAAAACAAAATCTCCCAAGTGACTTTGAACAAGCACTTGACCTTTCAGTGCTTTTCTAGGGAGGACAAATATAAATGTAGCTCCCAATGTTGTTTGATACATTGCATTGTTGAATTTTTCAGTGAGAGGAACTTCTAGTTTTCAGATTTAATACATTTTGTACATGAAGATCATTAGTTCATGGAGCTAAAAATAAGTAAAGGATAGTAACTCCCACATATTCTTAATTGAAAAACCTGAGTGCCATCTAGCAGACAATATTCATTTCTGTATTTTAATTTACTGCATGGAATTAAACTTTTACCTTCCACTTTTTAAGTGTCTTTAAATATTTAATGTCATCATATTTTGTTGTTCACTTAAAGTAGGTAGATTTTAATATAAAACCATGTACAGTTTAATTCATTTTCTCTACTTCAGCAAGCTCTGAATTGTCGTATGGCATTGATTATAATCTAGATAAACAAATCATTTGGGAAGAGGCAGAAAACAACTGGGTTTCCACATTATTCTAATTCCACTGAAGCTCTATTTTTCTAGCTTGGCTATTTTGAATGTTCTTGGCTATGTGTTTCCAATTCACATCCAAAAATAAAGTACAATAGAAAAACAGAAACAACATCTTTGATTCATACATAGAAAAACCTCAAATTAAATTAAGATATTTCTCTAGTCAAAACTGTAAAAGATATTGGCAACTGATAGAATGGGTTGTGCCTTTCTGGAGTAATCTTTTTTTGTTTTTTTTGTCTTTATTCTTTGGTGACACTCAGCTGTGCTAAGTGCTTGCTACTGTTTCTGTTCTCAGGGATCAGTCCTGGTGGAGTTAAGGGATGATATGGAGTTCCAGGGATCAAACTGCATGCAAAGATCATTTGCATGCAAAGCAAGCCCTTTGCCTACTATATTATCTCTCAGGGCCACCTGAGGTATATTTCTCATTCTGTAAAAGTATATACTGCTTAAATGCAAAGTATATACTGCTTAAATGCATATAAGGTGAACAATTATCAACCATCAATTTTGTTTTCTTCCTTTGCTATAGAAAATCATACTACTGCTAATGTTCTCTTTCAAAAGCTTAGTATAATGTATATGACTATCGTATTCCCATATAAGTTTTTTTTTCAATGACTTTTGACATTTTCACAACTAATTTTCAAGGATTCTTTCACTATAGCACTATTTTTCATACTTTTAAAACTTATTTTAAGTGGAGGTGGGAGAAACACCCAGCTCCTTTTTTGTACTTTGGAATCACACCTGCTTAGGGAACCATATGCGGTGCTGAGGACCCAACCCAGGTTTACAACATGCAAGACAAACATCTTACCTACTGTACTCTCTGACCTCATTTCTACAATATTTAATCTTTTTTCAGGTTTTTCAAAATTTTGGGGGAGGCCACAGCTGGCAATGACAAATAATTACCCTTTGCTTTGCAATCAGGCGTCATTATTGGCATTGCTCGGGGTATTTTATGGCACTCTGGGGATTAAATGTGGATCTACCCCTTGCAAAGTAAGTGCCCTACTCCCTGTACTAGCATTTCAGCCTCTAGAATATTTTATCTCTTCCAGTTAGTTTGATTTCAAATCTTACCTCTACCTCTTTAAAAATTTAATAGAATATTTTATATGTATTATTATGCTCAAGAATAAAAATTGTTAGGGCCTTAGCAATAGTACACTGGTTTGCGCTTGTCTTGCATGCTGCTGACCTGAGTTCGATCCCTGGCACCCCATATGATACCCCAAGCACCTCCATGAGTAATTCCTGAGTACAGAGCCAGGAATAACCCCTAAGCATCGCTGGGTTTGACCCCAAAATAAAAATATATATACATATATATTTTTTCACTTGTTATCCTTACTATTGTAGATATTATCAGATCACACAGAATAGGAGAAAGGTTAACAGCATAGGCTATAATACCAAATTCACAGAATTGAAGGCTAACTTCACCACATAATTTCTATGCAATGTTAATAATCTTCCTTAAACTTTCTGTTCTGGTTTTTTAATGCCAAAGGAAACCAATTTGCAGCATAGAAATATATCAACCAAATGATTGTTGTTAAGATGTGTTCGAATTTCTGTTTATTTTTAAGAGCATACTAAATTGGTGGCCAGAGAGATAGTACGGAAGTCTAAGTATCTGCCTTGCCCATAGCTCAACCCCTCTTTGATCCCTGATAACATATATCATCCTCTGAGCACCACCAGATGTAAATCCTGAGCTTAGAGCCAAGAGTAACACCTGAGTCCTGAGCACTGCCAGGCGTGCCCCCTAGCAAAAATATAATGATTTTTAATCATTAATTTTAAATCAGCTTATTCTTTGCATTACAAAAAGTGTAAAAATTTAGGTTACATGAATTGAAATATAGTAAACACAAATAATTTATGATGTCGTTTTTAGCTCACCATTTAAAATGTTCCAACTTTCCTTCTTTTCTTTTAGTTGAGTACTGATTTGAGTCTTCTTTCACTTTTTAAATTTTGTTTTAGATTAAGTATGATGATTATAATAGTGCCAAAGTAAATGAAATTGCCCACCTGGTTCTGACCCCCTCTCTCTTATTGCACATCATTATAAAAATTCCTTTCCTCTTAGATTTTGCTTGGGCAAGTTTTGCTTGGCAATTCCAACTAAACTTCTGTGCAAAAAATTATCTCTTCTTAAATGATTTGTATTAGGAAAATGAACAGAGGGATAAAATATGAAATGAAGTAATCAAAGATGAACCTTTAAAGTCAGATAAAAAATGTTTTCATTAAACGTTAACTGTTACCTGTGAACTTACAGAGATAGATGTGAAATCACTCTGAGAAATTATGGTACTTCAGGATATCACGAGTTTTGCTAATAGGCTCAGATTAAGAATACACATGCTCAATGTTCCAATGGATATATTTCCCCCAGACATGTTAGGAAAAATAAATAATGAAAACTAGGTAGTATTCTCCCCAAATTGTACAAATGTCAAAAAATATAGCCACCCTCCTGAGTGTTATTATGCCTTGCTGTCTAACCCAGGCAGAATCATCATTCCATCTGTCAAATCACGCTGAAAATAATGTTCAGAGAGTTGGAAGAATTCTTTCATATTTCATGTGACGAATTAACAACATGATGGTTCCGATAGTCAGCTACTTATTCTCAGTAAAGTCAAACAAATTGAAGGATGATATGCAACACACCAAGAATTAATACCTTCTGCAAGTAGAAGTTACTTTTAAGTCATGCTACAAATGCAGTGCACTTTTCAACAAGGCTAAGAAGAATGTCCTCACTATAAACATATAATATCATGCTTTTGTTTTTGTTTCTCAAAAACTGGTTTTCCTATGCTTTTAATTGACATTAAAGTAGATATTAAAATAAATTGTTTATATTTATTGAAAAAATAGTGGTATGTAATTGCATATTTACAACATTATAAACAAACAATAAGTAGAAATCTAAAACATATTCCTAAACACATTATATAGTATAAGCCACTATTACCATTCTATAAAACTCACTTCTATATGTAAAATATTTAGTTTAGCTTGAGGCTTTAGTACATACTGTAAAACAATCATTCCAATTACTCTAGCAAAATTATTGCATTTGATTCTGAAAGTAATTGTATAAATTAAGTACTAGTTTTATCTGTATTGAACAAACAAAACACACTAAGTTGCTTATTAACTTTCATAGGTAAAGGAGTTATAAGTTTGAGTCAGAATCAAGAGCTTCAGTTTGATTTCAGATTTGTTATACAGGGTGATATCTATAGCAAATAATGAAGAATTTGGTATGCCAAATGTTTTTCAATATCATATACACTGGTGAATTTTTTATAGTTACATTTCATGCATTTTTTCATAAATTTATTTACTTTTTTTCTTCTTATATTTATCTATTGAATAACTGTGGGAAAAGTTACAAAGCTTTCAGGTTTAAGTATCAGTCATACAATGATCAAACACCTTTCCCTTCACCAGTACCTATTTTTCACCACCAAGAACCCCAATATACGCCCCTCCCACCCCTCCCAATGCCTGTGAGGCAGATGATTTCTACTTAACTCTTCTCTATATTCATTACATTCATTATTTTGACAAAAGATGCACCATTATTGTTCAGAATTTCACCCCCAACAATCAGAATTGCTGAAAAGACATTGTGAAATACTTTGTTTTCTATAGTTAGTTATGAGAATCATATACTAATTTTAGATTTCTGCAAAGAGCCAGATAATTACAAAATTGGTTTCTGTGCGTCTGGTACTATGGCTGTGCCGGAGAGCCGCTCGTGGGGGGCAACTCGTGACCTCAGTAGGGGATTTCCTGCATTTTTTCTCATTTGTCTAATTATGATAAATTCTGGAATAGGAGTGATTTGTCAAAGAGCATTTGGCTACTGTAAAACTTTGATGCATATCACTAAATTGCTCCTGAATATTTGTTTTATTGATTTATTTCATTTATACTATAGGAGGGCTGGAGCGATAGCACAGCAATAGGGTGTTTGCCTTGCACACAGCCAACATGGCCGACCCAAATTCGATTCCTCCACCCCTCTCGGAGAGCCCGGCAAGCTACCGAAAGTATCTTGCCTGCACGGCAGAGCCTGGCAAGCTACCCGTGATGTATTCGATATGCCAAACACAGTAACAACAAAAGTCTCCAATGGAAACGTTACTGGGCCCGCTCGAGCAAATCGATGAACAACAAGAGGACAGTGACAGTGACATACTATAGGAAAGACTCCCTTATTTTTTCTCTTATCACAGTAGATTGTTTTCTAGCTTATGTTCATTACTACCCTCCTCCATTCCTATTTTATCTGAAAATTTAAACTAATTATAATTTTTGTTGAAAACATAAATAACTTTGTAATTATATTTATTACTCCAAAAACTATATAAACAGAAGTTTTATTTATAGTTTTTTAATAGTGATTAAAATACTCTTAAATCTATCTTCATTTAAAGTAATTAATCACTAATTTTTTCACTGAATGTATAGGCTATTTTGCTATGTACAGCCAATACACAAAGATAAATGATTTATTTATTTAATTAATTTGTTATATAAGATAATTTTTATTTGTTTTGAAGTCTTACTTGGTGGTGGTCAGGGCCTTATTCCTGACTCTACTCTCAGGGATCGTGCTTAGTGGAGCTAGTGGAACCGAACAGGGTGCACTGGATCTATCTTGGGCAGGCCCTGCTCAAGGCAAGTGCCCAACCCGCTGTACTATTGTTCTGGCCCCTTTAAGGTAGAGTAAACATGCAAACAGTTAATAGACAAGATAAATGCATTGCTAATTATAATGCAAGTAGATTATTACTGTATTACAAAAGGGTGAATAGAAACATGCTATTAATTCTAATAAAAGTGGTTCAAGATCATTCTTTGTGTAGTTAACATTAGATTTGAGATCAAAATGAGAAAGAATATTTGAAGAGGTGTAAAGAAGTTGGGAGAACATCACTGAACTAGGGAACATTAAAGCCAGCCACAAGCATATCAATATGAATAATACTTTATAAAATACAATGAACTGGATTTAAATGGAGAGGCTTATATCAAAAAAGGGGATAATTAATGGGAAATAAAATGTTATTTTCTACCTATAAATACAACTTTTATTATCCTTTTATATAAACAATTTTTCTATCGGATTTCTAATCAACACTGCCCCCAAGAGGAACACAATTTACATTAAAATGTGTTTCAATTTACATTAAAATGTGTTTCATGTAAAATAGCATAAGCTAGTTATTAAAAAATAGTTATTCATCACTTATTTTATGATCATTATTGTTTTCTTCACTGGTCAGTTTCTTTCCACAAGGGAATTAAAACTATAGAGATTAAAAAAGAAAAAAAATCAGTGAGAGATGAAAATAAACCCAAAATTGAGATAGATAAGAGGCAGTCAGGCCAGCAAAATCTGTGAACATATAGTTAGCATAATGCAAGAACCTCGGGCAGAAGGTCATTGTCACAATGAAGGCTAACTGATTTTGACAGTAACGAATTCTCCTATCAGTCTACATCATATTAACATCACCTTTACTCTCATTTGCAAGATTATTTCTTACACTTTGCTCAGTTTTATAATTTATTTTAGGAAAGTCTAACAAATAAAATGTTGAATGTTATTTCATTTTCTTTTACATGTGTGAGTTGACTACAACTCTCCCGGGTCACTAAAAAGCTTCTTTGTTATGGCTAGATGTCTACCAATTAATTGTCCCTATTTGTATTTCCTCTCCAATCTTAAGTAGCAGTCTCTACATTTTTGATTAGGACCATGTAGGGATTAAGAAATTCTTAATTTAAATTAGTACTTAAATTTTTAATTTAAGCAATACTCTTAAATTTGATACATCAACACAAGGTGATACTTATTTTGAATAATCTTAATTAAAATTATAAAACATATTTGGAATATGCACCTCAAATACTATCAAATAAAACTTTATATTTCATGAAGTTCGCTTCAGATATGACACAATTCTATAACATAAAACTGCATATACATATATATATTAACTATTGGACAGATGCTAAATGTTTTAATGACATGTTTTAATGAGTTCTAAGTTCTGTGTTGTTGCCATATTTGATCATGGAATAATTTGGTTATGATAATTTCAGGAATTATTTTTGATTTGTACTTAATTTATAAAAAAATCAAATGAAAAAAAGGGAAGAAAAAATGTAAACTACCTTTTAAATAACACATTGTAATCAACCTTGGCCATTTGAAACCATAGTTTCTAAATTGGTGAAATACTCTTTCCAATACTATCAAACGAGTCCTAAATGTTAATTCTTGGAGAAAGAAAGTTCTTTGGGGTTTTCAACTTGCTCAGAGATTGTCACTTGATGTATTGCTTTAATCATTTTGTTGTTTTAATCAATGTGCACATGTGCTCTGAGAGATCTGACGAGCATAATATAATGAACACCAAAAATAACAAGCAGGAAAACCTCTGGGTCCTCTCTAATTCCAAAATATAATGCAATCTCTGAACCAAATGAAAGCGTCCCCAGTCCAATTTGTTCAAGGGAACATGATCAATTTGTGTCCTCCCAAAGAGAAATAAAGAAAAGGAAAATATAAAGGCAGTTGGTGCCTCAAATATATTCAGAGATGCTCTGAACATGTCAAATAAATGTCACTTTCACCTGAGGAAAAGAACTTTAGAAATAAATGCCTCAGTGACACACAGCAGTGTCCTTAGTGTCCTAATGAAAATAAAAGATGTTTAAGCGTCTGGAAATAGAGTTTGGTAGAGTATGTTTTTAAGTTTTTATTTAAATCACTTATCTGGTTACTCAAATGGTCTTGATGTATTAACCATCTATTATGTTTACTAAATGGCAGAGAAAATGTTAAATAATGTTGGTCCATTTCAATCCACACACAACAAATGAAGAAAATTTACTATTTATGTTTTTGAAATATGAAAAAGCTAATCCAAGGTGGTGAAATATAGAGAAATTGTACTTACTATTCATGATTATGGCAAATCCACACCTAAATATGGATTACCATATGCAGACGCTGACTTGAAACCCAGACAAATAGAGCTTGAACAACTGAGTGCCAACACAGCACCCAGAAGAATAGAAGAAAGTAAAGGAACTCTTGATAATAAAGTGTTCCTACTTATTGATGTGCAATAACGTGTGATTAGAAAATTGATATCTACACTGAAACTTGATTGGATAGTAGGAGGAGGAGAGCATACTGATGCTTAAATACAGAAAAACAGAAACAAGCCTCTGCAACTCTTGCTTTGAGAGACAAGGAAACTGATTACAGGAAATCCAATAAAAATGTAGAGTGTAACAACCAGCATTTCTTAGTCTCATAATCACACTCATAAGACATGATATCAAAAATAGTCACTATATAAACAGTTCTCAACACAAAGCCAAAAGAATTCCAAATAATATCCTGAGAATGATGACATGGGCTGGAGCGATAGCACAGCGGGTAGGGCGTTCGCCTTACAAGCGGCCAACATGGCCGACCCGAGTTCGATTCCTCCGCCCCTCTCGGAGAGCCCGGCAAGCTACCGAGAGTATTCGATATGCCAGACACAGTAACAACAAAGTCTCCAATGGAGACGTTACTGGGCCCGCTCGAGCAAATCGACGAACAACGGGAGGGCCTTTATCCTGAGAATGATGACATGGAAAGCAAGATACTTCAGGAAATGAAACATGATCAAAGCTATTCATAACTATCATATTTGCAAATTTTGACATTGCTCTTGCTAATAATGCAAGAGGGAAAACATTATAAAATGTCCACTCAGTCCTGGAAAATTTCAAACATAAACGGAAGAGAATTCCAACATCAAAGTTCCAATGGAGAACTGGCTGGAGGGCTCCTCAACTCCGGATAATTCTCCGGGACCAATACAGAGCTGATATCACCAGGAGATCCCAGACGGGGTAGGTGCTGTCTCCCCGCCTTCTCCAGATGGAATCCCAGTGAACATGCGCTTCTACAAGCATGGCTCTGGCATGCGGGTACCAGGACTATTTTCCGAACCACGCAGCCACATATGCGATATTTCCTTTTATGCAAAATGATCAATGGAAACTAGATGATCTAGCGTTTGTCCCTGAAAAACAGACTTGAATGGTGTTGGGAAAATCTGAGCAAAAATATAATGCCCAACCGAAATGCATTTGGACTGTGTATTTAACTATGGTGCTATGCTGCCCGGGGAGGGGAAGGGTGTCTGTCCCTCCGCCTGTCCCCGTTTGCAATGGTGGCATGGTGGCCTAATGAAAAGCCAGGTATGAGACTTTATATATGTATATAGGTATACATATGTAAAGGTCTTCCTCCCCACAATCCCAGATCTTGATATTCAAAAGACTGAGTCAACTATCAAACTAGCTGGATGAATCAGAAAACCAATCCAACCCTGTCCTACTTATGAAAATCACACCTGAATTTACATGATATACAAAGACTTGGAAAGGATAAAAATCAATCAATAGTCCAATCATAGATTTAAAAAGCCAGCGTGGCCATATCAATTAGAGCAAGAAACAAAAGAGCTAAAAACATATAATAGCATGAAGACCAGAGTGCTAGAACCAGGGTTTATAAATTACCTACTACACAGCTTGGCTCTAACTGACCACCAGCATTACAAATGGTCCTCCAAGCACCTCTAGGAATCATCCTTGAGCATAGAACCAATAAGAAGTCCTGAGGAAAGCTGGCAGTGTTAAAAATTTCCTCAAATAATGTCCTTTACATATTGGTCAAGAGAACTATAGATCAATTGAAATTAATGGGCTTTTATAAACATATTTGAACTGAAGAGGCAGAAAAGTTTATAACGCACTGCTAACAGAACTGCAAATATACATAAATAATAAAAAAATGATTTTTGTTTTAATACCACACTCTCACCATTGGACAGATCAACTAGACACACCACCTGTTAAAAATAAAAAACACACAAAGAGACTTAAATGAAGAATTAGAAAAAGTAAAAAGTGGACACACACACACACACACACACACATATATATATATATATATATATATATATATATTGCACTTATTGACAGTGCCCATAGGCTACTGTCCAGGTTAGAATACATTCTGGCACAATATTTGAGTATCCATAAAATCATGAAAATAGAAATGCTACTAGTGTACTCCCAGATCACAAGTCCTTAAAGGCAAAAGTTATCAACCTCTCTCCACCACCACACACATACATACACACAGACACAAACTTACACACAAACACACTCACACATGCACACACACCCACAGCTTGGGAAGTTCCAAAGCTTGCAAACTTAATAGCATGCTGTTAAATAACAGTTTGGTCAAAAACAATAGTAAAGATGATTTAAAAGGATTAAACAATGATAATATTCCTCAAAATGAATGAAAGTAAAGAAATAAACTATCAGAATCTATGGGACAAAAGGACAATTTGTGTGTGTGTTGAGGGTATCACTGGGGTAAGGGTGGTGGTAGGATTTTTAACAATATATGTTGGATATTAACAGCCCGGCAAGCTACCAAGAGTACTCGATATGCCAGACACAGTAACAACAAAGTCTCCAATGGAGACGTTACTGGGCCCGCTCGAGCAAATCGACGATCAACGGGAGGGCCTTTACCTTACCTTATTAACACTAAGTGTTTTAGGCTACATCAATGAATTGCCCCTTTTCTTCCTCCCAGAGTAGCTTTCAGTACTCTTATGAGCATCCTTAATTTCACCGAGTTTAACTTTAACCTTTCCTTTGTGTTTTATACCTCATTGTCACAATTCCCCAAGCTAATCTTGTTTGCTTATATGCCAAAACTTTCTGGTAACTCTAGACTGTGTACATGTAGTGAATTATTTGCTTTTCTGTTGACAGAATTTCATATTTTATAATAGAGCAATGATCTTTTCTTAAACACAGAAAGACCATTAATGCTATTCTCCTAATGTTTGGGAATTGACTGACTTTGAAATGTATCTATTCCTGTGCATCTCTCATAATTACTTGACTCAGGCTTTAGTTGCTATATTTCCTAAAACCCCAAAAGTAACATCATGTTGTAGGACTGGGATGGACCAGGAGTGAGCAGTGAAGCTACCCTAGCACCAAAATGAGACAGTCCGGAAAGCATTAATGCATGATTTTGATGCAAGCTGTTATGACTTAAGAGACAGGACCCCCATGGAGAAGGACAAACTGAATTGGCCTGAGGACTTAGTCTGAGATTTATCGTAAACACCTTGGTTGCTCTCAGAGCCCAGAGAACTAAGTTTTGGAATCTATATCTCTTACTATGTTTATCCAAAGTACTGCAAGTTTTAATAAAAAGCAAACTTAATTCTTTGATATTTACAACTTAATGGAAAGAGAAAAGCAATATAGATGTTTCTGGGAGACAGAGTGTCTCCTTGAGTTAATCTCCCCAAGAGAATTGCCTTTGCCAAAATGTTTTACCTGCATTAATGATTAACTACACCTACATGCAGTCCTATACCTCTACGGCCTTCAGATGCTTTATAAGTATGCTAACAGCTCTGCATTAAGTAGGCCAATTTCACCATCAGTCCAGAGTTCCCCATCTCTTTGTTCCTCTGCTGGGGAGGCCTGGGGGAAACAGGAAGGTCACTCTCGACCACAGCACTCACATGTCATGAACCCCACACTTTGTGAACTCACACATATGCACTAACATAAACAGTCCAAATAGATAGTGTAACATGAGAAACTACAAAATGAACAGAGAATGAAATATAAAATAAGCAGAAGGAAGGAAATAATTAAAATTAGAGCAGAAATCATTGATATAGAAAAGAGGATAACAATAGAAATAGTCAATGAAACTAGGAACTTTTTTTTTCAAAATAGCAAATTGAAAAACTCTTAGGTAGACTTGCATAGGAAAAAATCCAAATAAGTTTATCAAAATTATAAATGATAAAACAGACAGAATTTTCAGAAATAAAAATCAGAAAATTATTTCTCCTTTTCCCTCTATTTACCTATCCCCTGCTCTCCATCTCTCTCTCCATATTTCTCTCAAAAAAAATTCATTAGTGTCCTTCAAACAATTCTGTGCCACTAAACTGAAGGACAAAAAGAAAAGGATGGTCTAGAATTATACAACCTTATAGACTGAAACAGGAGGAAGTAAAAAAATACATGAACAGACTGAAAACTACATTGAAACTGTAATTAAAAATATCTCAAAACAAAGTCTCTGGTCCAGATGGATTCACTAATGAGTTCTACCAAACCTTCAAAATCTTACTGAACACACTTCTCAACCACTTCCAAAATATCAAAGAAACTGTATTCCTTCTTAACAGTTTATCTGAAATCCAACTCCTCTACTATCAAAAGCTGAGGTGTTCATTTTAAAAAGAAAATTATATGCTGATATAATCAAAGAATACCAATGCAAAGCTCTGCAACATAATCTTAGTGATCAGAATCCAACAATACAGCAAAAGAATCATATACCATGATCAGGTGGAATTTATTCTGGAGATTCAATATAAGGATAGTTTAATACATGCAAATCAATTATTATAATATATATATACCAAAATAAGGAGACATAATATTATAGGATCATATCAACTCATGAAAAAATAGGGCCCTGGAGAGATAGTACAGCAGGCAATGCACCTTAGCCTACATGCTACATACAAGGGTTAGGTCTCTGGCACCCTGTCCTGAGTCCTGCCTGGAGTGATTTCTGAGCTAAAAATAAACCCTGAGCACCACCAGATGTGTCCCAGATACAAAGAAATAAAAAAAGAAAAAGAGAAAAAGGAACCCTTATTCACTGTTGGTAGGAGTGTCACACACATTATGGAGACTTCTCAAAATAGTAGAATTAGAGCTACTGAGTTATCCTATTTCTAGGTATCTTACTCCTAAAAAAAACTTAATTAGAAAATATTTATTCCCATATATGGTCTTTGCAGCTCTTAATCTCAAAAAATGTTTTTGGAATTTTTGTGGGAATTGCATTGAATTTATATAACATTTTGAGTAAGGTGCTCATTCTGATAATGTTAATTCTTCCAATTTATTGTGGAATTATTTATTTAATTTCTTTTAATAGTGTTTTATAGTTTTCAATATCTGAGTGTTTCTCACCTTATAAAAAGTTCATCATCCCTGTAATATTTTATATTTTGGGACATTACATTAAAAATGTACTCTTTTGTTTTTCACTTCTACCTTGTTATTTGCATTTAGACATATGATCAATTTTTGTGTATTAATTTTTTTAGTTTGCTACTTTACTGTAATGGTTGTTTTAAAGATTTTAGTAGACTGTTTATAGGGTCACATATACATGTTAATGCCTTTTTAAAATAATGATAATAAGCTTATTTTTTAGTTTGGATGCCTTTGATCTATTTATCTTATCTGGCTGCTGTGGGGATAACTTCCAAGACTATACTGAATAATTCGGATTACTTTATTATCCAAAATCCTGACTTTGTTCTTGGCCTCACAGAGAAGACTTTGAGGTTTTTAATTTTTTGCAGTTGTATATGATGTTGACTACAGTTTCATTATAAAATTGCCTGTTACTATCCTGAGGTACATTCCATTTTTAACTATTTTTGAGTTTTTAATCAACTTGCATTATAATATAGTTAATAGGGTTATAATAGTGTTTAAGTTTATGATATAAATGCCAACGTGCCAATGACCCTTCATCCTGTGCCTACTTCACCTTTGGCCAATATTCCTTCTCCCCATTGTCTCCATTACTTACTGACTAGAAATTATGGCTGTGATACATACAATATCCGCCCTTAGCCAGAGCCTGAAACTATGGTTCCATGTTATTTTCAAAAAACCTAATCACTCTCTTTATCTCTTTATTCCTTCAACAGTGCAAGTTGTTATATGCAGGTCTCTCTGTAGTTAAGTGACTAAGGTTTATTATCAGTCAGCTATCATTGATACCCTAGACTTTTTTCACTACAAATTACACATGGATAAAACAATCCTATATTTATTTTTTGCCTCTGGCTTATTTCACTCATCATAGAACTCTCTAATTCCATCCAAAATAGTAATAATACACTTATTTTTCAGATTGGATACCTTTGATTTATACATCTTGTCTAATTATTGTGGTTATAACTTCCAAGTCTATATTGAGTTATTTGGATACAGTAGACATCCTTACTTATTTGCTGAAAACATCCAAGTTGTTTAAAACTATATAAATTTTTCTGTAGTTGCATGGTATTTCTTCATGAATATATACAGAATACACTCTACTGAAATGTGTATGGAATAATCAAATGATGAAATCATTCTAAGAAAAAAACAAAAATATTGAGAAATATCACATTTTATGACTTAAGTTATACTGTTAAATTCACTCATGGTGAAGAAGAATTAATAGGAAGCATCATGGGCATGGATTTTAAAACATACTGTAATGCTATAGTGAAAAAAATTATGTATATATAATAGAACAAAACTATGCACACAATGAAACAGAATTGAGAGTCAGTAATTAAAACTGAATATAAAGAACTAATTTATTAGAAAGGAAATAATGGATAAGACATAAAGTAAATGGTACTAGGAAATCTGCAGAGCCATATGCAAAGGAATGAAATAAGACCACATATTACCTCCACACTAAAATAAAGTAATTATTAAAGATTTCAATATAATAACTGAAAACGTAAAATACAGTAATAAAAACAGATGATTATCACTTTAACATCTGTCTAATGATAACAAATATGCAGTATCTAGAAGCTAGAAAAACAAGAGTGACCTGAGGGATAGTACAGTGAGTAAGGCAGTGCTTTGCATTTGGCTGACCCAAGCTGCGATACCTGGACAATCCATCAGAATTGATCACTGAGTGCAAAGTTAGAAGTGAGCCCTGAGCACCACCAATGTGGCTCCAAAACAAATCAAAACAAAAATAAAAATTAAAAAAATATAAAATACTACAAATTTATGCAGTGTTATGTTATGTTATGTTATGTTATGTTATGTTAATGTTATTTATGCAGTGTTATAAAATACTGCAAATTTATGAAGACCTCCGGGCCCTAGCCAAGGCCATGCTGGGACCACTCTCCACACACTTGGATGAGCCTCATGCATAAAAGAACTGGCAGAGGAACCCAGGTGTGTGGACCCGGGGCTGAGATCTCCAAGCCTGCACGGTTTGGGACTGGACCTGCCAGTAGCTAGACAGTTACACCCACCAACTGCCGTGTAACCCCAACAATGGCCAGGATCCAGAGATTATCACACTCAGCTCCCGGATGATGCCGCGCGACATCTTATTATCTCATTCCTACTTTGGACAAACTGACAGGATACCGAATGTAACCTGCCCGCAACGGCAGAGTCTGGCAAACTCCCCGTGGCGTACCCAATATGCCAAATACCAGTAACAATGAAGATCTCATTCTCCTAACTCTGAAAGAGCCTTGAATATGGCACTTTTTTAAAAAAAATCTCAGGGCTAGGATGAAGGAGATGTTACTGGGGCCTGCTCGAGGCAATCGACGAATTCAGCTACAATTTTAAAATAAATAATTTAACGTCCTAAAAAAACCAAAGGGATAAAGTTCTATGGTTAAATTATTGCTGTGGTGGTAACTTAAGGATCATGGTAAGAAAGAATTCAGGAATTGAACGGCAAGAAAAATGTATGTCTCACTAATAAGGCTAAAGAACAGGTTAAAGCATTTCATTCAGTGTCGATTCTTTAGCTATTTCAAATGGGATTATAAAAGAATTAAATATATTTAGATTATTTTGTGCTCAGTCCTTTGAACAATCGCTCCAGGCTAGGCCAAATGATATTCATGTGCTTGTGCTAAGCCCAAACTTTGAATTATTTGGCTATTGCCGAAATTTATTAGAGTATGGAGAAAGATGGACATTGACACAGGAGTATCCTATCATGAAGCATGATTTTCACACACATAGTCAATTTTCTATGATATATTGTGGTTCTCAACATTTGGAAGTATCTAAAAACAGCTTTGATGATCAGAACTGGGAAGACAGCTTTGATGATCAGAACTGGCATTCAGTGGACAGAGGATGGGGCGGGGGGGTGTTACTGCCAACCATCCTGCAGGCACAGGGCTCCTAGTCCATTTCACCACCCCACTCTATGACCAAGGGTTATTTGGACCCAAAAGTCAACATACATTGACAAAACTATGTACTTTTTAATATTTCACTTTATGACTACTACATTTGCACATAAGAAGCTTTAGCGTTTCATTTTATTATTAATTCTTTATTTATACTCATTATATGATCTGAAAGAAACACTTAGGATTAAAACACCAGTTTGGGATTTGGGACATTAATCCAGGTTAACAAGAGTGTGTGGGAAAAATGCGCTCTGCTGTACTATGCCTCAGTTTCCTTACACCAAAGTTTATGGGCTCTGGAACAATACCACAGTGGTAGGGCGTTTGCCTTGTGCACAACCAGCCCGGCTGAGCCGGGTTCGATTCTTCCGACCCTCTCGGAGTGCCCAGCAGGTTACCTAGAGTATGTTGCCTATACAGCAAAGCCTGGCAAGCTATTCATGATGTATTCAATATGCCAAACACAGTAACAACAAGTCTCAAAATGAAGACACTACTGGGCCCGCTTGAGCAAATTGATGAACAACGGGAAAATAGTGACAGGACAGTGACAGTGATAGATTATTATAGTTCAAATTAAATATCTAGAGTGACTTGAGGTAAAGGGAAATGGATAGAATTTTCACTGATTTGAAGCAATTAATTCATTGCTTTAAATTGTTATTTTATGAATCTGGGCTGGAGCGATAGCACAGTGGATAGGGTGTTTGCCTTGCACACGGCCAACCTGGCCGAGCTGAGTTCAATTTCTCTGCCCCTCTTGGAGAGCCTGGTAAGCTACTGAGAATATCTCACCCACACAGCAAAACCTCGCAAACTACCTGTGACAAATTTGATATGCCAAACACAGTAACAAGTCTCACAATGTTACTGGGCTCGCTCAAGCAAATTGATGAACAATGGGAGGACAGTGTTTGGAAATATTTAATTAGTGTAATTAGTAATTTTACATAGAAAATTCAAAGAATGCCTTTTTAGTGTGAGGTAAAGGTAAAGGTAAAGGCCCTCCCGTTGATCGTCGATTTGCTCGAGCGGGCCCAGTAACGTCTCCATTGGAGACTTTGCTGTTACTGTGTCTGGCATATCGAATACTCTCGGTAGCTTGCCGGGCTCTCCGAGAGGGGTGGAGGAATCGAACTCGGGTCGGCCATGTTGGCCGCTTGTAAGGCGAACACCCTACCGCTGTGCTATCGCTCCAGCCCTTAGTGTACACGTTTAATAAAAAAAAAGAAAGTCTGTTAATTGAAGTTATTAGGTTACCATAATCTAATAATAATCTATATAGCACCTCCACTTTTAAAGAGTTTGACTTAATTTGATTAGCAATTTAAAAATTATAAATCACATGTTATATTACTGGAAGACTATATTTGTCTATTTTCCTAGAAGGATGTTCATTTTCTGAGAATATTTTCCCATTTTATTTCAGTAGCCTACTGTTAATACATAGCAAATGCATAGTTTATTGAAATATGTTTAGCTAAGTAATAAGACAAGCAAATAATAAAAGTAGAAATGGGCAATATATTTGCAGATTTATATTGAAAAAATAGCATGCTATTTACCAGATATTTTCAAATAGCTTTATTCTATGGATTAATATGATCTTATTGGTATTATTATCTCAATTTTTCAGATAAAAGTTTTCGGTTTCACAGAATTCAATAATTTTAACAAAGCCCAAATGTTCAAGGACACTGATGCAACCAAAGTTTAGCATTCTAAAAATCACAAACTAATTGTTTTTAGATTAATCCAGTACATGAAACCAATTGCTATAATAAATGCTATATTTGTTTATAGTCCTATAGTTTTACTCTGTAAAGAAAAAGTAAATCACTGATGATTGTTGGTGATTTTAATGTCAAGATAGGACCGAGAAGGTCGCCTGAAGAACTCCACATCGGAAACCATGGCCAAAATGGAACAAACAAGGTGAAAGATTGTCTAAGTTCATCCTGTCAATCATGACCATCCATGGTAACTCACAGTTCCAGAAGGCCAAATTTAAAACCTTGGACATAGGAGTCTCCCATTAGACAATTTCATGACAAAATTGACCACATCATATTCAACCGATGGTTTTGCTTGACCAATGTCACTCTTGTCCCAAAATCCAAATGGGATCGGACCATCGTCTCCTTCGTGCAAAATTCTACTTCATGGAGTGGTATGAAAGGACTGAAAAGTTTAAAAAGATAACTCCCAGAATGACCACCAACTGGGACCTTCTTGGCACTATTGTGGCAATGTGGGAAGATGTCGTCACTGACAACATCAACAAGTAATATGATTGACTGGTTCAGGACCTCCATGACTGCACAAGGAATGCTGAGAGTGAGAAAGCCACAAAAATAGTCCTATCTTTGAAAACTCTTGAGTTTATTCGCCAACGTCATTTGGTGCCAGCCTCAGGCAAGCACAAGCTAACGTCCGAACTCACAAAACTTCTGAGAAGCAATAAAGGAAGACCTCAAAGAGAGAAGAGCAGCAGTATTGGCACATGTGGCAGAAGCCGGGGAAAGTATACGCAATGCTCGCCTGTCCTTCACCAACTAAAAGACCAAGATAACTGCCCTCGGACGTCCTGATGGATCTATCACATCTTCTAGAAGGGCAATGGAGAAGATTATCCACAACTTTTATTTGGATCTCTTTGATAGCCACGTCTGCCTGCCCACATGCCAAATTCTGCAGGATGGATATGTCATTCCCAATGTTCTCCTTTCCAAAATCCGACATGCCACTTTTTTTGGTAAAGAAAGCTTGTAACTATCTCATGGTGAGTCAATAAAATTAAAAAAAAAAAAAGAAGACGCGAACAGTACCTGGTCCAGACAAGGTCAGACCCGAACACCTGAAGAATCTGTCATCAGTACTAGTCAATACACTGGCTCGGCTCTTCACACACTACCTGTCTGATGCAAGGTTCTGTCCCAATAGAAAGCCAGTAGGACCATTCTACTGTGCAAGAAGGGAGACATCCACAGCATCAGCAATTATCGCCTGATGTGCCTGTTGTTCGTCGTCTATAGATTATTCACTCGAGTCATCCTGAATAGAAGAGGCAGAACACTAGACAAAGGACAACCGTGCCAGCAAGCTGGGTTCCGAAAAGGATTTAGCATGGATGACCATGTGCACATGGTGACCAAGTCCATTGAGGTTTCTCAAGAGTTCAAATGCCTCTCTGTCTAACGTTCATCAATTTAAAGAAGGCCTTTAATTCTGTTGAGACTGAAGTGGTCATCAAAGTCCTAGCCAAATAGGACATTCAAACGCAATATATCAGGATCCTCTGTGAGCTGTATTACAGATTAACCACCAGATTCTCACCATTCTACAAGCAAGTGATCATCAACTTAAAGAGAGGGGTTCAGCAGGGTGACACCATTTCACCAACACTCTTCAGTGTCACCCTCAAGAACGTTATGCGATGACTGGAATGGGAAGGGATGGGAGTGAAGATAGACAGTAAGCAACTAAACTACCTCCTCTTTGCTGATGACATTGTTCTAGTAACACCAAACATTAGCCAAGCGGCACAAATGCTGCCAACTTCAACCATGAGTGTGGAATGAGTCGGAGTGCAGTTGAATCTCACCAAGACAATGTTCATGAAAAATGAACTAGTCCATGACGTTCCATTTACTCTGAATGGAAAGAACATCCCCCAGTGCAGCAGCTATATGTACCTAGGTCAAGAACTCAACATGAGGAATGACTTGGTGCCAGAACTGTGCAGGAGGAAGAGAGTGGCGTGGAGTGCCTTGAAGAGCATTGACGTAGTTGTAAAGAGGACAAAGAAGCTCCTGCTCTGGCATACCTTTTGGACTCCACCGTTCTTCCTGCACTAACATACACCTCAGAGACCTGGGCCCTATGAAAACAGGATGAGAACGCTTTTCGGGACACCTAAAGAGGAACTGAAAGAGCTATGCTTGGAATATCACATTTCACTCAAGTGAGAGAAGGAATCCGGAGTTCCGATCTCAATCGATAATCAAGAATCAAGGACACTGTCTTATTTGGTAAGGCATTGAAAATCAGATGGCTGGATACGTAATGCAATTTAGAGAGGACTGCTGGACTAGAGCTGTTACCAAGTGGATTCCACGGGATGTCAAAAGGACGCGTAGCCACCCACCTACGAGATGGTCAGACTTCTTCCTCAAAACCCTGAACAAATGGTTTGAAGTTCTTTGTGATTCTGAAGTGAGCAGATACCACTGGGCTACACTAGCATGTGACAGGGATGATTGGAGACATTACTGGCACCCACTCGAGCAAATCATGAATAACAGGATGACAAGTGATACATGTGATACTTTATAAAGATTATATCAATGGTTTATCGATTAGTTTAAGATAGTAGAAATATTAGTAAGTACAGCATCATTTTTAGTATTTACATATTAAGTGATATACAATAATCAATTTAAAATAATATAGTGATAAAAGAAATAATTATTCTAACATTGTATTGTACAGTGCTTTTTTGTGGAAAAATAGATACTTTTTGTATACACAAAAGAAACTGTAAAAACAGAATGAATGGTTTACTTTCTGCCCTCTGCCACACCAGTCTTTGCTCCATCAACAAAAACAAACTACTATAGCTCACTTGCACACTTTATACATTTACACACACACATATACACAAGACAAGTCCATACCTATTACATTAGTACACAGATCAAACAGCTGAGGCCTACTACAGAGTACTGAAAAGAGTAATACATGCACACACACACACACACACACACACACACACACAAGAATCTTGACTTACTGTTAAAGCATTGTGAGGATAAAATTTGTGGAAAGTTGGCAAATATGTCTCAAGTTTCAGTAACATCAGAATGGGTCACTTCCAAGTGAAGTGGAAATTTTTCAGTTTGCATTAGTAAGCCATTTAGTTTACTAAGTGATCTTCTAAAATCCATACATAATCAAGATGAATATTAAGATTTTATCTCTAAATATATTAGCAAGTGTTCAGTGAAATGACTAAAGTAAGTCATAACTTCAAGTTCTTCATTCTAGTGTATTATGTGAGCACAAGTAGAATGAAGTGCAAACATTTATAGGAAGAAAACTTTCTTGTATCTTCATAACGCGAAATACAAAATTCTCAAACTGCATATTGGCCCTTTGTCTCCATTTTAATTAACCATTACATATACATGAATATATAAATAAATATTAGCACAGATAGCATATATTTAAATTGTGAATTTATCAAATCCCCCTTTCTAGAAAATATTTGAGTATATATAGACATATTTTATTTTCTCTAGAAATTATGTTCAAATTATTCTGAGTTTATAGGTCAAAACAGAAATTTATGCAATTAAAAGATTAGAGTTCTAAATACAAACCCTTATGAATATAATGAGTGATCTTTTTTCCCCCTGCTTGAAAAAGGTGAAGTATGCTGAAATCAAGCCATCTAGGAATTTTGCCAGTGCTTCTTCAGAATAGGTTTATCTTTGAACTATTCCTTTTCTGACAAATTGACAAATTGTTTTTACAATGATTATAACAATGTATCTTCAACTTTATTGTAACTTATTAGAATGTTACAAGTAGATTTTGGTCCTACATTTTAGGATCATAGACTGAAATTTAGTAAGATCCTGCAATTATAGTATAAGTAGTGACAACAATAGAAAAAAATACCCTTGGCTGATGGTATTTATTAACCAACAATGATTTTTGGTGAAGCTGGTATGTTTGTGGAAAAAAAGGATTATTTGAATCACTAAGGAGAAAGTGTATTCATCATCCTGACAATCAGGATTTATTTTGATCTGTATAAATAGATAACCTGTCCAATAAGCTCAGATGCTCTCATGAGAGAAATTAAACTATCTGAAGTATTAACCATACAAAAACTTGAACATACACCAGATTCTAATCCGACCTCTCAAATAAGTATTTATTGCACGATTATTATTATATAATATGGATTAAATGTCTAATAGGGTAGATTTCGTAATTCATTTTTTATATTCTACAAAATTTATTAAGAGCTCTTTGTTTAGTTTTGAATCCTTATTACATATGTGAAATGCTAGTTGCTGTATTCTATAATTATCTCTAATTTTCTCTATAAGATGATAAAAATAGTAGTGCATGTGAATATTTTAATTTGCTTCACTGTTTTTTCCCTAGATTCATGTGGAAACATATTGTTATTTCGTGGATCAGAAAAATATAACTGAAAATAAGAACAGCTTACATATATACAGTTCCTTGAAGAAAGGTGAAAAATACCTGGAACAGCATACACAGGGTTTAGTCACCTATAACCACACAGGGACCAATTATACAGATTGAAGATGGCTTGACAGAATCAAGAATGAGTTCAGGAGCCCTTAAGAGAGAATCGAAGATTTGATCAATACAGTTGTGGCATAAATGAAGAAAGAGGTAATTAATATAGGAGGCTGACCAATAATTTAGGCAATGTGTCGAGGAAGTGGTATGGGAGATCTGCTGCCCTAAAATGTCCTCTGCAGTTAAGCAGAAAGGTTTAGGTTACTCTGGATTATGTTCCATAAATAAAGTTTCCTCATTTATTTTAAAAGATCTACTAGCTAGGCAACTAAAAAATAATGAAGCTTAAAATTAGGACTAAATATATGGGTATTACGCAGCACAAAAATAAAAACAAGTCGCAATTTAAATATCAAATGAATAATTAAAAACCAAATTTCCATCTGAAGATTTTAATCTCAATGCCTAAAATTATATTTATAATTGTATGCATATAATTCCTCATATAATCATACATTTAAAATGCATAAAGATACAATCATAAATTATAATGAAAAAATTATCAAGAACTAAAAAAATTCTAAATTTGGATCAAGGCAGCATAACAATTTTAACCAACAATTAATCATAAACTATGACATATGCATATAAATAGATAAAAATCATATATAAAAGTTTGCTAAAATCTATATAGCATTATTACAACTTTGTGAGAATATAAGGATATCTTGTGCCTGGGTACAATCTTGTGTTTTTGAGAGGGGAAATCAGGTTGTCTTTAGGGATTCCTTTGGATGTGTGCTCAGAAATTACTGCTGTCAGGACTCAGGGAACCATATGTAGTGCTGTGGATTAAAACTGGGTCGGCTGCATACAGAGGTAGTGCCTAACCCGACATATTATTTTCTAGCATCGGTCAGTATCTTAAGGTAATTCTATCACCTAGCAATGCTACTGATAAAGGTTAATTTAAAAATATCTCTCTCTCTAGAACAGGTTCTTAACAAATCCATACTTGATGGATAAAATGCATTTTTCTGTTTTTCCTAAATTATTACTTCTTTTGAATATTAGTTTGTATATTAACAAAATTATGCAACCAAAGAAAGTCAAAATTCAAAATATCAAAAAATAATATGTATATATAAATTATTTATAAAATTAGTCTTTTTAAATCAGCTAACAATCTTAAGATTTAGATCAGTAAGAAGCTGTATCTATTTCCTTTTGCTTTTTAACAGCTATCAATTATATATGACTTGTAACAAGCTGAATTTATCATCTCAATTCATGGGACCAAGATTCTGGCATGGTTTGGATAGCTTCACTATATATGCTCTCATTAGGACGAAATCAAACTGTTGATCAAACTGCATTTTAACTGGAAAGGTATACTATAGATTTACAAAGATAACATAAAACACTCCCATATGAACATTTGTTTTATTAATATTTTATGTGATCATGGAAAAATAAGCATCCCTATTAAACTCCTAACTAAACTGCAGGTTTTATTCAGCTCTTGCTAATCTCCCCACTAAAATCCTTTACTGTCATATAATATAATGCAGGATACCATGTAACAATCATAATGCCTTTGAATTTCTCATGTGCATTTAATAGCTACATTTATTTACACACATTTTACTTTATTTTTTTTCACTTTGACTTTTTTATAAGAACCACACCCAGTGATGTTTGATATACCCAGAACTAAATGACAGCAGTTGGATTTGGGGCTGGATGTTGGTTGCTCTTCCAGCGCTTGGCCTGGTAGTGCTCAGAAGCCAACAGGGGCACCCAAATGATGTTGAAGAGAGGGAACCCTGATAGGTGCCTGGTCTCAAAATTTGGATGCTACCATATGCTATGCTTGTGTCCCACAACTTACCAACCCAACCCCACAGTTTTAATTTTAATCTCAGAAGAATTTACCAGTTGTGGGTCCCTTCCAGGAAGTAGGGCCTAGAGACCATTTTCAAAATTCCATAGAAAGTGACTCACTTGTGCTTTGAAAAAGTGAACCATTGAAATCATCCAGTCTTAGCGCAAAAAGTCCTATGTTTGCAGCTACATGTAAAATGTCAAAAACTACTTTCCAGAAAATATTTGATGATTATGTTTTATTTTGCTGCTTCTTTTGTTGCTGTTGTCATTGCTGTTTTGGTTTGGGTTGGGGGTCACACCCAGATGTGCTAGTAGCTTGCTCCTGCTCCTCACTCAGGGATCACTGCTGGCAGTGCTTAGGGGACCATGTAGCATGCTGGGGATCAAAGGCAGGGTAGCTGCATATATGACAGGTGCCTTGCCCACTGTACTGTCTCTCTGGGTCCCAATGTCTATGTTGAAACTCTCCTATTCTCATATACTCTCCCAGTTAATAATCTACTTCCCACATAGAATCAAAACTAATTTGGGGGGTCGAAGTAGGTAGAGGGCTTGCCTTCCACATGGCCAACCCTTTTTCAATTCCTGGCACCCCATATAGTCCTCCTGTTGTAGGCACGCAGGTATATAGGGAAGGCCCTTCCCAAGGCAATGAGAGTGAATTTCCTGGGGAATAATAATATCAATGCTCGAGCGGGCCCAGTAACGTCTCCATTGGAGACTTTGTTGTTACTGTGTCTGGCATATCAAATACTCTCGGTAGCTTGCCGGGCTCTCCGAGAGGGGCGGAGGAATCGAACTCGGGTTGGCCATGTTGGCCGCTTGTAAGGCGAACGCCCTACCCGCTGTGCTATCACTAGATCTGAGTTGCAAAAGCAAATGCTACAGAAAACAAGAACTAAGGCCTGATAAGACTTTCACCTGGCTCCAGCAACAAGAACCAGAGAGGGATGGATGCACCTCTGAGGGAAGCTGTAGCAGGAACAAAGGGCCAAGGAAGAAAATTCACAGACCATGGACCACTCCCCACTATACCCCCTTGGCAACCTCCCTAGCAACGAACTTTTACCTAGGTAGGACCTGCTTGTGAGGAGGAGTTCAGAAAACCCTATAAAAGCCACTTTGAACAAAGGAAAGGCACACATATGCTGCCTGAGTCCATGTCCTGCTGTGTCCATGTGGCCAAGCACATATAGTGTCTGAGCACATGTGTAGCCTTACATCTGCATCCTGAGATCCTGAGATGTGTACTTTTCTATCAAATGTTGGGATGTATGTAGAGGATCTTTTGGTCATTGAAGAAGCACATATTTTCCCTTGAGTCTCTGTCTCTGTCTCTGTCTCTGTCTCTGTCTCTGTCTCTGTCTCTGTCTCTGTCTCTCTCTCTCTCTCTCTCTCTCTCTACTCCTCATACTTCTCCTCCTCCTTTCTCCTCTTCCACCTACCCACTTCCCCCCCTCCTTCTCCTCCTCTTCCTCCTTCTCCTCCTCCTCTTTCTTTCCCTCCCCACCTTCAAAAACCCTCAAATAAGAACTGTTTTGCTTCACTGCTTGTCTACTCCTGAAACCCTTTTCTGTGAGCCACGGCAAGAACCTAGCAACCCTTGGTAATATCTAGGACTGACTTTCCTTTACTGCAAAGAACAAATTCTTGCTCCAACCTGAGTCCATGGCGCCCTAAAAAATCAGGTGGACAGGATCAACTCTGGTGCAGACAAGGCTAAGAGGACATCAAGTGAGGCTTGATGGTCACCTGGTGGTGCTGGTGGAACTTTGGCCTATGCCGAGCAGAGGCTCACTGCAGGCTTTATTGGTCCTAGCCTTCCCAGCTGGGTCTCAGGGTAAAGAGGCAGATGGGGAGCAAGTGACCATCTTTCTCTCCTGCCCCTCTCACATAAAGCACATGTGAGGCCCACTGACATCACCCCCAAGCACCATCAGGAGTAATTTCTGAGTGCAGAGCCAGGAGTCACCTCTGAACATCGCTGAATGTAGCCAAACCTCACCCTAGACCCCGCCAAAAGAATGAAAATTATGCAGATGTTTGGATATCAGAGGGTTGGCCACACCTGTTTGAAAATCTAATGAGGTCTCTATTTCTGATGCAAATATTCTGTATTGAGTGTTGTATTGCTATCTTATTTCTCTACTTATATTGTAGCTTTTAATATTGAATTGAATTTATTTTTATGTCTATCAATATTGCAAATGAATGAACTTTTATATATTTAAATGCTCACCTTGATTTTATTGGTCATGTATTGTTTTCTTTTTTTGTAACACTGTGTTTTTTTTTAAATATTTAGATAGAACTTTAGTAATCAAAACTGGAAGAGAGGCATCAGTATTTAATAATACAATGTTAACTAGTAAGAGTACCACTGTTTCTTAAAAATATTTTCTTCCATATTTACTTTACAAACTTAACCATCATCTTTTATATGCTTCAAATGCAAGGTTCGTTTTATCACAGATCTTAAAGTAGCACTGTCATCCTGTTGCTCATTGATTTGCTCGAGAGACACCAGTAACACTTCCATAGTGAGACTTATTACTGTTTTTGGCATATTGAATATGCCACGGGGAGCTTGCCAGGCTCTGCCATGCGGGCGGGATACTCTTGGGTAGTTTGCTGTGCTCTCCAAGAGGGAAAGAGGAATCAAGCTAGTGTCGGCTGCGCACAAGGCATATGCCCTACCCACTGTGCAATAGCTCCAGCCTATCTTAAAGTATATTTTTAATTAAAATTTTATAACTGTGCTACATAGTTTAAAATAATATATTTTTAAGATTTCTACATTTGAAATTATTACTATATATATTTTGGCCATAGATTCTTTCCTGGGAATTTTATTGACTTCAAAGGCATTAATTCAATTTTTATCTTTGAAGCAATTTAAAATACTGTTAATGATAGGGGTTTTACATACAATGCTTCAGTACCATACTCTCCACCATAATGACTCTTTGTTCCACCAGTCTGTCAGCGTCCATAAACCTCCACCCCACTGTTTGCAAGCTTGGGTTAATATGAATTCTTACATTCAACTGCCTTTCATACACTAAACATAGCTATTCCCATACTATAATTCTTTATATCTGGCATATGAGAGAGACATTCTGCATCTGTTCCTCTCTTCATGACATTCATTCAGCATAATTCCTTCTAGTTCCATCTTTATAGTGGCAAATTCATGATTATATCTTTTCTTATAGACAGTGTTCAATATATGCTACAGTTTCTTCATCCAATCAGATTTTCTTTGACTCTTGGTTTGTTTCCAGATCTTAGTTATTGTTAATGGTGCTGAAAAAAAATTAAGTGTTTTGGCCCTAGTGTAGATGTTGAGCTGTGGAATTGATAGATCATATGAAAGCTCAGTCCTTAACGGGAGAAGTGGTCGTACTATTTTCCAAATAGATTGAGCCTGTCGACAGTGTCATAAACTGTGAATGAGGTCTCTAGACCTGTACATTCAAACAAACAATTATCGCCTCCTCTTCCTACTCCTCCTTTTCTCCTGCTTCTTCTCCTTCACCTATTTTTCCTCATTTCTTCTCCCTCTTCTTTCTCACTATTTTTTTGTATACCAGTTTTACTGACATGAGATGTATTTCATGCTTCTTATGACTATATTTATTTTATTTTTGGTTTGGGGTAGTGTTGTTCAATTCTTCACCCCATTTAAAAAATATTTAATTGTTCAGTTTTTCATGTGCTTCAATCGTTTTGAATATGCCCCCTTTGTTAGATTCACTGTCACTGTCACTGTTCTCCTGTTGTTTATCGATTTGCTCGAGCGGGCCCTGTAATATCTCCATTGTGACACTTGTTACTGTGTTTGGCGTATTTCACTGAAAATGTTTTTTCCCAGTCTGTATAATGGTTTAAAATTGTTTTTATTGTAGCCATAATTTTTTTTGCATTGCAGAAGCTTCATATTTAGTTGTAGATTCATTTGTTTATCTTTGCTGCCATTTTTCTGGGTCAATTGCACCGAGTCACTGAAGGAGCTTCTGGATTCAATGTGTTGAAAGCCTTGATTATACTTTGCTTTATCTGACTTATAGATTCAGGCCTGGATATCAGGTTTATAATCTATTTTGAAATATGTGTGGTATGAAAGAGGGGGCTGATTATCCAAAAACAAACAAATAAAAGCTAAATTAAACACCAATATTCTAGAAATGGGCTGGAGCAATAGCACAGTGGTAGGGCGTTTGCCTTGAGTGCAGCCAGCCCGGCCAAGCGGGTTTGATTCCTCTGCCCCTTTCGGAAGCCTGGCAAGCTACCGAGAGTATTTCACCCGCATGGCAAAGCCTGGCAAGGTACCCGTAATGTATTCAGTATGCCAAACACAAGTAACAACAGGACTCACAATGGAGACATTACTGGGCCCACTCAAGCAAATTGATGAACAATGGGAGAAAAGTGTTTGTGTTTGTTTTTTATCCTGGAAACAATAAACTTGTACAGTATAGTAGCAGTCTATAAAATTAACACAAATGTCTATGGCATTTCTATATGAACACAATAAAGTAGAATGGAGACAAAGAATCGGAATAACCATTATCAATTACACCTCAAAATCAAGTGTCTATTAATCAACTGAACAAAAGAAGTAAAACACTAATGCAATGAAAAGTATACATCATTATTAAAAGAAGTAAAAGAAGACACAAGGAACGGAAAAATGTCATTTTTTTGTGAATTGGAGGATTAACATTTTTAAAATGACATTCCTTCCCAATCCAAAGCATTGTGCAAATTCAATGCGGTTCCTCTAAAAATATATCTGACATTTTTCAGACATAGACAAAATGTTGTAGAAATTTAAATGGAGTAATAACCCACATACAACTGAATTTCAAAATAGCTTTAGAATAAAGCAGATAGGAGGCTTCTCCTTTCCCAGATTTAAATTATGCTATAAATCTACAGTAATAAGACAGTGCAATATTGGAACAAAGATCAACAAATCATCAGATATATGAACAACAAAACTTTGACAAAGGAGCAAAGAGTATGAATTATAGCAAGGGGAACCATCTCTTCTCATTTTTGATAGTATTTGTTTTCTGCTGTTAAATTTTATAACACTTTATATAACTTTGATATTAGCCGTTTGTCAGATATGTGATCAAGAAATACTTACTCCCATTACTCACAGCATTGTTTTTGTTTTCTTTAGTTTTGTTGTATTTTTTGATCTCATAGCTCTCTCTAGTATTGTCTAGAGTTCTGCCTATATTTTCCTCAAAGTAACTTAGGGATTTACGTCTAATGTTAATATATTTGATCCATTTTGAATTAACTTTTGTACATGATGATAGTTAGGGGCCCAAAATCATTTTTACCATAGGAAACAGTTTTTTCCCAACAACCTTTGTTGAAGAGGCTTTTCTTGTTCCATTTCATACACCTAGATCCTTTCTTAAAGAATAGGCTCTATCTCAGTGTCTATGGGCTTTCAGCTCTTTTCCACTTGTCTGAGAGTTTTCTTCTATTTTAATACTGTAATTTTTGTTATTATAGATTTATAGTGTAATTCAAAGTTGTGCAAAGGAAAGTCTTCCATGTATTTTGTTTCCAGAATTACTTAGGATATTCTAGAGTTTCATTACTGCAAGTCAATTTAAAAGCTTTTGGTCAGATTCCTTAAAATATAGAAACCAAAGGTCCATAGAAATTTTATTGAAGATTCACTAAATTTATATATATATATATTCGAGAATATTATCATTTCATTAATTTGTTTTTTATTCTTTGTATTTTCTGGTCAAATGTTCTTCCAAAGATAGGAGTAGCTATTTGACTACACATATCTTTATTTTTTTATTTGGGGCAATACCAAACTGTGCTCAGAATCTATGCTGAGGACTGTAAGTGGTCCTGAGGATTGAATCCAGGTCAGCTACATGCATAATAAAAGCTTTAGCCCTTGTAATATCTGTCCAATCCCAAATGGTCATTTAACAAAGCTATTCTTTACTATCAGTTTTAAATTCCATGATATTTATTATTTCTTAGTGTAACTTAGATCGTTTTTCAAAATGTTTTCCTTCCTATTCAGTTTTATATAGAACCAATAATATAAAAATATTGCCATGCAGATTAATGGTACTCCACTGCGCTTTTACAGGTACCTTCATCCTCAAATTTTAACAGTACCACCAGTTTTAATCTCTATCCACACATCTCTTTGAAACATAATTGATGGTCTCCTGAACAGAGGTCCAGAAATACCTTATTAATACCCTTATTAATACAAAGGGCAACATCATTGTGAATCTAACCTTGTTTCTCTTCTACAAAGTCACTTTCATAAAGTACTTGTCATTAAATTCAATTCATTAAAGTACTGAATAATTTTTGATGTAGACAGGAAGAGTAGGGAAGCTCTCCCCTACCTCCAACACACACACACACACACACACACACACACACACACACACACACGCATGCATATTATAAAATTTCTGGAAAGTAATTAATTCACCAGCCCTAAGCCTGACCCACCTCCTGGATAAAAAAGGAAGAAGTGATAAGACATTTCCCAGCAGGAGACCCTGAGGAGATGAGACCCCTCTCTTGGAAAATAGGAGCCATAACAATGATGGTGGTGAAGGCCCATTATGTCCCCCTGTGTGCTAACAAGAGTCAAGGATTTGACTCAGTTGCAAGAGAAATGGGGGAATGTGGGGCCAACTACCAGGGAAAACAGGTGTAGCTCAGCTCAGTTTAGAAGAGTTCCTCCATTTCAAAGAAGTAGTCATTTTGTACCCAAAGCCTGCTTAGTGAAAAATCTATAAGCCTTGAGACATTTCTCAAAGATTGAAGAGTTACCCAGCAATCATGCCAGGCAGGATGTAGGATGCCTGTGGTTGGGCAGTTACAGAAGCCCCCAGATGGTAACAAGTAGACAAAAGAACAAAGGAGGAAGTCCCTTTCTGACTAGAGGGGATGGTCCTGACCGGTAAGCTCTCTCAGCTTTCTCAGCCTTCTGAAGTCAATGCTTGCTTGACTTGTGCAGAATAAAATTTCATACTATAAAGTTCATTGTTTTGTGTGGTTTTTTGAATACTGGACCCTAACAGTTTTCAACATAAATCATAGACTATTTACATTAACATGTACACACACAACTAAGATAAATAGATTAGATATTTTTCTGAAGTTAATAGATTTAGTTAGCAAATATGAAAATAAAGAGAGAAAAATTAGTGAGAATCTCATAAAATAAAGATAAAGAAAGTATAGCCCCCTGACCTGGGATTCATACCATTCCCAAATGGAATGTGCCAGACATTGTTATTACACTTAAATTTGGAAACTATAGAGTCATTTGTCACGTCAGTCAATTTTAGCATACCACTTGAAAAGTGAATAGGATATGAGGATCTAAAATTTTGTAGGATATTTTATTCGAAAATTACTGTATTCATGATTTAGAAGTCTATTTATGCACTCTTTAAAAAAATAATAGTGTATACTTTGTGACTATGCCAAGTAAATCAACACACATTGCAAAGTGGTAATCATGCTTTGGTAAGAGTACTTCTCTAGAGGTGCAAAAGGAAACAATAATTATTTGAGGTATGTAATAAGCTCTTCAAATAAATATTTATTATGAATATAATTTTTGTGATTTTAATTTTCACCTAAAATATTTGTGATAGATTTCAGAGAGTAAATTTTTAGTTCTGATGGCAATATCTTTTTTTTTCTTTTTGGGTCACACCCAGCGATGCACAGGCATTACTCCTTGCTCTGCACCTAGGAATTATCCCTGGCAGTGCTCAGGGGACCATATGGGATGCTGGGAATTGAACCTGGATCAGCTGCATGCAAGGTAAATGCCCTACCTGCAGTGCTATCACTCCAGCCCCAGTGATATCTTATAAATGCCCAGTTAAAAACATAACCAAATTTTTCCCCTCTTTTCCAAGGTGAGGGCACACTGATGTTACTCAGGTCTTATACCTGATTCTGCATTCAGGAATCACACCTGATTGCCTGGCTAAGGAGCCATGAGCAAGGCAAGTACCCTACTTCCTATATTATTCCAGACCAAAATCAGTCTTCTTGTTATTCTTTCAATATTCATTAGTGATATAGTAATAGTCATAGTGTTTGCAAAGATCTTAGAAAGAGGAAAGACAATTCTCATGAGAATTGAATGAAAATACTAAAAGGTTTGTTGTTTAAAGTAAATTATCTATTTTCTCTTTTGACTTGACTATCTTTTGTGGTATTTACTGGTTTTGGCATATGGAATACACCACAGATAGCTTGCCAGGCTCTGCCGTGAAAGTGGGGAACTCTCGGTAACTTACCAGGCTCTCTGAGAGGGATAGAGGCTTTTAGGGCAGCCTCTAATTGCCTTGGCAGGCATTCCCATGGGTCAAACTCTATTAGAGTCAAACTCTCATGGGTCAAACTCTATCAAATATGGTACGGCAATCCTGGAAGATGTGTATTAAGTGTCTTATGATGTGTTGGAAAGCGTCCTGGAGCGTGGCAGCAGCTGGGTAGTGGAGGTAGTGGAGGTAGTGGAGATAGTGCGGGTCTGCCGGTGAGGTATTTATTTCTGGTACAGGTAGGGTAGGTCTTCTTTGTGTAATCCCTGGGTCTCTGGTGGTTGGTGGAAGCAGACAGGGCAGGGTAGGGTAGGGCTCGTTGTTTTAATCCCTTGGTCACCTGTGGTTGGTCGGAGCACGCAGAGGATCTCTATTCCCGGTCCGTTGATCCTGGAGTCCAAGGTCTCAGAGTTCCACTTACCTGGTTCTGTGGGGCTTCACTCATGCATGAGCTACGCTAGCACATGACAGGGACACATGGAGACATTACTGGGGCCCGCTCAAGCAAATTGATGAGTAACGGATGTCAAGTGATCAATTGATCAAGTGATCTTTTGTAGTAAAATATTATAGTAGACTCATAATTTGTAATTTGACACTGATATTCATCCATCTTTTATATTTTTTATTAGTTCAGACCATTTGCATTTATTTGTTTCACTAAGAAAAATATGCTGTCTGGACAGGTTGAACTAAAGTTAGACCAGAGTTTTGTATGCTTATATTTGACTGCTTGTTACCTCTTTTCCTAGATAACTAATCTTTTAATATCAAAACTTTCAAATTATTCTCTTTCCTTATTAGCATGTCTTGTACTGAACTTAGACTATATTATTCTTATAAAATCACTTTCAAATGCATGAAATTATAATTAAAATATCATGCAGGAAAGTTATTAATTCAGTAAAGTTAAATAAGATGGATTTAAATAAATAAAACTAAATTAAATCTATTCCTGACAAGATGAGGCTTTTAAAAAGAAGAATACAATGATATAAGGCAATAAAAAGAGAGGGAACTACAAGTCATGACAATATTTGGATGTATGTATTGTGACTACTTTGATTAGATAATTCTGGAGCCGGAGTAGACTTTTAGTCCCCAATAAGATTGAACACTGCCTTAAATAATGCGGCAAAACCTTGCTGTTTTGTAAAACTTGAACATAGGAGTATTATTCTGTGTCATCTGTAAAATCCAAATATATGTCAGAATAGGGACATTTAACATAACATTTTGTAAAAGCTAAAGTATTAATAAGTGTTGTCATTGAGATATCACAATACAAGCTTTCTTTTCAAAACTGGTAGAGGGGTTGCCAATGTGTTTTAGAAGGTTCATATTATTAGCAGAGTTCATAAAAGAATCTTTCAAAGATAAATATTAAGTTAAAATATTAAGAAGAATGTGGCGGTATCATATGGGGTTGCAGGGGACTAAAACCTGTTCTGTCCCTTGCAAGGCAAGCACTTTACTGAATGTACTGTCTCCAACTCCATTAACATTTTTAAGTCAGAAGGAAGGGACATGAGCATAGACCAAGAAAAAAAAATTTCAAAAGAGACTGTGTTTTAGGCATAATAAGAAAGCAATAAAAAAATAATCTACTTCGGATGTCAGGAAGATACTTCAGAGAGATAGTCTATAGGGCAGCATGTCAGAATACCTAGTGCAATCTTCAGCATGGTCCCCAGAAAAGGACAACCCAGAACACTGAGCTGGGAGTAACTTCTGAGCATTGCCATGTGTGGTTCTAAAACAAAACAAAACTCAAAAATAAAATACCAAAAGAAATAGTAGTTTTTGAAATCAACCAATCCTATAACTTAAAAGTGATACTTGTAAGTTAATATCACTCATTTATTTTAGATGTTTTCTTGTGTGGGCTGGAGCAATAGCACAGCAGGTAGGGCGTTTTCCTTGCACACAGCCACCATGGCTGACCCGAGTTCGATTCCTCCACCCCTCTCGGAGAGTCCGGCAATCTACCGAGAGTATCTCGCCCTCACGGCAAAGCCTGGCAAGCTACCCGTGATGTATTCAATATGCCAAACACAGTAACAAGTGTTACAATGGAGAAATTGGGCCCACTTGAGCAAATCGGTGAACGGCAGGACAGTGACAGTGACAGTCTTCTTGTGTGAACCAAAGTACATCAAGAAATAATTTCCTTTTGGGTTAGACTTTCAGCTTGAATTAGCATAAACCTTCCAGGTGTGCCCCCAAACCACAAAAATTATACAATCTAAAGTGTCATATAATAACTATGGGTTTTCTTTTAAGCCCTGACAGTGAAATATTTTTAAAAATTCCTAATTGCCCTATTCCTTATTTTCAACATCTGAAAACAAGGCATAACAATAATGTGCACCATACAGTGTTGAGAGGATTAAATCTAATGCATATTATATACTTAGAATTTTAACTAGCAGGTGATGTTTGATGAAGATTAAGTATTAAAATAATTATTAATGTTATCAACATGATTTGAGTACAGAAATGTTTTATTACTTAGTTTCTGGCATTTATCACTGTGACAGAAACTATGTCCTCACTAACCCTGGATTATAATGAAACACAAGTGAGGTCATTAAAGTACAGAACACATTAAATAAGGTCAACTTAGCCTTTATCTTTTTACCAATTTAGAGTACCCATGTATTATTCCTGAAAATTAACATTGGCAATGATAATAGCATTTCAACTTTTCCTTAAAATTAACTTTAGTAATAATAATAGCATTTTAATGATGAATATTTACCCTAATTTTCTGAAGGTGATGTTTTATTAAATGACTTCCAAAAGATAAATTTATTAGAGTATTCAAATAACACTCAAATTGAAAAAAATCAGTCTCACACTATTTCTTAAAAAAGGTTAAAATGTTATAGAGTAGTTACTTATTTACTATTTACTGGACTTGATATACATAATGACTTGTATTATAAAAATAAGTGTAAAATTCATAAATTAGGAAAACCAAAAGTCAGATTCCTAGTATTCATGTTAAATTAAAAAATAAGAAATTCCATTCTCAAACCCAGATATTAAGACCAAAATAATTTTTTAAATTATTTTACCGGGTTAGTTTTTTGGCAATGGGCTTAAAAGATCAGAGTTACTTTATCGCTAAAATAAATAAGAAATGGAGATGTTATAAATTATAACTATATACTAGGCTGCAAGATTATTTAGAAAATGTGAAGCTACAGTTTGCTATATGGATTGCCTGACTTAGAAATCTAAAGTTCAAAAAACATTCTACAATTAATATGTAATTTTAACTTTTAGTTTACTTTAACATCATTTAAAATACCATTAAATTATCTCATGCCAGTGAGAATGGCATATGCAAGAAAGATAGGAACCAGAGTTTGGGGATATATTTTGAAAAAGGAATCTAACCACTGACAAAGTATTGTCTGGTTCAGTCTATTTATAAAAAATATGCATGTTTCTCAGAAAACTAGGAATACGGCTTCCATATAACCAAGCACTGCCACTTTTTAGTGTCTATCTTCAAAAACCAAAACATTAATTTGAAAAGTTATGTTCATGCTTATGTTCACTATGGCACTTGGTACAAGAGTCAGAACTTGGAAACAGATCCAAAATTCAAAGTCAGATAGATTATTGAAGAATTTTTTATATAGATACAGCGTTTGATATTATACAGCCATAAGAAAGGATTAAAAATTCAGTTTGCTGAAACTTGAATAAGAATTGTGGGTATTATGCAAATTAAGTTAGTGAGAAAAGGTCAAGTATGAGTTGGTCTCACTCATTTGTGGTATATAAAGAAGACAAAATGATGATGGCAAGCAAGAACTTGATTCTGGATCACAGAATTGAGAATGCTAAGAGGGGGAAGGAGAGGGAATGATATATCACTATATCTATATAACATATAGATATGTAATGTATCTTTATATCACTAGAGGTGATATAAAGATATTGCTTGAGGGTCTGGAACACTTTGATGGTAGAAAGGCATGTTGACTATCTACACCAAAACCACAAATACCAAAAATTTGAAAAGCAGCTTATACAATCTAGTATAATTAAATTTAAAAAAATGAGTTTAATAAGGCAGTAGAGGTGGTTGGAGGGCAACTAGAGATATGTGTGGGGGGAGGTTGACAATGGTTTGGGATATGAGTTGAATTACTATGTAACTAAAGCTTTTTAAAGGGGCTGGAGAGATAGCAGAGCGGGTAGGGAGTTTGCCTTGCACGTGATTGACCTGGGTTCAATTCTCAGCATACCATATTGTCCCCTGAGCACCTCCAGGAGTAACTCCTGAGTGCAGAGCCAGGAGTAACCCCTGTGTGTCGCCGAATGTGACCCAAAAAGGAAAAAAATAAAACTTTTAAAAAACAATATTATAAATTACTATACCATCATTTACCTTAATATTCTTATTTATATTCAATATCTGTTATTGAAAGTCAGTTTATTTGCTTATTTTATGTCAATTGCTATTTCATCTTATATATACAATTTAAATTATTGATATATTTTAATGCATGTACTATATTCTTACCATTTCTTCTTTTTTCTCATTTTATAAATATTGTTTGATAGGGACAACAGAAAGAGCTCAAAGATACACCAGCAGCCCTAAGATACACTAGCATCATATGGTCACCCAAGCACCTGTACCATAGGGAAAAACCCATGAAAAATATGCTGGGAATAACCCCTAAGTACTGCTACATGTGAGCCCTAAATAAAATATTATATTTATAACAATAAATAGTTAATTATGTTTAAGGCTATTTACAAAACTGTTTGTACTCATGCTTAGAGTACAAAACTACTGTCCATCCAACACCACAAGAGTAACAAAGACCTACCACAACTCTCCTAGTGTTATTTCGACCATATTCTTCCTCCCCCACACTCCACACCCCACTTATTAACCTCAGTACTGAAGTCAAACCTCTTCAGTACTGAAGTCAATGGAATGTTGTCATTAGATAATGCTCAGATGTGTGTGTGTGTGTGTGTGTGCGTATGCTTCATTTCTTAATATACTGCATATGTGTGAAATCATCTGGAAATATCTTTCTCTTTAGCACTAATTTTACTTAAACACTTCTAATTCCAAGTTTTAATGAAAGAAAATGTTCCATATTTTCTTAAAGCTAAATAATATTCCACTGCATATAAACCACAGATGCTTAATCCACTTGTCTTTAAGATCCCAAGACAAAATGGTAGAAATTAAACACAAAATGAAAACTGGGAAAACCTCTAACAAATTAAAGATAAGCAGTATTGCAGTTGAACAAAAAATGAGTCAAAGAAGAAATAAGACAATTGTTTTCTTCACTTGATCGCTTGACTTCCCATTAATCATCGATTTGCTCGAGAGGGCGCCAGTAACGTCTCAATTAGTCTCTGTCGTGTGCTAGTGTAGCCCAATGGCATCTGTTCATTCTAGGAACACGAAGAGCCTCAAACTGATCGTTCAAGATCTTGATGAAGAAGTCTGACTATCTGGTAGGTGAGTGGCCAAGTGGTCTCTTGACGTTCTGTGGAATCCAGTCGGTAGCGGCTCTAGTCCAGCGGTCATCTCCAAATCTCATTACTTGTCCAGCCCATCTGATTTTTGACGATTTGGCAAATGAGACAGTGTCCCTGATTCTTGATCATCGATGAAGGTCGGAACTCCGGATTCTTTTTCTCATTTGAGTCAAACTTGATATTCCAAGCATAGCTCTTTCGATACCTCCTTAGGAGACCCGAATAGCGTTCTCATTCTGTTTGCATAGGGCCCAGGTCTCTGAGGCATATGTTAATGCAGGAAGAACAGTGGAATCAAAGAGATGTTCCCAGAGCCGGAGGTTCTTTGTCCTCTTAGCTATTTCTTAGACACTCTTGAAGGCGTTCCAAGCCGCTCTCTTCCTCCTGTGCAACTCAGGTGCCAGGTCATTCATCATGTTGTCTTCTCGACCTAGGTACACATAACTGTTGCATTCAGAGATGGTCGATCCATTGAGAGCGAATGTAGCGTCAGGAACGAGGCTGTTTCTCATAAACATTGTCTTTGTAAGATTCAGCTGTAGTCCCACCTTTCCACACTCACGGATGAAGTCAGCCAGCATTTGTGCTGCTTGGCTAATGTTTGGTGTTATTAGAACAATGTCATCAGCAAAGCGGAGGTGGTGTACGTGCATTGAAAGTACAGACAATCATTTTTGTCTTCCTTCATTTTGGCAGCCTAGTTCGGTCGTGAGATTTTATCAGCCTCTCCTTCCTCATCCTTCTCAACGCTGCCCTATTAGTGACAACTTCAAGGTCACACAAATGAGAACCATTGTAATTACTGGTTTTGGCATATTGAATACACAATGGATAGCTTACGAGGCTCTGCTGTGCGGGCGGAATACTCTCAGTAGCTTGCCAGGCTCTCCGAGAGGGATAGAAGCTTTTGGGGTGGCCCCTAATTGCCCTTGTAGGTGTTCCCATGGTTCAAACCAAATTTGAACCCTACTTGAATTCTTTTCTTTGGTTTCTTAGGTTAATTCTTTTCTTAGGTTAGTTGTATTTTAGTTCTTTTGTAGTGTAGATACCAAGGGTAAAATAGTAAATGTTTATGCTTTTATGTACAAAGTTCCTGAGATTTACCACCACCAGAAGAAGCCAAATGCACAGACATTTAATGTCAAAGACAAGTACCTAACTTAAAAATGTCCAACTGAATTCTACTTTCACTATCTTATAATACAGGACCAAAAAAAAAATAGTTTCACTCTCTGAATGGCATGTGTATCTAGTGCAAAAGTACTATTTTAATGATGAAAATCTAACTCGATGAATAGAACTTTATAATAACTCATCTGGTTACCCATAAGCTACCTTTTATCTTGACATTAGTTTTGTTTTTGCCTTTTATTTAGGTGTAAAATCTTATGCTTATGCACGCTGAAGGTTGTGTGTTCACGGGCTATCTGGACGGCTCTCTCTTACTACCCGCATTCAGTGCTCTTGAGTCTCTGTGTGTGGCCTAGATCAGGACAGCTGTTGGCCAAGGGCAGACAAAGGAAAAACTGAGGGCCAGGCTGGTCGGTATCAATTGTAGTTTATTCCAATCCTCTTCACTCCTGTTCTCTGCCTCCTTCTGTCCTGGGCCCCAATCTGGAACCTTTCCCTTCTGGCTCTGACTCTGGGTCTCTGTAGCTCAAGCCCTCTCACTTCTGACTCTGTCCCTTCCGAGCTTACATTCTTAGTTTATATAGCAACTACGAAGGGTGATGACACAAAGGTGGGTTGACCATTAACAAATCAACAAAGAGAGGTAAGACCACTCCTCCAGGAGGTTAACTCAAGGATAAAAGTCTCACTAATAAAAATTTTTAAAAAATCATCTCATCTAAAGAGATTACTCCAGATTACTAGGAGATTTGCTCAAGTGTGGGATCCTAACAAGGGTGTGTTCTTTCCTCAGCTAGTAATTGACTTAAATAGTTGTAGTAAATCTACTTCTAATATTTCTAACAAAGTCATTCTGTATGAGCACAGTAGGAGATATAAACTTACAGTTTGGTTCTTCCTGAGAACATCTCACTATATGTTCCGCAGTCCTCAGGCCAGGTTAGACTTCCTAGGTCCAGCAGGGTCCTAGTCTCATCATTACTTACTTTTGGATCATGACAGCATTTGTCCATGATCATGCCCTCAACTTATAGTTGAGTATCGTGGTGCTTTGGCCTGGCCCATTTCGATGCCAGGGTAGCTCACAGTTTGCTCTGGGCCTATTCAATCCCTCGTCAGGAACCTGCTTTTGGGGTACTAGGAACTAAGGGCAACTGAGTCAAGAAAGCAGATGCCCAGGAGTAAATATTATTTGGAATCAACTCCCAAGTTACAAAGCATAATACTTAACTGTCTTCCTGTGTCCATACAGAAAGGACATTGCTTACAATTACAAGTTCAATGTCCTTCGAAGGATCTGATCTTACAAGCTAACAGAATCTGATTAGGGAGAAAAGGTGATTAACTGTCTGGGGAGAAGAGCACAGAGAAGAGTTTACAGATAAACAGAGGAATGGGAATGACTTGGGAGCACTGGAATGGGTGTGCCCGATAAACCTAAGCTACCTGAGGAAGGACAAAACAGTATTATCCTACATTTCTGTAGACAGATAGTATTAAGGTTTAACAGAGGGTAATTCTGAATAATTTTTGCTTGACAGTTTAGATACTACATAAAAAGAACTATTCAATCAAAGGCTATGCTTTTATGATGTCATTTCTGACCCTTAGTAAAGGACCTGACTGTTAATGCATAAAGATATCTGGTTAACATGACTATAATTACCATAATTTTACACCTATTAATTTTGTCTGTGGAATTAATTTCCATAACTTATGACTTGAAACAAAAACATAAGCCTTGCTCCATAATTTTCAAGAGAAAAATTCTTATAAACCTCATAAATGCCAAATGATTTTTTTGGTGGGGCTTTTTGGTTGTTGCTCGTTTTGTTATTACTGTATCCTCCAAACCAGTCTCTCATTAAAATTCAAACAGCTGTGAAATGGCCAGATGATTTGAAGATTAAAGGGAATGTGAAGTGACCTTCATCCATGCTGAACAAATAGAATATTACAAACATACTTTCCAGTTGAAGTTACACAAAGCAAATTAAGAAATACCTAGGGCTATAATTTACTACAAAAATGTTTCTTAAATTTCTGACAGTTTCATTTAACTGACTAATTAAATTTGCTTGTAGGCATTTTAGAGATGGAGTCTAATAACTGCACTGTCATTTGGGAAGAAAATGAAAATTACTTTTTTGTGAGAAATATTTGTAATGGTCCAGGTCTCCTACTAAACATTTGACAAATATCTGTAAGTATTTATGCCTAGTTATATTAGATGATAATGCCAGTTCTATTAAAAGGTGATTAAAAGAAAGTCTTACATGTAATAGCTTGAAACAATATATAAATCTACATTTATTGAAGAACCTACGAGGAGAGAATTTAAAATCTACTTCTACATGAAACAGATGCAATTTCTACAATTTGTTTATTCATTTCATAATGTGAAGATATTTTATTTCCTAGCTCTCTATATTTGGATAATATTTTTGTCATAACCCAGGAAATCCCTATTCTCAATGAATAGAATTTCCAAGATTTCAATTAGAGACTATTATGAACACTTATAATTTAGAGTTTTCTACAACATAAGTTTATACATTGAAAGGGCTAAATTATTTTTGGTTTACCTCCAAGGAAACCAAATACTAACCCATTTTTGAGGCATGTTGTAAAGCTGCAAAGAAAATATTGAAATTGAGTTTTGCAAACAGTATCTTCAGGTGAATCAGAATAAAATACTATGCAATCTTCGGTAATTATATCCTAGAATTGTGGTTAATGGTCAAAACACTGTTTTCTCTTTTTATTCTCTTTAGAAATAATCTAGGATCTTGGCATATAAGATAAAAAGTGCTTGACAACGTTTAATAATTATCTCCTTTCATTATGTGTAATTGTGTAATACATTTCATAAAATATCTATTTAAAAGAAAAATGTGAAAGCTAGAATTATACAATTTTTTGCTAACTACAAATTCTTGAATGCTCTGTGAGAAGCAGATTAGCTCACAGTATAAAATTTTACTGAATATGTACACATAATTATTCACATTTAGTTCAGTTCCTTTTTTAACCTTCCATTAACATATCAACCTTTAAACTCTTTAAAGTCGTTGAGTAATATGTGCTCATTGTGGAATGCCTTTATACCAGTAATAAAATCCTCCACATATTGTTTTTCTTTGACATAAATTTTCTCAGTTGATTTGAATGAAATGATTGAATTACAACTAAATTAGTTGGGTGTGGCATGCAGAAAAGAATGAGTTTAAGGACAAATCTCTGGTGGCCTTTCTAAAACTATTTTATTCCGCCTGTCCAACTGATTCATTTTTTTCTTTCATCAATATGAAAAAAATATTTGGCATTCCTCATATTGGAATTTTACCCACATCACACCCTGACATGTGTAGTTTCAATGCTCACTCTCTTCCTCATATTTATCTAAATATAAATATTTTAATTCAAAAAATATAAAATATAAATACTCAATTTTCTAACAAAAGTGAGTAAATAGTTTCATTGTAACAAAATATACAATTATTAATGTTAATAATAGAAAAACTGAGATAATTTTAATGGCTGCACAGTAAATTTAAATCAATATCACAAAATCCTATCATACAATCCCAATTTATTTTGAATGAATAATTTAAACAAAAATTAGAAAATTTCATATTACATCATCCAAACTCTAAACAATACTTAAGATAGACAATTTTTACCGTATTTAAAATACATTAGTCACACAGAATTAAGTATTCCTTGTATTTAATTAGTATGAGTATTAGTACTGGAACCGTGAATATTTCAATACATGTGTGTGTGGCCAGTGGGGAGGCAGAGGTGAGGGCAAGACAAGGTACATCTTGTATATTTATGATCGTTCCTATTATTATAATTTATTTTTATTTGTGTATTTTTGTTGCTCAGAGGCTATTCACACTTCTGAGTATGTGCTCTGAGGACCATATAGGACACCAGAATGAACCCTGGAGCGCCAACTACAAGGTAAGTGTTCCACTCCTTGTACTTTCAAGACCTGAGTATCTTTTAAGGAAGTGGGTATCAGGGTTTTTTGTTTGTTTGTTTTGTTTTGTTTTGCTTTTTGGGTCATACCAGGCAGTGCTCAGGGGTTACTCCTGGCTTTACACTCAGGAATCACTCCTGGAGGCGCTCAGGGGACCATATGAGATGCTGGGAATCAAAGCTGGGTCGGCCGCGTGCAAGGCAAATGCCCTACCCGCTGTGCTATCGGTCCAGCCCCAGTGGGTATCAGTTTTGGATTGTGAGGCAATGGAAAATGAAGACAGTTTGAGTACTGAGTATCTTGGAATATTTTTGAATTTTTTTCACATATAGGAAAAATAAAAATTAAAGTAAATTAATATTGATAAGAATAAAGAAATAATAATGATAGCAGTTAGCTAGGAAAAGGGAATGCTTAGTTGTTACTATTTAATGTTGTTCTCAACACATACACATCTCTATCTTATTCTACCATTGTTGCAAAGTTGAACTGTAAATTTTTTATATTCTTCATATATTTATTATTTTCACTTTCTTAAGTAAACATTATTATTATTATTGCTGACATGTTTTTCAGTTTTTAAATTGTGGATAATTATGAGAAAAATAATGAGATTTTTCCCTATAGTTCCCACTTCATGTAACACAAAGAAACTAATTATTAAAATTAGTTTGCTCTTGGGGGTGGAGCGATGGCACAGCGGGTGGGTAATTTGTCTTGCATGTAGCTGACCCGGGTTCGATTCCCAGCATCCCATATAGTCCATCAAGCACTGCCAGTGGTAATACGTGAGTGCAGAGTCAGAAGATAAACTTCCATTCTATAAAAGCTAAAATAAGAGAATCATATATGATCCAAGGCAGGCTGTGATCAGAAGATAGTTTTGAGGAAATTCAGATTATTTGTACATTTTCAGAATGTTCACGGGGTTGATGTTTGAGTTTGCATATAGGCTGATAAAGAAGATAAGAAGAAAAAGTAAATGAATGTAAAAGAAAAGGATTATAGAGAACATCACTTCACCTTGACTCCACTATAACAGCTAAAGAAAGCCTGGTCATAACACTATCTGAATATCACTGAAAATGCTCTATAAGAACAATGCCCAAGGTCTGACCTTGGGAGTATACTATTACCAGGATTATTCTCATCTATAAAATCAGAGAGTTGGATAAGTTGGAATTGAAAGTCCCTTTCAAGGCAAATTCAAAACTCCTATTCGTTTATAGGTTACTGGGAATTTAAAATAAAATGCATAGTCTTCACGGGGTTTCAGTCAAATGAATCATTTATTTGCTCTAAGGCATCATGGGAAAATGTACTTTTAGTTATGTGCCTTCTGAAGAAATGATCAGTATCTTATTGTTTCAGAGGTGGTTTTAAAGGGAGAGGGATGAAGATGTGATTAAAGAAAAAAAGTGAGCTCTGTGATTTCTCTTAGCTTTCTTCTGCAGTATTGGGCTTCAGAAATAGCTTTAAAGGAAATGAACTATGTTTTTCCATTGTTTGACATAGTAAAGAAAATAGATACACAGCTTTCCAGGGCTTGTCACTAATTTGAAAATTTACTAAAGTTTTTTAATTGAACAGCATCATGATTTTCTATATGTGAAAGTAGATGCTTAGCTTATTTCTTTCACAAACATGTTGAAGAGGTTTGGAAAACAGTCAATGAAAGAATTTAAGCAGAGAAACACAAAAATAATGATGTTTGTAATCATCATCATATTGCTATTTATTTTTACTGAGTGACTCCATTTGACTCATAAACCCAACATCCTGCAATGAAAACAAATGCTCTCTCTCCTTGTAAATTCACTTCATGTGCTTTCAGGGAAAACAAAATTGCCTGTTGTTCAACATTTCAGAAGGTCATTTTTATTTAATTTCTCAATTTTCAAGCAAGGAAGGGATTTAAAATTGTGTTTTCAAATATTCTTTATGTCATTCCAATTCCAATTCAATTAAATCCATTTAAATAGCACCAAGCATACTTCTTATAAGCAGCAGGTTTCAGAAAGCAATGAAAGAGTAGGAGACCATGATGATCAGTAAAGACTGTATCATGTTCAGATGTCAACTCCTAAAATGTCACTGTTAATAAATATAAAATACCATTAAACTTATTTGTCTTTAGAAATAAATCACACAGCTATTTTTCATTTTAATAGAATGTTTTTAAAAGACAGCATTATTTTATTTTATAGTACATTATTATTGTTATTATTGTTTGGTTTGATGGTTACACCTGGATGTGCTCAGACATCACTCCCCAGTATTGTTCAGGGACCGTGTGTGATGCCTTAGGATCTAATTCATGCTGGTCACTTGAAAGGCCAGCCATTACCTACTGTACTATTTTGTTTTGACATGTAGTCTTAGTAGTAGTAGTAGTAGTAGTAGTAGTAGTAGTAGTAGTAGTAGTAGTAAACATGGGGAGAGAGGGTGAGCCTAGCATTGATCAGGACCTAAGGCTTCCTGGGCAATGCTTGTAAGACCTCTGGGGGAAATGTAGCACCTAAGATCAAATTCAAGTCCTCATACTGCTCTGTATAGCACTGTCCTCCCATTGTTCATTGATTTGTTCGAGCGGGCATCAGTAATATCTCCATTATGAGACTTGCTGTTACTGTTTTTGGCATATCAAATACATGAATTATGGGTAGCTTGCCAGGTTTATCTTGTGGGTGGGATACTCTCGGTAGCTTACTAGGCTCTCTGAGAAGGATGGAGGAATTGAAGGCAGAGGAATCAAACTTGGTTGGCCTGGTTGTCCACATGCAAGTCAAACGCCCTACCCACTGTGCTACTGCTCCAGCCTTTGTCCTCATACATTAGAGATACATTATCTAACAGTTAAGTCACATTTCTGATTCCATCCCCCCAAAAAAAAATTTGAATTCCATTTATATCCAGAACATTTGACTTCAGTTTGATGACTATTTATGTTTAATGACTTGACAATAACAATAGCAGCTTATTTGCCAGATGCTATTTTAATGATGGAGTTCACACTATTATATGTAATGTGCTTATTAACCAATTTAATCATCATAATACAAAAAATCAAGTGAGAACTATTGTCATTTTATTTTAAAGCTTAAGAAATTAGGTCACATGAAGGGTAAATAATAATTTGTTCAAGTCATAGCTACTGATGGCACAACTGAGATTTGAATGTAGGAGGCTGAATATTCTTGGCTTGTTGTGGGACTCTATCACTGTACATAAGTAGTGATTTTGCCAACACTATAATTTCCTGTGATATGCTCACATAAAGTGCTAAATAACTGAATCAGAACAGAAATTAATGCATTTGAATGAGAGCTATAAAGTACAATTTTAGATCTAACACTTTTCTTGACTTACTGCTTGATCTATAACAACTCACTTATGTTCCATGGAAATAATACAGAATGATAGTAAAAATAAAACTATATATATTTATAAGCATTTTTCAAATTACAATCTTATGATTAAAAACTATATTTATTTTGTCTAAAATTAAGTGATGTAGCTCAATCTACCTACTGGAAATATAAATGTTTTTGCTATAAAAATAAAGAAGAAAATGCACGCTATATATTCTTAAGATTTTGTTTTTGTTTGTTTGTTTGGGAACACATGACTGTGCTCAGAGCTTACCGCCGACTTACTCATGCCTTTGAGCTCAGGGATCACTTATGGAAAGCTCAGGTGACCACATAGGATTTCAGAGATTTCAGAACAGGGATGGAATGTGCAAATCAAGTTTCTGACCATCTGTACTATCTCTGCATGCCATTATTAAGATATTATTTGTAATTATTTTGTATAGAACAAATTGGTTCTTAATAATAAAACAAAATTGGGTGGGACCAGAGCAAAATTACAGCAGGTAGGGCATTTGCCCTGCATGGTGCCCACCAAGTTCAATACCTGGAATCCCAATGGTACCCCAGGCATAACCATGAGTAATTACTGAGTGCAAAGCCAGAACTAACCCCTAAGCATCACTGGTGTAACCCAAAAAGCAACGGGAAATAAATAAAAAAAACAAATAAAAAATAAAACAAAATAAAACAGTTAAGTGAAACTCAAAGGCATATATTAGATATTACAAAAACATAGATCATAGCCTTATATGTGAGTTCAATATATTTTAACATAAAATACAGGAGAGTTCCTTTCCTTCCTCCATTAATGTCTTACATGAGTTGCCTGTGTATTATAAGGTTAGTGTCTAGTGTCTTTGAATTTATTCCATTGTCCTCTTCATCAAAAGGTACTGGAAAAAATAGTAAACCACATTCAAAAAATTTAATCAGATTCATATCTCTTACTATATACAGATGGTAAAGATGAAATAAAGAAATCAATATTGTATCTGGGTTAATAAAATATATTGCAGAAACAGACAGACATCACTTCTCTGTTGATATTAGGGATGTTGTCAATGCCTCAATACCATTAGCAAAGAAAAAAATGCAAAAAGTAAAGAAATGAAATGCATCAAACTACAATGTTTCCACAAGGCTGAGCTATAATATGGCAGATGGGGTGCTTGCTTTGAACACAAGTCAATCTCGCACCACGAATGGTACTTTAGCCCACCAGGAGAGATCCCTGAGCACCAAGCCAGGGTTAAGTCCTGTGCACAGCACCAGAGTGTGGCCCAAACCAAAACTAAACAATACACAAATAAATAAATAAAATGTTTCCTCAGTATGAACAAAATGGTGGCTATATGAAAAAGATATACTATTAAATGGAAGAAACTATTTGCATATGGACATCAAATGTCTAATTATCAAGATTTAAGCAGCATTCCCAAGCTCACAAAGAAAATTACTAATAGTGCTATTCAAAAAATAGAAAGGTGAACTTAACAAACATCTCTTCAAAGAATATGATAGGAGAAGAGAGACATCAACACTATAGCCAGGTAAGACTTTAATACTCCACTCTTCATATCAACAGATTAAAGAGAAAGTCAGAGGAAAAAGGAACCCTGAATGAGGAATTGGAAAATAAAATTGAGTCATGAACAGGACCCTCCAAATCCACAAAAGAGGAATACAGATTCTTTTCAAAGCATGAAAAATTATTAAAAATAGACCACATGCTGGAGGATATATATATATATATATATATATATATATATATATATATATATACACAATTCAATACTACTGTTAGGGTCTGAGCTCAGGACAGCCTCACCTGTCAAGGAAAACTCTGAGAGACCAAGTCCATGCAAAAGCAAGAGGTTTATTCGAGCATGCTCAGGCTCACAGCATGACCACAAACCGTCAGTGACTGAGAGCCCGTAGCCTCTTCAAAGGGGGCTTTTTATAGGGCATCTTCCCGCGCATTTCAGAAAGCCCGCACACAAATCACCCAATACATTTGAATTATCACATTAGATGCTGCACGCAGGAAGCCAATCATTTTGCAACAAGCCATCAGCACCAGCCACTCTCTTCTGTACCTGTCACCAGGCCCTCCCACCGGGCAGTCAATTAGGCCTTTTCATTAGGCCTTCTCTGACCTTGTAGCCTTATCTGGTGAATTCCAGGTGCAGGGAGGACATGGGGGTACTTGGTGTTGGGCCTTGTTAGGCGGATTCCAGGACAAGGAGATGCCTCATTAGGCCTTCTCCGGCCTTGTGGCCTTATCTGGAGAATTCCAGGGGCAAGGAGGAGATGGGGGTACCGGGTGTTGCTAGCCTGCCGCAGCTGCAGGACGGGATATGGGCTGGGACTTGCTTTGCTAGGGCCCAATTGTCATGGGGCTATCTTTCACTACATAGCTAAGAAATGATAAAATCAAGCAACATGAATGGAACTGGAAGACACAACACTGAATTAATTAAGTCAGAAAAAGAGAAACAAATGATGATATCACTTATATGTAGTATTTAGAATAACTTGATGATAGAATGTAATTAATGTGGGGATGCTTAGACAACATTTGGCTCCAGGGTATAGGTAGAAATGTAATGGAAGGAGGGGAAGAAGAGATAGATGAGAAGCAATGAGCCAAAGGGGTAAGAGAATTTAGGTACAAAGGTTGTGTTAAGGAATGATAGAGCTAAATATCTAAACCACAGAGTCAACAACACTGAAACCATGAGACCCAAGCATTATCAGAAAGATGCTTGTAAGATGGTAGGTGAGGATAAGGAAGTGAAGCTGGGAACATTGGTAGAGGAAAGTTGACACTAGTGTTGGTGCTAAAACATTATATGTCTAAAATAGCTATGAAAAACTTTGTAAATCATAGTACTTTAATAAAAATTTTTAAAAAGTAGTAAGATACCTAAAAACATTAAATGTGAAAGAGAATGATGTGACACTATTCCTATTTTCACTGAATCTTCCCTTGTTGTCTCCGTTCTCCATAGATTAGAGATTTTATATTTTACATACTATATGTTAAGTTCTATAATTAATATTTGTTTTAAGTGAATGTTATGTTTATGTTTATATTCTATACATTTATTATTAGCATATTTCCACCTTATCATTTAATGTACTTGTAGTTTTTGGTTTTTTGTTTTCCTAATTAAATATTTGTCTCAGATTTTTAAAAGTTATTACAAAATACTTAAAATGGAATTCTTCTCTAGAGTTTCTATGAAGTCAAAATTATTCTAATAACTAAAGCAGACATAGTTCTTATTAAAAAAGAAAACAAACTGATAACTGTGATGGAATTTGATGCAAAGATCTTAAACAAGATCTTAGTGAATTGAATCCAACAGGCTACAAAAGAATTTTATAATACTATCTAGTGGCATTATTTCAGGGGCACTAGAATTGTCCAGTGCATGCATATCTATTAGTTTACATACCATATTTTAGCACTGCACTGTTCTCCCGTTGTTCATTGATTTGCTCAAGCAGGCCCAGTAATGTCTCCATTGTGAGAATTGTTACTGTGTTTGGGATATTGAATATGTCACAGGTAGCTTGCCAGGCTTTGCTGTGTGGGTGAGATATTCTCAGTATTTGCCAGGCTCTCTGAGAGGGGCAGAGGAATCAAACCTGGCTTGGCCGGGCCAGCAGCTTGCAAGGCAAATGCCTTACCACTGTGCTATCACTTAAGCCCATACACCATATTAACAAAAGAAAAGATAAAATCATATGATCATATCAACAGATGTAGAGAAAGTTTTAACAAAATTCAACGGTCATTCCTGATAAAAATCTTCAAAACCATAAAATATGGGAACATACCTCAACATAGTAAAAGTTAACATGCAACAAAGCCACAGTCATCATCAAATGCAATGAAAAACTTGATGTCTTTCCTCTAAGATCAAGCAAAAAGCAACAAAAATCACTGCATCCAAATAAACCCATATAATTTTGTAAGTTTTCACCACAAGTAGTAAGGCAAAAAGAATAAATGAAAACACTTTGCCTGGCCTCTTTTTTTAGGACAGTTGGGTTTTTTCTTCTTTAATTTATTTATTTTACAAAATTGTTCAGACGTCACTGGGCCTGCTCAAGCAAATCGATAAACAACGGGAGGACAGTGCAGTGCAGTGCAGTTCATGGTGATTTGTTACAGACACTCAATTCCGGCACCAATCCACCCACCACTGCGCCTTCCCACCACCATTATTTTCAATTATTTCAACCACCCCTATGTATTTCCCCATAGTGAGCCTTCAGTAATTTATTTTATATTCCTTTTTGTAAATAAATTGCTAAAAGAATGAATCCCATTACATCCCATCCAATCTGGTATGCTCCTCCTGATGTATCAGTGTTGTATAGTTTGAAATGTTGTGCAGCCATAAATGTGGCCACATATTCCAGAAAGTCAAAAATTTTTAACAGAGTGAGATACAGCTGGAGTTATATTTTCAACAGGGTGGCAGGTTTGAAGTTTGTGTATGAGTGCTGGTGCTTTCAGAAGTACAGGGAGATGGGTAGAGGTAGCTCAACCCAAACTCTGAAAGCCTGGACATTTAAGTCACAAAACCTACATGCCTGAGTTTTTCAGCAGATTAATTTCTGGGTGTGGCTTACCACAAGCAATGGGCTGTATCTGGAAGCATGGCGGTAATTGTGGATCATGGAGGTTTTTGGCCATCAGGATTGTGTTTGGGTGAACACTGGGCTCACTACCCTCCCCCCTCCTAAATCACCCCATCCAGGGTGTCCCCAGTGACTCAGTCTTTTGCTGAGTCAAAAGAATGTCTTATTGATATCTTTTGAGATTTATTTATGAGTCGCTGGATCATAGATCTTGCATGAACTAACTTGGTTGGCACCAGAGATGGTTCATGGGGGAAGGTAGCCTATCTCAATCCTTGGAAGCCTGAAGATTTCAGTCACAAAATCCGTCTACTTGATTAATTTCTGGATGAGGATAATCCTGAGCTGAGGACTTTGGCTGAGAACATAGCATTTGTCTGACTTGAATACACTAAATATTCTGCTGAATTGTCAATAAGCAGGGCTACATAACATATTTATATCTCAAAGAATAATTAATTCAGGGGTGTAAAAATTATAAGAGATTCGGATACTCTGATCTGTCACTGCTATAAAATTCACAAACAGCAATACAATGCAGGGAATATTGGATATTAAAGCATTATAAATATTCAGACTATATTTTTCCAAAATGCTTTTATAATCTGCAAAGGAGATAATAAGAGTGTCAGTAGGTGAAATAGTTTAAATAAAGGAAGTCATGCTTGCCTTAGTAAAAGTTTTAGAGGGATAGGTTTAACTCTCTAAACCTACATAGATGGCATTCTGTGACAAAAATCAAACAAATAAATTAGCACTTTCCTGGAATTTACTGTATTCTGACATATATTCTGTCACACAGTTACACCCACCAACTGCCGTGTAACTCCAACAATGGCCAGGATCCAGAGATTATCACACTCAGCTCCTGGGAGAGAACAAGGCAGAGTCTCCTACCCTGTGCCTGACTGTCTCCACCAGGGCCCAACAGCTGAAGACCATCGGGGCCCAGCCAAGGCTATGCTGGGACCACTCTCCACACACTTGGATGAGCCTCACACATAAAAGAACTGGCAGAGGAACCCAGGTGTGTGGGACCCGGGGCTGAGATCTCCAAGCCTGCACGGTTTGGGACTGGACCTGCCAGTAACTAGACAGTTACACCCACCAACTGCCGTGTAACTCCAACAACGGCCAGGATCCAGAGATTATCACACTCAGCTCCCGGAAGCGCGCGGCCGCGAATGCATCTTATCATCTCATTCCTACTTTGGACAAACTGGCAGGCTACCAAATGTAACCTGCCCACACAGCAGAGTCTGGCAAACTCCCTGTGGTATACCCAATATGCCAAATACCAGTAACAATGATGGGTCTCATTCTCCTATCCCTGAAAAAGCCTTGAATATGGCACTTTTAAAAGAAAATCTCAGGGCTAGGACGAAGACGACGTTACTGGCACCTGCTCGAGGCAATCGACGAACAACAGGGTGGTCGTGATCGTGATTCTGTCACAAAGTAAGAAAAACATGGTAGTTAAGTAGAATAATAGTTTTACAATCTAACTTGGGGCACTATTCTTTAGGTAAATAATATTTATAATGTTTATATAGACAATGTTTACTATCACACCTATTAGACAAAGTTAAGTGATACAAGATAAGAGACTCTATTGACTACTATCTTCTTTAAGGTGATGATCCATTTCAACAAAATTTTATTTTGTTTTATGATTATTGCGTTAGAATGATCTACAGTGGTCTCCTGAACTCCACCAGGAGCGATTGTTGAGTGCAGGGCCAGGAGAAATTCCTAAGCAACTCTGGGTTTGCTCCCTCTCCCAACACACACAAAAGAATTGAAATAAAAAATTCAGTGTGTTTCTGAATGACTCAATTTTTGATCACATTCTGCAGTGATTTTTGTTTTTTGGTCATAAAATGTCATCATTGCCTTAATAAAAACAAATGATTGAAATTCTCAAGTATCCTGTTACATGAATGTATAGAAAATTGGGAATTATTAAACTATCAGAAAATCATTGGACAATTACGAAAACACATGGGCTGGAGTGATAGCACAGCAGTAGGGCATTTGCCTTGCATGTGGCTGACTCAGGATTGATTCCTCTGCCCCTCTCGGAGTGCCCTGCAAGCTATCAAGAGAATCCGGCCCACATGGCAAAGCCTGGCAAGCTACCCTTGGCACATTCAATATGCCAAAAACAGTAACAATAATGGCAATGCAATTTTTTGTATACAAGATATCTCTCAGGTGCAGGGTATAAAACTCACAATAGTGGAGTAAATAAATTCAAAAGAAAAGAGTAACTGAAAACTGGCCTTCAGTAGAAAGCTTATCAAAGCTTTGTGAGGGGAGGTGGTATTGGTATGAGGGAAGAAGACACTCCGTTGGAGCATGTTTTACTGAAATGTTTCATGTACCGAGTCCTACCAATAACAGTTTTGCAAGTCAAAGTGCCTAAAATAATACAAAAGTTGGAGCGATAGCACAGCGGTAGAGCGTTTGCCTTGCATGCAGCCAACATGGCCGACCCGAGTTCAATTCCTCCGCCCCTCTCGGAGAGCCCGGCAAGCTACCGAGAATATCTCGCCCACTTGGCAGAGCCTGGCAAGCTACCCGTGATGTGTTCGATATGCCAGACACAGTAACAACAAAGTCTCCAATGGAGACATTACTGGGCCCACTCGAGCAAATCGATGATCAACGGGAGGGCCTTTATCTTTACCTTTGTCCTTCATATGATTCCCACAAGTTCAGTCAAAGAGAACCATTCCATATTTTTTTCAGAAGAAAAATGAAGACTTAAATAAATTGCATAAAAGTCATATAACTTCAAGAAAGAACTGAGATTTTAACCAAAATGTTTGGTTTGAATATAGGTTGTTTTGTGTTCCGTTATAATGTGAACAATTAATGGATTTTATAAAATTATCTTATGCTATAAAAGTGTTCAGAAATTGGCCCAGCAAAATAATAATTAACATGTACCTCAGGAAAATATGTAAATATAGTAATAAAATGCTTTCTAGAATATATAAAGCCATTAATTTTTACTTAAAAAATACCTGTGCACTACTTAATCTGAAATAGGGATCTTAAAGAAATTCACCTTAAAGATAGATATTCAGAACAAAAATGTTTTACTTTCAAACCAGATGTTTTGTGATACACTACAAATCTATTGTTATCTCTACAACAGCACATTATAACGAGATTGCTGGTTTGGATTAAATAGAGACATTCTGTTGCTAGGAAATACTTCCCAACTTGTTAAAAATGATTCATTTTAATTGATGATATCTTTATTTCTTCTTTTCTGTAGGCCATATGTTACAAAAAATAGAATTTTTATCTGAAACAAAAAGAACTGGAGCTGAATTTCTATTCCTCCACCTACCATCTGCATGATATTAATCAAGCTACCATGACAGACTTCTCTAATGGTCAATCAACAATTTCATAGACTTCCTTTATCTCTGCATATTGCCAGATTCCTCTGAGTTCCACCTGTGTTTTTTGCTTGATCCATCACCAATTCAATCCTCTGGATTTGTAGGGGTATATACGCTTGAGTTATAAATTCCAAACCAGACTAAAGCCAATTAAGGCTCAAGTGACAAGGCTTCAGAGATACAGAAGTTCTGGGCATTGATCATAATTTTGGGTACCTTGAACCATTACTCTGGCAATACTTCCTGCCAATCTTGAAAAGCAAACCATTTTTGGCTCCTTTACCCACGTCTTCCCTAGTTCTCTCAATAAACACAGAGTACAAAAAGACTCATGTTTTATCATAGTTCATGGCTGTCAGTTTTGGCATCTCCTATGCTTCTTAACATAATCAGGCAATGACTCAAAAAGCATACTTTAAAACCTTTATTTAATTTTCATAAGGAGATCTTATGTAGATTAAATCTTTTCTCTTTGAAAACTATAAATAAAATTATTCTACAACACACCAAAAATATGGAATTCAGAAATATGATAATAAAATTTATTTGGTAATGCACTTTTATTAATATAGCTCTCATTCATGCAATTTGGAATATTTTATGAATCTGTTCTGAATATTCCTTTTTATCCCTTTTTTAAAATTTTTATTAGTGAAACACCAGAGGTACAGTTGTAGACTCACAAATCTTTGTACTTGGGTTTCAGCCATACAATGATTGAGTGCCCATCTCTCCACTGGTGCCCATTCCCCACCTCCAGTGCTCCCAGCATCCCTCTCACCCCCCAACTCCCTATCCCACCCCACCCCTGTGGCAGGACAATCCCTTTTGTTTTCTCTCTCTCCTTTTCGGTGCTGTGGTTTACAAAAGTTGCATTGAGTGGCTATCATGTTCAGTCTATAGTCTATTTTCAGCATGCATTTCTCATCCTGGGAGGGTCCTCCAACACCCTTTACTTGGTGCTACTCTGCTACCCACTCTATCTGAGCTGCCTTCTCCCTCCACATGTGTGGCTGGCCTCCAAGCCATGGAGTGAACCTCTTGGTACTTATCTCGGCTATACTTGGGTGTTAGTCTCCCAATTTGTTACTTTATATTCCCCAGATGAATGAAATCTTTATATATATATATACCTATATATATAATCTTTATATATATATCTATATATATATCCCTCTCTTTCTGACTCATGTTGCTTAGCATGATACTTTCCATGTAGTACCACTTGTATGTAAATTTCATGACTTCATCTTTTCTAACACTTGCATAGTACTCTATTGTGTAGATGTACCAAAGTTTCTTTAACCAGTCATCTGTTCTCAGGCACTTAGGTTTTTTCCAGATTTTGGCTATTGTGAATAGTGCAGCAATGAACCTAGAAGTGCAGATGTCATTTTGACTGCACTTTTTTGCCTTGCCAGGATATATTCCCAGTAGTGGTATTGCTGTGACAATTAGGAGTTCAATTTCTAGTTTTTTGAGAATCGTTCATACTGTTTTCTAAAAGGGCTGAAACAGTCGGCATTCCCACCAGCAGTGAAGGAGGGACCCTTTCTTGCCACATCCACACCAGCATCGGTTGCTTTTGTTCTTTTGGATGTGGGCCAGTCTCTGTGGTGTGAGATGATATCTCATTGTTATTTTGATCTGCATCTCCCTGATGATTAGTGATATAGAGCATTTTCTCATGTGCCTTTTAGCCATTGGAATTTCTACTTTGGGAAAGTTTATGTTCATTTCATCGCCCCACTTTTTGATGGGGTTAGATGTTTTCTTCTTGTAGAGTACAACCAGTGCTTTGTATTTCCTTGATATCAACCCTTTATCAGATGGGTATTGGTTAAATATTCTTTTCCATTCTGTAGATTGTCTTTGTATTCTGGTTATTGTTTCTTTTGAGGTGCAGAAGCATCTTTATTAAGATAGTCCCATTTGTTTATCTCTGTTTCCACTTGGTCGGTCAGTGGAGTGTAGTCTTTGAACATACCATTAGCCTCAATATCCTGGTGGGTTTTGCTGACCTTCTCTTCAATGTATCTTAGGATTTTGGCCTGATGTTGAGATCTTTAATCCATTTTGAATGACTTGTGTGCATGGTGTTAGGTCAAGGTTTAAGCCTCTTTTTTTCATGTGGTTGTCCAGTTATGCCAGCATCATTTGCTGAAAAGGCTTTCCTTGTTCCACTTCACGTTTCTTGCTTCCTTATCAAAGATTAGATGATCATACATTCAGGGTTGTGTGTACGGGTATTCCAACATGTTCCATTGATCTGCGGCCCTGGCTTTGTTCCAGAACCATGCTGATATATTTTTTTTTTTTGCTTTTTGGGTCACACCTGGCGATGCACAGGGGTTACTCCTGGCCCTGCATTCAGGAGTTACTCCTGGAAGTGTTCAGGGGACCATATGGGATGCTGGGAATTGAACCCGGGTCAGCCGCGTGCAAGGCAAATGCCCTACCCACTGTGCTATCTCTCCAGCCGATGCTGTTTTAATTATTACCGCTTTGTAGTAGAGTTTGAGGTTGGGGAGGGTAATGCCTCACCATGTCTTTTTCCCAAGAATCGCTTTAGCTGTTCGTGGACATTTGTTGTTCCATATGAATTTCAGGAGTGCTTGATCTATTTCTTTGAAGAATTTCATGGGTATCCTTATAGGGATCGCATTGAATCTATATAATGCTTTCAGGAGTATTGCCATTTTGATGATGTTGATTCTTCCTATCCATGAGCAGGAGATGTGTTTCCATTTCCTTGTGTCCTCTTTTATTTCATAGAGTATCCTTTTGTAGTTTTCATTGTAGAGATCCTTTATCTCTTTAGTTAGGCTGATCCCCAGGTATTTGATTTTCTGGGGCACATTGTGAATGGGATTATTTTTTCATGTCACTTTCCTCTGTCTCATTATTTGCATATAGGAAGGCCATGGATTTGTGGACTTTGATATTATAGCCTGCGACTCTACTGTACAAGGCTATTGTTTCTAGGAGTTTCTTGGTAGAGGATTTATGATTCTCAAGATATAGAATCATATCGTCTGCGAATCGTGAGAGCTTGATTTCTTCCTTTCCTATCTGGATAACTTTAATGTCTTTTTCTTGCCTAATCATTATTTCAATTACTTCCAGTACTATGTTAAACAGAAGTAGTGATAGTGGACATCCTTGTATTTTCCCTCATCTTAGAGGAAAGGCCCTTAGATTTTCCCCATTGAGGATAATGTTTGCCATGGGTTTGTGGTAGATGGCTTTGACTATCTTGAGGAAAGTTCCTTCAAAACCCATTTTGGTGAGAGTTTTCATCATAAATGGGTGTCTTATATCTTGTCAAAAGCATTTGCTGCATCTATTGATATGATCATATGGTTTTTGTCTTTATTTTTGTTGATATTAAGAATTATGTTGATTGATTTCCAAATGTTAAACCATTCTTGCATTCCCCAGGATGAATTCCACTTGGTCGCGTTGTATGATCGTTTTGATGAGTTGTCGAATTCTATTTGCTAATATTTTGTTGAGGATCTTTGCATCTGTGTTCATCAGGGATATTGGCTATAATTTTCTTTGTTAGTGGTGTCTTTGTTTGCTTTAGGCATTAGGGAGTATATGCCTTGTAGTAGCTGTTTGGGAAGGTTCCTGTTTTTTCTATTTCCTAGAAAACCTTGAGGAGAATTGGCAAAAGGTCTTCTTTGAATGTTTGGAAGAATTCACTAGTGTACCCATTTGAGCCTGGGTTCTTGTTTTTGGGAATACTTTTGATCACCTCTCCAATTTCCTTGATAGGAATGGGTCTTTTGAGGTATCCCAAGTCTTCCTGGTTCACTCTTGGGAGATTATAAGAATCCAGAAATTTATCCATTTCTCTAGGTTCTCTTGTTTTATGGCATATAGTCTCTTAAAGTAGTTTCTGATGATCTTTTGGATTTCTCTTGTTTTATGGCATATAGTCTCTTAAAGTAGTCTCTGATGATCTTTTGGATTTCATTGGTTTCTGTTGTAAAGTCCCCTTTTTCATTTCTAATTCGGTTTATTAGGGTTCTCTCTCTCTCTTTCTTTCTTTCTTTCTTTCTTTCTTTCTTTCTTTCTTTCTTCTTTCTTTCTTTCTTTCTTTCCTTCCTTCTTTCTTTGTGAGTCTTGCTAGTGGTTTCTCAATCTTATTTATTTTCTCAAAGAACCGTCTCTTGGTTTCATTGACATTTTGGATTGTTTGTTTGGTTTCCATGTCGTTAATTTCTGCTCTAAGTTTTATTATTTCTTTCCTTCGGCCAATTTTGGGTTTCTTTTGTTGGTATTTTTCTAAAGTCTTGAGATGTGTGGTTAAGTTACATAGGCCCTTTCTTCTTTCCTTGAGAATGCTTCAATGCTATAAATTTTCCCCTTAGCATGGCTTTAGCTGCATCTCATAGATTCTGGTAGCTTGTGTCTTAATTCTCATTTGTTTCCAGGTATCTTTTGATTTCATCTTTGACATCCTTCCTGACCCACTCATTGTTCAACATTGAGGTGTTTAATTTCCATGTATTTGATTTGTTTTTCAATGTCTTTGTGTGATTTGCTTTTTTTGTGTGATCTTGAGTGCATCACGGTATAAAAAGATTGTTGATACTACTCTATCTTCCTGGTTCTATTGACATATGTTTGACATATGTTTTTGTGGCCTAGCACATGGTCTATTTTGGAAAATGTTCTGTGTGTATTGGAGAAAAATCTGTATTCTTTCTTTTGGGGGTGTAAAGCCCTGTATAGGTCTCTTAGTCCTCTATTCTAGATCTTCCTTCAAAACCAATGTTTCCTTGTTGAGTTTTGTTCTTGTTGATATATCCAGAGGTGATAAGGTGATGTTGAAGTCTCCAACTACTATTGTGTTGCTAGCAATGTCCTCCTTAAAATCTGTTAGCAGTTGTTTTAAGTATTTAGCTGGTCCTTCATTAGGTGCGTATATATTTAAGAGTGTGATTTCTTCCTATTGTACGTCATGGTCACGGTCCTCCTGTTGTTCATCGATTTGCTCGAGCCCAGTAATGTCTCCATCATGATACTTGTTGTTACTGTGTTTGACACATTGAGTATGTCACGGGTAGCTTGCCAGGCGAGATACTCTCTGTAGCTTGCTGGGCTCTCCGAGAAGGGCGGAGTAATCGAACTCAAGTTGGCCATGTTGGCTGCGTGCAAGGCAAACGCCCTACCACTGTGCTATCACTCCAGTCCCCTATTGTAAGTATCCGTTGATAAATAGAAAATGGCCTTGGCTGTCCCTTCTAATCCTTTAAACCTGAAATTTATGTTGTCAAATATTAGTATTGCACCCTAGTTTTTTTAAGGGAGGTGTTTGCTTGCAGGATTGTTTTCCATCCTTTAACTTTGAGTCTGTGTTTGCTCTGATTGTTCAGATGAGTTTCTTTAAGACAGCAAAATGCTGGTTTCAGTTTCTGGATCCATTATGCCACTCTGTGTCTCTTGATTGGTGCATTTAGACCATTGACATTGAGAGAGATTATTGTCATGGGGTTTGTGCCATCTTTCTCTAGGGGTTAGTTGTGTTTCTAAGTGTTTTCCTTCTTATCTTACAGGAGCCCCTTTAATCCTTCTTTTAGATTTGGTTTTGAGTCTATGAAGTTCCTTAACTGTTGTTTATCTACAAAATGAAGACCTTTTGCCAGTTCTCATCAAGCTTTTCCAGGAAATAGAAAAAAACAGGAACCTTCCCAAACAGCTTCTATAAGGCACATCGAGTTTGAGTGAGAGTTCAGCTGGATAAAGTTTTCTTGGTGAGGTGTTCATTTAATTGAGTTTTTTCACTATATTCCACAATGCCTTCGGGCTTGGAAGGTTTCTTCTGATAGGTCTGCTGTAAATCTAAGGGGAGCTCCTTTGTATGTGATTTCCTTCTTTGACCTCACTGCTTGTAGTATTGTGTCTCTGTCAACAGCATCCATCGTTCTGACTATGATATGCCTTGGAGTGTTTTTATTTGGGTCTCTTTTAGCTAGCACCCTTCTGGCTCCTTGGACCTGGATTTCTGCATTTTTTAACTCTGGGAACTTTTCAGTAATGATTTCTTTGACTGTGGATTTTTCATTGTGGTTGCCTCCGTGTCTTTTTGATACTCTAATGATTCTAATGTTGTTCCTCTTGGCGTCATCCCCTAGGTCTCTGATTCTCCTTAGACCCATTTTGAGGTCTTTTCCCATTGCTTGTTGTTCCCTATGGGATTTCTGTTGCTCATCTTCAAGCTCACTGATCCTGTCTTTAGCTGTATTCATCCTACTTCTACGGGCACTTACTGAGTTTTTAATTTTGTCTACCAAATTTTTTATTTGTGACACTTCTTCTTGTAACTTTTTTATTTCTGCTCTTATTTCTTCCTGTATTTTCTCGACTATATGTTCTATTGTTTCTTTCATTTCTTCCTTTAATTTTCTGCATATCTCCTCATTGATTTATTGAGTAGATCCTTGAGCATTCTCTGCATTTTGTCTTGTAAATCTTTATTGAAGAGAGCATATTTGTGGATAACCCCAGTTGAGGATCCAGGACTCTTTTCTTCGTATTCTCCTTGTAGTGGAGATTTTTGTTGTTTCTTCAAGTTGATTTGGTTGTCTAGTGGTCAATCCCTACAATTCACCGCTAGTGTTCCCTATTATCGTGGGAAAGGTTTCTGGATAAGGTCGGTCAATGGTGGTGATCCTTGGAAAACAGTATGGACGATTCTCAAAAAATTAGAAATTGAGCTCCCATTTGACCCAGCGATACCACTCCTGGGAATATACCCCAGAGAGGCAAAAATGTGTAGTCGAAGTGACATCTGCACTTGTTTGTTCATTGCAGCACTCTTTACAATAGCCAGAAACTGGAAGAAACCTGAGTGCCCAAGAACAGATGACTGGTTAAAGAAACTTTGGTACATCTACACAATAGAGTACTATGTAGCTCTTAGAAAAGATGAAGTCATGAAATTTACATACAAGTGGTACAATATGGAAAGTATCATGCTAAGCGAAATGAGTCAGAAAGAGAGGGATAGACATAGAAAAATTGCATTCATCTGGGGGATATAAAGCAACAAAATATGAGATCAATACCTAAGAATAGCCGAGATCAACACCAGGAGGATTACTCCATAGCTTAGAGGCCAGCCGGATATTCTAGGGGAAAGGGCAGTTCAGATAGAGAAGGGAACACCAAATAAAGGGTATTTGGAGGATCCTCCCAGGAGGGGAAATGCATGTTGAAAGTAGACTGTGGACTGAACATGATTGCCACTCAATGCCTCTTTTGCAGACCACAACACCCAAAAGGAGAGAGAGAACAAAGGGGAATGCCCTGCCACAGAGGCAGGGTGGGAGGGGGGTGGGGGGAAATGGGCACTGGTGGAGGGATGGGTATTTGATCATTGTATGACCGAAACTCAAGCACAAAGATTTGTAAATCTACAACTGTACCTCATGGTGCTTCACTAATAAAAAAAAAATGGTGGTGATCCTTCTCCTTTTCTAGAGTGTGACCATCCTCTCAGGCAATTTTCTTTATCTTATGATAGGCATCTAGTGAAGATTTGGAGGAGATGATCTTTAATATTGGGCTTGTACAGCTTCTTTGCTTACTGGTCTTTTGTTAGAATTGCAGTATGCCAGTGGATTATTGTTGTACTGTAGTTGAGGTGACCAGAATTTTTTCCACAGATTTAGATGATAAAGGTTGGGATGAAAGTCCAGAGTGCTGGGAGTGGGGAATATAACTCTGGCTGGTCGACCAGCCTGGAGAAGGCCACGCCCACTTCGAGGAGGCCACACCCACTTTGAGGAGACCAGGTCCCTACAGTGGTGGCCCTGCCAAAAGCCAGTCCAGTCTAGATGCTAGACCACAGACCTGTTTGGGAGGAGAAGCGACTAGTTGGGCTAGCGCTCTCTGCGGAAGTGGAGGCAGATGCCCCTGGCCGGGGTCCCGGGTGCTTGTGGCGGCTGGCTTCCGGAGTTTCCAGTTGGGGTGGGGGTGTGAACCCGAAGGGTACCTGTTGGGGAGGGGCGGCAACTAGTTGGGCTCTCGTTTTTATCCTTTTAAGCACATTTTCCACAATTCTCCACCCTATCCTTTAACTTTGGAAGGCTGAATTATCCATGGATTTTATTACTATCTACTATATTCTTTGATATTTAGTTTGGTTTAGCCAATAGGATTTCAATAACAAGAAATGACTCCGAAATTTGGAGTACAGGGGAATTAAGGTAGATTGAAGAATTTATGAACACTCATAAGGCACAGGCTACATTTTGTTTGTTGAGACATCAGGTCCCTACAATAACAACTTTTATATAAACATTCATTCTATCTCTTTCCTCTCCTGATTTTCCTGGTCCTTTGAATGTTCCTCAATCCTACTTACACTTTTGGAAAATAGACTTATCTATAGATTCTCGTCATTCTTTTTAAGTGTGAGACTTTATCAACTTTAACAGAGAAGTTTCTATAGCAAATGTTCAGCTTCACCTTAGAAATATTTAGCCTCTGATTTAAAAAGGAGAAGCAAATTGGTAGAAATCATTTAGAACCCCTCTATCAGAATTTACTATGCAATTTCTCATTAAGATAAACATACCCTATATATAAATAAACTAACCTAATTAATTTAGTAATGTTTAAGAAAAATCTCACAAATATATAAGACAAATGATTAAGGAAATGATTAAGGCAAGTACTTTAAAAAATGATTAAGAAAAAGGTATCCAGATAGTAAAGAAAGAAGTCAAACTTTGACTATTTGCAGATGACATGACACTAAGAAAATCCTCAAGATTCTACAAAAAATAGATTTTTATAGAAAAGTGGCAGGTTACAGAGTCAAAGGTCCATGGCTTTCTTATATAATAAAAGAGAAGAGAGGGTCACTAAAAAAGCAATCCTGCTCACAATTGTGCCTCTGAAACTCACTTGACACTTGATCACTTGATATACCATTACTCATTGATTTTCTAGACTGGGTGCCAATAATGTTTCCATTTGTCCCTGTCTCGTGCTAGTGTAGCCCAATGGCTTCTGCTTGCTATAGGAACATGAAGAGCCTAAAACCGTTTGTTCAGGGTCTTGACGAAGAAGTCTGATAATCTCGTAGGTCAGCAGCCACGTGTTCTTTTGATGTCAGTAGGTAACAGCTCTAGTTCAGCAGTCGTCTCTAATCGTATTACGTGTCCAGCATGTCTGATTTTCGATACCATGGCAAACGATACAGAGTCCCTGATTATTGATCACTGACAGAGGTCAGAAGAACGGATTCCTTCTCTCACTGAGTGAAGCATGATACTTGAAGCATAGTACTTTCAATTACTCTTTGGATGACCCGAATAACATTCTCATCCTGCTTTCATAGGGCCCAGGTCTCTGAGGAGTATATTAATGCAGGGAGAATGGATGTGTCTGGAGCCGTAGTTTATTTGTCTTCTTAGGTGTTTCATTGATACTCTTGAAGGCATCCCACTCTGCTCCCTTCTCTGCCGGGTCATTCATCATGTTAAGTTCTCGACCTAGGTACGCATAACTGCTGCACTCGGAGATATTCATTCTGTTCAGAGCAAATAGAATGTCAGGAACTTGTCCGTTTTTCATAAACATTGTCTTACTGAGATTCAGCTGTAGTCTGATCTTTCCACAGTCACGGTCAAAGTCGGTCAGCATTTGTGCTGCTTGGCTAATGTTTGGTGTTATTAGAACAATATTGAAAGTGAAGCAGAGGTGGTGTAGTTGCTGACCGTCTATCTTCACTCCCATTCCTTCCCATTTTAGTCATTGAGTTATGTTCTCAAGGGTGTCACTGAAAAGTTTCACTGAAATGGTTTTGCCATGCCAAACCCCCTCTTTACGTCGATGATCACTTCCTTGTAGAATGCTGAGATCTTGGTGGTGAATCCGTAATACATCTGATGTATTGATTTTGAATGTCCTGTTTGGCTAGGGCTTTTTATGACCATTCAGTCTCAACAGAATCAAACGCCTTCTTTAAATCAATGAACGTTAGACAGAGCAGCGTCTTGAACTCCCAAGAAACATCAATAAACTTGGTTACCATGTGAAAATGGTCGATTGTGCTAAATTCTTTTCAGAAATCAGCTTGATCCTATGGTTGTCCTTCATTTAATGTTCTGCCAATCCTATTCAGGAAGACTCACGTGAACAGCTTGAAGTTGACAACAGATCAGGAAATAGTTGGCAATGTCATGTATGTCTCCCTTCTTGTAAAATAGAATGGTCCTGCTAGTTTTCCATTGGGACAGAAACTCATTCGAATGAATCAATGCTCAAGGCCGAATCCGTGTTGATGAGGACACCGTCACCACCAATGCCTTTATTGTTTTATGTTCTGAGGAGCAGTTCTTCTTCAGTGTCAAAAGGGGCATAATGTGGTTGATGCCTTTTCGTCTCGGTAAGACCAGTGATGTTGTACTTAATCTTCTGTGCTTAAACCATCAGGTCCTCTATGGATGCTTCAGATGCCAGCATGCATTCATTGAAAGTACAGACAGTCATTTTAATCCTTCTTTGTTTTGACAGTCTAGAGTGTTCCTGATCAGCCTCTCCTTGCTCATCCTTCTTAATGCTCTTTCAGGGTCAGGGAATGAGATTTTAACTGTTTTTGTCACATCAAATACGCCACGGGTAGATTACCAGGCTCTGCCGTATGGGCGGAATATTCTCAGTAGTTTTCCAGACTCTCCAAAAGCAATGGAGGTTTTTAGGGTGGCCTCTAATTGCCCTTATAGGTGTTCCCATGGTTCACACCATATTTGAATCCCATCAAATATGGTGTGGTAATCTTGGAAGATGAATATTAAGTGTCTTATGGTGTGTCAGCCTGGAAAGTGGCCTGGAGCGTGGTGGCGGCTGGGTAGTGGAGGTAGTGGAGGTCAGCCGATGAGGTGTTTATATGGTACCAGTAGGATGGGGCTTCTGGGTGTGATCTCTGGGTCATGGGAGATTGGTGGAAGTAGGCGAGCATCTCTATTTCCGAGTCCCATTGAACCTGGATCAATACTCAAAATTCCATGGCTTTCCTATACACAATTAATGAAAAAGAAGAAAGAGACGTTTAAAAAGCAATACCATTCACAACAGTGCCCCAGAAAATTAAGTACCTTGGAATCAGCTTAACTAAAGCAGTGAAGGATCTATACAATGAAAACAATGAAACACTACTTCAAGAAATAAAAGAGGACACTAGGAAATGGAGACACATCCCCTGCTCATGAATTGGGAGGATTAACATCCTCAAAATGGTAATACTCCCCAAAGCTTTGTACAAATTTAATGCAGTCCCTATAAGGATACCCATTTCTTTAAATAAATAGACAATGCAGTCTTGAAATTCATATGGAGTAATAAAACCCTACAAAAAAAACAAAGGAGGTGATGTAGTTGCCGACTATCTATCTTCACTCATATTCCTTCCCATTCCAGTTATCACATGATGTTCTCAAGTGTGGTACTGAAGAGTTTTGGTGAAATGGTATCGCCATGTCCAACCCCTTTCTTTATGTTGATGATCACTTCCTTGTAGAATAGTGAGGTCCTGATGGAGAATCCATAATACAGCTCATGGAGGATCATGATGTGCTGAGTATGAATGCCCTGTTTCGCTAGGGCTTCTATGACCACTTCAGTCTCAACAGAATCAAAGGACTTCTTTAAATAAATTAGACAGAGTAGCCTCTTGAACTCTCTCAAAACCTCAATGATGTTAGTCACCCTGAATATATGGTCGATCGTGCTGAATCCTTTTTGGAACCCGACTTGCTTGCATGGTTGTCCTTTGTCTGGTGTTCTGCCTATTCTATTCAGGATGACTCAAGTGATCAATTTGTAGATGAACAACAGGTACATTGGGTGATAGTTGCCGATGTCATGGATGTCTCCCTTCCTGTAAGACAGAACAGTCCTACTGGTTTTCCATTGGGACGGAACCTTGCATTCAAACAGGTGAAGAGCTGAACCAGTGTATTGACGTGTACTGGTAGCAGATTCTTCAGGTGTTCGGCTCTGACTTGTCTGGACCAGGTGCTGTACACTTCTTTACCAATGCAATGCCATGTTGGATTTCGGAAGGGAGAACTTTGGGAATGACATATCCACCCATCCTGGGGAATTTGGTTTCTGGGCAGGTGGACGTGGCTATCGAAGAGTTCTGAGTAGAAGTCATGGATAATCTTCTCCATTGCCCTTCTAGAAGATGTGATAGATCCATCAGGACGTTGGAGGTCAGTCATCTTGGTCTTATAGTTGGAGAAAGACAGGCAGGTGCTGCAAATACTTATGCCAGCTTCTACTACATCAGTCACACTGCTGCTCTTCTCTCTTTGAGGTCTTCCTTTATCGCTTCTCTGCACTGCCTTGAGAGCTTGCACATTCGCTTGCGGTTGCCTGAGGCTTGCGCTAAGCCATGTTAGTGAATGAACTCAAGAGTTTTCAAAGACAGGCATCTTTTTTTGGCTTTCTTTCTCTTGGTTTTCCTCACACAATCATGGAGGTGCTGAACCAGTCGACTGTATTCTTCATCAATGTTGTCAATGACAGCATCTTCCAATGTTACTGCAACAGTGCCAAAGAGCTCCCAGTTAGTGGTCGTTCTGGGAGTTCTCTTCTTAAACTTTGCAGCCCTTTCTCCTGACTGTGAAGTAGAATTTTGCACAAAGGAGATGGTAGTCTGATCCCATTTGGAATTTTAGGACAACAGTGTCATTGGTCAGACCAAATCATTGATTGAATATTGATGTCATCAATTTCATTGTGGGACTGTCCACCGGGAGAGTTCCATGTCTAATGTTTAGATCGGCCTTCTGGAACTGCAAGTTACCATGGATGGTCTTGGTCGATTTGATGAACTCAGACAGTCTCTCACCCTGTTCGTTTCATTTAGGCTGTGGGTCCCAATGTGAAGTTCTTCAGGTGATCTTCTCGATCCTATCTTGGCCTTAAAATCACCAATAATAACCTTGTAGAAGGTGTGGTCTTCTTTATAGAACTTCTCCAGCTTCATGTAGAACTTCTCAATTTCTTCTTATAAATAGATAAACATGGAGTGCACCATGCTGACTGTTGTACGGGGCATGTGCTCAGAACTAGCTCTCAGTGAGTGTAGCTTGGGTGGAATCGCCTCCCCTTCCCCACACAGGTTGGCTCCTTCACCCCAGGCTGCTGCAGGAGGAGCCACTACCGTGACTCGGGGAGCTGAGGGACTGAGGTGGGAGGGCGGAGCACAGCCATGGCAGATGGCATGCCTGGGATATGTGCCTGGAGGAAGGCATCACGGCCAGGCCTGGGTGCACTCTACTCCTGGTGGGAAATCCCAGCCATTGCACACTTCTGCTCACTCTTTCCATCGCGTTCTGCCTGCCGAACTTTGAGATTGAGTGTAATGCACTGAAACTGACTTAAAAAATTGGTTGAGTTGTCTCTCCTGAGATGTCATGTAGAAGAAAGCGGTTTCTGGAAGTTCAAAGGACCCAGGGGGTCAGCCCCAAGGGACCCAGCCCCGCCAACAGAGCTCCACTGCTCAACCACCGCCACATTCCAGACTGCTTTCCGGATGCTCAGGCCGAGCCTCACACAGGAGTGAAGTCCCATGGAACCAGATCAGGTAATGTGGACCTTTACAACCTTGGACTTTGGAGTCAATGGGACCTGAGAGCAGAGATACTCTGCCTGCTTCCCCTAGTCTATGGTGACCGAGTAATCACACCCATAAGTCACACCCTGCCAGCACCAGATAATCTCTTCATTGACCACCCTCTTGAATCCACAGGTGCTCCTCCCAGATGGGAGGATAAAATGAGAACCCCATAACCATGCCAGCGGACTCTGCACTAGGATGTTTTCACTCGGGGCACCCCAGAGGGGGCAGGCGAGAGCACTCCCCATCCCAAGGGACTCAGCCCTGACAGCCCTCCTCCACTATGGAACCGCCACCATGCTCCAGGCAGCATTCCAGACACATAATAAGATATTTCCAATCCATTATATATATATATATATATATCCATTATATATATATATATATATATATATATATATATATATATATATATATCACCCACACAGGCAGAACCTCGTAAGCTCCCTGTGTCATATTTGATATGCCAAAACCAGTAACTATAACAGGTATCATTACCCTGACCCCAAAAGAGCTTCTAATAGTTGGGAAAGATGAGTAAGAAGAGACTGCTGAAATCTCAGGACTGGGACCAATAGAGACATTACTGGCACCCGCTCAAGTAAATTAATGAACAATGAGATGACAGTGACAGTGACAGTAAACATGCTGAGTGAAATGATTAAGAAGGAGATGGACAGATACAACATAACAGCACTAATTTGTGTAATATAAAAAACAGCATGAGACTAATATCCAAGGCCAAGAAAAACATGGGCCAGGAGAACCAGTCAATGACTGCAAGCTTGCCATGAGCCTGTTGGGGGCAAAGGGCAGTTAGGATAGAAAAGGGACCAGTATGAGAATGATAGAAATGAACACTCTGGACAAGAACTGATGACTGAAAGTAGGTAAAGGGTCGTACATTATAACCCTTTAGCATTTGCAGTGGAAACTGTGATGTCCAATAAAAGAGAGAGAGAGAGAGAGAGAGAGAGAGAGAGAGAGAGAGAGGAGAAAGAGACAGACAGACAGACAGACATAGAGACAGAGACCAAGACCTAGAGAGACAGAGACAGAGACAGAAAAGTGTCTGCCACAGAGGCAGGTGGAGAGTGAAGAGTGAGAGGGAAAAGGCGTTGGTGGTGGGAAATGTACACTGGTACCAGCTCCCGGAGGAGAACAGTGCAGTCTCCTGCCCCTGCGCCTGACTGTCCTCGCCGGGGCCCCTTGGAGGGGAGAGGGTTGAGCTTTCCTCCCCGCCCCGACCAGGGCTCTGGCAGCCAAAGACCTCCAGGACTAGCCACCACCATGCTGAGACCACTCTCCGCACACATGAAGGTACTGGCAGAGGGACAATGTCACGCGGTTTCCAGGGCCGAAATCTCCAAGCCTACTCGGATCGGGGCCGAGTATCCTCCACCCAGATCCTCCAAATTCCACTAGGCAGGGGTCACACCCACCACCTGGCCCTCTGGCACCGTGTAATCCCATCAACGGCCAAGACTCAGAGACTATAAAAACCAGCTCCCAGACATCTTATTATGACATCTTATTATCTCATTCCTTCTTTGGACAAACTGGCAGGCTACCAAATGTAGCCTGCCCACACGACAGAGTCTGGCAAACTCCCCGTGGCGTACCCAATATGCCAAATATCAGTAACAATGATGGGTCTCATTCTCCTAAACAGCCTTGAATAATATCAGGGCTAGGATGAAGGAGATGTTACTCGGGCCTGCTCGAGGCCATCAACGAATAACAGGATGATTTGTGATTGTGATTTGTGATATAACACTATATAACTGATACCCAATAGTAAACAACCTTCATAACTGTTTATCATATGGTGATTCAGTAAAACCATTTTTAAAAAGGAACTTGATTTGTCTTTGTATTCTTGAGGGCTAATTATTAGTGTTCTTTATTACCTGCAATCCCCTGTGAAGTTGCATCATTAAATGATCATAATCACATACTTTTTGACCCATAACAGTTGCTCACTCAGGGTTTATTCCAGGTTTTGCAAGCTCAGGGTAATTTCTGGTGGTACTTGAATGAGCATATGTGGTACCGGAGATTGAAAAGACTGAGACACATGCAAGACAAATGCCTTACCCGCTGTACTTTCTCTCTAGTTATAAGCGTATTTTGTTATCTTTAATGTAACTGATGAAGGATCATACATGAAATTTCAGAATAGCCAAGTGAATATTCACATCAAACTTTTAGAAACCTATTCTAGCCTTTGTTTGAATAACTGCAAAACTTTTTGTTGTAATAGTAAAAAAAATGTTCTTCATAAACATTTACTTTCCAACTCAAAACTGTAAATTTGTATGAATTTCTATTTTTTGACAAATTATAAGATAATCCACAGCATTTGCTTTAGTAGATATGCACCATCAATTGTTCCCAGCTCTGCACCAGTAAGATCTTATTGGATCACTGTTGTAGCAGAGGCTTCTGCAAGACTGATTTTCACTTTGTTCTGAACACCCAGCTAATTAATGCTTCATAGATTGTTGTGACTTGTTGTGGTAGTTCTACCATATTCTAACTCACTTTAAAACTAATTAAAAATGGGTGTTATTTTTAAAAATCAGCCAGGGAAATCTCAAACTTCACACGCCTTTATTTTTCTGAGTGAAATAAGTAGACATAATCAGCAAAGTAGCCATGAAAAATAAAGTGTGGAGAAACATGTGAATCATTGTAGAACACTAATTGCATGAAAGAGGACTCCTTCGACTTGCCTGGATTTCCATTTTTTATAACTGAGCAAGAAATTTATTTTTTATTGCTTTTAATTCAGATGTTTTAGTAAGAAATATACTTCTGGTTGCTACATCCTATGCACATTTTGAGTCTACTTTGATCAATAAAAATCCTAACCATGTTTTCAAGTTAATACTTTCACATTGATGGTTTATATGATTATATTGTTTAGTGAATTTCCTTGAATATATGATATTTCTAATTAATGAATAGTTTCTTTTCACAGGAAAACTTTCAAAAAGTAAGTTAAATAATAATGCTTAATAAATACTCAAAATGAGTTTAATAAAGTTCACTAGTTCTTCCATGCTACAGAGTTATATATATATATATGTATATATACATATATATATAATCACCATTAAACCAATTAGTTAGTCACTGTGCTGGGCAATTAAGCAGATAGCTATTAATAGAATGACAAAAAATAAATATTTATAAATGGAATTAAAATTTTTGCCTGTTTCTATTTAAAAATAAATGTAACACTTGGAAGTCAAGTTATCCTCCAAGAATCTTGCAAATTAGTGGGAAAAAATGTAATTAAAATACTAGTTCTCCTTTTTCTTTATTAAGTGACACCATCCTCCATATCTCTCAGAGACCACTGGAAACTACCGAGAGTATCTTGCCCACGATCTTTTGAAGTCCCGTGGAATTCAGTTGGTAATGGCTCTAGTCCAGTGGTCATCTCCAAATCACACTTTGTGTCCAGGCTATCTGATTTTCAATGCCTTGACAAATGAGACAGCCTCCCTGATTCTTGATCATTGAAGGAGGTCATAACTCTGGACTCTTTCTCTTACTTGAATGAAGTGTGATACTCCAAGCATAGCTCTTAGGATTCCTCTTTCGAAGACACAAATAGCGTTCTTATCCTGTTTGTGTAGGGCCCAGGTCTCTGAGGCATATGTTAATGCAGGAAGAACAGTGGAATTGAGGAGATGTGCCCGGAGCTGGAGTTTCTTTGTCCTCTTAGCTATTTCTTTGATGTTCTTGAAAGCATTCCAAGCTCCTTTTTTCCTCCTGCACAACTCAGGTGCCAGGTCATTCATCATGTTAACTTCTCGACCTAGGTATACATGACTCTTGCATTCAGAGATGTTCATTCCGTTGAGAGCAAATGAAACGTCAGGAATGAGTCCATTTTACATAAACATTGTCTTCATGAGATTCATTTGAGGTCCAACCTTTCAATACTCACAGTTGAAGTCGGCCAGTATTTGTGCCACTTGTCTAATGTTTGGTGTTATTAGAATGATGTCATCATTGAAGTGGAGGTGGTATAGTTGCCAACCGTCTATCTTCATTCCCATTCTTTCCCATTCCAGTATTTGCATGATGTTCTCGAGGGTGGCACTGAAGTTTCGATGAAATGGTATCACCCTGCCGAACCGCTCTCTTGACATGGATGATCACTTCCTTGCATAATGGTGAGATCCTTTTAGTGAATTAATAACACAGCTCACAGAGGATCCTGATATATCCTGAGATTGAACACCCTGCTTGGATCCTGAGTTTAAACACCCTGCTTGTCTAGGGCTTCGATGACTGCTTCCGTCTCAACAGAATCAAAGGCCTTCTTTAAATCAATGGACGTTAGATAGAGCGCCATCTTGAACTCCGAAGAAACCTCAATGAGCTTGGTTATCATGTGGAGATTGGTCGATTGTGCTGAATCCTTTTTGGACCTGGCTTGCTTGCCTGGTTGTCCTTCATCTACTGTTCTTCCAATCCTATTCAGGATGACTTGAGTGAACAGCTTGTAGACAATAGATAACAGGCAGATCAGGTGATAGTTGCCAATGTCATGAATGTCTCCCTTCTTGTAGAGTAGTACAGTCCTGCTGGTTTCCCATTGGGGTGGAACCTTGCATTCAGACAGGTAGCATGTGAATTGCCTAGCCAGTCTATTGATGAGCACTGACAGCAGGTTCTTCAGATATTCGGGTCTGACCTTGTCTGGGCCAGGTGCTGTTTGATTCTTGACCAACGAAATATCATGTTAGATTTTGAAACGGAGAATGTTGGGGACGACATATCCATCTGCAGATTTTTGCATGTGGGCAGTGGATGTGGTTATTGAAGAGATCCGAGTAGAAGTCTTGGATAATCTTCTCCATTGTCCTTCTGGAAGATGTGATAGATCCATCAGGACGTCAGAGGGCAGTCATCTTGGTCTTGTAGTTGGCGAAGGACAGGTGGGCGTTGCCAGTGCTTTTCCTGGCTTCTGCCACATCTGCCACCACTGCTGTTCTTCTCTCTTTGAGGTCTTACTTTATCGCTTCTCCGTATTGCTTTGCGAGCTCCTTCACTACCTCCACTACCCAGCCGCCCCAAGCTCCAGGCTGCTTTCCGGACTCAGACCAAGACTTATGCAGGAGTGAAGCTTACAGAACCAGGTAAGCGGAAATCTCTGACCTTGAACTCCAAACTCATCAGGACCTGGGAACAGAGATCCTCTGCCTGCTCCCAGCAATCTCCAGAAACCAGGGTTTAAACCCAGAAACCCCATTTTACCTTGCCCTGCCTGCTTCTGCCAACTGGTACCAGATAAATACCTCATTGGCAGACCTCCGTTACCTCCACTAGCCCACTGCCACCAGTCTCCAGGCTGCTCTCTGACACATCATAAGACACTTAATACCTATCTTCCAAGATTACCACACTTATTTGATTACCACACTTATTTGATGGGGTTCAAATATGGTTTGTACCATGGGAACACCTTCAAGGGTGATTAGAGGCCGTCCCAAAAGCCACTATCCCTCTCTGAGAGACTGGCAAGTACTGAGAGTATCCCGCCCACATGGCAGAGCCTGGCAAGCTATCCGTGGCATATTCGATATGCCAAAACCAGTAAATACAATGGGTCTCATTCCCCTGACCCTAAAAGAGCCACCAGTAAATTAATTTTGATAAAATTTGTTTGATAATTTGAAAATTTTGATAACATTTGTTTAATTAATGATATTCTTTGCCAAAATTATTCAAATTTAAAGCTGTATCAAAAAAATATAATTACCTAAAATTAGAATGGATATAAAGTCATTGTAGTTCTATATTTTCTTAAATATATTTGTTTTAGTAAGAATTATTAATCGACTACATAGCTGTGAGGAATGATAAAATAATGAAATATACTGCAAATGATGGAAATGGAAGATATCATGTTAATTGAAGTAAGTCAGAATATGAAGGCTAAACCCCTGATGATACCATTTATATATGCTATTTAGAATAACTGGAAGAGGAAATGCAATGTTTTAAATGGGGAATGCCAAAATCAACTTTGGTGTTAGAATATAGGGAGGAGAAGGAAAGAAAATGGAGGAAGAAGAGGAAAAAAGACATGTCAACGAAAATTTCAACACTTCACCTTGTTAATATTGGTCTTGTAGATAGCTACCTGGTTTGAGATAAACATTTTATATAACATTAATGTTATGGATTTCTCACTGGCATTGTGATGTTTAGCTAATAAAGTTCAATTAATTTAAAAATAGTATCTTAGCACTATTACCTTTCACCTTTTCTTGATGGAAAATCACGCAAAGGATTTTGCATATATCAAACTGCATTGGTATTTTAGTATCTTGTTAGGGACTGGGATTTGAGCCAGTGTCTGGATTGGATTCCAGCTAACCTAGAAATGTATTGACTTTCAAGACCAGCTCTTATTTTTCTCTTCTATTGTCAGTTTTCAAAATTTATTGCTCTTACTGTTTTATTCCTTTTTAATTTTCAAAATTCTAACAATTACAGTAAAGTTACTTAACTGGCATCATTTCCAAGGAGACATCTAAAATAGCCCTATTTATGAACTAGAAATTATTTCTTTTATTTTACCAGGCACAATCCTTGTTAACTCTAATATATTAATTTAATTGGTTAAACCAGACACTCTCTGAAAGTTTGTCTTTTCTTTTTGTTCTGTTTTGTTCCCCTGAATTGACATATAAAATCTTGAATAAATAAGTATTTGAATGCAATGGTTTTGAATTGAATTAGATTCAATGACTGCAACATAAAAGAAAACATGCTGAGCAGTTATGAAGAAGCACTATTTAGAGAAACTTAATAAAAACTTCTGTAATAACATGTTTTAAAACTGAAGATACCCAAGAGCCATATAAAATAGATATATAATATATACTTGATAACATCTACATTATGTGGTAAAATATGATCATTTATATTATTCAGTGAAATTATCTAATATCACCCAAAGGCTAAATCGACATCCAGGAACCTGAGGGCTGCATTATTATTTGATTAATCTAAGGTGATCTTGACATTCAGACAAGATCACCTAATCAGAAAATCAAAGTATGTGTTTTGTGCCTTGAGACTATTAAGTGATTTTTTTCTTTTCTTTATAATTAAGCTGAATCCTTTGCAGAACCCGGCTTGCTCGCATGGTTCTCCTTCATCTAGTGTTCTGCCAATCCTATTCAGGATGACTCAAGTGAATAGCTTGTAGATGACAGACAATAGGCAGATTGGGTGACAGTTGCCAATGTCGTGGATGTCTTCCTTCTTTTACAGTAGTACAGTCCTGCTGGTTTTCCATTTGAACGGAACCTTGCATTCAGACAGGTAGCATGTGAAAAGCCAAGCCAGCATATTGATGAGTACTGATGGCAGGTTCTTCAGGTGTTCAGGTCTGACCTTGCCCGGGCCAGGTGCCGTTTGTTTCATTACTGACGAAATGGTGTGTTGGATTTTGGAAGGGAGAACAATGGGAACGGCATATCCATCCTGTGGAATTTGGTATGTTGGCAGGTGGAAATGGCTATCAAAGAGATCTGAGTAGAAGTCATGGATAATCTTATCCATTGCACTTCTGGAAGATGTGATAAATCCATCAGGACGTCGGAGGGCAGTCATCTTGGTCTTGTAGTTGGCAAAGGACAGGCTGGCGTTACAAATACTTTTCCCGGCTTCTGCAACACCATCAACCATATCCACACAATAACAAAGCTCATTGAGGTTTCTCGGGAGTTCAAGATACCACTCTGTCTAACGTTCATTGATTTAAAGAAGGACTTTGATTCTGTTGAGAGCGAAGCAGTCATTGAAGCCCTAGCCAAACAGGGCATTCAAACTCAATACATCAGGATCATCCATGAGCTGTATTACAGATTCACTACCAGGATCTCACCATTCTACAAAGAAGTAATCATTGATGTCAAGAGAGCGGTCTGGCAGTGTGATACCATTTCACCAAAACTCTTCAGTGCCATCCTCGAGAACATCATGTGATGACTGGAATGGGAAGGAATGGGAATGAAGATAGATGGTCGGCAACTACACCTCCTCTGCTTTGCTGATGACATTGTTTTAATAACACCAAACATTAGCCAAGCGGCACAAATGCTGGCTGACTTCGACCGTGAGTGTGGAAAGGTCGGACTATAGCTGAATCTTACGAAGACAATGTTTATGAGAAACAGCCTCATTCCTGACGCTACATTCTCTCTCAACAGAACGAACATCACCGAATGCAACAGTTATGTGTACCTAGGTTGAGAAGTCAACATGACAAATGACCTGGCACCTGAATTGTGCAGGAGGAAGAGAGTGGCTTAGAACACCTGCAAGAGTGTCGAAGAAATAGCTAAGATGATGAAGAACCTCTGGCTCTGGACACATCTCTTTGATTCCACTGTTCTTCCTGCATTAACATATGCCTCAGAGATCTGGGCCCTATGCAAACAGGATGAGAACGCTATTCAGGTCTCCCAAAGAGGAATTGAAAAAGCTATGCTTGGAGTATCATGTTTCATTCAAATGAGAGAAAGAATTCGGAGTTTCGACCTCTGTGGACAATCAAAATCAGGGACGCTGTCTCGTTTGCCAAGGCGTCAAAAATCAGATGGGCTGGTCACGTAATGAGATTTAGAGATGATTGCTGGACTAGAGCTGGTACCGACTGGATTCTACGGGATGTCGAAAGACCGCGTGGCCGCCCGCCTACCAGATGGTCAGACTTCTTCATCAAGATCATGAATGATCAGTTTGAGGCTCTTCGTGTTCCTAGAACGAACAGATGCCATTAGTCAATACTAGCACGCGACAGAGACTAATGGAGAATGGAGACGTTACTGGCACCCTCTCGACCAAATCGACGATTAACGGGAAGTCAAGTGATCAAGTGATAATTAAGCTAATGCATATTCTTTTAAAAGTGTCAGTGTCTTCTCTAAAAAATAATATAATAAATTTCATTTTCCTGATAACACATTTGCATTTTATGTACTCTACACTGCAGACTAATTCATCTCTGTGTTAAATGTGTCAAGAACACAACAACATTTTTTCTCCCTGGTATTTGAAATCTACTAGAATTTAATTCTATAGCAATACAAAATTTTTCTAAATGCTCATCAGTCTTGGACTTCTTTTTTCCTCTATTTAGTGTGGAAGGAATTTAAACAAACCATCCTGTTCAATCTATTATGTTCAATTTTCTCCCTCTCCCTATCTAAATTGTTAGATGAACTTTGGTTTAACACAATTTGACAACTCTCACAATTACCAGGAAAACATAAAGGCATAAATAATTCGATCAAGATTTTCAGTGTGTCTAATTTAATGTGCATTGGACATAAAAGCTGTTCTTTTTGACAAGTATCAAAACTATCTCCTGCTATATATACACAGAAACACTACAATAACACATACAGAAACCAATTGCCTTAGCATCAAAAAAAAATTCCAAAGAAGAGGAAACTATTGTGCATCAACTCTACAAGTGGAAGTGTTTGATTATGTGCACTCTCAGGAAATTGTATAAATTAGAGAAAACAACCAGGGAGTACTTGACTCTAAGTATTATTTTTGGAGGCATATTCACTACATGAATTTTTTTCTACCAAAAAATGCCCAGGAATGTACAACTACATTTCAATGAATTTGAAATATTAACCAGGTAAAGCAATTTTTTTTAAAATTATAATACTTTTTTGTTTTTAGGTCACTCCCAGCTGTGCTTAGGGCTTATCCTTATTCTGCACTCACATCATTCCTACCCATGTTCAGGGGACCATATGTTGTAATGAAGATGGAATCCTGGTTGACCAATGCCCTATCTTCTGTATTATCACAGGTTTAATTTTCTTAATATATCTTAATAGTACTTTAATAGAATTTTTAAAAAATTAGGTCATACACAGCTGTGTTCAGTACCCTTTCCTATCATGTGCTCAGGGATCACTTCTGGCAAGACTCAAGGAACCATATGAGGTATCAGGTATCAAACTTAGATCGGCTGCATTCAAGGTAAGTATCTTATCCCCTCTATGATCTCTTAAGTCCCATAGTAAAAAAAGTTTCTATAAAAAGGATTAAACAAAAATACATTGTACTACCATTTGTTATTTTTTGTTATGGTCTTGCAGATATTTTTCAGACAGCTTTCTATAAAGTGAGAGGCTAAGATTTGATGTGTCTCGTCAGTAGAGCATTTGTCCTGCCTGTTAGAGGCACCGGTGAATCATTGGTACTGCAGTAGAAAACAAAGTATGTCTCACTTTCAAGTTTTATAAAACAAAGCCCATAGAAACAGAATTGCAGGGCTACTGAAAGAGGACCTGTGCAAATATTATATTGTGGCAATAAGCAAAATCTTTCTAACTTTTTCTTCTAAGCATCTTCTGATTTAGACCCTGATATTATTTATCAGTTATCATTATTAACCTGGATTTCTTCCATCATTTTGCTCTTTCTTAAATAACTGTAACTTCTTATGGTTGTTCTCCTAAAGTTGTCCTTCTCATTTGGATTTTTTTAATTAGTGAAACACCATGTGATACAGTTGTAGACTTACAAACTTTTGTGCTTGGGTTTCAATTATACAATGAAATTTTATAAATTTTTTATTTTCTTATTTCCTGATTTTTTTAGTACAAACCAAATTTCTATTATTTGGTCATCAAATTACTTTTAAATTTTTAAAATGAGAATTCTGTTTATAGACCCTGTATCTTAATGATATAATGATTTACTTTATCTTTCTATAAAAATGCTTGCAGCATTTTAACTGGTGACAGAAGTATGTCATTTCTGCCTAAGAGCAAAAAATATTGATTCAGCCTTACCCCACTAGCCAAACTGAAAATTTGATGTATTTGGTTCAAATAATATCTATGTCTTGCATATCTGTACACAAGTTTCAAAAGAAAGTGATTGTACGTTCATAAATTAATAAAATGTTTTTCTTTATAATTTGCAAAAACCATTTAAGATACTTTTGAACTTTACTGGGAAATACAATTAGTTCAAACATTAAAATAAAATAGTACTCTAAAGGAACATTAAGTGAAATTGAGAGATATCTTTTAAGAGTTTTTGATTAACTTAGGCATGCTCCTTCTCCACTCAGAGTAAATATGGCCTGTGGCAGTGTACATTTCATTACAGTGTACATTTCATCCGTTACACTCAATAACATCTGAAGCATATTAATCAGGCTAAAACAAGAGATAGAAAGTGAAAGAAATTCAATATAAACATGTAGCCCAACGAACTTTCTGATCTCTCTTTGTTGAACACAGTTAAATCTATAGCCTAGAATTGGGCAACAAAAACGTAAAACAATTTGCTACCAGGGTCTCAGATTTCATAACAATCTGTGTCAATGATAGGACTCTTGTGAATGTGAAAGCTGATTTTAAATTAATTTGAAATGCTCTGGATTAGGCATTAGGAAAAGTTGCCCATTATATTCCTAATTTTAATTAGATTCTCTGCCGCCTTATGTTCTTTGATCTGAGTTAAGTAATTAAACCCATTTTGTCCTTTAATTGGATTATAGAGCATATCTTACTAAATCCAAAGATAAGAGAATATATAGGTTCTAAATATATATTGCTTTTTCTAGGCAACCTGTCTGTAGGATGAGGCTGCAAATGTAAGAATACAATTTAAAGTTTGTTTGACTACTATTATATTGTTGATCTTCCCAGGGAGATTGTAAAACATGATTTCTTACATTCATGTAATATGCCCTAAAGAGAACTTGCTTTTAAAATCTGTCCTCACTTTTTTAAATTTGTAGGAATAAATTTTCCTGTGCAAAGAATTTGATAAAACTATTATATAGAGTATGATAGTCAGAAGACAAAATGTAGCCCACTTAAAGGGGAAGATGTCACTATCTGAACATAAGTCTATGAGTCAGACATATGATTTGATAGTGCAGATTTATCTTGAACAAATTGCATACTGCTGAAAACTGAATTATATGTCAAAAATTACTTTTGTGGTTGAAAATAATGATAGGAGATAAATTTGATTGAGAACTATTTTTGGCATTGTGATAAGCATTTTATTATGATTCATCTTATCGAACTTTAATGTCCACCCTTTGAAATAGATGTATTACTTAAGCCCACTTTACAGGAAACTAAATCTATAGAGATTTAATGTGACTTGCCATGCTGTTAGTCAGACATAAGTCTTTAACCCAAGTGTCTTGAAGTTTATGGTTATGTATCTTTCAACCTTTACTTTTTTCCGCAGCTTTCTAATTTAATCATTATTTTTAGAAACTTATTTCAGATTCCCTTTTCCCATGTTTAACAAAGAAACTAAAGAAGCTAATACTCTGTTACTATAAAAATTTGAAAAATCCATTAGTTTAAATATTATTAGTGAGTCATCATCATAGAACACAGTAGGCAAGTTGATATATTTTTTAATTTTTCCTATATGGAATTCACAGCTAAATGGAAGAATTGTTTATTGTTTGAATATAACATTAATTCATAATAAGACTTGATTCTGAAATGTTTCTTGATTTGCTTTGATTATTTTATTATTTATTGCCACCTATCAGCCAATTGAAATTAGGTAAAGTTATGTCATGCTTTGTCTAAAATGTACAGTGACTTGCAATTTACACAAAGAATAATTTTAAGTTTTCCCCATAGCACAAGGTTCCCCAATTTCTGACACACTTTGTGTGGTCCTATTAATTCACTTGCTTGTCATACTGATTCAAGACCCTGACTTCTGGTGTTTTCTCAAACATTATCTGTTCAGAGAATACTGTTTTATTTACTCTTATTTCTTATGCATACATATGTCTTGCTGCTTCCCTTAATAGAAGTCCCAGTTCAAACATAGATTTCCTGAGTTATATTCACTCACCATTCTTTATAAGATAATATAAAATAACAGAACATTCTACTAACACTACTCTTCACTACATAACAATTTGGCCACTTAACGTTTTGCATAGCATGTATTATTTGACTGTTCATATACTTAATCATGTATTTATATATCTATAATTTTATATTCTTATTAAAATATTTAATGTGAGGAAAAAGAATTTGCTTTCCTCACTGCAATATCTCTAGAGTATGCCTGCACACACATGCATACACCCCACAAATAAGTGGCATATCAGACATATTGTATAAATTTAAATTAAAATAATAGCAATTGAAAGGGCAGGAGTGATGGTATAGTAGGTATGTATGGTGTTGCCTTGACTGTGCTGACTGGGTCACTGGACCCAGCATCACTATGGTCCCCAGAGCCACCCTCGAGGGATCCCTGAGTGCAAAGCTGGGAGTAAACCCTGGGCACTGCCAGATATGGCCCTAAAACATAAAATGGAGGGTGGAGGACAGTAAATAGTACTGTGGATACTGTGTCTGCCTTGCACTTGGCTGACTCAGGTTGAATCTCCAGTACCACGTATGATCTACTGAGCGCTACCCAAAGTAATTCCTGAGCACAGAACCAGGAATAACTAGTAAATATCACTGTGTGTGGCAGCAAACCCCAAGTGAATTAAATAATAGCTGAGTGACTAGATGAGTAACATGTGCACATTTCCAAGAGTCCTTTACAAAATATTTTGATACAAAAGCTTTTATATTCATCAGTTATACTTTATTTATTTATTTATTTTGCTTTGTGGGTCACACCCCGGCGATGCACAGGAGTTACTCCTGGTTCATGCACTCAGGAATTACTTCTGGTGGTGCTCAGGGGATCATATTGGATGCTGGGAATTGAACCTGGGTAGGCAGTGTGAAAGGCAAATGCCCTACCCACTGTGCTATTTCTCCAGCCCCTCAATTATGCTTTATTAAATGGATAAAGTATACTTGAGAAAAAAATAAAACTCTTATTTGTATGAGCACTGTTGCTTAAGCAAATTATCTGATTTTTTTTCTGTTATCTACAGTAAATCACAGTTAATAACTGTGTGTCACAGCATGGCTGCAGTGAGAGCATTATGCTAAGTGAAAATCCCATACATAAATAGACAAACACTCTTACAGGTTCTTTCTATAAGTTGTCTTTCTTATAGGCGGTTTCTTATAAGTGGTTATTCTTATAGGTGGAATCTTTTTAACTCAGAAACAGGTGGTAGCTAGAATGTTGGTTTCTAGTTGTACAAGTAGAAGAAATAAGGAGTCATGCAGAAAAAAAACAACAACATAATTTGTCAGGGTACAGAGATGGCTGGAAGCAGTGTAGAGCCTGCTTTGCATACAGGAACCCTGGGTTTCAGTCCGGGCCTCAAAATCTCCTCAATACCACCAGCTTTGCCTCTTCCTCTCTCCAAAACACAAATTTCAGTGATAAGAGGAGTTAATATTATCTACTATACACATGTAAGGGCTGTGTTGCATACCCAATTTTTCTTTGTTTGGGCAAGGGCCACAGTCAGCAATGATCTAGGGCTACTCTTAGTTCCTAGCTGGGAGGTAGATATGGTGGTGTTCAGTAGACTATGTAGTACTGGAGATCAAACCTGGGCCTCCCACATGTAAAACATTGCGTGAAAACCATTCCGCTACCTCTCTAGCTTCTTTTTAAGAGTTAAACTTTAATATTCTCATCACAGCAACAACAAAATGGTAATTCTGTGATGCAAAGGCTGAAGTGACTTAAAGGTTATTTGTGGTAAACAATTCAGAATGCATACACATATCAGATCATCATATTGTGCAACCTAAATTTATACAACACTATTTTGTCTCAATAAACTATGGGGAAACAGAATTTTATTACTGCCAAATCAATATTTTAAAACAGTAAAGCGCTGTAAGTTATCTGTAGCCCTTAAAGTTTTTATGCTAACCGTATATTGCAAGAAAGTAAACTAAGAACTCTAACCTGGTAGCTTCATTTGTGTTTTTCACTTGGAAAACATTAAGAATAATAATTTTAAGAGGAATAAAAATTTTTAATAAATAACATTTCTTTAAATAAATGCTTGAAAAATTTTATTAATATGTATAACTTTTAAAGTAATAATTAATAACTGAATTTTTGATTATTATTCTTTGAACAGACAATAGCCTCTATATCATGCAGATTACAAAGTAACATGCAGAAGTTGGCTGGTGAATTCTAGAAAGTCTTTGAACAAACAGATTTCCAACTCAAAAGAAAGTTTGACGATAAGAAAAATGGCATTATATTATGAACCATCTGATGTTAGTTATTTAGGTTTCTTATTTAGGGTTGGGGACCTCCACACTCAGGATTATATAGTTTGATTGTTTGAAGTTTTTCTTGTAGTACTCTGAAAAATGGAATATTATCTAAACAATCTCATATTAGTGAGAAGTGGCTTTTCCGTAGAGAAGAAAATTAATCATAAGATAACATAATCAAAGCTTTCAGATAGCTAGAAAAATAAGACTGTTAAGAGAAAAAAATTTAAGCACCCGTCTTTGTCATAAATGTAAAATGTGAGAGTATAGACATGTTTTATTTATTCTTTTAGCAGGATGAATGAGTCCATGACTACTGTTCCCTTCAGATGATCACTTTAAAATTGTACACAAAATGCAATTATTATTTAGCTGCTATGATTTACTTAAATTCCAACTATCAGAGGAAGTCATATAAGACAATGGATAGAAATTGTGAATTGAAAATTGACACAGGGATTTTGATACCAGAATTGTTGCTTGCAATGTTGAGACTAGCTTTCAATAACCCCATTTGAGGCTGGAACAATAGTACAGGTAGGGCGTTTGCCTTGCATGTGGCCGACTGGGGTTCAATCCCCAGCATCCCAGAAGGTCCCCCGAAAACCATCAAGGAGTAATTCCTGAATACAGAGCCAGGACTAACCCCTGAGCACTGGTGGGTGTGACCCAAAAAAGCAAAAAAAAAAAAGTCAATGATCCCATTTAATTTTGATGTGAAAATTATCTAATTCACACAGTCTCTGTTTTCAATCAAAAGTTGCTTTCTACTTTGCTTTATCATTGTAAATAAAGTTTACCTTTGTTTAATTATTTAACTATTATCGTGGTTACTTTATTTCAATAAAAATTTTTAATGGAAAATTTTGTAATTATAAACAAAAGGTTGTGATTTACATTAAATTAAAATTTTAATTAAAAATAAAACCACTTTTATTGCTTCCTCTATTTCTAGTCTTTTATCTATAAGATATCACCTTCAAAGGAAAAAGGAAACAGCTATTAACAATCTTCAGTAAAAAGAGACATTAGGAAATGCACATACATTGTCAAAACTAGAGGATATTTTTTGGACAGTAATTGCTTGTCCTACTTTTTATTAGCCAGTGCAAAGATTGGAACGAGCAGCTCTCCTCTTATTCTTCTACCTTACAGCACCACCCCTCCCCCCAACACTTTTCCCCTCCAAGTCGCTTTTTTATTTGGGGTCAGAGGTTAAACTACTAACCCTTCACCTTTCTGGGAAGTGTTTTTCCCACCTTCATAAAAGGTTTCTTGCAATGAACTGCAATCAGATTAGCCTCTCTCCTGGAGAACAAAAGCCACGCCTTTGTCTTAGTGGTTTGGGCAAGGAGTCCCTTCATCAGAGGAAGCTGCTGGTACTGTACACGCACAATGACAATATGGGGGTGGGGGGCACTATAGCCTGGCCTCTCAATGTCTAGACTCATCCAGCCAGCAAGTCAAAGAGAAAATCCTATCAAGTACTCAACTGAAGGATACCCTAGTATAGTGGTTACTCTTTTTAAAATGTTTCTCACAAATTTAAGCTCTAATTTTACATGTTCACTGTCACTGTCCTCCATTATTCATAGATTTGCTCGAGCAGGCACCAATAACGTCTCACAACAAATTGTTAGACTTGATGTTAATATTTTTGGCATATTGAATACGTCACAGCTTGCCAGGCTTTGCTGTGCGGGCGAGATACTCTTGGTAGCTTGCAGGACTCTCTGAGAGGGGCGGAGGCATCAAACCTGGGTCGCCCGGGTTTGCCACGTGCAAGATAAACATGTTAACTATCTTAATTCCTTAAACATAATTTGACATATGTGTGTGTGTCTGTGTGTGTGTGTGTGTATATATATACACAATCCCAATCTTTCATTAATGTAGTTTCTTCGAAAAAAAAGGTCTTGAAAATCTTAACACCACCCATTCTTTACTATTAAAGTGACAATTATTAAGACAAGACAAAGTTGCTTATGCATGACTTCTTTCTCCATTCTTTAACAGATTTGATTTCATTTTTGGGATCCATTTTTATACCATGCATCACATTTGTGGCATTTTTTTTATTTTAAGGAGCATTAATTTATCTAAAACCATTCATAGTATATAGTACCCTTACGAACACACTCACACATTTGGTATTCAAAAAGTATACATTTTATATAGCTATCTATGAAATAAAAACTGCACAATTGTTCTTCAATCCATCTAAAACTCATAATACAAACATATTCTCAAAAAATGTAGAGTGAAGAAAATACAGTCATAAGCTTTTGTGCCATTTGTTCTAAGGACTAATAGAAAAACACTAAGAACAACTTCCTTTATTTTTGCAAAGCTCATTTTCACAAGTTATTTATCTTTTATTTCTATTCTATATGATAGTAGATTTATTGATCTTTGAAAGAATTTCTCTTTCTCACCTCCTTGTTATACTTTTAAATATTCATTTAAAAATGCACTTCACCCTCTAATGTGACTCAGAAATTGACTGATAAAAGACTTGCAATTCTCCTTTTTTGATAACCAGATTTATTTTAAATTATCACATATTTTTTATTATTATTTTCTTTAATTGTTATTCAAATTTTAGATTAAATAGAGAGCAATTTTGACATTTTATTTTTAATGTAATTTTTGTCCATGTCAATCCTAAAGTCAATTAGTTCATTATCTTTAAATTTCTTAATATTTAAGAATATTTTAGATCTGATTTTATCTTCTTGAAGACAGATTTTATTCAACACTCTCCTGTTAACACATTCATTCTGACATTGCTAGCAGGACTGATCTTGTTGATTTATATTTGACTATCTAGAAAATAACCCTGTATCACTTCCATAGATAGTTCATCTTCCGAAGTCATTTATCAATTCTTATTACCATGAGTGTAGGAGTAATTGAATTCTGTGATACCATCACCCACTGAAGTAACTTGAACTCTTCCTTCTGATACCTTCTTATCTCTCTTATTATCCAAAAGCTTCTGGTAAATATTAGATAATCCAATTCAGTTTTATATGATACACTGTACACATTTTATAATTGTACCACAAAATATTTGATAGAAAGGAACTACATTTGAGTATATGAGAGTGATATATATTATTACATATTTTACAATATGGATAATGTGGTGTCATAGAGAAAATGAATAGTGAAGGTTTAGATTCGTTTTCTTCTTTACCTAAAAATGGAAATGTGACTTTAATCAAATGTTTAAATTATGCTCTCCCTGGGATGTATTTTTTCTTCCTGTGGCAGGTTATGTATGCTCTAGAGTTGGTAAACTAAATATAAATAATATAGAGTCAACTCCAGACCAACAAAAGGCTTATATGCAGAGTAATTATAACTTTCTAACTCCATAGACTCACACGAAGGTCATCAGGCTTGGGATTCTAATGTTTTCTAAGTACTGAATTATTAAATACACTTAATACTATTGGCAATCTTAAATCTATAGAGTGACATTCCTAGGACCTGGAAAATCATAACCATCCATTGGCACTGAACTCAACAGTATCGTATATGTTATTGTTTGTTGATTTACCAGCTGAGTAAATGGAAATAACATCTTGCCAAGTAAACATTCAACCGAATTTAAATGTAAATTGCATATATCCTTTTCCTATATCACTCAAAAAAGGAGTGATTTTTTAAAGAAGCGAAACAACTTTTTAGTAAAGTACTGTTTCAAAGTTATTCATAGTTGAGTCACTGTGTGAAACACAGTTATAAATTTGTGTATGATTAGGTTTCAGTCACTTTTCCCATACCAGTCCCTTCACCAGTGTATGTTTTCTACCAACAGTGTCTCCAGTGTTTCTCCACCACCCCCACTTTCCCTCCACCACCACCCCCAGGCTGCCTCTATGGCAAAGACTCTCTCTCTCATATACATGTGTGATATGTGTGTACATATAGAGGCATATATATATATATACATATATATGCTAATGATGGAGACGTTACTGGGCCTGCTTGAGCGAATGGATGAACAATGGGAGGACCGTGATATATATATATATATATATATATATATATATATAGGCATACATATATATAGGCATTGTGTCTATTATAGAGGTACTGAAAGGTTATCATGTGTAGTGCTTTATCTTCTTTCAGCATGCAGTCTTTGTCCAGAGTGATCATTTTCTTCAACAATCATTGTCATAGTGGTCCTCTCTTGGTTTAACTGCCCTCTTCCTACCCTCATTTCACATCTATGACAAGCTTCTAACAGTGGACCGGTCCATCTGCCTCTCATCTCTATTGTTCTTGGATATTAGTCTCACACTACTTTTTTTATATCCCACCAATTAGTGCAATCATTCTATGTCTATCCCTCTCCCTCTAATTCATTTCACTCAGTATATCTCCAGGCCCATGCGTTTATATGTAAATTTCATGACTTCATTTTTTTCTGATGAATGCTAGTATTCCATTGTGAAGATGAACCATAGTTTCTTTATTCAGTCATCTGTTCTCAAACAGTTGTTTTTTTTTTTTATCAGACTCTGCAATGAACATGAAATGCAGATGGCATTTCTGCTTTGTGTTTTTGGGTCCCTAGGTTATGTTCCTAGGAGTAAATTTAACTGGTTAGTATGGAAACTCAATTTCTAGTTTTTTGAGTAAAAGCATGTGATTTTTTTAAAGAACATGTGTATACTTGAAATTATTTTCTGTAAAATACAAGAAAACTACTCGTATTTTAAAATACAAGACAACTGAAGTCTCTTCTTTATGTCATGAATTACGACAATCTTTATCGAAAAGCTCATATAAATGCTATAAGCAACACTTACTGATTGTCTACTCTTTTCAAGCTTCATCATTTTCAGATGTTAAAGTCAAAATTGTTAAAATGAATTTTAGTAATGAAGTTTTACATTTAACATCCTCCAATTTTAAACTTATAAATTTAAATTTCATATAAACAAAATTGCATAAACTCCTTAATATACTAGACATATCTTAATCAATAAATTCTTATAATACTTTTTTTGGCCATGATTCCCTTTGCAAATTACTTAGAACAAAATTTCTAGGTTCCAACTGTAATGATAATATACCCATAAGCTTTCTTGTATTCCTTTTCTTCTAAATTTCCTCTTAATACCACATGGTATGCTTCCTACTTTAAAAATAAACCACTTACTCCTCAATGTCCTAGGAGAATTATTTAAAATAAAGTTATTTATTTTAAATTAATATTTCCTTTAAATTTTAATTGGGCTGGAGCGAAAGCACAGTGGGTAGAGCATTTGCCTTGCATGCAACCTACCCGGGTTCAATTCTTCCATCCCTCTCAGAGAGCCTGGCAAATTACCGAGAGTATCCCACCCGCATGGCAGATACTCCCCGTGGCGTGTTTGATATGCAAAAAATAGTAACAACAAGTCTCACAATGGAGACATTACTGGTGCCCACTTGAGCAAATCGATGAACAACAGGAGGACAGTGCTACAGTGCTACAATATTTTAATTTAACTGAATTGTTATTAATACTGTAATATACCAACTTATTTATAAACTACTATCGTATCAACATATTTGGAATGAATTTCTCAGAAATGTCAAAGCCATCTTTGCTTTCCATATCTTGCAAAATTTTTTTTAAAAATCACAAATGTTCTTTCAACAAAACTGAATTCAATTTAGACATTTTAATATTCAAATAATGTATATTCAGAACTTCTTTAATATATGTTATGTTCAAACAATGGTATACATTTATTCAGTGTGCTTTATAAATGTATTTATATTTATCAATGGTGAAATGAAATTTGTACAAATCAGGTAATTTATTTTTCCTTAAAATCTCAGAGTTCCGACACAGCAGCAGAGAAGAAAGGCCTCTGGGCTGCTCCACAGCTCCCGGAGAATGCACCAGGTCCCCAAAAGAGCTGAGGTCACCGGGAAGTCCCAGATGGGGTAGGTGCCGCACCACGCCTCCTCCAGATGGAACCCTGGTGACCATGAGCCTCTACAAGCATAGCTTGAGTATGCGGGAACCAGGACCTTTACGCGACAGCACGACATCTCCCTATATACAAAGTGATCAATGGAAAGTAAATCATCCAACGTTTCTCCCTGAAAATCAGGCTTAACTCTTATACAAACCACAACACACAATAGGAGAGAGAGAACAAAAGGGAATGCCCTGCCACAGAGGCAGGGTGGGATGGGGGGTTTGGGGGAGGGAGGGATACTGGGTTCCGTGGTGGTGGGAAATGGTCACTGGTGGAGGGATGGGTATTCAAAATAGATAAATGAATTAATAATAATAATAATAAAAAAGCTCAGAGTTCCAAGAGCTGCTTAAGCTTTGGAGAACTTTCCCATATCCCATTTCATCTTTACTCTTCACTGTTGATGTTTTTCATCACATGCCATTTTTTGCTGAAATTCCCTTTTGCAGAGGTTTTCCTACTATAATATAGAAATCCTCATTTTATTCTTTACTTTGTTATTCGAAGTACAATAGACAATATGTGATAATATTTTTAATTTGTGTTTTCATTTAAAATATTGATTTCTACATATCATTTAAGTAGGGAAAATAATATTCAATGTATAATATCTATGAAATAATTTTAACTTTAACCAAATGAATTACATATACATATCATTTAGTGTTTTAAAATATGGAATTTTAAAATATTAATAAAAATTAAATAAACTTATAAGATATGAGAGTGGGCTTACTCCTGGCTCTGCAACGAGGAAATACTCCTGGCAATGTTCAGGGAACCATATGGGATGTTGGGGATTGAACCATGGTCAGCTGCATGCAAGGCAAGGCAAACACGCTCCCCACTGCACTATCACTCTGGACCCCATATACCTACATTAGTATTTCAATTACTATCATACAGCTTCTCTGAAAGCAAAAAAAAATGTCTTTTCTGAATGCTTAATCAGCATTCTGTCTGATCAACAAAAGAGGTCTCAAATTATGAACATTTTCAACACTGATCAACAATAAAACTATCACTATCACTATCCTCCCGTTGTTCATCAATTTGCTCGAGCGGGCCCAGTAACATTATGAAACATGTTACTGTATTTGGCATATCGAATACATCACGGGTAGCTTGCCAGGCTTTGCCGTGCGGGTGAGATACTCTCGGTAGCTTGCCCGGTTCTCCCAGAGGTGGGAGAGGAATCAAACTCAGGATGGCCAGGCTGGCTACATGCAAGGCAAACACCCTACCCGCCGGGCTATCCCTCCAGCCCAAAAATAAAATCTGATCAACAATAATAAGTATCAAATTGTAACATATAGATTTTATTGTTGCCACCTGAAACTTGAAAAATAATTGACATTTCTTAAGTGTGAAATGCCTCTTCAGAGTTAAAATTCAGTCTGATTGTTTTATTGTTCTAAGAAAAGAAATGTAAATTCATACCTAGGTTTACACAGGCATGAATATTGAAGAAATAAGACATTGTTTCTCTAAAAATATATATAGCTTGATAAAAGCAATGGGTGCTATTGACTTAGTTTGATGAAAACGCATTTCATTTGGATTATGAAACTACTCTTGGCAACTATCTTTAGCTCATTTTATATGCTCTATTAAACATCCAATCACCAAGACAGCTACTGCCATCCCTGCCATCAGAAAACTGTATTTCGCTCTCCTTACATGTATATGTTCTCTAAAACCATGTATTTATTCAAGCATGTCCAGATTAACTTTTATCTTTCTTTTTAGTGCTGTGCTCTGATTATTCACCCATGTAACTACACTGAGAATTAGCATCAAAATGGAGATAAGAGGACCAACCATAATGAAGATGTTATGAATACTCAAATTTCCAGTTCTGAAGTTTTTTTCCTTAAGGGTCTACACAAAAATGTCAGAAAATACCACTAACTTTTGATTTTATGAAGAGAACTCTAATGCCATCCTGTGGAAGTTAAGGGAAACCTTGGGCTCCTTTTTCTAGGACATTTTAAAGCATGTAGACCAAAGAAGAGGTCATCATTCAAAAATTTTACAAAGTTATCTTCTTTAATACAAAAATATAGCCAAAATTCTACATATTTTATACAAAATTAAGGCAAATTAAGTGTCTATATAAACAAACATGCATACACAAATAAATATGGCACAAGAACACATATGGGAAAAGAGTCAATACATGCATAAGTAGAAGAAAATGGAAATGGAGTTACAGCTTAATGATCTAACGTTTAAAGCATCAATGTGAGTTTACTTTCATAATTAAAAGCATGATTTTGAACTGTTGCGTGATCGGAAATTTGTGGCAATTTTCCACAATCAATTCAACTGAAGTGCATACCTTTGACCTCCATTGGTTACAGAAAAGAGAATGAGACAAACAAACACACAAGAACTAAATAAGTTTTAGGGCTTCTTGAGCAGCCAGCAGTGAGATCACAGGCTGGCCACTTATTCAACACATCTTCATTCCCCCACCCTGTCCTTCCACACCTGAGCTCTGAGCAAAGGTTGAAATATTTCACATAGCCAACCAGAACCCTTAAAGTATAAAGGAGTGGTGATTTCCTAGTCTATTTTCACCACATTGTGTACTACATTTAAAAGACCCCAAACTGTTTTGCCCAGGATATTATTCTGACCTTAAGATTTCATTAGAGGAACAATTTCCCATAGCAATTTATCAATATAATTAATCTATAATTTTCTATACTATAAAATATCAAAGAACTTACTATCATCTTACATACTTTATCCAGCAAACATTTATTGAGTTTCACAATATAGCAGTTGATGTATAATTGGGGTAAAACCATACAGTGTGTGTATAAGGACAAAGAGAGCATCTGACTCAGTGAGATTTGGAGGTAAAGTTGAAGGAACTCAAAGTATTCTAAATGTATGTAATTCAAAGAGTGAATTTTCAAAATCTAATAGGAGGTACATATTTTCACATTAAAAGACACAAAGAAGATGAAATCTATTCACTTTAGGCAGAGAGATAGGCACCCTTTGAATTACTCAAACTTATAAAATATATGTTCAGCCCCACTTCCCTTGAGGCAACTATTCTAGATGAAACACATCTTTCGCCTACCCCCCTGGAAGCAGCAACACATCTGCTTGGGGTGTCTCCTGGCTCCGTATTCAGGAATCACTACTGGCATTGCTTGAGAGACCATATAGAATTCTGGGTAGAATCTGAGTTGATTATGTGTGTGGCAAGTTTCTATCTCTGTATTATTTCTCCAAGTTCTGAATCATATCTTCTAGCAAAGTCATGGACAACTTGTTAAATTGATACCTTAAATTATTAAAAATAAGTAAAATAATCCTCTCTTATTATGTGTGATATAAAGGAAAAATATGGGAATAAGAAATGGTCAAAGACAGGAAAATTTGAAAACTGATTTGTACAACTGACCAACTAAAATGGGGTTTTTGGGAAAGGGTAGTTGAGAGGACCAGAACTTAAGACACTAGTTGAGAAAAATACACACTTGTCTAAAGGGTGTAGTGTTGGGCATTATATATATGGGACCCTGTTATTAACAGTAATATAAATCGTGGTGCTTCAAATAAAAAGTAGAGAGCTGTAAACTTAAGAAACATGCACTAGACGTAAGTCCAGTAAGAGGAAGTAAGAGGAAGCAAAAAACTCTTTTTTATGATGACAAATCAGATTAAAATTCAAAATAATATAATCCCTATAGTTTGGAGGAGTATGGGCACAACCAGGTGCTCAAAGTTTATTCCTTTTTCTCTGCTCAAAGTTCACTCCTGGGAGTGCTTGGGGGAACCATATGGGCTGCTGATGATTCAATTGGGTTAGTTGTATTCAAGGTAAGTGACTTACCCCTATACTATGTTCCCAACATCCCTGAATCACAGAATCTTAATAGTTTTTTTTGAAGTGTCATTCTGGGTGAGAAGAGGTTGTCCTTTATGTGCTCACATAAAAATGGTATGAAAAGTAAAGTGATACATTCAGTTAAATTATTTTATCTTTATAGTTTCCTTTTCAAAGGCCTCTATTTCCCACGTTTATCAATACACATACCCTAAACATGATAGACTTTGAATGGATTATTAATGAGTGAATTTAGTTTGCAAATGATCTCATTAATAATTCAAGTATCTTTATGTGGGGAAAAATGCTGTATTTTAACTTCTGGTAAATGTTTTTCTCATTTTTTTATTATTAATTGATATTCTTTGGTTTACAGTATGTAAACCATGTAAATAATTCTAGCACCATATCCATCATCCAGTAACATTTTATTTGTTAACTGTAGCATAAAATGTTCTTCTTGAAAACTGGATAGTTGAATTATACAGTGAAAAACGAATGAAAATTTCTGGGGAAAGAGCAAAGTATTATTTGAATAAACTTCAGGGTACAACCGAAAGACACTGACTCAATCATATCGGCCATTTAAAAAATCAGGATACAGTTTCTACTTTTCAGACAATATTCTCGTTCTGAACAATATGAAATGATCATATCAATTTTTTTAACTTTTAGTATATTCCATGAATTAGTCAAGAAATGTTACAGATAGAGAGGGAAAAATTAATAAACTCAAAACTTAATGAAGATTAGCAGCCTATTTGGCAAAGTTCAGACACAGAGCTCAATTTCAGAATCTAAGGGGTCAAGAAACTTCAGTACCATTAGAACCATATACCTCTGTCTATTCTCTGTACATGATTTCAATACAACCCTGATTTTTCTACAAAGTGAGGAACAATGTCTGCCAATTGCTCCTGAGTTTCATACTGGCAGCAATCACCATTTTAAAAGAATTGATTTTTCTCACTTCTGACTTAAAAGTTCAGACAAATGTGCTGTAACCATTTTGGTCAATTGAATACTGAATTTTGTAAAAATTTGGAATTTATATCAAAACTACTGGACTGGAAAAAGATATTAAAATAGTAAAGAGAAATACAAATGTTCCATCTTCCAAACCGAGTTTACCTAACTCTAATGCTGAATCATTTTAATAAGTTTTTTTGGAAATGTTACTGATCTATTTCTGTTTTTTTATGATTTTCTTTTTACTTTAAAACTTTTTTTTATTTTGGTAATGTCCAGTAATGAATGCTTATTAACATTCTATCTAATGTTTAGAATTGCTTTCTATAGCACACAAATAAAGATCAGTCTCATAAACCCTGTAATCCTTTTTCTCATGTCAAAATATTTATGTGACATGTACTATTATGTGCATGACAAAGAGTCAAATGGTAAGAAATTATGAAAAGTTAAGGAAAAAAACAAAAATAATTACCAATCACTTGCATCTGACTGAGTTTTTCTAATTATGTAATAAATAAATTCTAAGAAGTTTTGATATAAATCACTGGGACTATTTTAAAGGAAACTGATTTAAAAACAAGAGCAGAAGATTGCTAAACAGATGTGAGTGGTCAAAGTCTGATTGATTTGAAATTTTCTTTAACCTTATGGCTGTTGGTAGCAAGCCCTAGTTTGTCCTTGGGGGGAAAAAATCATCTGCTTGTTTTGGTCTCTGAATGTCAATGAGTAACAGAAGTAATGTCTTGGAACGAGACAGATGAAGCATTGTTTATCCTCCATAAAACTTTCACACATGAATTGGTAACAACAAACCATGAATAGATAGCTTTAAGTTATACAAATCAGAATTCTTACATATTAGAAATGAATTAAATATTTGCTTCTCACATATTTTACTGACATCAAGATTATCCTTCATTTTTAATAGGTTCCCTATAAATGTGATTTGTAACATTATTATATGTGTTTGTGAGTATGTGCATAAATCTATTCATTAAACTGAGTCAATACATAAGTGTAGTTCCTAAAGTATCAATATACTTTCAAATGAAAATTGGCAGATTGATATTTAGATCCCGAGACATGAGGGCAAACTATTGTTTACAGTCTTTGTTCTTTTTAAATTAAATTAGGATTACACCCCCTGGTGCATAGGGCGACATGCAGTAGCAAGAATCAAAATCAGTACTTCCTTGATCATTGTATAACTGAAACCCAAGCACAAAAATTTGTAAGTCTACAGCTGTACCTCATGGTGATTCACTAATAAAAATTTTTTTAAAAAAATTTTAAAAAATCAGTACTTCAAGAGCAGATAACTTAACCCCTTGAACAATCTCTCCAAGATGGTTAGCTTGTTTTTGAAAGATTTTATTTACATCCTCTCTTTCTGTCATTATTATTATTTAGTACATTCTCTATGTTTATAAAATCTAAACCATCCACTGTCAAAAAAGTTCAAGTCTGTTCTCAATTATGTATTAGTAATAAAGACAAAGGAATCATTTGCCTTAAACATTTAAATATGAAGGCCAGAGTAATACTGTAATGGCAAAGTAATTTTCTTGCATGGGATCCACTTGGGTTGAATATCCATCATCACATATTGTCCCCAAAACACACCCAGGGGGCGATCCCTGAATTCAGTGCCATAGCACCTGAGCAACTTTCGTATAACACCCAAACTAAAATTAAATACGTAAGTAAATAAATAAATACAATGAAATGAATAAATAAATGCAATCCTCTTTAATGGCAGTCATAATGAAATAAAATGTTTACCTTAATGTAGCTAGTTACTTATAAGGAATAGATTTTATTTAATGACTAGAATATTATATCACTTCTTAATTTTAAGAGAGGAATTTTTCAATCCATTAGTTTAAAAAGTATAAAATGATAGTGTTGACTATTAATATTTATAAGGTGCTATATAGTCAAATAAAGCATACATATACAATTACCTAGTGATTATTAGCTTGTGATTATCAGTTCCATTATAAATGTAATTGATGTTTAGGTAAAAAAATATAATACATAGCTTCTAAGAGCCTTTTGATCTAATTTCTCACACCAAACTAGGTAACCACTGTGTTTTTCCTCTGTTAATAATTGCACACACTTATACTTTTATATCTTAGACATACTCTGGTAAGTATGGATTTATATTTCTTTACTTGAGGTTGATAAAATATATGTTTAATCTTCACAACATTTTTGCCTTATTTTGCCTATAGTATGTTCTTGTAATTCACCTATGTTGGTACATGCATAAAAATAGAGAGACTATTTATTACCTATTTCTTCATGGAATAAGTTCATGATTAATATGTAGTATGGCATAAAGGTTGGTTGCTCTCACCAAGAAGATGTGAAGTTTTTCTTTTCTATAGTAATCTTCCAAGCAAGAGCATAATATGATTTACGTACTAGTTGACCTGCACAAGACAAGTATCATTCTAACCTGTATGTAATCCTCTGAAGAGAATGAAAACCGTATTCTAGAGGTTTTAGTGACAACCAACATGATACAATTCTCTGGCAACAAAACAGACGCAAAAGAAAAATTAACCATGGGGCATTATAAGCCTAGAAATTTTGGATTGGGTCTCCTTAACTTAGGACAAATACCAAATACCAAAGCTGGTTTGCTTTTTAAGATACAATGATTAAAAAACAATTATAGCTTCTCATACAATTAAATGTTTCTTCTGCATATAAGCTGTAATTTCTCCTCACAGAGTTTGAAAGAAAAAGAGAACACTTTTTGACTGGAGAGAGAGTATAATGGGTAGGGTGCTTGCCTTGCATGCAGACATCCCAAGTTTTATTTGCTGCAACTCATGTGGCCTCTCCCACCTCCTGCCTCCTCTGTGAGTCAGCTAGAAGTGATTTCTGAGTGAAGAGCCAGGAGTAAGCCCAGAGCAATGCCAGGTGTGGCTCCAAAAAAAAAAAAGGAACTGTAAAATAGATTATCAACAAATATTTTGATATTTGTAAAGGTTGAGTAAAATGAAAAGCACTTCTTATTATTCCTCCAAAATAAATCTTGAGGTGTTTTGATACAATAAATCAAAGGCCTATGAAATTCAGCTCACTAAATGCTTTTGACAAGTAATCCTATAGATAATACATAATGTGAGGTAAAAAGCTTGGTTCCTTTACTTCTGTAATGAGTTTGCATGATAGGTACAAGTATGCATATTCAATTTTCTGATTAAAATAATACATGATATTTAAAGAGTACTCCAAATATTTGCATGAAATGTACTTAAGACATTAGCATTATTTTCTTTCTATGTCCCTATTCACAAATACAGCACAAATTAAATGTGTATGCAATATGATACATATATATGCGTGTGTGTACATATATATGTATATGTACACACTGATAACTCTATCAGTCGGACAGAGGGTTAGTCAACAAGTATATCCTGAATATCCACTAAATGTTTATTTCCCGTTGTGATTAAGGGATGATAGTTTGCAAGTAAATGATTCAGAGCTCCCAAGATATTTAAACTTTGGTTGGGAAGCCAAAGGAAAAATTGCTCCGGTTAATTATAAGTGAATAGATACTTATACATGTTGAATGTTGTAAAAGATAAATGAGACATGTTGTTATATGGTAAAAAGGGAAAATTATTTTCCCAAGCTTTGAAAGTGTTGTGCCTTCTTTATATCTTGTCCTTCTTTCCCTCTCTCTACTTTATTTCAATCTTTAGTTATATGCTAAACTTTTTTGTTCATTTAAAAGACGGTATTTTCTCCCACTTTTCTAAATACATTTACACTTTTTCAAGTAAAAACTGATATTCTTTCACTTGATGCACAGTGCTCACAACTAATCAAAACCTCTTGAAAAAGTGGCTATAAATTTCTCATCTGTCTTCCATAACTATATAACATAATTTAATTTATATTGTCCTTAATGACTTATTTGCTTGTTTTTGTTTTCTTTTTCCTCTGTTAAATAAGGGAAGAATAAAATTTAAAAAAAAAACAAAAATTAAATCTTTATTTTTATTTTTAGCATCAGATAGATAAGGTTCTTGCCTTGCCCATGTCTGATCTGGATTTGAATCTCAGGCACTGCATATGGCCCATCAAACACCACCAGGAGCAATTCTGAACAGAGTGTCAGTAGAAACCTGAGCTTTACCATCAGTGGCCAAACCTTTTCCAACACTCCCAATTGGGAGATGTTAATTCTTTTAAATTTTTTTTGCCCATTTCTTTATTCTGCAGGTTTATTTTTTCATGGAACAAAGTTGAAAATAGATACTTCTTTAATACTTAAAGAAAAATGATGAACAAATTTAAGTATAAAACTCTGCAACTACAAACAACCTAACAGTTTGAGTTGAGCTGATCTAAAGGTATCATCCTTAGAGCAGAAAATTGAAAATTTAAGCAGATCTGATAAGTATAATTAAGTTGAATTAAGTGTTACAAGTTATTATTGTTTCTACATGAATTGTTATCTTTATTTTATATTAAATATATAAATATGCATCATCTTTATATTAAATAGATGTTGATATTAATCTATGCAGAATGAGTATCGTAGACTCTGTGGCTTTTATAATGAGTATAAATGACTTTAAGAGAAATATAAGAAAACAAAAGATATGAAAAGAGAATATTTTAAATTCTAAGTTATTCTGTCTTCCAAAGAAATAATCACACATCAGGACACAAGAGAGAAAGAAATGTCAGAATGAATTACACAGATTTTTTAATTTGATCAATAAAATTTCCTTTGTGCACTTTGCAAGAGTATATAAGGAAATTTACCTTACTATTTATATCTTAATTTCTTGAGATAGCAGTGCTTATTGATTGTTGAAGTTGATGGAAAAGCTAGCTAGGATTTCCAGGAGCTTCAGGGGCTTTACTGTTTAAGGGATAAATATATAATAGTAAAAGAAGATAGTGGCTCATAGCATACAAGTCATGTGACCCTGTCATCTATTCCATAGTTATTAATGTCAGGAATCAAGTTCTCCTTAGGACAAAATCAATAGCTGTGGCTTGGAACAATAAAGAAAAGATCTAAGAGGTCAGAATCACATTAGAAAATACCTCTGTATTACAGAACTGAAGAATGCCATTTTGATCTATAGTAGCTAATACTATCTAGAAAACTCTAGGAAAGCAAGCAAAAAAAAATCAAGCTGGCCACAGATGTCCAACATATGCACCTTCATTTATTGTGCAGTCACTTAAGAGAAATGACCTCTCCAGAGGAAGCAATATGAGTGATTAAAATCCTCTTTAATGTTTCAAACAATTTCCAAAATAACAGTAGGAAATGTTCATTGTAATTCTGGGGAAAAAATCAGTAGAATTTTTCACTCAATTTTCCCTCATAACTTACCCTTCAAAAATATTTTTAAAAATATTCAATTTAGGAATTACTATTTCATCTTCATCTCAAAATTTCTAGATGATGTAGTTACAAGTTAAAACAATGAAGTGCTTAGTTATAATTGTATATGACAATTTTATCTAAACAGCATACATTGATTTTTCTTCTTAGTGGCAGATAAAATTTTTATTTGTTTAATTAAGTATTTTTATCTTCTGAATTTGCTTCATTATTTTATTTTTAGAATGAACCATAAGTACATAGTCATGCTTTTTATATTAAACATATAATAATCATATTATACTATACTGTAAGCATACATACATACATACTATACATTTGTAGTAATTTCATACTGTAAGAATTACTGGAAATAGAATCTGTAGTGTAATAAAATTCTATAGAATATAGGATAGAATTTAGAACATAGAATAGAATATAATTCTGTACAATAAAAAATATTAGAAATAGGTATAATTCAGAAAACATGTATGAGAAAGCAATGTAATCTCTCTGTAATCTATATTCATCTGGGAATGAATATTTTAAAGGAAATTCATCCAGAGAACTGGAAGTAAATGTATATATTGACATTGATGATGAGACATGTCAGAGAACTATAAACCCAGTGAATATATGAAGTTATAGATACATTGTAGAATAAAATGATGATACCTGAAGCCTCAGTAAGGAATATAAAAACATAATGTGAGAGTATACCTGAAGTGTGTTTTGGTGGAGTGCTGCTCCCAGACCCTATGACAGACGTTGGCTGGGTGAACCATATCTGACTCCCACTGCTTATTCTCCCATGCTTGATCCTAGAGAGCTGCTAAAGGACAAAGGAAAGATTTCAACTTTCTCTGATAAGCAATTCTAAGTGCCAAGACATACACTAATGACTGAAGTGTAAAAATCAGTAGAGGACACTTCAATGAGATGACTCTACTTAGGGACTCAGGCATTTGTTTTAATCAAAGACAAAAAAATTCTAAAGGTAGTCAAATTCCCAACCTAAACAAGTTTAAGACAAGTTCAGGATTTTTATGTAAAATAATCAAACCCATCAACATATGATATAGACATGTGAAATGAATAATACATGAGGATGAATTTTTAAACAATCAATGTTGAAGTGAAGGGATTTATAATCAGTGTTTCCTACATAGTACCAGTCTCTTTACCTGACATTCTAACTGTAAGTATTTAATACTGCCACTCTCAAGTCATCCTTTTTTTTAAAAAAATTTTTATTAGTGAGACACCATCCTTTTCAATGTAGTTTTTCTGTGTTACTGGTCATCTTGAGGAAATCTCTGCAGCAAAGATCATACACAATCTTAGTTATGAGAATTGGGTCGCCAACTAGTACAAGATAATATGCCTAAGAAGGAAAATGGAGAAAATATTAAAGAGGAGAAAATGGTTTATATAAAAGATAAAACATGACGATCTCAATTTTGCTAGTCATTAGCTACAACCAAGAACTGAGCAGTGTCTCACAGAAAGTTCAGACTGGCTCAAATCTTGCCACTGTCAAACAACTACTGTTTCTGGTCTCAGTCATCTTGTCTATCAATCAGAATATTATCATTTCACCATGAACATTCTACAGAGGTTCAGAAAACCATGGGTCTAGTATAGAAGTTGTTGCCATAAAAGCAAAAAAAATATTGCTCAAATGTCCACTTGCAGAAATAGGGGCATGTGTCAGAGAAAAAGCTCAGCCTTTGAGACAACTTTTGGAAAACGTTAAAACAAGGTTGAGTAAAAGTTGCACAGAACTGAAAATAGAAGTACTCTGAAGACCACCGGTGTTAACCTTTGCCACCTGTCTCCACCTGGATGATGCATTCACATTTAAGAAACTTATTTGTGCTTACTTCATATTTTGCTGTATTAAAAGAAAAATCACGTGTAAACTGCAAATATCACTAGCTGTCATCCCCTTGAAGCAGGCCCTGGAGCAATTCTCCATCCCTATTTATTGAACTGGTCAATGAGTCCCCATGACACACATCTGTTTACCCTTACCAGGTCAAAAAGTCATAACCTCACCAGAGTGCCTTGCCCTATGGCTTCTTCTCAAGTTTTCTAGTCCAGACTTTCACAAAGTTACATCTCAGGTCACTCTACCTCTGTATTCCCCTCTCCCGCTGAATTGTAATTTTACTATGTTTCCAACTCACAGTCTTCATTGTTTTTTCCTTCTAAGTAAATTAAAGTAAAGAAATACTTCAATTTTTCGTATTGTTGTAGCATAAAAAAATGACATTGAAGAAAATGACTATTCTTTTAGTAAAGTGCGATGAATCACCTTGTTTTATCTATCCTAAACAAAGGCATTTATTATGACAAATGCATCATAATTCTATCTTATCTGGGTTTTTCTCTTCTAAAACTGTCAAGACACTTATTAAATACTGATTAATTATTAAATACTGATTAAATATTGACAAAGTAAATCTAGTATAAATAATTGTGTATTAAAACACACTTTGGAGTTATTTCATGGTTTGCACATTTCCTTTAATTTCCTTTCTGGTCATATGGAACAAAAGTCATCATACTAATGTCTGCTTTCTTCCTGAGAAGAAGAAACACATTGAGGTTCATTCTCTCTTTCAAGCCTTCCGTTTTGAAGATTACCTTGTTTTATTTTTTCTAGGATTCCCACACCAAATATCTCAAATTGAGCTCCTTAACTGAAAGAAAATTGTATCATAGCTCTGGAGACTAGACCAACAATCAAGACAACATAAGATATGATACTTTCTGAATGTAGTGAGGAAGAAATCTATTTCAGATTTTTCTCCTTGGGTTGGAGATAGTTGTCTTTTCCATATGTATCCATCCCTTTGTGTTTAAATTTCCACTGTCTTTTTTGTTTAACTCCAAATACACTGGGATTAGGAGGGATCCCATTCTCCTCCACTATAACTTCATCATAACTTTACTAATCATACCTGGAAGCATCTTGTGTTATAAAAAGATTCTCATAATTATGAAATGACCTAGTGGGTTCGGAGGGAATGATTTAATACTTTAATAGCTGTGTGGAGGCTTGATTAAGTATTAAAATTATTATTTTAAATACTGGAAGGAAAAAACATGGTTTGAAACTTGAGACCTAAACAAAGTTTTGTTTTATGATTTGTGTGTGACTTCACAGCCTAGAAAATTCCTAAAAGAAATAATAGTTTTATAGATACTATTGTCAAGTTCTTTCATATGAACACTGTGCTGTATAGATGATCAATCACATCATCATTTTTTATGATCATCAAATTGTCGGAATAATTGTGGTATTCTTGAAGGTTATTTTTTACTCTAGTACTTGTATCTGATGATTTAAATTCTGAATATTGTTTTCTTACACAGTGAACAAAAATGTACCTCTACTGTGTTAAGAAAAACCTATGATTATAAATATAAAAATATATACAACAAGGAAGATGAAACTTTTGATTCTAACTGCAATAAGTCAAATTAATACTCACAAATCCTTTCTATGTAGCTCATGAAAATGACAAATTTCTGGAATTGGAGTAATATTATAGTGGGTAGGATGATTTCCTTACACATGGCTGACCTGGGTTTAATTGCAGCAGTGAATATAGTCCCCTGAGTCTACCCACAGTGAACCTTTAGCACAGAGCAGGAGTAAGCCCTAGCACCACCAGGTGTGGTCTAGTAACCATAAAGAAAAAGAAAGAAAATTATAAATTGCACTTATCATTTATTTTTTTAATTGTTTCAACACTTTCTTTTTTAAAATTTTTATTAGTGAGACATCATGAGATACAGTTGTAGACTTACAAATTTTTGTGCTTGGGTTTCAATTATACAATGATCAAATACACATCCCTCCACCAGTGCCCATTTTATCAACACTTTCTTGAATTAATCAATGAAATATTTCACCCTCCTCTCTCATGAAGTAAAACTACCATTTATTTGAATGGTTTAAAGCAATTCTCTGGTATTCACTTGCTCCATGGAAATTATATATAGAATAAAAATAGGAATGGACACCGAACTGATAGACATCTGAAGGAAAAAAAGAATCGAATATAAATTAAATTTTGATTTTCAATTTAGAAATCAAATGATAATGATAATTTCCTTTAACTAAAATTTATTAAGTAGTGTTATGACAGGAGAGCTGTCACTGTCACTGTCCTTCCATTGTTCATCGATTTGCTTGAGCAGGCCCAGTAATGTCTCCATTGTGACACTTGTTACTGTGTTTGGCATATTGAATAAGTCATGGGTAGCTTGCCAGGCTTTCCCGTGTGGGTGAAATACTCTGGGCAGTTTGCCCCGAGAGGGGAGGAGGAATCGAAACTGGGTTGGCCGGGTCGGGCATTAGGAATTTAATAAGGCTGTTGTCAATTTTAATTAATAATATCATTTTTATTACTTATTCTTCCTGCTAAAAATGTATTGTTATCTGATATATAAGATAAACAAAACATTACTATCCTTTCCAGTTTTATATTTATGTAAAATATTTATTGCCTAACTGAATGACAAAATGAGATCAGACATTCTATTTTATGAATGCTCAGATAAGCTTGCTCAATATTCATACCATCTAAACTATATTTTCTGAATAGTTTTGACATTGATGATAATGTATCTCTTTCTTTTATTTTTTTCCTTGACACTATAGTTAGAAAGTGATTATTTCAGATTATCATAATAGCATTGAGGACTAAGGAGTTAGTATAGACTCAGGGACACATGCTTTCCATGTGTACATCCAGTTTGATCACAGGCACCATATGGCCCTCCCGAGCACTATTGGATGCAGATCTGTCTGGTACTTCCTGAATACTATCTACATCCCTCTAGTGGTTGTTAGAATTTCAAGGTTCAATTTTAATTGCATTCTCAGGCCCAAACATTTAACTGTTTTACCTGTTTGTTTATCACTGAAATTGGTTCCTGAGCCCTCCTTGGGATCCCCTTCCCCTTCTGAAAAAGAGTAATGTTTTACATATGTACAGTAATTATTTTATGTTGGGTTTTATGGATGTTTGTTTCTAATATAAATTATCATTTAGAATCTTTGTTTATAAACAGAAAACAACTAAATATTAGATTATTTTAAATAAACAAATATGAGTTAAACAATTGGATTGCATAAACAAAAGTCCAAAGGTAAATTCAATTATACACACATTTGATGCAAAAATTGGAAGTCCTAAGGATTCCAAAAATAATTTCTGAAATTCTCTCACTTCTGCACTCTTTTATGTGTTATTTTCATCCACACATTAGTTTTACTCTGCTTGACAAACACCACTAGATTTTCTAGACCTTATGTCTATATCAGGGCTGCTTAAACTTTTTCCACTCACGACTCCTTTTCACCCAAGAAATGCAACATGGATAAATGCTGCCAAGAGACACTTCAGAATTATTATATAGTTGATTTTTAAATTATTTTTGTGTGTTGCACATTTACAAACCATTTACTGTTGCCAATTTTTCAGTGAACTCCATTTTCAGCTATACAACTCCATATGGGGGAACAGGGCATATGTGATCTCCACAGTTTAAGAAACTAGAATCTTCATGAATCCTCCTCACCCCTATAACCTCCAACTCTAGAAAATATCATTTTTTATCCTCCTTTAAAAGAAATGTCTTTCACAGATTGCCTGGGACATTATGTTCACTTGTCTTATTGTCTAAAACACACTACATACCTTTTCATCACTGGGGTGGACTCATTGGTTTAAAAGAGGTTCTTCTAGCTATAAGATTAGAAAGCATTATCCATTTTATTCATAGGTATACCTGAGAAAAAAATTCTATAATGCAATGCAATGTTGGAATATTAATATGCATATAGAAAATCAAACAATAAATGGATATGCAAACTAAAGAATTTACAGTAAATACTGTCATAAACAGCTGAGAGCAATGAAGCAGAGAAATTAAACTATGCTTTCATGAATATTGGTAACTAGCAAGTAAAAGTATATCAGAATAACAGACTTTTAGCACTAGAGTCATAATAGAGAAAAAATTCTTACAAAAATGTTTAGAACTGTCAAAGTTAACTTTGTTAGCTAGTATAAATTGGAATAAGTCCAATATATTTATTTATACTAAAAATTTACTCATGAAGAAAAGAATCTATTTTAGATATTCTGTAGCTAAAGCACAATTATTAAATTTATCTAATGGAAAACATGGCCATAAACAAATTGAGGACCAGAGAGAAAGTACAGCAGGTAGGACATTTACCTTGCACATGGCCAACTTGGGTTCAAAGCCCGGTATCCTATATGATCTCTGATCATAGCCAGGAGTAACTTCTGAGTACAGAGTCAGAGTAATCCCTGAGGATTTGAGGACGCAGCACAAAAGTCAACCAAATAAACCAACCAGAAAACCCAAAATGTTTATTTCCAAACTGTACAAAATGCTTCCAGTGATTGCCATCAAACACTATAAGTCATAAACCTATTTCTGGTGTACTCATTTTTGGTATAATATGCTTCTTATCAATAACTTTCTCTTTATAATATAAAACTGGTTATTCACATTGTCTACATATATATGAAAATACTCTGTACTGTACTGTACTGTACTGTACTGTACTGTACAGGAGTGATAGCACAGTGGTAGGGCATTTGCCTTGCACGAGGCTGGCCTGGCTGAGCTGTGTTCGATTCCTCCACCTCTCTCAGAGAGCCCTGCAAGCTACCGAGAGTATCTCACCCATACAGCAAAGCCTGGCAAGCTACCAGTGATGTATTCAATATGTCAAACACAGTAACAACAAGTCTCACAATGGAGACCTTACTGGGCCTGCTCGAGGAAATCAATAAACAATGGGAGCACAGTGTTCCAGTGCTACTCTTTACTGAAATTTAAATACATAATTGAAATAATATAATTATGTTAAAAGAATATATATACTACACATTTTGTAAAATAACATCCTGCTCTTTATTTGTAGCATCAGTATTATGTGGGTTTTGACACAGTTGGTACCAAGTGATTCTACTAAATCTTTCTACTCTTAGAAACCTACAATCCCAGACATCAAGTAAACTGAGTCATCAACTTCATGCAAATCTTTCAAACTTGTGAAGTGACAATAACTTGGAAAGTACACCTTTTAAAAAGTATCATTCATATCCTTCTCCTGTTGGTATTCTGAAGCATTTGAGATACTGAAATAGAAAATATGTGGAAAAAATAAAACTACTTGATGGATGATAATCAGATTTCTCACTGCAGTTTATATCAAGGACTAGGGTATTATTCCCTATTCCTAAATCTTCTTAATTTGGGATTAACTAGACTTGTCCAATCAGTTAGGACAAAAAAATGTAGGGTTCCTGCCTAGCAGGAAGCAAACATTAACTTATTTGTCTGGTAAAAACTTGGGAAAATTCATTGAGAGAAATACACTGCTTCTTTCTGTCATTATCTATCAGAAAACACAAGAAAAATAACTAAAAGTAAATCAACAGTGTCACTACCCAGATGTTAAGAATCAAAGGAGAATAAAAGCCATATATTTACCTTCAATGTTTTCTTCTTAAGGAGTAGGTAAAGAAAAATTACCCTCTTTTCTTTAAAAACTTAAACCAGTACTTGTTACTTCATATCAGTTATAGTTAGTCGTCTTAAAAGATCCTTCCAGAATTTTAAAATTAATTAATCAACTTTTGGCTACCAATAACACCAGGCAGTATTTAGGGCTTATTTCTGGTTCTGTGGTCTGGGAATACTGCTGCCGGTGCTTAGGACCTCATATATGGTGCCAGGGATCAAACTTAGCTCAGCTATTTGCAAGCAAGCACCTTACTCTCTGTAGTATCTTTCTAGCCCTGAGCATGGTTCATTTTAACAAGATGATGGCTAAGAAACCAACTATGATGGAAGGATGTTGACATTTTAGTGGTGGGGTGAGATATTGGAACTTTTCTGCATAAAACTTTATCATTGATAGTTTTGTAAATCGCTGTGTTACAGTTAAAATGCAGGGGTGAGGCAAATAAAACCTCTAGGGCTTGCTCAATATTTCATGAATTATTCAGGTTGGGTAGCTGTTCTTCAGTGAAAAATACACCATATTAAAATATAATAAATGCTATTCTTCATTAGGAAAAAAATAGAAAAAGAAAATCAGCTAAGGAGTTCAAACTGTACAGGTCTTTTTTTCCTGAGTAGTCACTTATCTACTATGTCACATTAGGGAAACAACCTCTTTAATCAATTTCCTTATCTATAAAATGTGCATAACCACAAGGTTGTTAGAGAATCAAATTAGGCAACCCATGCAACAAGCATAGAGAATCACTATTATAGCGTAAGGTCTACATTATGTTAGTTGTTTTTGCTAATACCACTTCTCCCATGGCTCTGTAAAAGAAAAACATGTCAGGATTTCATAAAAAGTGACTTTATTCAAATGAATTACTTCAATGGAAGACAGAACCTAATGCAATAGGGAGAACATTATACATAAGTGTCTCAAATGCATACAAATAAATCAGATCAAAGTGTTTTATATAATAGGTCAAAGAAGGATAAAGTTATATAAGGACAAAACTTTGGAGTGGAAACAAAAAAATCAAAGGGAAATGACCAATGCAGACTGATAATTAAAAGGTCTTGCTGCATGAGGAGGTGATTTCCAGTAAAAGTGATTACTATTCATTGTCTTAGTATTATGACATATTATAACAGGCTGAGTTACTAAAAACTATTTGTTAGTTCTAAAATCTGGAAGTTCAAGATCAAGGTGCTAACAAATCAAGTGTTAGGTAAGAACACATTTTTCTGGCAATGGACTAATTTCATGAACATCCTTATGTATTGAAAAGCAGGTCGGTGTTAAACCAAAATTTCCCATTTCTTATTTTAAGGTCACTAATCCCACTATTGAAAAATTCACCCTCATAAGCTAATTATTTTCCCCAAACCACATTTCCAGAACTCATCAGTGGTGTTGAGAGTTTCAATATATGAGTGAGGGGAAGTACAGCTATTCTATCAATAGTAGGCACTTTTCAGTTATCATGCATTGTCAAGATTGAATTCAGGGAAACTTTCGGAAAGAGAAATCTGTTAAGGTTTTGTCAGACAAAGTAGAGAGTGAGAAATCTGCCATTGTAAAGACGGTGTGTTCTGTTATCCAATTCCAATGAATAGTTTTGGCTTTTTTAGCTTAGTTCTTTATGTTGTTAAGAATGGAATTTCATTTATAGTAGAAACTCTTCCTGACTCTGTACTCAAAAGTGAGGCCACTGGTGCTCAGAGGATGGTATGTGCTGCCAAGCGGTAGATTCATGGTCAATGACAGTTCAGCTGAATGCAAGGTAAGTTCTTTATCTCATGATTACCTCTTCAGCCCCTCAGAGGGGTTTTGTGACTATGAAGACAAGATGATTGATCTGAGGATGAGTCAGTCATGTAACAAACTGGTGACTAATTGCTGATACAGCACTTACTCAACCTATCACTATTTTACCTCATTTGATTGGCCCTCAAGCAGCGGTGAATCTGAACTTTCATGGCAACACTAACTGGGATTTTTTACATTAGTCAGAAATATCAATGTTCTTGTATAAAACTGAGTAAATAAATGAGCAATGGAAGGCCAGAAAGGACAACAGAATCCTGACCCATAATCTCTACTGCAAAACTCAACCCAAAACTTTGCAGCAGTTAAGTCTACATGGTAAGAATTTGGCAAGTTACCTTATTTTCTTTCTTTATTTAATTGAATCACTGTGAGATACAGTTACAAAGCTTTCATGTTTGAGTTTAAATCATACAATGATCAAAAACTCATCCCTCCACCAGTGTCCTTCCTCGACTACCAATATCCTCAGTATCCTCTTCCCATCTAAACCTGCACCCTGCCTCCATGGCAGATAGTTTCCTCCATACTCTCTGTCTCTCTCTACTTTGGGGCACTATGGTTTGCAATATAGATACTGAGAGGCTATCACATTTGGTTCTTTATATACTTTCAACACGTGTCTCCAGTCCCAAAAGATCCCTCCAACCATCATTGACTTAGTGATCCCTTCTCTATTACAGCTGCCTTCTTCCCCAGCTCAGGAGTCAGGCCTCCAACTATGGAGCAATATCCCTGGATCTTGTCTCTACTGTCCTTGAGTGTCAGTCTCATATTATATTATTTTATATTCCACAAATAAGTGCAGTCCTTCTATGTCTGCCCCTCTTTATCTGACTCATTCCACTCAGCATGATATACTCCATGGCCATCCACTCATAAGCATACTTCATGACTTCATCTTTCCTAACAGCTGCAAAGTATTCCAAGTATTCCAGTTTCTTTAACAAGTTGTCTGTTCTTGGGCACTCAGGCTGTTTCCACATTCTGGCTATTGTGAACAGTGCTGCAATGAACATATAGATGCAGATGGCATTTCTACTGTGGTTTTTTGCACCCTTGGCATATACACGGGGTCAGATGGAAGCTCAATTTCTAGTTTTTTAAGGAATGACCTTATTGTTTTCCAAAAAGGCTGGACCTGACGGCATTCCCACCAACAATGAGAGTTCCTTTCTCTCCACATCTGCGCCAGTACTGGTTGTTCTTATTCTTTTTGATGTGTGCCAGTCTCTGTGTTACCATCTTTTGTAATTGTTTTGTTTGATTTATTTTTCTTGGGCTCCATCTGGTAGTGCTCAAGACTTTGCTCGGGAATCATGGCTGGCTTTTCTCAGAGACTATACGTGGTGCATGGAATTGAACTCAAATAAGCTGAGTGTAAATCAAGTGCCTTGCCCTCTGTACTATCTCTATGGGCCCCTTTCCTAATTTCCACTCTCAATTCCAGCTCAGATCAGTTGGTGAAAGTCAAATACACTCCCCAAACCCAGCACAATGAATTCCTTTCAGTAGCTTGACTTCTACTTTCTCATTATAAAAAAGAAAAGTCCCCTGTGCACTTTCTAAAAGTGGCACATAAAGAACTTATCAAGACAGTTTAAATAGAGATCAAAGTGCTTGCAAAAGGGAAAACAAATTGAATTATCATTCAAATAATTCTATATAATCAAAAAATACTTGTTTGTAAGTCAGCCAATTGATCTTTCAAATGTTGCCTTGCCACAAACTTGAATGCCTTCAAATCAGATACTATACACACTACCAGTTTCTTTAATAAAATGTTGGCTTGGCAACTTTGTATGATTCTGTTGACTTCAAACAAATTAAGTCATTTATTACCAAAATAAGTTGATTTTGTTTCAAATTAAATGAGAGAAGGCAGATTGATGACTATGTTAATTGTAAAACTTATATGAATCTCTCAAGCCAATGTTAATAACCTACATTAATTTTGAGAAAACCTCTTTTCTCTAAATTTTCTTAGAATGGGAAGAGTGGCACCATGACCATGTGAGATGCAAGCTTTTAAGGGTACTATAGTTTGCTAATTTCCTCATGGTCCCCCCCCCCATCTCTCAACTTTATTTAAATATAACTAAGAATGTTACTGTTCCTTAGCATTTGAAAAATCCTCTGCTATCTGGAAACCAGGGAGTTGGAGGAGATCCATAGAGGAGTGGCAAAAACCTGATATTATTGTTAAAATATAGTCAATCTTAACTTCTTTTCTCTGATATATTTCCCTAAACTTGTTAATTTTTTTGTTTGTTTTATTTTTAATTTAGTCCTATTTCAAAGTTTCATTCTGATGAAATTATGCATCAGAAGAGAGCTGCCAAAAAAAAAAAAGAAACTATTAAAAAATCGAGTTGCTTATGTGGAAATAATTCCAAAAGGTAATGTAGATTCTTCTGGAAAAGACAAAATTAAAATTACTATGGAGCCTGGGGTGTTAAGTTATTATTGCATTTTAAGTGCTACTATAAGCATAACAAAGTCAATCATTGCATTTGAGTCAATAATCCTCTCATTTATGAGCAGGGAAAAATATGAGCTTCTAAATGAAATATCTTGAACTAGATAAAGTGCTTATTTTAAATGAAAGGAGCAATTTGCATGTTAGCAGGGGAAATATGAAAAGGTGATGCAGGTTACAGAGCATGCGGTCGCGCGCGCGCACACACACACACACACACACACACACACACACACACACTCAGCTCTCTCCACTCTCAGAGTCAACCAAATGAAGTAATTATTGTTTTCAAGTGGGGAGCAGAATGTATCACCCCACGAAGCTTTTTTTATTCTGGTTCTTTGTAAGCAGTAGCAGAGAAAAAAGCTTTGAAATAGTAGAAGCTGTTCATTTGTAAAATACATATAAATGTGTAAGGAAATCTATTTTTGTAAGACTTTATTTCTGTGTCAGAAAGAGAATGATAATCAAGTCTGCACAAAATTATCAATGAAGAATTCAGTAATTTAAATCTACATAACAAGCACATACTTATTTACTGTATTTTTCCTGGTAATATCCTCAAACTTGCCATAAAATTTTTTCATAATACATTTTGATACTAGTTGAAATTGTTTTTTAAGATGATGACTTGGTGCTCCTATGTGTTACTATGTTTTCCTAGGCATATATCATGTTCATAAGAGATATATATGCTATTAAAATATTATTTTTCTTCTGTTAATCTCTTTGTAATGGCAAGAGAATATCTCGGTCAAAATTCTGAAAAATCAGAGGGAAAAATTAACATTTTTCCCTATTATTTATTTTCTATAAATTTCATTCAATATCTCTTTTATTTTTCCTTCTATTTATGTTAAAAGCAGAGGTAAAGAATGAAAATTGACTAAAAGTAAGAAAAAAATTACCAACCTAAATTTGGTTACCATTTTATAATTTATACTGCGAGGATATACATTTCACTCTTATTATTGCTGGTGGAAAACTTTTATTTTAACTTATTTTACTCTTAGAAGTGGTAAGTAAGCTATAGCTTTGGAAAATATTTTAATGGCTTACTCTACACATGTACCATTCATGTTAAAATAAAACACACTAATTATAGAATAGACACTTCATAAATAACCTCTTTTAAGTGGAAAAAAAAGTCAGAAATTTAGAGATAGGAGGAAATGAAAAGAAAATAAAAAATGGCTGTTGCTGATATACTAATGAACCTAATTTTACACTATCATCTGGTTGATGGTTTAAGGAAAATGCAAAGATAAGACATAAAAACAGAATTTGTGTAAGAAAAATAATATTAGACACTCATAGGACTTCACATAAAACTCATATACACAAAGATGATGACTGATACATGTAATTCTTAGTTAACACTGTATTTACTTTTCTACGATGAGATAAAAGAAGAACACTTCAGGATAACTTGTTTTAAAATTCGAGGAGTTTGTAAATGAATTAAATTTCTAAATAATTCAACATTGACAGTAACAGTTTTACATGGAGAACTCTAACCCGTTCTTCTTGTATATTGTCTTATTAAACAGCATTATCCAATGAACAGGGAGGCGAGTAAATATTGGCTCTGACTTTTAGTCAATATCTGAGATACTTCAATTAAATTTTTATGTGATAAAACATATGTACTTAAATCTTTCTAGCAAAATCATCCAGAAAAGAGATGAGGGTAGCATGTTACAACAAACGCTTTTTGAATAAAATTGTATGAGCGCCACCTGGTGTCAGAAATAAAAATAATTGAAACCTTTAGCAGTCAAAAGCACCTTAGCACTGTCCTCCCATTGTTCATTGATTTGCTCCAGCGGGCCCAGTAACATCTCTATTGTGAGACTTGTTACTGTGTTTGGCATATTGAATACGTCACAGACAGCTTGCCAAGTTTTGCCATGCGGGAGAGATACTCTCGGTAGTTTGCCAGGATCTCTGAGAGGGGCGGAGCAGTCAAAAGAACCCTTTTTGTATTGGCTTATCTACATTAAATAAGATTACAGTACAGTCAATTCTTTAAACGGAATTCACTTTATGGCCAATATGCAGGTGTTAGTGTTTACCATTTGGTTTATTCCTTGCTTCACAACCCTCAGAAAGTACAGTTGCTAGGTAATATGTTTCCTATGACTCATTCAACTATTCCCCTTAAAATATTATGTTTTAACTGAAAAATCCTTTTAGCTCTCTTGTCTAATGTGCTTAAGTAAAGATTTCTGGAAAGAGTAAAAATATCTCTATATTTTAACTGCAATATTTCTTTAGAGACATAGAAGATGTAGATGTAGAGCTTAGGTTTTAAATTTGTCAGTCAGCATAATTTCCAACTTAATATTATTTTCAGTACTAGAGTTTCATGCATACCATATTCTAAAGCCACTGCTCCTACAGTGTCCACTTCCCTCCATCACTCTCTCAAAGGCTACTCCTTGCTTCCCTTCAGTCACCCCATTCCAACATCTCATTACTGTGGTAGATCCATTCTGTAAAACAGGGAAAGCAGATGGAGAGCATATTTCTTAAGTAATAGGCTTTGTGACTTACAGTAATGCTACTGTGCTAAGTAAAGAAACCTACACAGTGATATTTAACTGTTGGAAATTTATGCACTTCTATTAATAGAATTCAAAAAATGCACTACACTTTGTCTTTCTGCACTTAATTTTTTCTATATCTCAAGTTTTATGTAATAACTCACACTGTTCCATTATATTTGCAATATACTCTGAGCCAAAGAGGTATTCTGACAATATCAAAGATTATTCTGACAATATCAATATTAAAGACAATATCATTTATCCTAATAATATTTGCTACCTGAGGACTGCCGATCTAGACATCCAGTCTCTAGCTATGCTGTCACGTAGCTGTACTAATAAAAGCTAAGGAGTATCGGTGTTTTTAATAATGTGTTACACAAAATTTCAGCCTGTTCTTTTCTATGCCTAGTTAAGTATAAATCATAGTCATAAAGTGTACTAAAATATGTCTCTTGTCCAAAAGAATGAAGACTTCCAACAAGATAATTTATCTGGTTATTAAAAACTGGACTTTTATTAAGATAAAAATATTTAAATGATGAGAATTTGAGGCACTAAAATAGCCTCTCTTTAAATATCTCATAATATATAACTGAGACCATTGCTTCCACATGCAATTCACAAGATTAAAACTATAGGTTGGCACTTAATTTTCAAGCAATGGTGAGAAGTTCTATGTTTTCCACCTACAGCCCCAAGCAATTATGCAATCCAAAAAGAACCAGACCAAGAGACACTAGGAGGGCTAGCCATGCATGATTTTCTTGTGTCCCACAGGAGAACTGATGGATGAGGCAGAGAAGAGAAGTAACTGCTGTGGCTGGAAGTCTTAACACCTGGCAAGCTGATCTGACCTCAGGGCTGTAACTGGCTTGAAGCAGCCAGGAGTAGCAGAGGGACCTGAATATAATACAGGCATTCAGGTACCAGAGGAAGTTTTTACTGATACTATGTTGTAAAGTTCAAAAGTTACTCACAGATTTTGACTTGAAATTGGAGCAATAATTCAGTACTAATTTTCCTCAGAGCTTGAGACAATTATATATATCACATTGCACTAAATGTCTACTGTGATAGAGGAGGTGCTTAGAATTTAAAAAGTTAATTTGTTGCTTGCATAAAATCTAAATCACTTCATTCAAAATTAATTCACTCATTGTCCTAAACATAAAAGTAAGAGAAATATCTTCTTGAAGTATATAAATTTGCAAGAAGTGTTTATTTTGTATTGAAGCTTGCATTTACTGTGCAGTAAAATTTTATATACAAGCTATCCTTCTCATTTTTTTCAAGCAATAAAAATTCTTTATGCTCTAATACAAAAAATTAGATGGTTCAGAGACACATCATGACAACATCAATTTCACACATGTATAACACAGTTTTCCCACTTCCGTATTCCCATTTCTCCATTATCTGTGTTTGATTACAAGTTGATATTCCAAACTTTCATACGTGGTTTATACCTGTTTGTTTTGTTTCTTTTCAAAAATGTTCTAGCATTTTCTCTAATATTTAGGGAAAATGTCGCTAAAATTAACATTTTTGACTAATGCTAATTTTGCATTTATTTTAGTGTTTTTTTACATTTCTAAACACATGCTATTCATTCTATAATATTGACTTTAGATGATTTTGACAGAACTAATAATAATCCTACTATGACCTATGAATATCTGATGTAAAGTCTGTCAAGAGAATATGATCATGTTCTGATTTGAAAGCTGGAGTTACACAATTGGAGATTTCTTGTATCTTCCCTTTGCCATGTGGCTTATTAGTCTTTCCACTTAAAATATGCTTTCTTTTGCTCTTAGAAACTGCTCTATAGATGGAGACTTGAGAAAAATAATATAAAATATGTATATATTACTGTCCTGTTGTTCATAGATTTGCTCGAGTGGGCCGAATAAAATCTCCATTGTGAGACTTCTTGTTACTATGTTTGGCATATTGAATTCGCCATGGGTAGCTTGCCAGGCTTTGCCATGAGGGCAAGATACTCTTGGTAGCTTGCCGGGCTCTATGAGAGGGCTGGAGGAATTGAACCCGGGTCAGTCAGGTTGGCCGCGTGCAAGCAAACGCCCTACCTCTGTGCAATTGCTCCAGCCCTGAGAAAAATATTGTCTGGTTAATATTACCTAGACTGCACAGATGTCTAAATAACATTATATCTATAAAAGCCCCACGACTCAGATTTAGAACAGAAAATAACTGATTTTGTAGAGGTCTAAGACAAATCTCATAAATATATCCCCTTGTTCATTAAAAATGCTATCTAGGGCCAGAGAGACAGTACAATGGGCAAGATGCTTATCTTACCCATGACTGGCCCAGCTTTGATCACTGGCATTTCATATGGTCCTCTGAGCACCACCAGGATTTATTCCTGAGTGTAGAATTGTTTCTGAGTACAGACAGGTGTGGTCCCAAAACCAAAAAGAAAAGCAAGCAAACAAGCAAGCAAGCAAGCAAGCAAGCAAGCAAGCTGCTACTCAAGTTTTCTGTTGCTCATTACTCTCTCTTTGTCATTCATGTATGGGGACCAGTTTCAAATTTTTCCGGAAATTTCCCAATATCTGGGTGTAATTTTTATATATTATAAATTAGCTGTTAAATCATAGAAGGACTGTAAATTAAACATTAAGAAAATTTTATTATTCATGATAAATAGTATGTCTATTAGAAACCAGAGTGGGAGTGAATGTGTTATCAGTAAAGCTGTATAACTATAAGTCTAACAACAAATGATTCACCAACCATAAAAGTGAGTTGCAGCACTTCAAGGTTTATGCATGAAGCAGTAATATTAATGTATCTACATGTCACAAATTGACGTTCACATAATCCAAATGAGATAAATTGTGTTGTACATACCATTCGATGTTTTAGAAACACTACCTAGTTAAATGGCAATAGCTTTATGAAGTAAATGACCTTATTTCCTATTTGATAGATTAGAAAATTAAAACTCGAAGTTTAAATGAGATCTTCAAGTTAAATAGTGAATAACTAACAGATCTGGGATGCAAGGTTACTATCTCTGTACTTAATTAATTTATTCAACACTGAGTTTTAAACCTGGCTTACACCATTAATTAGCATGGTTTATTTGTTCCGTCTAAGCCATGCATTATCAAAGAAACAAGACAAGCATGCATCATAAAATCTTAAAGATGTAAACACACAAAAACATATTAAAAATAGAATGGAGTATTAAAGTAACTATAGACACAGTGAAAACATGTGGAGAGTTTTGTAGTGAGAGAACAAGGGTACAGGGGAACAGAAATTGAAATTAAATTACAATTTCATTCATGACAACTGATCTTTAGAATATCTATTAAATGTGGCAAGAAGTGAGACAAAATACAAAAGCAGGAAAAAGTCATATAGGGCTTTTAAGAAGATATAGGAGCATGACAGAACATATTTTAAACCTGCAATTTATAGTTAAATTTGACAAAAATGTAAATACAACAGAAGATTTAAGTATGAGATACAAGAAAAACTACTTTTTAATTAAATTAAGTCAAAAGTGATGAACAATTAAGATTAACAAATAAGAAGATATGTATGTCTCATATTTATGGTATGTCTTTTGCAGATATAGAACAACTAAAATGAACTACATTTCTAGACCTCACTAGACTCATGTACCTAATGTCTATCATATGTCTCTGCTCTGCTTTGGGTCCAATGGGTCAGATGTGTTTTTCACCAATATTTTTTATAGCTATAAGTGACTTTATTTTTTTAATTTTATTGAATCACCGTGATATAGTTATAAGCTTTCATGTTTGGGTATATGCAACTAATGAGGGACCAGCAAAGTACTTAAAACAACTACTCATAGACTTGGAGAAAGTCATCAATAGCAACACTATACTAGTGAGAGACTTTAACACCACTTTATCACCTCTCAATAGATCTACCAGACTCAAGTTTAGCAAGGACATACTTCTGAGGGGAAAAATAGAAGAAAGGGACTTAGTAGATATATACAGGACATTTCATCCTCAAAAAGCTGAATACACATTCTTCTCAAGTGTGCACGGAACATTCTCCATGATAGAACGCATGTTGAGCCACAAAACATACCTCCATAAAATTAATAAGATATGGATTGTAGCAACAATCTTCTCAGACCACAATGCGCTGAAATTAGAAGTAAATCACACACACAAACAGTAAACTAAATCAAACACCTGGAAATTAAACAGCTCACTATTGGACAACAAGTGACTTAGAAAGGAAATCAAAGAGGAAATCAAAAGATTCCGGGAAACAAACGAAAAAGAGGACCTGAGTTACCAAAACTTATGGGACACAGAAAAAGCTGCGTTAAGAGCAAAGTTTATAGCTCTACAAGCATTGCTCAGGAAGAAGGAGCGAGCCCACATAAGTAACCTAACTTCACAGCTTAAGAGCTTGGAGAATGACCAACAAAAGGATCCCAATCAGAACAGGAGGAAGGAAATAATAAAACTCAGAGCAAAGATTAACGAGACAGAAACCCAAAAAACAAACTGAAAGATCAATGAAACCAAGAGCTGGTTCTTAGAGAAAATAAACAAGATTGATAAGCCTCTAGCAAAACTCACAAAGAGAAGGGGAGAGAAAGCCCTAATAAACCGAATCAAAAATGAAAAGGGGGTCATTACTACAACAGAAACTACAGAAATTCAAAGGATCTTCAGGGAGTACTTTAAGAAGCTTTATGCCATGGAACACAAAAACCTCGAGTAAATGGCTAGATTCCTAGATTCCTATAGCCTCCCAAGGCAGAACCAAGAAGACCTGGAATACCTGAACAGACCTATCATCATCAAGGAAATTGAAATGGTAATAAAAAGTCTCCCCAAGCACAAAAGTCCTGGCCCAGATGGATTCACTATTGAATTCTTCCAAATTCTTCCTCTTTAAATAGGACTTACTCCCAATCCTCTTTAAGCTTTTCCACAAAATTGATATATCAAAAACACTTCCAAACAGTTTCACCAATAATCTTGACTAGAAATTTTAGGAACCAAAACTGCCTTGATAATTGTGCTTTCTGCTGGTTTGTGAGACAGTCCTCTGTTACTGTCACCACCACCGGAAAAAGCTGGGCATCAAATGGCTCATGAATATAGTGATTGTACAAAGACCAAAGTGAGATAAACATTACAAACCTTGCTTCAATTGACAAAAGACAGTTAGTGATTATAAAAACAGGATCAAGTTTGTGATTAATAACTATAATATTACAATGTGTTCCCAATAGGATAGTAAATCAGTTGTGGTGTTTCAGTTTTGTGGTTTACATTACACTTCACCAGATGAGTGATCAGTGAATCACTTAAATAAACAGAAAATCCAAACAGTCTATTTTTTCAATTAAAATAAATTGTTGAAGGGAAACTTGGAGACAAAGGAAATGTTTGAGGGGTTAAAATCAGAAGCCAGTGCAATACTATAATATTCTTTATAATGTGCCCCCCAAAAAAAATCAATTCAACATAGTTTTCTGGGTCTTCTTTTATCTGGCTTGGAAAAAAAAACCTAAGTAGCAGATGAACACATAGTTCATCTATGTGTTATATATACTATATACACTACACATTATATACACTAACCAAAGTGTCTCTTAGAACTAAAAGAATTGGCTTAAGTCAAACTGAGCACTGATTCTTAGAAGGCCAGGTTCTAGACTTATAACATTGGGCCTATCCCGAGCTTGGTTATATACTTATAAAGAGAGAAAAATATTTCATTTATCATGTTTCTGAAAGGGTTAAATGGGAAACCATATACAAAGCTCTAGAAAAATATCTGTCATATACTTTTGACGGGCTGGAGTGATAGCACAGCGGGTAGGGCATTTGCCTTGCACGCAGCCAACATGACCAACCCTAGTTCGATTCCTCCACCCCTCTTGGAGAGAGAATCTCGCCCGCATGGCAAAGCCTGGCAAGCTACCAGTGATGTATTCAATATGGCAAACACAGTAACAAGTGTCACAATGGAGACGACACTGGGCCCACTCGAGCAAATCAATGAACAACGGGAGGACAGTGACTGTGACAGTGATATTTTTGATATAAATGTCATCTGCAGCTACACTATGAAATACATTAGTTTAAAAATATAGTGATAGTATATGATTAACACCCAGCAAAATACCTGACATAGGATAGCTATTGATGTAATATAATACATGTGTTTGTATCTATTACTTAATATACATACATTTAAATTTTAAAAATCTGAACCAAAATTGCGTTCAGTTCATTTTAAACTTTGCCAGAGCAGAGGAGATAAAAGAAGTCTCTAACTCACAGAGTTAAGTTAATCTTTTCGTAAAAGGTCTAAATTACCATCTCTATTGATTGTGCTGATGTTGCAGCCATTATGCCTTCATAAATGAGCACATAAAGAAAAATCTCAATGACTAGTACCTAATGAGAGCCCTAAAGTGGAATACAGAAATAGCATTAGCAATTTGAACAATTTTGTCCTTTCAATAAGTGACCATTGTAAAACAGTGCCATATTGTCAAGGGCAATTACCATCCTTGAAGTCCTTCTCTTTGTTATGCTACATATAGTTCTATACTACAACATCCCCCTACTATCCAATGAAACTATCAACTTAGTAGTGTTATTGAACTCATACACATTCAATAAGGAAATATTTATTGAATTGAATTTGCATATGCAGATTGTCAAATTCCATGATCACTTTAAAACTTGAAAAAACAAATATTTGTAATAATGGGCCTATTTTTATATCAAAGCTACTAGAAAAATAAACATTCGTGTTCTTTGCAAAAACAATGCTGCTATATGAAATTGAATTTAAATTTATTTATGAGCATTTCAGATAACGATCTTTGACCTTAGTTTGCATGTGTTTGATTTTTATGCTTGCACATAGGAATATGTGATTTGGGAGGCATACTAGATATTCTCGGGGTTTACTCCTGGCTCAGTGCTCAGGGATCACTCCCGCCAGGCCTCATAGTAGGGGACCATATGTGGTGCTTGAAATAGAACCTTATTTGGCCACATGCAAAGCAAGAAACTTAGGCCCAAAGATATGTGATTTTTAAAGCTGAGTGGATATTACTCTTTCTTATATCAATTCTCATTTGTAAATAGAACTTGTAGTTCAGATATTTGATAGAAGAATTATATGCTTTTTCTATTTGCTCAGTTCATTAAAATTTCTTTCTTTAATATAATCTCCCCTCAGGGCTTTGCTAGAAACACACAGTAATTTTCACATATGTACCTATCTTGTTTGAGCCATTTTTAACTTTTGACAAAAACAGAAGTAACTGTCCTTAATCATGGAAAGGAAGAATGAAGTTGCCTCCTTTTCCTCCTTACAAGTGTTGAAACTGTCCATAACCAGAGGTATAGCCTGATATGTATCTCACAATTCCTTTCACAAGATTATAATACTCTCAATTCATTTGCGATTTTTATCTCTTCCTTAACTTTAAATGTTGATTTTGTATTTCAAAATTTTCTGGGATTATAATCTTTTAAAATACACTGTCTTACATTTCTTGTGTTTTATTAATTTACTTTTATGTGGACCACATTTAATACTCCACTGCACACTCACGTTGTAAGTGATAATGATTGTTGCACAAATTTTCTGAATGAAAATTGAAAATATTTAATGATGTTTTAAAACCATTAATAGTCCTAAATTCCTGTTTTATTTATGTGTGTACATATAAGTAATTAATATTTATTAATGTACAAGCCCCAAATGAGATGCCATATATATGTAAAAATAAAAATTAATTGCATATTTTGGCAAACTAAATCTAGTAGTACATGAAGAGAATCACATACCATGACCATACAGAATCTATCCCCAAGTTGCAAGGATGTCTCAAGAAAACTAGAGCAATCTCCCACAGTACTATAAAGCAGGATGAAATTTAAGTGATTGTATAAATAGACACTATTTTTGACAATCTGATATTTATGCATTATATGTTATATGTTCATGATATTGGTAATAGAAGAAATATATCAATATAATGAAGACAATATATAGTAAATCCAGAGCTAAGATTAATAATAAAACATGAATGTTTTTCCAACGAGATGTGGAATAAAAAACAAAAATACTGCTACTTCCTTTTAGCAGAGTTTTGGAAGCACTAGCCAGATCAAATAGGCTGAAAATAATCATCCAAACTGGAAAAAAAGGAAATCTATTACTATTTGTGTTTGATACATTTAAAAATATCTACAGGAACAACAAAAATTCTACTGTAAATAATGAGATCAGAAATGTATTGGGATACAAAATGAATATGAGAAAATATGTTGTACTTCTCTACAAAAATAATGTGAGAAAAGTGTTACTGACAAAATAATTCCATTTACAATTTCATGAAAAAGAAAAAATATCTTAGAGTAAACCTAACTAAGGTGAAAAACATATAAAGCAAAAATGGCATGACTACTAAAGAAAGAAAATACTCGAAGAAATGTAAAGTCATGAATTGGAAAAATCAACATTATTAAAATTACCCTTTTACATAAGGCAATCTACAGTTCAATGCAATCGCTATAAAAATATTAATGGGAAGTGGAAATCTTTAAGGAAGTAGGAAAAAGGCAATCCAAAAATGTATACAAAACTGAAAACCCATAATATTTTATGCAATCTTAAAAAAAGAGGAAAATTAGAGGCATAAATACCCTTTTTTAATCTTGGAAATGATAAAGTCTAGCAATTAGATATTTCCACTCAATCTGAATTTTAATCCAAGAGAATAAAATCACATTTTGTATTAGTTTGAAAATTAATATTAATTGTTCAAATAATAAAGATATAATATGATAATATTTGTCTAAAAACCACTTAGTCTGTGTCTCACTTTTATGCCATCTACTCATCATTTCTCTGTTCTAAGTGGTTTTTATAATGGAGAATACAAACTTTATTTTTTTTTATTTTCTAGAAGCTTTGTGGATGCTGAGAACAATGTTAAAGGACTCAAAAAGTCCTTGATACTTAATATCATCAGGGGCAGGGGACTATTCAGAAGACTTAATGTAGCAGAATAAAGACAGGTTGGCATGGTTTCTGCCATCTAAAGTTATAAGGCAGAATAAAACCTAATTTCTGCACTCCCTTAAGAGATCTGAGTGAGGAAAGCAAACTATAATCATCTTTCCATAAAAAATCTTCATACTGTTCACTCTTTAAAATGCAAACTTCAAAGAGGTAATTGGCTTGTAGAGTTCCTTTCCTTTTGTCATTTAATTGTCACGCATATTAAAGGTAAATTCTACCTTAAACTCCTCTCTTTGAGATTTAAATGCTGAACCCACATTTTCCTAAGAAAATAAATTGAAACATAGTGTAAAAAAATCCAAATGTCTTGTTAAATTTGGGATTCAATATTATGAATATGTTAGAAAAATGCATCAATTAATGTTCAAAGTCTATTATCAATTTTACTTTACTCAGTGAAGAGGCATTTTGTAGACGAAACAAATTCAGTCATTTTTTCTGTTTTAACTGGATATTATCCTTCACTGAACAGTATCAGAAGTTGAAAATAATTACCAACACTGATTAATGCCGGGCTTCTCTCCTCTCGCTTTGTCGTCTCACCTTCTGATGTGACTGCTAATATGCAATGAAAATTCTGAAGTCAGCTAGCAGAAAGTCAGTAAAGTAAATCTTTCTGAAATAAGCATATGATGAAAGTAAGAGACAGCCAACATGTACAAAGGGGTTTCAACACAGCATAGGGATACAGTGATTAGCACTTTGACATGTGTTACTTCATGATGGAAAATAATAAATTATGAACTACGAAAAGAGTAGCAGCTAAATACTTGCTTGTAGTTTAACATTGGTTTGTCTTTTCTCCTTTGCACATGGAGCTTAGGTTTATTGAGTTGCTCCCATCACAGTGCTCCCATTTCTCTGTGTTTATTTGTAAGCTCTTTCTTTGTGCTCTGCTTCCCAACGCTTCAATCTCCTAATCAGACTCTGTCAACATGTGAATATTGTTTTTCTCCTTTCTATATTTCAATATATTAATTACCATCTTAATTCTACTTCTTAATATTAGTTATTTTGTATGGACACAGTAAGAGATACATTAAGCTTGTAGAGGGGCTCTTCTGGGGACAAATTGCTATAGATCTCAGACTACTGTGCTCAGGCCAGATTAATCTTTCCTAACCCCAGCAGGGTCCTAATCTAGTTGTTAAATTTTAAATCATGGCAGAATTTGTCCATGACCATGCTCTTAACATATAGTTAAATATTATGGCACTTTGGTCTGGCCCATTTCAATGCCAGGATAGCTCACAGCTTGCCCTGGGTCCATCCAGTTCCTTTTTGGGACCTTGCTCTTCAAGTGCTAGAAACTAAGGGCATATGAAACTTAAATTGAAAAAACAGATGCCCAGGAGTGAATATTATTCAGAGTCAATTAACTCCCAAGTTACAAAAGCATAGCATTAACTGTCTTGCTGTGTCTATACAAAAAGGATATTGCTCTGAATTAACTATGCAAAGGATATAAGGATAAGAGAAAAACAATATTTACAAGTTAATAAAGTCCAATTAGAAGATAAAGGTGATTGGTTGGGGAAGCAGAGCACAAAGAAAGAGATTAAAAATAAACACAGAGGAATGGGAGCACTGTGATGGGAGTAACCCAATAAACCTAAGCTCTATATCCATAGAAGAAAGGACAAACCAATGTCATCCTATGCTTGCTTACATTAAAACTTGAATTGAAGGGCCAGAGAGATGGTATAGCAGTAGCCCACTTACCTTGCACATGCTGACTGGGTTTGATCCCCAGCATCTCATAGTCCCCAGTGACCACCAGAAATTATTCCTGAGTACAGAATTATGCCCAGAGTACAGCCAGTAATAACTTAAAAGGAAGGGAAATAAAACATACTGAGTGCTTTATGTATTTATGGTGATAATAAATATACCGATACAGTGCATAAAAATAGTCATGTGTACCAAAATATTCAACTATTTTTACTGATTATATTCAGTGTTCTTTAATCCACTTCTCTGTGCTATATTATGGAATGCAAATCATTATTAATTCATTTATAGAATAGAAAGTCTATGGCAGAGAGAACTTACATAATCCATACAAAGTGATTGCAGAGTGATGTGATATTTAAAATCAAGCCTATGCATTCCTTCTGCAATGCCATAAAATCCATTATGTCCTTCAGAATAAATGAAGAGGAGGAATTGAGTTGTTTTAGAAACAACAGCTTGACTCCATTTAAGTTGGTCTGGATCCAGGTTAAGTAACACAAAGATTTTTAAAGCATTTTTGGAAAATGCAGTCATCTGTAAGGAGTTAGAAATAAACACAGAAAGAAGAGAAAAACAGCCTACTTAGGAAAGGAAAGGCCAGGTACCTTCACAGGCGGAATTACTGAAGATTTAGACTTAATTCAACTATAAGAAAGAGAAAGATGACTACACTGAACATGAATTCAAGATTAAGTTCTAGAAGATATGATTGTAAGATGTATTATGAATGTAAAAAAGGCACATTTAATATTGATTTAGATTAAAATATCAATTTGTTTTTTTTCTCTTTTTTATTAGTGAAACACCATGAGGTACAGTTGTAGACTTACAAACTTTCGTGCTTGGGTTTCAGTTATACAATGATCCAGTACCCATCCCTCCACCAGTGCCCATTGTTCACCACCAATGATCTCAGTAGCCCTCCCACCAAACCACCCCATCACCCCCACCCCGTCTTTGTGGCAGGGCATTCCCTTTTGCTCACTCTTTCCTTTAGGGTGCTGTAGTTTGCAACAGAGGTATTAAGTAGCCATCGTGTTCTGTCTATTTAGTCTACTTTCAGCATGCATTTCACATCCCGAGGGAGTCCTCCAAACATCCTTCACTTGGTGTTCCCTTCTCTATCTGAGCTACCTTTTCCCCCAGCATGTGCTGCCAACTTCCAAACCATGGAGCAGACCTCCTGATACTTTTGTCAACTATTCCTGGTTGTGGGTGTTCAACTCCCATTTTGTTTCTTTATATTCCCCAGATGAATGCAGTCTTTCTATGTCTGTCCCTCTGTTTCTGGCTCATTTCACTTAGCTTGGTACTTTGCAAGTAGAACCACTAAATATTAATTTCTTTAAAAGAATAGTATTGCTTCATTCCTTGGTCCTGGGAAACTTTAAAAAGTAAGATTTGAAAAGCATTACCTAATGACTTAAAGCAATCAAGAATGATGACTATATATATATATATATATGTATATATATATCAGATATATCTATCTACATATCAGACCTGAATCCATAAGGTACATAAAAGAAAACCTAGGCAATGAAGACATCTTTTAATATGAAACGACTGACCAACCAAGTGGAAGCAAAAATAAACAAATGGGACTACATTAAGCTAAGATGCTCCTGCATCTCAAAAGAGATGGTGACCAATATATAGATACAGCCAACGAAATAGAAAAGTTATTTAACCAATACCCTTCATATAAAGGGCTAACATCCAAGATATATAAGCCACTGGTAGAACTTTATAAGAAAAATACCCCCAATCCCACCCCCCCAAGAAGAAATGGACAGAACTATCCTCAAAGAAGAAATACAAATACCCAAAAGGCACATGAAAAAATGCTCTGCATAATCATTAGGGAGATGCAAATCAAAACAACTATGAAATATCACCTTACACCACAGAGACTGGTACACATCCAAAAGAATAAAATCATCAATGCTGGCCCAGATGCGGGGAGAAAGAGACTCTCTTATATTGTTGGTAAGAATACTGACTGGTAGAAACTTGTTGGATCTCACGGGATGAGGGGGGAGCCAGGCCTGTCCTACCCATCCCAACGAGACCCCAAGTCATCACCCACGAATGGCCTCTCTGGCCCCTGATCAAGCTGCTTAATGGCCATGATCCCAGAGACTCAGAAACAAATCTCGAAACCCAGTGGCTTTTCACAGAAATGCATCTGGACCCCACAGTACGTTACTATTGCTAGGCCATCCCAGGGGGGGAAAGGGTGTTGTCCCTCCGCCTGCTCCCCCTTGGCGGCTCAGTGGCCATCATCGTCCAGAGGCCATTGGACAGTCAGGTCTGGGCCCACAGTGGCGAGACATTTTGGGCTTTACGTGATGTGGGTGGGAGCCGGGCCTGTCCTCCCCACCCCAACGAGACCCCAAGTCATAGCCCACGAATGGCCTCTCTGGCTCCTGATCAAGCTGCTCAACGGCCATGATCCCAGAGACTCAGGAGCAAATCTCGAAACCCAGTGGCTTTTGGCAGACATCCCTCCAGATTTAAGTGTTAAAATTTCGAAATTTCAAAATCACACTGCAGCCACACGACATCATATGTTATTCATAGCCAGCAATAGAACACAAATTGTCTACTGTTACTTTTTCAGCAGATTCTAGTGTTGGGGTAAAATCTCAAATAATAATGGTGGGTCTGGTGTCAAAATATTGAATGTGCTCAAAGTAGAGAGAGAGTAATGTGGAAATCATCTGCCCCACAGCTAGGGGGAGGGTGTGGGATGGGGGGATACTGGGGTTTTTGGTGGTGGAGAATGGGCATTGGTGAAGGTACGGGTGTTTTATTGTATGACCAAGACTTAGACCCAAAAACTTTGTAACTGCTCTCATGGTGATTCAATAAATAAAATTATAAAACATCAAAAAAAAGTAAGGTGGAGTTCATGCACAATTCAATCAGCTAATCAGTGGCTGAATAAATAGCAATACTCCTATATAAAAAAAATAAAAGAATAATGACTGGTAGAGCCTTTTTGGAAAACAAGATGGAAATTGCACAACAATCTAGAAATTGAGCTTCCATATGACCCAGCAATATCACTTCTGTGAATATATTCCAGAGATGCAAAAATGCAAGTAGAAACGACATCTTCATGTGTATGTTTGTTGCAGCACTATGTACAATAGCCAGAATCTGAAAACAACCTAAGTGCTTGAGAACAGACTACTGGTTAAAGAAACTATTGTACACATACACGCTGGAATACAATGCAGCTATTTGAAAAAAAAAATGAAGTCATGACCACCTCAAGCGGAGGAGAACAAAAACAATCCAGAACATTCTGTCGATACAGCTCACCTAAGGGATCTCTCTGACACAGAATTCAGATATGAAGTCATCAAGATGTTCAATCAACTCAATGAAACGGTCAGACAGACAGCCAGCAACACCACAGATAAAATCGACAAATTACGCGAAGAAATGAGAGCAGAAATGTCACGATTAAAAGACTCCATAGATGAAATGAGAAACTCAGTTTCTTCTCTTAAAAATAGAATGACCGCAGCTGAAGAGAGAATCAGTGACCTAGAAGATCAGCTGCAACAAGCCAACACGCAACAACAAACACTGGCAAGGGACCTCAAAATGGCTCTACAGAGAATCAGAGTCCTAGCAGATGACTCCAAGAGGAACAATATTAGAATTATGGGACTACCTGAACCTCAGGGAAACAATCCCAACGAAAAAAACACCGTCAAACAAATCATTGCTGAAAACTTCCCAGAGCTGCACAATGCAGCCATTCAGGTTCAAGGAGCCCGAAGGGTGCCAGCTAAAAGAGACCCCAACAAAAACACTCCAAGACATATCATACTTAGAATGATCGATACTGCCGATAGAGACACAATACTGCAAGCAGCAAGAGCAAAGAAGGAAATCACATACAAAGGAGCATCCCTTAGATTCACAGCAGACCTATCAGAGGAAACCCTACAAGCCCGAAGGCAGTGGCGAGATATAGTCAAAAAACTCATGGAAATGAATGCTTCCCCAAGAATACTCTACCCGGCTAAACTCTCCCTCAAAATCGAAGGAACAGTACATTATTTTATAGATAAACAGCAGCTCAGGAACTTCATAGACTCAAAACCAAACCTAAAGCAAGGCCTAAAGGGGCTACTATAAGAAAAGACAAACCCTACAACCACAACACACCCGCACAGAAACATGACACAAAACCCCATAACCATTCTCTCTCTCAATGTCAACGGTCTAAATTCACCAGTTAAGAGACACAGAGTGGCAAAATGGATACAGAGACAGAACCCAACATTCTGCTGCCTACAAGAAACTCACCTCAACAGCCAGAGCAAACACAGACTCAAAGTCAAAGGATGGAATACAATCCTGCAAGCAAACAACTCCCTCAAAAAAGCTGGGGTGGCCATACTAGTATCTGACAACATTAATTTCACCTTGAAAAAGATTAGAAGGGACAGTGAAGGCTATTTTCTCTTCATCAAGGGATACGTACAACAGGAAGAAATCACACTCTTAAATGTATACGCACCTAATGAGGGAACAGCTAAATATTTAAAACAACTACTAACAGATTTTAAGGAGGACATCACTACCAACACAATAGTACTTGGAGACTTCAACATCGCCTTATCACCTCTGGATAGATCAACACGAACAAAACCCAGCAAGGAATTATTGGCTTTGAAAGAAGTAATAGAAGAGAAAGGGCTTATGGACTTATACAGGGCTTTACACCCCAAAAAGAAAGAATACACATTCTTCTCCAGTGCGCACGGAACATTTTCCAAAATAGACCATGTGCTAGGACACAAAACACACCTCAACAGAATCAAGAAGATAGAAATAGTATCAGCCATCTTTTCAGACCATGATGCACTGAGGATAGAAGTGAATCACACACAGACACGGAGAACCAAATCAAACACCTGGAAATTAAACAACTCGATGCTGAACAATGAGTGGGTCAGGAACGAAGTCAAGGATGAAATCAAAAGATACCTGGAAACAAATGAGAATGAAGACACAAACTACCAGAACTTATGGGATGCAGCGAAAGCTGTATTAAGGGGGAAATTTATAGCTCTGCAAGCCTATCTTAAGTCGATAGAAACGATGCACATAAACAATTTGACCTCACAGCTCAAGACCTTAGAAAAGGATCAACAGAAAGAGCCTAAATCAGGCAGAAGGAAAGAGATCATAAAACTTAGAGCAGAAATCAACGACATGGAAAACAAAGAAACAATCCGAAAGATCAATGAAACCAAGAGCTGGTTCTTCGAGAAAATAAATAAGATAGATAAACCACTAGCAACACTCACAAAGAAACAGAGAGAGAGAACCCTAATAAATCGAATCAGAAATAAGAATGGGGATATCACAACAGAAACTAAAGAAATTCAAGAGATCATCAGAGACTACTTTGAAAGTCTCTATGCCACGAAACACGAGAACCTAGAAGAAATGGATAAATTCCTGGATCTCTACCATCTCCCAAAGCTGAATCAAGAAGATATAGAGTACCTGAATAGACCCATTCACATCAAGGAAATTGAAACTGTAATCAAAAGTCTTCCCAAAAACAAAAGCCCAGGCCCAGATGGATTTACTAGCGAATTTTTCCAAACATTTAAAGAGGACCTATTGCCAATTCTTCTCAAGCTTTTCCAGGAAATTGAAAAAACAGAAACTCTCCCAAACAGCTTCTATGAAGCCCATATCTCTCTAATACCAAAAGGAAACAAAGACACCACAAGAAAAGAAAACTACAGGCCAATATCCCTGATGAACACGGATGCGAAGATTCTCAACAAAATACTAGCCAATAGAATACAACAACTCATCAAAAAGATCATACATCATGACCAAGTAGGATTCATCCCAGGGATGCAAGGATGGTTCAACATTCGGAAATCAATCAACATAATCCATCATATCAACAAAAGAAAAGATAAAAATCATATGATCATATCAATAGACGCAGAGAAAGCTTTTGACAAGATCCAGCACCCATTCATGATGAAAACCCTTGCCAAAATGGGGATAGAGGGGACTTTCCTCAATATAGTTAAAGCCATCTACCACAAACCTACAGCAAACATCATCCTCAATGGGGAAAAACTGAGACCCTTCCCCCTAAGGTCAGGGACGAGACAAGGATGCCCACTCTCTCCACTACTGTTCAATATAGTACTGGAAGTACTTGCAATAGCGATTAGGCAAGAAAAAGATATTAAGGGCATCCAGATAGGGAAAGAAGAAATTAAGCTCTCACTATTCGCAGATGACATGATACTATACTTAGAGAACCCTAAAACCTCTACCAAGAAACTCCTAGAAACAATAGGCTTGTATAGTAAAGTGGCAGGCTATAAAATCAATACCCAAAAATCCATGGCATTCCTATACGCAAATAGTGAAAGAGAAGCAAGTGACATCAAGAAAACAATCCCATTCACAATTGTGCCCCAGAAAATCAAGTATCTAGGAATCAGCTTAACTAAGGAAGTAAAGGACCTGTACAAGGAAAACTACAAAACGCTACTTCAGGAAATAAAAGAGGACACGAGGAAATGGAAAAATATCCCCTGTTCATGGATGGGGAGAATCAACATCATCAAAATGGCAATACTTCCCAAAGCACTATACAAATTCAATGCAATCCCTATAAGGATACCCATGACATTCTTCAAAGAAATGGAGCAAACACTCCTGAAATTTATATGGAACAATAAGCCCCCACGAATAGCTAAAGCAATTCTTGGGAAAAAGAAAATGGGAGGAATCAACCTCCCTAACTTCAAACTCTACTACAAGGCAGTAATAATTAAAACAGCATGGTACTGGAACAAAAGCAGAGCTGCAGACCAATGGAACAGAGTTGAATATACTGACATTTCCTCCCAAACATATAATCATCTAATTTTTGATAAGGGGGCAAGAAAAGTGAAATGGAGCAGGGAAAGCCTCTTCAACAAACTGTGCTGGCAAAATTGGACGGCTACATGCAAAAAAGTGGGCTCAGATCTCTGCCTAACACCATGCACAAAAGTAAGATCAAAATGGATTTATGACCTCAACATCAGACCAGAATCCATAATGTTTATTGAAGACAAAGTCGGCAAAACTCTCCATGATATTGAAGCTAATGGTATCTTCAAAGATGTCACGCCACTGGCTGAGCAAGTGAAAACAGAGATAGACAAATGGGACTATCTTAAACTAAGAAGCTTCTGCACCTCCAAAGAAACAGTGACCAAAATACAAAGACACCTACAGAATGGGAAAGGATATTCACCAAGTACACATCCGACAAGGGGTTGATATCAAGGATATACAAGGTACTGGTTAAACTCCACAAGAAGAAATCACCCAACCCCATCAAAAAATGGGGTGAGGAAATGAACAGAAACTTTCGCAAAGAAGAAATTCGAATGGCAAAAAGGCACATGAGAAAATGCTCTACATCACTAATCATCAGAGAGATGCAGATCAAAACCACAATGAGATATCATTTCACACCACAGAGACTGGCCCACATCCACAAGAACAAAAGCAACCGGTGCTGGCGCGGATGTGGCGAGAAAGGGACACTCCTTCACTGCTGGTGGGAATGCCGGCTGGTCCAACCCTTTTGGAAAACAGTATGGACGACTCTCAAAAAATTAGAATTTGATCTGCCATTTGACCCAGCTATAGCACTCCTGGGAATATATCCCAGAGAGGCAAAAAGGTATAGTCAAAGTGACATCTGCAATTGTTTGTTCATTGCAGCACTCTTTACAATAGCCAGAATCTGGAAAAAACCTGAGTGCCCAAGAACAGATGACTGGTTAAAGAAACTTTGGTACATTTACACAATGGAGTACTATGTAGCTGTTAGAAAAGATGAAGTTATGAAATTTACATACAAGTGGTACTACATGGAAAGTATCATGTTAAGCGAAATGAGTCAGAAAGAGCGGGACAGACACAGAAAGATTGCATTCATCTGGGGAACATAAAGCAACAAAAAGTGAGAGTGACACACAGGAATGGCTGAGATTAGTACCAGGAATTTTGCCCCATGAATGGAAGGCCAGCCACAGGCTCTAGGTGAAAAGGAAGCTCAGATAGAGAAGAGATTACCAAATGAAGGGTGTTGTGAGGGCCCTCCCAGGGTGGGAGAAGCATGCTAAAAGTAGTCGATAGACCAAACATGATTGCCACTCAAAGCCTCTCTTGCAAAACACAGTACCCAAAAGAAGAGAGAGAGAACAAGGGGGAATACCCTGCCACAGAGGCAGGATGGGACGGGGGGGGGGGGGGATGAGGGGGGGGGATGCTGGGACCCATGGGGATGGATGACGGGCACTGGTGGAGGTATGGGGACTTGATCATTGTATAACTGAAACCCAAGCACAAAATTTGTAAGCCTATAACTGTACCTCATGGTTTTTCACTAATAAAAAAAAAAAAAAATTAAAAAAAAAAAAAATTTTTATAAATTTCAATAAAACTTTCATATTCTCTTAAAAAAAAAAAACACACACAAAAAAAAAAATGAAGTCATGAAATTAACGTATAAGTGTGAATTAAACACTTAAACATGGAGAATGTTATGCTAAGTGAAAAAAATCAAGACAGGCATAGAATGACTGCACTCCCTTATAGGATATAATAAATAAATAAATAATTAAATAAATAACATAATATGAGACTAACACTGAAGTACAATAGAAACAAGGATCAGGATGAATGGTCCAAGGTTGGAAGCCAGCCTCAAGAGCTGGGGGAGAGTGTCAGTTGGGATAGAGAAGGGACCATTATGACAGTGATGGTTGGAAGAGATTACTTTGGATGTGACAAGTTTGCTCAAAGTGGGTAAAGGACCAAACATGATGGCCTCTCAGTATCTGCATTGCAAATAATAATGCCCAAAAATAATAGGGATAGAGAGGGAGAGAGAGAGAGTGGAAAATGCTAGTTTGGGTGTGGGTTGGGGAGGATTGTGGCTGAGGGACACAGGGTATATTGATGATGGGAAATGTACACTATTGGACGGATGGGTTGGATCATTGTATGACTGAAATTCCATCACAAAAGCTTTATATCTCTCTCTCACATTAATTCAATAAAAATAAATGTAGAAAAATAAAAAATGACAATATAACATTCAATAATTTCTTTATATCAGCCCATTTTTGTGATATTTTACCTAGTATTTTTGTTTGTTTGTTTGTTTTACAAATTGAGATATCTATATATGCTTTGAACTCCAACTTGTTTTTTTCTAAGAGTTCACACATTTATCAGTGAACCTAATCATTCTTGAAATTCTACTGTTTATTGTGCTGAATAATCATTTAATCAATTCCTCACCTATTATCAAATGTAGGGCTTTTACCAGTGCATTATAATAAAGACAATCAGACAATAAACAGACATATACACCCATGTATGCATAAATGCATTCTATATTCAAACAATATATATTTATACAGTATGTCCTATATATGTACCAATTAAATAAATTAAAACTAGTGTAAGCAAACATAACTCCCCTTCAGCATTCTTTTCACACTGCAGATTCAATCATATGTTTACTTAACTTGCTTCTCATAATAGAGTTAAAGCTGTTTTATAAGAAACCTGTCAACTAGAAATCCCTATTTATGGCTCCTCTTGCTCATTTGCAGTGCTCAGTCACTGCCTAAGTTACAAAATGTGAATATCCTATATATATATATACAAATAACCACTTTCACAGTCCTTGCTCCTCTTCCCACTCAACTGAGATTGCTCCGTCACAGCCACCACTCATAAACTGTCCTACTGTGAAAACAACACTCAGAGAGAATTCTCTGCTTCATAAGGCAGCATCAATTTGAGCAATGCCAATATCCACTGAGCATATGTTATATGCCAGGCTCTATTTTTGGTATATTGGTGCATTACTGACTTGAAGACTCATAGGAGAGTCTGAGGTGTAAACTTTGTATTTGTAAGTAAACCAAAACAAAGTGAGAGAAGAAATGTAAACTGCCCCAGGTCATACACCTATCGAGGTGAACTTGGTATATGAGAATATGATTTTTAATTGCTTCATACCTGTATGTACTTTGACTGATTAGTCTGTACAGATAAAAAGCCTCAGGATATTAAAGTAAAAATAACAGAACCTCTGTTGATTAATTCTGTCATTCTTTGAAAATAAGTTATAATAAACTTATAACAGTTTAATAAACTGTTATTCTAATAAGATTCAAAGAAATGTAAAGTTTCCAGTTCCACAAAAAAGAAGTTGAAACCATTTTGACTATAGATTTTTCTATAATAATTTCACAATTAATTTTTCTCCAAGAAACATTCATTTCAAATGTGCATGCATTTTAATTGCTCAATTGTATATCTCTGTAAAGAGTGTTATATTTAAAAATAAAGTTTTCTGCTGTGATCCTGGTTTGTTTTTATTCCGTTGTCACTGAAATTGTACTATGTAGTGTGCTCATGGGTCTTGTTTACATATTTTTCATAAATCTATAAGAAAAATTTAAATAAGTTTTCAAATGAAGGAGAGGCATCTGATAATTATTATAGATACTGAAAAGCGTATTTTACCAAAGATATATGAAGATAAATTAAGTAAACAAGTAAACGCTCTTTATTTATAGGGCTTTAAAGACATTTTTCATCGAAGAAATGAATGTCACCATTTATTCATTAAAATTTTTCTTTAGCAATGAATATTTACAAGTAGCAACCCAGCGACAAGACTCAAATGCAGACACAGAAAAGTCTATAAGAGTGGATTGTATATTATAAAAGGAAAAAAAAACTGGGAAAGGAAAAGCAAAAAACAAAAACCAAAACAAAACAAAAAGACCTGATTTAATAAAAAAAAGTTTAGTTTATAGTATACATATAGTTTGCAGTTTTTGTGTTTCTCCAAAACACTCAAAATTATGTCTGTACTTGGAGGAAAGTTGATGAAATAAAAGTATCTGCTCTCAAGATAAGAGAAAAGAGAAAAAGATCCTGGGTTAATTGGAGAGGATTTTAAAACACTGGTGGAATAGATTGGTGTAGTACCTCAACAACTGTAAAATAACCGATAAACTGTAACCTATAATATTTCCATACAAAAGGATAAAAATATATTCTCCCTTTCAGAGATTTAAATTGACTAATCTAGCATTTCAATAGAGTTCATTAACACTGTAACTCTTTAACACTGTTATCCCGCCATTCACCGATTTACTCGAGCGGGCATCAGTATCATCTCCATTCGTCCCAGCCCTGAGATTTTAGCAGCCTCCCCTTACTCATCTTTCCCAACAGTATTGGGGGCTCTTTCAGGGTCAAGGGAAAGAGACCCATTATTGTTACTGTTTTTTTGCATATCGAATACGCCATGGGTAGCTTGCGAGGCTTTAAACATAGAGTTTATTAGTCTTAAACTGTTGTTGCTGAGACATCTTATTAGAACAAGTGATCAGTGTCAGAGATGTTTATGAAAAATAAAGCTATAGTAATTGTTTGATAGGAATTATTCTTATGAACTAAATGTATTCCCTCAACACTCATTTAGTGTATATATATATTTATATACATATACATACTGTATATATATATATATAACTGATTGTAATTCCCAGATGATGATGTCTACCTTAATAGGTGATACAAGAGTGAAGAGTATATGAATTATCCAGAAAGAGATAACCAGAATATAAAACAATCTGCAGTAAGAAAAAACATAGTATGCCCAAGAAACTTGTCTCATGATCAGTATGGCAGAATAGAGATAGAATCCGTAAAAGAATTTTATATACATTTGGATATTAGTCCTTTATCTGATATATCGTGTACATACTTTTTCTACCATTCTAGGATAGGACTGTTTCTTTAAATGAAACCTCATGTGGGAACAAACTTTTACCCTCAAGTGCAGTTACTCTTACACTGTGAAACAGTTTAGAAATGAATCTTTCCCCAAATGCTTCTACAGAATCAATATAAACTGACAGTCAAACAACTCTCATTTTCTTTGCTTTCTGTATCTTCCTTCACTAACCACTTCCTCGAAGGCATTTATAAACCCCACTATTCTTCGGGGCTGGAGCAGTAATTGCACAGTGGGTAGAGCATTTGCCTTGCATGTGACCGACCCAAGTTCTATTCCTCCTTCCTTGCTGGAGAGCCCGGCAAGCTACCGAGAGTATCCCGTCCGCACAACAAACTCCCCATGGCAAACTCCCCATGTTGTATTTGATATGCCAAACATAGTAAAAACACGTCTCACAATGGAGACGTGTTTACTGGAGCCCACTAGAGCAAATCGATGAACAGGCGGACAGTGCTACCATACTTTGAGACATATTTTTAATGGCACTGATCTGTAAGGTATAGTGTGATGAAGACACTGAAAGAAAGGAAACTAATGCAGTTAGTACACCATGAAGGATTTTGTAAATTATCATTGAAGTTAAAATGTGAGTTCATTTTGGAATTTAAATATGAATTTAAAACTTACATTGAAAACAAAGAGATAAGGATGACAGAGGGTGAGGATATTGTTGATTTATCACATTATACTGTAAGAAATATTACTTTCATCACAATGGCAGGGAGCTAATTAAGAGAACCTTGAGACAATCAGGTGAGAAATGACGGATCTGAACCAAAATAATGACAATAGGAATGTGTGAAAATATTATTGAAAGAAATTTACAAAAAAAAATCACATACAGTAATAGTTCGATAGAAATAGCTGCTATGTGTGAAGAAATGTTTGGAGTTCCTAAAATTTGTTTGATTTAGCCGATCTCCCCAATGTGATGGTATTAGAAAGAATTAGAATCTTTGGGAGAATATTAGGTCATGAAGGTAGAGTCCACGTAAATTGTTTCCTTTTTAAAATAGACCTTTGAGAGCTTTTTGATCCCTGCTATTTGACAGTATAAAGAGAAAACATTATCTGCCAACCATAAAACAATTCCCCATCAGAACGTGATCATGCTGATGTCCTGATTAGGTTTTCTCTTGCCAGGACTCGAGAAGTAAATTCAGTCTGTGGTACTTCTTTACAGCAGCCTAAACTAGCCAAGACAGCAGTAAGAAGGAAAATATTTCTTCCTTAATCAAACATGAACAGTGGACCAATGAGCTAAAATAAAGAACATAGAAAATTAGTGAAAGAGATTGAGTTTAATCAAGGTAAGATAGAGTTCATATTTGTTGTGCAAAACTAATTCTGGGGTGTTTATTTAATAATTACAACATCTTTGAGTGACAACTTTGCTTCCTATGAATTTACACTAATATTCACACTTTTATATCCTTTACACTGATGAGAAGTAGTCAACTTTAAAAATAACCTAAAGTTTCCAATTACTGTATTCTTGATGATGCCTGATTTTTCAGTGAACCATTTTCAATATTTTCCTTATATAATCTCTAGTCTTCTCTGTATAAAATTTCTTTCCTCAGTTTATTACCTCAAACCTATTTCCACTGTTCTTCTGGTAGTAAAGTCAGAGGAAATTTCTCTCCAGTAACTGCAGAAATACCAACTTTACCCCAACACACTGGTTCTTTGTCTAGCAATAAGGAGCATATTTCTTTAACCTTAGGATATGAAACATATAGACACTTTCAATTTCACCTATGAACTGTTAAAGGTAAGTTTTACACATGCGATAAAAGTGCAGCATACTATTTAAAATTCTAAGGTTAGGCAGATTGCTATGCATATGTAGATAACAAGATCAAGTTCTTCTAGAGAAAACTTGACTTAATTTTTTATGAATATGAATCCGGTAATGAATATTGCTCCATTATTTTTTAATTATTTTACATCATCTCATTTTTAATATTTCTCTGGCAATAGATCAATCGACATTACTGACATTAATGACTATGTGTGTGTATGAGTGTGCTTATGTGCTGTGCATATTACTATATGAGTAAGGTTCAAGGAAATGTTTTTATTTCAAAGAACATAGAAAAAGATAGCACAGCGGTAGGGCATTTGCCTTGCACGCAGCCAACATGGCTGACCCGAGTTCGATTCCTCTGCCCCTTTCGGAGAGCCCGGCAAGCTACCGAGTGTATCTCGCCTGCACAGCAGAGCCTGGGAAGCTCCCCGTGACGTATTCGATATGCCATACACAGTAACAACAAAGTCTCCAATGGAGACGTTACTGGGCCCGCTTGAGCAAGAAAAATAGCAATATTTCCAGTTACTAATGCAATTATATGATAAAATAAGCAAAAAATACTTACAGTAGATAGAACATAGGACTTGCAAACAAAAAGTTTGCAAACAAAAGTTCACTTTTTTCAGGCAATTATTATTAAGTAAATATGAGTCTCAGTTCTAACACAATGCCAAATTGAAGATTTTATGCCACTTGTACCATTTTATGAAAGCTGGAGTAAATTCTGAGGCCATAGAAGTAACAATACTATACTCAAATATTTTAAGTTTTAGGAGAAATGGATGCTTGTGCCACATTTACCATGTGGCCTGCAACCTCATTTCTGTATGTCAATCCAATTAAGTTTCTTCCATCTTTTATCTCATGTATGAATGAAATACCATCAGCTTCTCCCTATTCTTTCCCTTTCTTCTTTTGTATGTGCCAGTACAGCAAATCATCTGTCCACAACTTCAAATGCACAGAAAAAAACTAGGGAAGGAGGGAGTGGGAAACACCATAATGTTTAAAATAAATGAAAAATCAGGGAATAGAAAAGAAAAATGTATACATAAAGGAATCCCTGTAGCTCCTCTCTCCACAAAACATTATAAATATTGCCAATTGTCAATTATGATACCCAAGTCATTAGATTCTTTATTTCAACAATATGATTGCATAAAAATACAGATTTTAAAATTTTTCTTGTTGTTTTTTGGGTCACACCTAACTCTGCTAAGGGCTTACTCTTGTTTCTGCTCTCTGAGATCATGCCTGGCAGTGGCTGGGCGATATTCTGGGTGCTGGGGATCAAACATGGGTCAACTGTGTGCAAGGCATGAAGCCCACACTCTATACTATTGCTCTGGCACAGAAATTCACTTTAAAAAGACATTTTAAAATATTGAGCCATTGATCTTCACAGCAACCAATATAATCAATTCAGAAGCACTATTTTCCCCATACCTACAGGGTGCAAAACCACTAATGTCTAGTCACAACCAATGTCTGCGTATAAATCCATTAATTTTAATGACTCTTATTTTCACTTTTTGACAGTTTTGAGTTACAGCATGGCACAAAATTAGAACCACAGATATTTTATTTTATTTTTTTCTGCTAGACAGCTACTTTATTTTTTTCTGCTCTTTGTTTTCATACATATTCTTTTTTAAAAATTTTTTAAATTTTCTTTTCTTTTTTTTAATTAGTGAAACACCACGAGGTACAATTATAGACTTACAAATTTTTGTGCTTGGGTTTCAGTTATACAATGATCAAGCACCCATCCCTCCACCAGTGCCCATTCTCCACCACCAAGAGACCCAGCATCCCTCCCATCCCCTGACCCCCCATTCCACCCTACCTCTGTGGCAGGTCATTCCATTTTGTTCTCTCTCTCTCTCTCTCCTTTTGGGTTCTGTAGAACCACAGATATTTTAAAATGTATAATTTAAAATATTTTGCCATAAGTATGCATACATAAGAAAAATATTGAGTGAACTTGTATCTTACACACAAGGCTATACATATATATATAAGTATACTATATATGAAGCATATCATTTATGCCATACACATATATTATTCATATATGTATACTACATGTTTATTCTTACTATTTATATTACATGTATCATATAGACTGAGCTGGAGCGATAGCACAGTGGGTAGGGTGTTTGCTTTGCATGCAGCCAACATCGCCAACCCAGGTTAGATTTCCACTCCTCTCAGAGAGCCCGGCAAGCTACTGAGAGTATCTAGCCCTCACAGCAAAGCCTGGCAAGCTACCCGTGACATATTCGATATGCCAAACACAATAACAAAGTCTCACAATGTTACTGGACCCGCTAGAGCAAATCGATGAATAACAGGAGGACATCGCAGTGCGTATAGATTACTAATATTTCTATACTATATATGATACATAAATAATATGTATACATGTATATACATTCATAATATGTAGTATATATATATATAGTAGTTTAAGTAACATGGTTATAGTATCATTAATATTTTCAACTTTGATGTACATAATTACTGCACCTCACCACCACCAAAGTGCACAATATCCTCTACCAGTGTACTTATGCTATTACTAATCATCCTGTCATCTCCAACCCCCTTTCCCCACACTTGATAATATCAGTGTTAAAATCCAAGTCAAAGATTTGTCGTCATTTAGTACTGTCTGTTGTCTTTTTTTTTGTTTCTCTATATACCACTGACAGGTGAGATCATCTGGTATTTGCCCTGCTCCCTCTGACATATTTCACTTAACATAACTAGAGTTTCTTTTCTTTTCTTTTTTTTTTTTTTTGCTTTTTGGGTCACACCCAGAGATGCTCAGGGGTTACTCCTGGCTCATGCACTCAGGAATTACTCCCTGCGGTGCTCAGGGGACCATACAGGATGCTGGGAATCAAACCTGGGTCGTCCATGTTGACTGCGTGCAAGGCAAATGCCCTACCCGCTGTGCTATCGCTCCAGCCCCTGCACTGGAGTTTCTTAATGCCACCTTCATAATTCTTTTCTAAATATTTGTATGTTCCGTCATTCCCAGGAATCTGCAGATTTATTTTCTTATTTTTCTAGTTTGCATTTCAGAGTTTTGAACAAATATCAATATATAGTATATACATTTTTCTCATCAGTATTCAATCAGAATAAATTTTGAGAGACTGATCTATGTAATACTTTGTATCAGTCATCCACTTTCTAATTGCTGAATAGTATTCTCATAGGGGAGAATGAACAAACAGCAGCAAATTTGTTCATTTGTCTGATGATGCACATCCACATTGTTTTTCAAATATAGAGTTACCTATAAAATCGTAATGGTTGTTCATATAAAAGTCTTTCTATATATTTTCTTTTATCTTGGGTAAATAACTAATAGAACTTCTAATCATAAATTAATATGTGTTTAACTTTGTAAAATTTGCCTAGTCTTCAAAATGAGAGATTACTTTTTCAAACATAAATTTTGGCTTTACTGCTTCCTGGAGCGATAGTACAGCGGGTAGGGCGTTTGCCTTGCATGCAGCCAACATGGCCGACCCGAGTTCGATTCCTCCGCCCCTCTCGGAGAGCCCAGCAAGCTGCCGAGAGTATTCGATATGCCAGACACAGTAACAACAAAGTCTCCAATGGAGACGTTACTGGGCCCGCTCGAGCAAATCGACAATCAACGGGAGGGCCTTTACTGCTTCCATATCTCCACGTTTTTTTATGAATAGTGTTTAATATTGTTCTATGCCTTTAAGTATGCAGAATAGTCCTAGTATGGTTTTAATAACTAGTAAGTAAAGTTGTTCAGCTTTTAATGGCTCATCTTTCATTTACCTCAGTAAGACTGGAGTGTTTCTATGGGATGTTTTATACTAAAACTTAGTTTCATCAGTACAGGAGTGTAGCTCAGTGGTAGAGCACATATTAGCATAAGCAAGGACTCAATACCTGGCACCTCCCTGGGTTCAATCCCTAGCACCTCCATTTCTGGGGCTGTCATGATAGTACAGTGGGTAGGTCACTTGCCTTTACACAACTGACCCTGGTTTCATCTCCAGCATCTCATGTAGCCTCTTTAGTACCATCAGAAAGGAACCCTGAGTGCAGAGCCAAGAGTAATCCCTGATTATAACCAGGTATGGCCCCAGACAAAAATGTACCAAACAAAAGCAACAAAACAGTTTCATCAGTAGATTCAGAGGATAATTTATTCATATTTATTGAATACTTGGCAATTTATGTATTACTATTGCTCTAATTATTTTCACATTTTAAATAATCTAGTGTTAATAAAATTAATCCCAGAGTAATAAGTACAGAAGATATAAAATGTGAAAATTTTTTTAAAAAGTCAGCAAAAATTAATGAAACTCAAAGTAGGTTTTTTTAAATAGGTCTCTACATTTGGAGACTAGAAAGTCTTATGCAACTATCAAAAAAAAGCCTAATTACTATTTATTAGAAAAAAATCACTAATGAACCAATAGAGAAAGAAAATATAAAATAATAAATAATAAATTATGAAAAAAACATGTAAATCATTCTTACAAATTAGAAAAGTGAAAACTTTTAAAACTATGAGACGGTGACTATAAAATTCTATAGCATACATAATATACAATTTAAATTATGTTTTAAGTTAAAATATTTTCATTAAACAAATTTCAAATGGTTTCACTGGAAAATTTGACCTAAATGATAAGAAAATACGTCAATTGTACATAAACGCTTCTAGACAAGAGACAGTAAACCTACTCAAATAATTTCATAAGTTTTACGCTGATTAGAAAGCCAAAAAATTTTTTTAAAAAACCCTCTCGGGGCTGGAGAGATAGCATAGCGAGTAGGGCGTTTGCCCTGCACTTGGCCAACCCGGGTTCGATTCCCAGCATCCTATATGGCCCCCTGAGCACTGCCAGGAGTAACTCCTGAGTGCAGAGCCAGGAGTAACCACTGTGCATTGCCAGGTGTGACCCAAAAAGCAAAAAAAAAAAGGAAAAAAAACCTCTAGTCTACAATTCTCATACAAGTAGACACAGACTATTTAATATTATCAAATTAATTTATTTTAAAAGAATAATATATCATAACAAGACTTGGGAGCTTTCCTAAACAAAATATTTAATATTTGTAAATCAAGCAGTAGAGACATCAGTAAACTCTTAACATAAAACAGAAACTCCCCCTACCCCCTTCTCCAAAAAAAATAAATTAAAATGTACTACTAAAATGTAATAAAATCAGCAACAGAGAACATTAACACAACTTGGTCCCAAGTAAAATAGAGTTAAATTTCATTATTTTACATTTGCCCATTGATCAGACAACATAAATAAGTCTTTTGGTTTATATCTAACTTTTTTTCTTATAATTTACTACCATTGTAAATTCTTCACAAACATATTATTAAATTTGTTTCCTTTGCTAACCAGGGCTGGAGCGATAGCACAGCGGGTAGGGCGTTTGCCTTACAAGCGGCCAACATGGCCGACCCGAGTTCGATTCCTCCGCCCCTCTCGGAGAGCCCGGCAAGCTACCGAGAGTATTCGATATGCCAGACACAGTAACAACAAAGTCTCCAATGGAGACGTTACTGGGCCCGCTCGAGCAAATCGATGATCAACGGGAGGGCCTTTACCTTTACCTTTACCTTTGCTAACCAATATCGCTGCATGGCTACTTGTCTAGCCTGACAAAATCCCAATGAGGAGATTTTTACCCCTATCCCAGCATGGGTAAACGAGTTCATTATTTATTTGTTTACACATTTCTGTATGTCTGCATATAGAAGAACTTTTTGTCATTTTTTTTTGGAAGGAGCACCTGATGGGTGTAGGGTCTACTCTCAGTTCAATACTCAGTAGAGCTTGCTCTCATGGAGTATCAGGGAACAAATGAGGGCCTCTTCTTGCATTGCAAGAACTCATATCTTTGAGTTATCTTCCATGACCCCATATTAAAGTTTAAAATAAGAGAATAAAAGAATAAAACAAAAAGGTATAAACATTACATAAATCCATTTACTAATTAATTAATTTATTAATTTAATAATTAATTATTTTAATTAATCATCAGAAGATGATTAATTAAAATATGAAATGTTTAGTTTTTACTATTGACTTTTCCTCTGAAATAAGGCAACTAAATCAAAATGCTTAAAATCATAAGATAAAGAATGCATCTGAAAAAAAATTTAAAAAAAGAATGCATATGTACATAACCCAAAACGTGATTAAAAACTTTACTCAAAGAGGTAGTATCATTTTTGCATTGACAAACGTCCAAAGCTTTTGTATTTTTAGTATGTTAATGAACATTTTATTAATTTCATTTTATTTTTCACTAACAAAATTATTTTAATATTATTTTTTAAATAACACTATCTATAAGTTTTAGGGGAACAATACTATCACATCAAATCAACTACCAAAGTGCATATATCACTCTACCATAGTCCATTAGATCACCTCCTCACTTTTAACACACCCAAGCCCTACAGAAATTTCTGTTCTTCAGCAAGAGTTTGAATAATTTATTTTCTTGGAACTTGCCTATTTTCTAACATTTTTAGATTGCACTAAAATCTATCTAAAGCACTAGAGTCAGATTATCCAGTAACTGTTTGTTCATCTATTCATTCTGTGTGACTACAGCTTCATTCATTTTGCAGAGAAAAGGGCAAGATTTCATCATTTCCTACAGCAGAATAGAAATATATATATATATATACATATATATATATACACTCATCTGTTGTTGGCACATGGGTTATATCTTGGCTCACATAGATAGTGCTATGATGAACATTGGTGTGTGTATATCTTTTTCAAAGTGGTATTTATGTATTCTTGGAATAGAAACCTAGGAATACAAATTCTGAGTCATAAATTAAAAATGATTTTAATAGTGTCCCAAAATCTTAATTTTGTTTTCTATAGGGACTGATATAATTTAGAACTCTAGCAAAAGAATGTGATTACTTTTCCACCACAACCCAAGGGAAATAAAATTAGTGTTGAAGGTTTCCTTTTTTCAAAGGGTAACCTTGCAAGAGGAACCAGCACTTTTATGGTCTTCACAGATATATCTAGATTTATCTAGATATGAAAGTTCCGTCTTTAATGCTACATGAACAGAAACTCATCTCTATGGCAACATGTTGGACAAAACTCAGACTCGCATTGGTAGTCTTTGCTTAAAATCTAATCCAAGATTAGATTCAAGGACACTATAGAGTACAGTCTTTAAAATGATAAGATTCCTCATGCCAGATAGTGCAGTGGGTAGGGGTACTTGCTTTGCACGTAGTGGACCTAGTTTGATCCCCAGCATTCCATATGGTCTGTGATCCTACCAGGAGTGATCCCTGAGCATAGAGCCAGGAGTAACCCCTGAGCACCACTGAGTGTGTCCCAAAATTCACCCAAAATGATTTTACATAAATTAATAAAATGGAAAGACTCCAAGGAGTTTCATCCAGTGGTGATTATAATTATATGGTTATATTAGTAACCTCAGTAAAAATTCAAAGCATAGGAAAGGTGGGAGGATCCTACCAAACTGCTAAACTTGAAAAGACATAATGAATCTTAATAACAATTGTTCTGTGTCTAAGTTACATTGAACTTGTATTGAGAAGATATTGAGTCTATACAATGCTTATGGTCATTTTAGCAATGCTAAGTCTTCCAATTCATAAACAGGAAATGTTCTTTTATTTTCTTGTTATCTTCTATTCATTTTACTAGTAATTTATAGTTTTTCTTTGTGGAAGATGGTAGGATTTGGACCATACCTGATTGTGCTTTCAGAGAGGTTCAGAGAACCATAAGCAGAGCATTGATAAAACCATGGGTGGCTTTGTGTAAGGGAAAGTCTTTCTCATACAAGTCTTTCACCTCATTTATTAAGTTGTCTCACACCTATGTTCATTGCAGTGATATTCACAGTAGCCAAGATTTGGAAACAAAACAAGTGTGAATAACAAATAATTGGATGAAGGAATTGTGTGCATGTTATTAGTTACAAAAAATATGAAATCATCTAATTTTCTGCAGTGTAGATGGAACTAGAATCTAATCATGCTGACTGAAATTCATTAGAGGAAAAGGGCCAGATTCACAATTATCTCTTTTGTGAAATATGAAGAAACATAGCAAGGAAATAGCAACTGGACAATGATGATAGATGCTGGCAGTAGGACTACAGTGCATACAGTCTGCCAAGATTTGGGGGTGTGAGTGGGTTTAGGAGGGAACGTTGAGCCATTGGTGAAGGGGTGAGGACACTCTAGTGGTAGAGGTGGTGTTGGAAACTCGTATGGCTAAAACTATGTTGACAGTGTTATAAATCACTTGTGCCCAAAGAAATGGAAAATAATTATTTTCAAATATTTAGCACTATAAAATCTTGTAAGTCTTTATGTAGCACAGCACATATTCTAAGTCAAATGGTTATACCCTTTGGCACTCCTTGGAGTACTATTAATGATGATTATTTTCATCTTTGGTTACATAATGGCATCATATAATGAAAATAAAAAGTAATGATTCATTAAATTTTAAAGAGTGTAAAGCAGAGTTTTTAGTTATCCATGACTTACTTGATAATCAACTGTAAACATATTAAGAAAAATGTTATTGAGTATGATTAGAAAAATATTCTTTGAGAAGTATAATATGAGACCATCAAAGTTCGATATATGTTTATATATAATATGGATATGTACATTACTTTAACATTGAAAAAGTGATATATTAGTGTAACAGAACAAATTAGATTTCTTTGTCAAAATTGAGATGGGTAATTATCATTATAAAGTTTACTTATAAATTTAAATTGCACGTAAGTTTTCCAAATCCATTTATCTGGTGATAAGTTTTAATATTTATATTTAAACATTTTCATTTGAGCTCCTATTGTTTTATTCTAAATATTTGTCATTTGTTCCCATCGTCTTCCCAAAAGACTTTTTGAAAGAAATTTTGATGAAAAAATAACAGCCTGGTAGTTAGATGCATTTTAAATGAATAAGGTTTATCAAAAAATAGGACATCTGTTGGCAGACACAAGCAAAGCAGAATTGCTAAACAGCACAATTGGCCAATGAACCAGTTCATGTCCTTTTGATCCAGGGATTAATTCTAGAAATTGCTTCAATATTTGGAATCCAACTAGCCAAGTAAATGACAGCATAAACTTTGTTGTTTTTATCTTAAGAGATTGCTGATAAGCAGATGGGGGTAGGGGTGTGCCCTGCCAAGAAGGAGTCCAAAGGCATAAGGCTATAAAGCATTTACATGTAAATCATGAGATCTTGGGGTGGGGGAAGCAGCACCCAGATGCAGGAATACAAGACCCCACCCTGAGAAGGGGAACCTTTGAGAAAAGGAAAATCTACAGAAGAATCTCTGAGATTGTGAAAAGACCATCGAGACTTAAGGGATGAGATTACGAGAAGACTGCCCATGATTGCCACTCAATGCAAACTACAGCACCCAAAAGGAGAGAGAGAAGAAAAGGGAATGCCCTGCCACAGAGACCAGGTGGGATGGGAGGATGGGGGTGGAAGGGATACTGGGATCAGTAAGAGTGGAAAATGGGCTCTGGTGGAGGATGGGTACTCGATCATTGTATAACTGAAACCCAAGAACAAAAATTTGTAAGTCTACAACTGTACCTCATGGTGTTTCACTAATAAAAATTTAAAATAATAATTTACAGGGAATTAAGACTGGGGGCTGGAGAGATAATACAATGGATAAGGTTCTTACCATGCATGCAAGCAACAGAGGTTCAATCCCTGACACCCCACAGGCTTCCCAAGGCCCAACAGGAATGATACCTGAGCACAGAGCCAGCAATAAGCCCTGAGCACCAGCTAGGTGTCACCCAAACCAGCTCCAACAAATATGTATATTTTATTGTAAAAACAAAAAGAAGACTGTAAGACCTTCCTATGACAGTGACCAAATTTAACATCTATCTAGCAAGAGAACTCCAGGAAAAATCCATTTGAAGGTGATATATAAAAGCCATTGGTCTTCCAGTCCTGTATTCTCCCCTAGATCACTTATGTCCCTTGTTTTTCACTAGGGAGAAGTCTTCGTAGTCTCTTGAACTTGTATTCCCTTTCTTTCTCTCCCTATCTTTCTAAATAAATTTTATTCAATAACACACTATATGGATTCATAGAAAGAGAGATAGAAAGAATAGAGAGTGAGAGAAGTCGCGGATAATATTTCAAATATGGACAGATACTCTGAGGTTGGCAAGATTATATTAGGACAAGATTCTCTTTGTATCAGCTAAGGTTCACGTGGGTATGGTACAATGGATTCAAAACTTTTAAGAATGGATAAGTTTTGAAAAAGCAGAATAACTTTTTATCCTATCAGAATTCACTACCAGTGCTTTATCTTTCAGTTGAAATTCCTAGTTAGGCTAAAGGGAGATAGAACTGCTAATAAAGATATCTATTTCAGCATTTCCCCAAGAAAGTAAGAATTTTAGCTGTGATTTTTTAGAAAACATCTTGAATTAATTTGACATTAATTATTCACTTGGTAGTCCAAATTACACATTATCTTTGCATAAGAAGCAGGTGTGCTCCAAACACCCAAAGCATCTGCTTTCTTTTACACACAAGTCAAAGGGGATAACATTGTAAAATAAGAACATTCCAACAAGATGGCTACAATTTACTTTCAGTGCCTTTTTAAAAATGGGTAGATAGATAGGTAGGTAGATAGATAGATAGATAGATAGATAGATAGATAGATAGATAGATAGATAGATAGTCTATATGTATACACACACATATATAGAGAGAGAGTCTCCTCTTTCTTTTGAAATGGGAAATATAATCTTAGTACTGAAGCAAATCATACAAAATGTAATGAAAAGCCATAGGATAGTGATTTAATCCATCAAGAGCATTCTTGATTTAGTCATTAACATATCCAAACAATTCTGTTTAACTTTCTATTTTTTCTTATCACACACTACTAAAAATGCATGTTCCTAAGTGTGTTATCCTCAAGAGGTTTGCTGTCCTTTTGGAAAGAATTACAGATTTATAACCATTACAAGATGGAAGCTCTTGAGATCACCTAAATTTGAATGATTAATCAGCAAAGTTATCTGAAATGTCACTTCTGTAGTAGAAAGCGTTATGGTTTTAAAGCCCAATGTCTAGGACAACGGCTTATAGGTAGGAACATTCATAAATAGCCTGGATGTAAGACTGTAGAGCTTTTCCAGCTGTATTTGTGGAGAGGACAATCTATAAAATTGCTTCTTGATTTTTTTTCCTAAAAAGGGTGCAGATATTTGCTCCAATGTGGTGTTGAGTATAATTCCATACAGTCAAGTATGTTCAGCATATCCCTCCTCATAGATAATATGGATTTTCTATGAGATCAAATTTCACTTTTTCAGTATCATTGATTTAGGAGACTTTGTGTATTAGAAACATAACTTCACATCACCTCAGTATATATGTTACACTATAACCACCACTAAAGCAACACTGTCCCTCCACCATAGTTACTTTTCTATCCATCCTTCTCTGGTACCTCACTCTGAAGTCTTGAGTCCCCAGTGTTATTTGTTTTTATTTTAATAACAAAACAAATTTTCCCTGTTTTCCCTGTTTTGTCTTCTCTCTACCTCTCATTTGAGTGAGATCACTCAGTATATGTAAGATGAAAATTTCACTAAGGAAATTCATTGTCAGGTCATACTGCTTCAGTTCAGACAGGAATAGGAAACATGATGGATTTTTCTTTCAAAAGTAAAAAAGGGCATATTTTTCCCCAACAATAATGAAGCAAACATTATATTAGCTTTCCAAATTATTAAAATAACTAGTAGAGAATGCAGAGAAAGATCAAATGATAGAACACCTGCTTAGTATATGGCAGACCCTGAGTTTGATTCCCAGACTTCTATGGTCCCTGAGAAAGTCAAGTGGTGCCCTGTTGAAGCCTGAACACTCCAGTGAAACACTGAATCATTACCACAAATCTTTAGTTGAGAACAGCCACAAGTAGCCTCAGGTATGACCATTAGAAAATATATATTAAAACATTGGCAGATGACAGACTTCTTTACACTTCTACATGGGTTAGGTTTCAATATAAAAGTATTTTGATAAAGCCTTTTGCAATTTTTATCTCATATATTTCCCATTTTCAACCCTTCTGCAGCAGAGGAAAAAATGATGAAAGATATATATATATATATGTATATATATGCCTCAGACTTTTAGAGAACAAGTCATTTTTCATTTATACTCTTTTATTGCTTATATCATAAAACCAAATTAATGTTTAGTAGTGTTTTTTAAATGGGCACAGAAAACAGTAGGAATCCCTTAATAGGGGCAAAAAATAGACCCCAATGAGGTAGAGCATATTTTACCATGTGTGAGGCTCTGAATTTCAAATCCACCATCGTATTTCATTTCTTCTCCTTCCCTCCTATGCTCCCAGCAAGTACCTCCAATAAAGAGTCTCATTTTAAAAAAAGAAAGAAAAAACAGTGCCAAACATAGTACAGAGGTGCTTGCTCGTAGTCATCCCCACATCCCAATTTCAATCCCCAGCGTCACATGGTCCATTGATCATCTCTGAGTTATCCCTGCGGTTCCTAAGAACATAAAATTTAAAAAGTAATAGTTTTACTTTGTTAGTGTGAAAAATACAGATTAAATTTGATAAACGAAGGCCTTGGAAAGATACAGTGATTTAGGTGACTTGCCTTGTACATGGTTGATTTTGATTTGATCCCTGGAATCACACATGGTTCCTGGGGGAATCTTTGAATTAAACCACAGAACTGAAAGAAGTTAACCAAACTACCCAAAAATGAATTAGCTAAAATTGATAAATGGATTTATTCAGTGTATTAGAAAAATGAGATTAAAAAACATCGTGCCATCTCCCAATTGTTTAACTAATGTTTTTCTCTATTTGTGAACTTTATCTTTCTTTTAAGAGTTCATATGGGATTTCTCTCTCTCTCTCTCTCTCTCTCTCTCTCTCTCTCTCTCTCTGTTTGTGTGTGTGTGTGTGTGTGTGTGTGTGTGTGTGTGTGGTGTACAGACCTAACTCCTGTTTCCATTCTTAGGGATCATTTATGGAGGGTTTGTGGGACATGCTGTGGTGCCAGGATTGAACCTGGGTTGGGCTTTTGCAGGGCAAGTGACTTCTCCATTGTATTTTATATCTCCAGTCTTCTTCCCTCCCTCCCTCCCTCCCTCCCTCCTTCCTTTCTCTCTTTTCATTCTTGCTTTCTTTTTTTCTTTTGTTGACCTATCTGATTCTATCATTTTCATCCAGATTCTTGGTTCTTGCTTCTTCTGATCTTTCAAGCAAACCTCTATAGAAGAGTTTCCTCCATTGTATCTTACACGCCCTGAAGTTTGGGAGATGGTATTTCTTATTATACAGTTTCCCAACGCTATAGTAGCTTTGATTCCAGTCTCAATAAAACCACTCAAAATTAAATTAAACTAATCGAAAGTCTTTTAGTTTTAAAACGTTTAATAATTAAGATAGGAAACTAATGGTAGCAGGCTGCAGTATCTACAAACTTTTTTTTCTGAGGTATAAAACAAGCTTATGGCAAGAGACAATTTCAGGAATTGCTTTCTCTGAACCATGACTTACCCACCAATGATTTTTCAATGCCAGAAATGTTAATTTTACCAGAACTATCTCATCAATTGTTGAAACACTTCTCTTCCAGTGATGTCACAACATGGCAAGCTTGTAATTATTTGAGGAGTTATTTCAATGACTGCACAGCTTTTTATCTGATTAATGAAACTGCCAATAGATTTATAGTTCCTGTAACAGAAATGTATCATTGGAAATTTCTGAACTGAATGTAATAAATTCCAGACACCTGATATATTATGACAGAATTTGATTAGAATGGCTACTTTCAACTTCCTTTTTCACTAAATTCACTTCTCATTAACTGCTGCTATCACTGTCTGTTCTAAGAAAGAAAACAGACTTTGTGACAAAAGGCTTGGTTTATTAGAACTATTTTCTCTCACTGTCAACACTATCTAAATTCCCATGTGGACAATATTTAAACATTACGTAGTAAATATAAATGATGTTGGAAAAGAAAGTCTTCTTATGGTCTATAATGTTTCAGTGACTGCAGGCAGCTCCGAGAAAACTGAAAACCCAGGGAATAAAAATTAGAAGAATATAAATTATAAGCCAAATCCCTTATGAATCATTAAGAGAGAGACATCAGGCTGAGTGACATTAGGTTTACAGAGAATGAATTATTGTTCTATAACTCAAACCTCAAGATATCCAAATACAGCTGCAAAAGTACAAATTTGCATTTGTACAAATAACAAATTTGTTGTTTCTGTTAAAATTTAATGTATTTATTAAATAAGTGTAAAATAAATAATGTTTAGTGTTACAAAATTATTTTGGAATTTCATTTTTGATTCAATGTAATGAACTATAGTGAAAAAGACCTATATGTTGGCAATTTTCTTTTAAATATAGTACTTATTTATAAGTATAATAAACTAAAATGTAATCAATTTGATATTGATAAAATATGTTAAAAATTTGAAATAGCCTTTATCTCTTAAAGTAAAAAATTATTTTAGAGAGCCAGAGATAGAGCTCAGCAAATAGGGCACTTGTCTTGCATGCAGCTGACCTGGATTGCATGTGGTCCCCCAGGCACCACCAGGAATAATTCCTGAGTGCAGAGCCATAAGTAAGCTATGAGAATAGACAGGTGTGCATTCCCACCCCATTATTTTAAACTAAACGTTGCTTTTAGTTGTCAATAAACAGTTAAATAAAAGTATAATAGGAATCCAAAGCAGCTAACCTTTGAAATGTTAAAAATCAAATAAAAATTAAACTTTTTAAAAGCTTAAATAGAAAGTGAGAAAAAATAGAACTAATTCCCATTGATACCAACAAAAACAGAATATACAAGGACTAAAATAGTTTCTTTAAATTTAAAAATGAACATTTAAAAAATTTAAAAATGAAGCAGATCTCGGAGATTAATGAATTTGTATTTTCAATGAGCACCATAATATTGACCTCAAAAATTATGATAAAAGCCAGAATGTACAATATACTGAGGATCAGAGATATCCTTGAAAAAAACAAGAAATATAGCATGGGGACTATGACTTCTTTTCACTAAAAACACCAGTCTAATACTTCCAGTTGTGTTAACAGTCACAATATAAGATGGCATATGCCAGGTAATTTTCTTCCACTTTATTCATCTATTTGCCAAATAGATAGTCACAACAGTTTTACAAATCAACCATGAATAAATAGTGTCATTTTATTGCTGAAGAAACTCAGAAAAACGGATTGCAAAGTTAGAACTTCATGGAGCAAGAACTTAAAATCAGCAATTTGATTTCAAAGTCTGTGTTCTTTTTTACTAACAAAAAGTCTTCAATAACATCATTCTTCATTAATGTCAGTGCTAATGCCACAATTGAATAGCGTGTCTTAGCTGAATTTCTTCCAACATGCACTTCATTCATCATAGTTACATTAACTAATATACTTCATGTTCTAGACTAATTTTCTTTATTTTCCACTTCTCTACTTCCTATGGTTTTTCCGTTACCAATATTTTCAGAATAAAATTTTATACAAACTTACTGTTTAGATGAAAAATGTTATTCCGTTCTATTTAAAATCATTCTAGATAAGAAGAAATTATCCTGTCTTTGATATTTCTGTAGTACAATTAGAAGAACTTGAATAGTACTCTTTTTCCATATCCCCAAATTAAAATTGGCTGAAGAAATAAGTTGGGAATTTTGCATTTTAATATTTTATGAACTAAAGAAGTAAAATAGACTTGATACTTAAACTGTATAATATTTACTAAATATGAACAGACAATTCAAAGAGACAACAACTGTGAATATTTTCTCATTCTATAATGAATGGCTTTAGCACTCAAGGGTTAAAGCTATAGTATAGTGGGTTGGGCCCTTGCCTTGCACTTGCACATAGCCAACCAGAGGTTGATTTCCTAGTATCCCAAATCATCACCAGAAATTATCCCTAAGTACAGAAACAGAGGTCTGAGTACTGTTGGGTGTATCCCTGCTGCCTCCACAAAAATGAATGTTGCACTCAGAAAATACTACCCAAATACAGGAAAATCAAATAGGCAAACTGGATTGTTATTGATTTAAGGTGAAATAAAATTATCAGTTGCTTATTAAGTTAACAAAGTTAATAGCTGAAAAAAAGAGAAAAATTACTATGCAGTTACTCAACCATTGCAAATTATATGAAATAACCTTCTGAAAAAGACAATTGGAAGGGAACTTAATAGGATACATTCCCTTTCTTCAACTTCTAAACCCTAAAGAGAAAGCTGAGGAGAAGAGGTAAGAAATAATGAATGTTCTTGAACTGTAAATATGATAGATCCTCTCTAATGAATATAAAAAGATCAGTCTAAAGTTCTTAATTATAGACCTAGAATTGGAAAAAACATAGATCAAAAAAGTCTCAGCCATGTCAGAAACAAAACAAAACTCATTTAGATTTATCACTCAATGAAGATGTAATTCTTTTCAGCAGAAACACAAGTTCACAGTCAGAGTGGGGAATGAGAAGAATTAAAGGGGAAAAATAATACAAATTAGCGAAACTTGCTCAGTAGTTTTCACCAGTCATTGAATAAAATTTAAGTTTTCACAAAGACCAACCCCAGGGAGTAAAATTCCTCATGAAAACCCCAAAGACTTCTAAGCATAAGATCTAATTTTGCATAGTCCATTGAATATGCAATAATCTTACATGCACATTTCCCAGAATCTAGTGGTTCTTTGAGTCTGAAAATCCACTTATCAGGTTGCTGTTCAAGCCCGAGGTCTCCCTTGACTACACATCTCGGTTTCCTGTCTCTATTGATATCGCTTTGCTTACTTGCTTGCTCTGAAGCATGCGCTCTTTTTGGATCCACAGATCCCTTTCTCTCTCCGCTGCTCACAACTTTGTAAGAAAGTTTCATTCAATAAGAGCTATATTGCTTTATTTTAAAAAATAAAATGAAAATTAATTAATTTTAAAAATCCACTTACCCATTCTAAAAGGGTTCAGAAATTGTGTCTTTCACCAATACCTGATAAATTAATTTGTAATGGGAGTCTCAATATATCCAAAGATTTTCTCTCTAAAGATCAAGGAATTGTATTTCCAGGCCAAGGAAACTTAATAAAAAGGAAGTAATGGAATCCTTGTGTGGTGCCAGGCAGTGCATTCACTGCCAAAGGCAATTTGAGTTGATTAGCATAATGGCTATTCATATCAAAGAAACAATCAGATCAATCTGACTCAACTTGACCTATGACTTTGGCTAGTTAATTTTAATGATCCCCATAGTAAAATAGATCCTTAGGCTACTAAATTTTTTACTTGACCTTTATAAGCATTAAAGTTCCAGATTAAGTAAAAGACTACCTTGAATTACAAAATAAATCACAGTCTCATTCAGATAAAAGAATTAAGATATTTTATTGATTCAGATTCTCTGTAGAAAGAACTTTGGTGTACTATTAAAATTTTATATTGTTAGACTTACTCTCACCCTTATGCTCTTATACATGAGATTGTCAAAACTCATTGTGAAAGACAAGACTTAGAAGAGGAATAAGACATAAATTTACTTCATCTTGATGGGTACAGGAATCAACATGGGTAATGGGACACTACACTACCAATGATCCCAAAACTGAGATTACATTTATACTCTAAAACTACATTCCAATATGTTAATTAAAATCTTGTAACTGTAATTTTTGTTATATTTTAAGCAAGATATGGTTTACAGCCATACATCAGAAAAGTTCAACCTTAGTTAAAGCCATACTTCGAATTATCTCTTTACATAGCTCGGGGAAAGGGCATGTCTTTGTCATTCCTTATCAACACAAGAAGTTATAAATCCCATCATCTGTTAGACATTTACCCCAGGTTCTCTTAGGGATTTACACAGCTAGCACAAGTGGATGCTTTTTAAATTTTTAGGGTCTAATCTTACAAACTTTAAACTCTTCCTTTGCCCAATAGCATGCTGATGATATATTCTTAAATTATATAATACTAAAGCAGATTAGAACAAATAACTTTATCTCATATAACAATTAAAAAGAACTTGGTACACAACACTGCAAAGGCACTTACAGCTTTTTAGCTGAGTAACTGTGTAATTTACCAGTACCTAGGAAATTATCATATATTTCAGGAAATATTGAATATAGGTTCTGAACTGACACTGATTCTGGAATCAGTGTCAATCATTAATGCTATCTAGCACTCAGAGTCAGTAATGGATATCAAATAGTCATTAAAATTTTAGCATTCATTCTTATTATAGTAGAACAAAAATGTCTCTGAATTTATCCTCTTTTTATTTTTCCAGCTTCTGGAATTTCAACAGATATCCTCAATAGCTATCAGAATCCCCATGATTAGTAGAATGAGTTCTACTAATTTGAGGAATATAAAATGGAATATCAAATTAGAATTATATCTACTTTGGAAAATGTTAGACCAAGAGCAATCCTATATTTCTGATATCAGTGCAACTTAAAGACATACTTTCTTTCAAAACATACTCTTGTCTTATACTGAAGTCAAGATATTTTAGAAAATATTGTGTTTTTTTTTTATTTTAAGCATGATCAAATAAAGAAAACAAACAGTATTATTTGTTTGAGAAAATTAGCACGTTCCTCGGTATCTGTTGTGGAGCTTTCTTCTAGTAAAATACAATCTTGTCTACTATGTGCTATGTTGTGACTTCTAGGTAAAAATTCTGTCTAGGTGAAAATTAAGCAGGTTGACTCAGTAACTCAACAACTACTTATCAAAACACAGGAGACATTTTTTGATTATTTCAGTAGACTCCTGACACATTAGCCAACTGTCTGGAGACTTTCTATTCAGCAATGATAGACTTAAGAACAAATATACTTTTATTGCAAATGAAAAAAGCTTAGACCCATTCTCTCTTTGATCTTTAGAAACTCCCGTATGTTGTGGCCATAAAGGTACACACCTTGAGATTGCCCCTTGTCTTGTAACTGAATCATGATTTCTTTTGTTGAATCGATACCTTCCTGTTATATTATAATCTGATTGTTATATTATAATCTGATTTTTACTGAATCATTGTTTCTACTGTTAAGTAGACACTGTCCTATTATATTACTCATGATTGTTTCTCCCCCAGACATACAACTATTGATCTAGAAATTTCTTTTCCTCCATTCTTATCATTAATGTCTATTAGAATCAATATGCTTTCAGCTGGCAAACCAACAATAAACATTTACCATTCCACCTCAGGGGTAGTGAAATCTTTATGACATATATTACAATTTAATTCGTAGAAGTCTTAATCATCTTTCCCTCACTGGTTAAATGCAAAATACATTGGTGATATTACACTGATTGGATCCAGTGAATAAGAACTAGCTGTGAGAGTAAGATATTTGTATGCCAGAAGGACAGAAATAACTCCAAATCAATTCTAGAACTTGCTATCTAAGGGTCAATGGGTAGGTCATGTTAAGATATACCTTTGAGAACTGAAGAGCTAGTACAGCTGGTAGAAGAGTAAGTGCCTTATTTGAAGTCAACCTGGGATTAATCCTTGTTACCCTCTATGGTCTACCAATCCCCTCCAGGAGAAGTTTGTAAGTTTAGAGTAGAGAATAAGCCCTTAACACTGCTGGGTGTGGCTCAAATACAACCTATTCATTTTGATGCTCACTTTTTAGTGATATATTGTTTGGAACCTTTGACAAGCTTTAAAATATGCTTACATCTTTATAATTTTAGAACAAACCCTAACATCTTCTGCATATAACTAACCTTTTGAGAAACAGCTCTATTATATCTACAGAATCTTATCAAAGACTGAATGCTTGACCGTGAGCAACCAAATTATCATGAAACAAAATTTTCATTATGGATCTGTTGACACATAAACTAACAAGCCATAAATGTGACACGTATAACACTATTCTATTATCAAATGGAAGTGATGCTTAACATGACCGGAACACCAAGCCGACTTTGCAAATTACATGAAGTGAATCAAATTCACATGACTCCACTCTCCAGCTACACTGTCCTTTATCTCCTAGCTTGCATCTTCAGTAAAGTTCCCTAATAACTGACAAAATAAACAGAATATTTGGTCTTCTTTTCTGATAGTTTTGCATTATATGCAGGTATTGCCTTGTTTGCCAACAAGTTGATGAAATGGTTCCATATAGGGAATTTTCTGTTAATCTTTGTTATTGGAAGATTTTTGTATTCAACAGTGGTTGTAACCCGTTAAACTAAAATAAGTAGATTATTTGCTGAGTCTATTCACAAACTCCATCTCTACAACCTTAACCTTTCTTAATAAGCTCATTCGGTCATGATGGGATGATGGTAGAGATACTGACCAATACACAGAAAAATGATCATCTTATCACTTGACTATAAAAACCTGCTGGTGAATATTCTTAGTGGGCATAATTCTTTTCATGCTTTTTACTCATTCAGTGAAGATGTATATATCTCTTCCCCCAATAGCTTTTTCACGAATGCTTTAATATGTTTCCTCTAAATATCTGACCGTAGAGATAAACCACGGACCACACCCCAATAATCAGTATAAAATCACACACTCAAGTATTTTTCTTTCCAATAATTTAATAACCGAGTGCTATGCTAAAAGCTCTGCATACTGGAAAGCACTGTCCTCAACACTGCTATTATCCTTTCCTTTTGGGATATCCTGAGAAAAACTAGGAATGGCTGTAGTGTGATCTCTTAAAACGCTTATCATGATGCCTGCATATCATGATTACATTGAATTGCGTCTATCATGGAAGAAAGTATTTTTTTATTGTTTCATAATAAACTTTCACTCTGCATGCAGTGATTTGCTTTTCCTGTATGCAGTGCTTCTACCCAAACTACCATTTGTGAACTCGCAGGATAGCTTATCTACCACCAAATACTGTATACAACATTATTTCTGGTCAAGAAACTTAACTTTTTTGAAAACAAAGTACAGCAATAGGCTCAAGATCATGAAATTTATAGGTCTCCTATGTACCACTTTCCTGAAGAAGCTGGATGATAGAAAACGGATTAGTTCTTTGGAAATTCAGTTACAAAATCCACTGGGTGGCAATGCCTTGCAAGACAAAAATAAAGTTGTCCATAATGGTGGATACACTCTGGTTCAATACTAAATCTATTATAGTATATATTCTCAAGTCATATATCTGTGTATAGAATCAAGGAGCAAAGGCTGGTCTATGGCTTAGTGGTAGAGTGCTTGCCTTGCATGCTTGTGCTCTGTAGCTTGAATTGCGGCAATGCTAAATAAATAAAATCAAAGGGCAGAAAATATGAGTGGTAGCTCTTTTATTGTTTTGTTTTTGTTCTGGTCCTTACCTGTCAGTGCCATTACTCAGAACTTAAATTTTGGCTCTGGGTTCAAGGATTATTCCTGATGGTGCTCAGTTGACCATATGGACCACATGGTGCTCAGTTGACTGTCAGCTGCATGCAAGGCAAACATCCTACCTGCTATACTATCAATCTGGCCCCAAAGTGGCAACTCTTATAATAATCTCTAGAACCTCATTGAAAAAAAGTTTTTCCTGTGCCTATTATTTAAAATATACCAGCCAATTTCAGTGCCAGAGGAAGGAACGCTTCCTACAGGAGACACAACTATTCCTTTCAAATGTAAATGAATATTATTACCTGACCTATATGTACTCTCCTCAGGCTCTGAATCAACTGGCAAAGCAGGAAGGACTTATGCTAGCTGTAATGATTGAAGCTAATTTCCAAAGTTGACCTCTCCCTAATGAGAAAAGAAGTAGAATGTAGTATTAAGGGCCCTTATGTTACCTTGTACTATGAATAATGATATTAAAAAACTCCAATAACCAAATCCAAGTGGAAGAACTAATGATCCAGATCTTATGCAAATGAAAGTTTGGGTGACTGAACCAGTGAAAGATCTATGCCAGTTTATGTATTTTCATAAAGCAAACCAAAAATCAGAATTGGTAATGGAAGAAGTTCCTTACAAAAACCAGCTATGGTCACATGACCAGCTACAGCATTAAGACCTATAATTCTCATGTATATTTTTTATTGTTTTAATATGTGTGTCTTCCTTCTCTTTTACCCTTTTGTCCTATAGGGGTAAAATATATTAATTTATATCATAATACTTATTATTCGCTCCAGACGGGTCTGGAGCGATAGCACAGCGGGTAGGGCGTTCGCCTTACAAGCGGCCAACATGGCCGACCCGAGTTCGATTCCTCCACCCCTCTCGGAGAGCCTGGCAAGCTACCGAGAGTATTCGATATGCCAGACACAGTAACAACAAAGTCTCCAATGTAGACGTTACTGGGCCCGCTCGAGCAAATCGACGATCAACGGGAGGGCCTTTACCTTTACCTTACCTTTACTTATTATTAATTGTACAATACATATTTAGAATCTAGAGGATATAAAGGGAATTAATAAATTTTACATAGCAACTTTGCTTACTCCTCTAAAGAAGTCATTGTATTTTTTATCAGAGTATAGGAAAGTTATTATGCTCTTTCTATTTTCCCTATTTTTACATTAGGTACAATTTAAGTAGATGCATTTGAATGTCAAATTGATATGGAGTTTATTCATGACAATTTTGCATGTCAATTTGATGCCCAGACACCTAATTTAGTGTTCTTTCTTGATATTTCTGAATGTATTTCTAAAACTGTTTAATAGATCAATAAGTATACTTGATAAACTAATGCTCTTTCCCAATTGGGTGGCCATTCTTTAATCCACTGAGGAAACCACTTGTGCAGAGGGATGGAGGGATATTAAACTTCATACTGCTGCTGATTGGTTAAACTGTAATATTCATCTTCTGCTCTAGACTCTTATAGGTTTCAAGCCTTCAGTCTGAAGTTTGAATCAATCACATTGCTTCCTGGCTCTCAAGTTTTTGGAGTATACCAATAACTTTCCAGAGTTTCCAGTTCACTGGCAACACAACATAAGATTTCTGGGCTTCTGTGATTGATTAAACCAATTCTTTATAATCTCATTGTTGATCCTTTTGCTTGAAATCTTACATGTTGCAATGTATACATTTAAGAATCAAACATATTGTATGTAATCACACACAGTTAAATGCTACTTTGTGTTTTAACCTAGAAACTTCTAATTAAAGCCAAATGTTGGGAAAACGCTAGTCTACATTTTGATATGTATTTCTATGGAACAGTATAAACTGTTTTTAAATTGTTATAGCACTTAATAAAACCATTGCTGAAAACCATTTATTTTTGTCTTGTTAGGTCAATGATTGCAATATTTCGTACACATGTAGAATATCCTGTCACATCCTTAAATCCCATCTTAGAGTTTTAAAAAATAGAATATATATATACATATATATGTATAAAATTTTAACAAAGTCTTTTCAGGTAACATAATAAACTACCTTCAATGTGAGAAATAGACACTCTCTCAAACTAGAATTTTAAATTGTCCTTTAAACATTGAACCCATAGTCCTGTGTAAAAGATAATCCTGTACAGTCTTTTTAAACAGATCTTAAATTCTTAAGTGGTTTCTCACTTCATGCTTCATTCCCTTTGATTACTTCTATAAGGAATTGACAAAGAGTGATGAGAAATGTTCTCACTTCACATGACCTAGATAGAAATAAAGTGTCTCTTTTCTAAATTACAGATGCTAATAGTTTCAAGTACATAAAATATGTGAGAATAAATTTTTTTAAATCATCTATTGATCGATCTATTGTCTATTCTAATTTTTTAAATGTCTAAATAGAAAATGGCCTATACATATTCATTTATTCTTTATTTCAAACCTTTTTCTTTGTTTCTTCATGAATGCAGCTTATATATTTCTATTCTTCAAGTCTTGAATACTGTGTCCTCAGTGAAGCCATACAGAGACTCCCAAACTAGTAAATATATTTCCTCTATCTACTCACTCTTTTTATGGCATTTACATATTCATGAGTCAAATCATTGAAAAGACGCACAAGTCTTTATAGTATCCTAATATAAGGCTTTAAGATGAATAAGTACATTTTATATCAAGATAATGAAAACATTGGTAAACACCTCAGTGCTTTGAGACCTCCAAATTTAGTTTCTTGGGCCGAAGTTCTGGGAAGTTGGGAATCTATCGTTAATCCTTTTGCTCTCGTTTTTAAGATTATAAACTATCATTATCCATGTAAGATAGCTCTGTCCAAAGGCACTGTTTCACTGTTTTATCTTTTTTTCGGGGGGTAGGGAGTGGGCCGACACATCCAGTGATGCTCTTCAGGATGGTACTTGGGAGTTACTCCAGATAGTGCATGGGAGATCATGAAGTACTGAGGTTTGAACCTAATTCTCTCTAATTACATATGTGATTCTTGTGCTCAAGCCTTTTGAGCTATATTTTTTCAGATCATTTCACTATTTTTTACTAGTTCATGAGTCTGGCGCCTTAGACTACTCGGCCATCCTAACAATGAGTGTCGTGATGGAGACATTACTGGGCCCGCTCGAGCAAATCGATGAACAACGGGAGGACCGTGACCACTTACTAGTTCATAGAAAAACTAAGTTGTAAAATTGATTAAATTGTATTCCAACTTTCAATGAATAAAATTTTTTCACATTGAGAATGTCCACACTGTGTTTTTCAAGGGGTCATTCCTGGCTTTGTGCTCAGGAGTGATACCTGGCAGTGCTTGAAGGATCATATGTGCTATTGGGGATTCAAACTGGGATTGACTACATGAAAAAGAAGCACTTTACTTACTATATCTCAGGCTTAATTTTAATAAACATTTTAAGCGAGATGTTATGCTATGCCTCTAAGGGATTCTCAGAACTTTATATATCATTCGCTGTCACTAACACTCTCCTCTCATTATTCATCGATTCGCTTGAGCTGGCCCAGTAACATCTCCGTTCTGAGACTTGCTATTACTGTGTTTGGCATATCCAATATGTCACAGGTAGCTTGCCAGGCTTTGCAGTGTGGGCAAGATACTCTCAGTAGATTGCTGGGCTCTTCAAGAGGGGCAGAGGCCGAGCTGGCTGCACACAAGGCAATGCCTTACTGCTATGCAATCACTCCAGCCATATCGGTGTAGTATCACTTTTAAATACATTACATCCTTGGTGAAGGGATGGGGTCAAACTTTTAGTTATCCTTGGGATAAGGATAAAATTTCCTCATACCAGATGAAAACTATTTTACCTTTCCATAATCTCAGCTTTTTAAAATTGAATCATCATAAGATACACAGTTAGAAAGCTATTCATGATAGGACTTCAGCGATATAAAGTCCCAACACCCATCCTCCACCAGAGTGCATGTCCCACCACCAACATCCTTGCCACAACCCACTTCTGCGAATCTGTCTCTATTGCAGGCAATTTCCTTCATTCTTTCTCTCCCTTTGGCATAACTATTTCGCAATAACCATTACTGAGAGGTTAGGTTTGTTCCTTTACCGACTTTTAGCACACAGTGCTTATCCAGAGTAATCATTTTCAACTATCTTTGTCATTGTTCTGTCTTCTGTACCCACCTATCTTCTCCCCCAACGCTTGAAGCAGGCTTCCAATTATAGATCACCAATCCTCCTGGCCCTTGTTTCTACCATTCTTAGGTATTAGTCACATATTATGTTCTTTTATGGTGTCCCACAAATGAGTTCAATCTTTCTATGCCTGGTCCTCTCCTAATGACTCATTTTACTCAGCAAGATGCTCTCCATGTTCATTCATTTATAAGCAAAAGTCATGACTTCATTTTTCCTAACAGCTGGATAGTGATAGTACTTCATTGTGTAGATGGACTATAATTTCTTTAACCAGTCATCTGTTCTCAGGCAGTTGGGTTATTTCCAGATTATGGTTATTATGGATAGTGCTGCAATAAACATAGAAGTGCAAATAACATTTCAACTTGTATGTTTTTTGGGGGGGCCCTGGGGTTTATTCCCAAAAGTTAAACAAAGTTAGATATTCTAACACTGACCCAAAAATTTATAATCACCTAATATTTTAGAAAGGAGCAAGAAATATAACATGGAGGAAATAAACTTTAGCAAGTTTTGCTGGGAAAACTGGACAGGTACATGCAAACAAATGAACACAGACCTCTCTCTCTCTCTCTCACGCCAAGCACAAAAGTCATACCAAAATGGATCAAAAACCTCAATATAAAACCTGAATCCATAAGGTACAGGGGCAAATGTGGGAAGAACCCTAGAACACATTAAAGTTAAATGCATCTTCAATGATGAAGAGTTTCGGTGAGATGATATCACCATGCCGAACTCGTCTCTTGATATGGGTGATCACATCTTTGTAGAATGGTGAGATCCTAGTAGTGAATCCATAATACAGATCACAGAGGATCTTGATGTATTGAGTTTGAACGACCTGTTTGGCTAGGACTTCGATGACTATTTCTGTCTCAACAGAATCTAAGACATTCTTTAAATCAATGAACATTACACAGAGAGGCATCTTGAACTCCAGAGAACCCCCAATGAGCTTGCTTTTTGTGTGTCTGTCATCTACAAACTGTAAGTCACCCTGAATAGGATTGGCAGAATACTAGATGAAGGACAACCATGCGAGTAGAACGGCTTCTGCAAAGGATACAGCATGATCAAACATATCCACACAATAAACAAGCACATTCATGTTTCTCAGGAGTTCACGATGCTACTCTGTCTAAAGTTCATTGATTTAAAGAAGGCCTTTGATTCTGTTGAGACAGAAGCAGTCATCGAAGCCCTAGCCAAACAGGACGTTTAAACTCAATACATCAGGATCCTCCGTGAGCTGTATTACAGATTCACTACCAAGATCTCACCATTCTACAAAGAAGTGATCATCCATGTCAAGAGAGCGGTTTGGCAGGGTGATACCATTTCACCGAAACTCTTCAGTGCCAGCCTCAAGAACGTCATGTGATGACTGGAATGAGAAGGAATGGGAGTGAAGATAGACGGTAGGCAACTATACCACCTCCACTTTGCTCATGACTTTGTTCTAATAGCACCAAACATTAGCCAAGCGGCACAAATGCTGGCTGACTTCGACTGTGAGTCTGGAAAGGTCAGACCACAGCTGAATCTTACGAAGACAATGTTTATGAGATACAGTCTCGTTCCTAATGTTCCTTTCACTCTCAATGGAACAAGCATCTCCGAATACAACAGTTATGTGTACTTGGGTCGAGAAGTCAACATGACGAATGACTTGGCACCAGGAAGAGAGCAGCTTGGAACACCTTCAAGAGCACTGACAAAACAGCTAAGAGGACGAAGAAACCCCGGCTCCAGGCACATCTCTTCAATTCCACTGTTCTTCCTGCATTAACATATGCCTCAGAGACCTGGGCCCTACAAAACAGGATGAGAACGCTATTAGGGTCTACTAGAGAGGAATCGAAAGAGCTATGCTTAGAGTATCACGCTTCACTCAAATGAGAGAAAGAATCTGGAGTTCCAACCACCATCGACGATAAAGAATCAGGGATGCTATCTCATTCGTCAAGGCATGGAAAATCAGATGAGCTGGATATGTAATACTATTTGGAGACAACTGCTAGACTAGAGCTATTACCAACTAGATTCCACAGGTCTTCAAAAGATTGCATGGCTGTCCACCTGTGAGAGGGTCAAACTTCTACGTCAAGATCCTGAATGATTGGTTTGTGGCTCTTCGTGTTCCTGGAGCGAGCAGTCACCATTGGGCTACACTAGCACCCAAAAGGGATGAATCGAGATGTTACTGGCACTCACTCTAGCAAATCAATGAGTAATAAGATGTCAAGTGATCAAGTGATCACATGAGTAATAGTTAGAAGTTTTGAATTATAAGAAAATTGAATTAAAATTTGAAAGGTTCCAACAGGCATTTAAAGCAATGTTAAAGTCATTTTACAAGGGTAACGAGGGCCTATGTTAACCAGTATTTGTTGCTTCTGTGTAATGAAATATGGAATCAGACACTTGGCTGGGATCTCACCATTTCAGAGATACAAACTCAAAGCATGTCCTTAATTTAGAATGCAAATCAGTGTATTGGACCTAGATGCTCAGGTCCATTATGAGAACTATCTTCATTTATCTTTGCATTTTAATATTTGCATCTTAAATAGTAGCAAGATTGTGATTCTTTTCTATCTAATCATTGGCCCAGTGTTCAGCATGTTATATAGCAGTACTCAGTGAATGTTAATTAGACAAATTTATGAATAGATGAACATACTGATAGATGTATGTATGTATGGACACATGGATGTATGGATGATGGATATTAATGAAAAAATGACAGGAAAATAATTTCCGATGTTACAAATCTTTATCAGTCATGCTATTTTTAAAATATGAAATTAGAATATGGAATATACTTAGAAACCATAGACACCATAAATTAACTTGGAAACTCAAGTTATTAGAAATAAACTGCAATTATTAACTGAGTTAGTTATGTTCAAAGATTAAAATATTCATTCAAATCAGCTGTATGACTCGAGATGTTGGTTGTAAAATGTACCTGCCAAAAACAAATCTAATGAACTAATGATATAACTTTAATATTAGAAATACAACTTGGAATTTCACTACATGTTTTATTTAAATTTTGATTCACTGTGCAAACATATCTTTAAAATGTATTCCTAAATGAAATTGTAAATAAAAATGGAAAGAATAACTGTCTGCAAAATTAAGGAGAGACAGTGATTAAATCACCATGATATTCAACTAGCACAGAAAACTTGAGATGAGGACAGAAAAAGACTCAAAAGAGGGTAGTAGAAAGGGAGAGTTTTATAGTTCATGTCATCACCATCAATATTTTTTGTGCTTATTCACTCTGAATTTTGCATTGTGCTATATGAAGGAGACGTTACTAGGGCCTGCTCGAGGCAATCAACAAATAACAGGATGGTCGTGATTCGTGATATACTCTAAGAGACTATTCTATCAACACTGGTGCTGCTGAATCATCTAGTGCTGGCAGTGAGTCAGATAGACAGAGAACTTATTTGTTCAAAACTTACTTTGGCTATTTATAATAAAACCGAAAAAATTAAAACACTTCTGTACTACATGAAGCTCCAAAGCCAAAAAAAATTGATTTAAACAATGATTTAGACATTTTAGGTGAAAAAAATAATTTTAAAATATTGTTTCCTTAAACTTTGTCCTTACCCAGATCCTTCCCACATATTATTCTTCATGGACATAATCACAACCTTTTAAAATTACTGCTTTTGGAGAAAATATTACAGCGTTCCAAATTAAGATCCATTTTTTTTCCTATTGACATCTTTGTTCTCTTTTTGCTTATCCTCATTAATCACAATTTTATTTTGTCTCTGTTTAGCTTTCATTCTGCTGTTCCTTTGGCATTTTACCATTTCCTTACAGAGCACAATAGTATAAAAAAAACTGATTAAATGGATCTTTATTTTTTAGGTATTTAACATATAATACAAACTTGATTACAAGTGCCAAGAGCTACCTTTAATAAAATATCGTGGAAGACTTTATTACCTTTTTTTGTTGTTGTTTCTTCTTTAGTTTGCTTTCCACTTAATTGATTTAACTCTGAAATTAATATAAGTAGATTAGAATTTCATGAAATATGTTACCTCATTTCTTTCTGGTAACTTAAACTTATTTGTTAGTTAATAATCTTTTTAACACAAAGACTAATATTTTGGGAGGCCTGAGAGGCAGTATAGCTGGTGGGTCTTGCACGCGGCAGACTCAGGTCCAATCCCCAATACGCCATTTGGTTCCCCAAACCCAGCTGGAGTGATTTCTGAGTGTAGAATAAGAAGTGGGTATTGCCCAAAACTGTTATTTTTAAGTAATTAATAACACTTGTTTTCAATTTTTAAATACATTTTCGCATATCTATATATACCACCACTTCCAAACCTATCTGCATACAAGAAAAATGGAGAAATCCAATGAAGTCAATCTATCATTAAGTATAATCATGCTTTTTTGTTAACATCATTCATTGTATGCAAGGCCTCAAAGCATACACTCTTTACTTACCTAATCACTCAATGTGCAAAACAAATTTGTTATACTTCAGAGTCATTTTCCCTTTTTCCTCCTTTAGCTTTACTTACTGTCCATATCATTTTTCTATTGAATACAAAATGACTTTCCTTTGACTCTAGTGGTATGCTGTGTTTAAAAAAAATGTCCTCACATTTGTATTATTCCTTTTGCTATATATTAAGCATAATTTCAGAAATCACAAGATATATTTTGTTAGGGGTCTTATAATTTACAACTCCTACAGAACAAAGCAAAATATTATGAGCCTAATTGCAAGTCAGAGAATTAAAATTTTGACATCATGGTTTCCAATTCATTTGAAAAATTATATATGTATTTTGCAAATTGACTTCTTATTGTCTAGCACATTCAGTTCTTGAAACAACTGTTTAAAAAATTATCACTTAGAGATGATAAAAACATGCAGTAAGTTAAAAGATCAAAAGCAAATCAAAGTTATAAAGTTCTAATACAAGCAAACTTCTTTGATAACTGAAAGAAGTACAAAAGATCATAGTATAGTATTGAGATAGAATGTGAAACTAATCACATTGTTGTATCAAAGATCAGCCAACAATGCACAGGTTGTGCATCCCATGAGGAGACAAAAATAGCATAGGCAGAGAAGGGAAAACAGCTGTGCCTCTATTATGCGTCACCTTGCGTGTTACACTTGCATCTGTGCTAGCTTTAAGGTGGTTTTATTTAATATTTGGTGATACACACATAATGAAAAATGTAATACAATACAAAAAAGCAAACAAAGTCATAGCAGTATAAAAAAAAAGCTAGCAATATTGATGATGCATGTTATATATAACCACAGAGATATTTACTGAATTTCTTCTATGAATCTTCTAAAGAGCTATGAAGATAGATATACGTAGTATAAGAAAAGCTGCTAGTACATTTGCAGATGCGAAGGTATGGAAATGCCATAAAACTGTATGATTTATAAAGATGAAAAACTCATTTTTCACTGATATCTTTTGCAGAATTGAGTGGTCATCACTGTTTTCTCCATTTGGCAAGGGCTACTACTATGCTTTCCATTAAACAGATAATAAAATCACTAGGCCTTGGGTGATAAACAAAACTAATAGCACAAGTAGAAAGAAGTCTGGACCATTTAACAGCCAGTTTTCCATTTCTACTGGAAATAAAATTTCATTTTGGAGAGTAGCATATTAACTCATAGACATCACAATTATGCATACACAGTGATGTCTTTTATGCAAATATAATTGGTGTCAAGTCAAGCAAATAAATAAAAAATAGTCATTCTGCTGTGTACCTTTAGTATGATTGATAAAATTCCATTTCACTAAGGCTACAGCTTTTCTTATTGTTCTCCATAATCCTACATTATTTGCATGGATGGAAGAAATGTATTTATTTGATGTATCTTAAACAATAGTGATTTTATATTTCCTTGGTAAACACTTCCCAAATGAATACTCAGAAAATTTGTTTAAAAATGCCTTTGCATTGTAAGTGGCCAATCTGATTTCAATACCCTGCATCACATATGATTCCCTGAGCCCACCAAAAGTGATGCCCAGCACAGAGACAACAGTGAGCTCTGAGTACTGCAAGGTGTGTCCAAAATCAAAACAAAATATCTTTGATTAAGGTTTCTGCATAATGATGAATGAATGTTAAATTTCCACTAAATGTTTCATTAACTTTGATTGCTATTTAGTTAATGCCAGCAATCAAGTAAGATTCTGCTTAATTGTCTATCAAAATGCTATGTATCAGATCTATATTGTTTAACCCTAGAAACATTGTTTATTAGGTACGTTACATAACTATTTATTCCATGTTTGCCATTTATCTTTAAGTAATTCATTTTAGTTGTAAGCTGATTTACTACATTACATACTGTACATTCACTAATCTTTGTGGAGTGGGCATACCCTGTAGTACTCAGGGCTTACCTCTGGTTATGTACTCAATGGACCATATGGAATACTGTAAATTACACTACTCATCGTACTATCTCACTAGACCCTTATTTCATCTTTTTATTTGTAAATTTTAAACATCCAATTGACAAACTTCATATTCATATTTTGTCATGAAAACAAGTTAAAGTCAAAGTCAAGTTTAAATGATTTAGCAGAACTGTCACTGTCACTGTCCTCCGGTTGTTCATCAATTTGCTCGAGCGGGCCCAGTAATATTGTGAGACTTGTTATTGTGTTTTGCATATCGAATACATCACAGGTAGCTTGCCAGGCTTTGCCATGAGGTCAACATACTCTTGGTAGCTTTCTGGGCTCTCTGAGAGGGGCTAAGGAATGGAACACGGGTCAGCCAGTTGGGCAGCGTGCAAGGCAAATGCCCTACCCGCTGTGCTATCGCTCCAGCCCATTAGTATTTCAATTTTTAAAAAGTTTAGGCACTTTAATTTACAGCACATCTAATGACAGTTTCATGCACACAATGTTCTAACACCAGATCATACACTATGACTGAGTAGACTGATCTTAGGGATGCCAGGATGATTTAATGCATGCAAGTCAAACAATCAATATACCATAAAAAAATAAAACCTCATCATCATATCAATAGATGCAGAAAAAACATTTTACAGAATGCAATATTCATTTATAATAAGCACTTTAATAAAACTGGGGAAGAAGAAACATTTCTCAAAACAGTTAAAAATCATTTACCACGGATATACAGCTAATATCATATTCAATGGTTAAAAACTAAAAGCCTTCCTTCTGAGATTAGGCATAAGATAAGGCTTCCTATTCTTACTACTATTATTTAGTATAGTATTGGGAGTCATTTTTGAAGCAATTGTTAAGAAAGACCTATTAAAAAGTCTGAAAAGTAAGTCAATCACTTTGCAGATGATATAGTACGAAGTCACAAAGCCTGACACACTGTAGGGCCTGGAGGATCTTGGTTACATAGCAGGGGAAGGTGTCAACATGTGCTCGTGGCAGAGCATGGAGAGGGAAGTGTCAGAGAGATAATGGTCATGCAGTGTGGTGAGAATCCCAGGAGAAGAGCATGTACACTTCCTCCTAGAACCCAGGTATGCAGGGAATCTGTAGCTGAGATCTCCAAGTCTGTTCGTATTGGGACTGGGTCTCCTCCAACCAGGTCCCAGTTTTCCAGTAACTAGGCAATCACATTCACAAACTGCCTGCCCCCTCCCCCCGCCCTGGGGACCATGTAATCTCATCAATGGCCAAGATCCAGAAACTATAAAAAAAAGTGATGCAGTATTTCCTGGAGCATGCAGCCCTATTCACAGCGGCCATGAGACCTCTTATATTCTAGCCCACTTATGGACCTAAAGTAGCACACGTGTGTTTGTTTTTAACATACTTGCTTGCATTCTTGTATATATGGGCATTAATGGCCCCAGAATGAAATGCAACAACCTTTACTCACTTTCCTCTTATTGTGGTGGGAAGAAGCTCGCTGGTTGGGTGGATGTTTGAAAATTATCTGTAATGAACTACTGTGAACTACTTTATGAAAATAAAATGTATAAAAATCATTAAAAAAAAACCAAGGAGCAGAGCGCGGATACTTCCTCCTAAGACCACAGGACACCATTGTCTCCTATCATAACTGCCTCCTCAGGTGCAAAGCCAGTGCCCCGCAGTGATTCCAGGAATAACTCTTCTCAGATTTCCCCCACCACTGTGACCTGTGTGTTGGTGGCATACTCTAAGACCCTGACAAACGGCCCATCTTTCCATTTGTAATACCTGATAACCTTGTGGATGGCGATCAGCCGTGCCCCGTCTAGGAGTAAGCACTATGCTTGATTAAGAACTTGATAATGAAAATGTTCAGGTACCAATCCTACAAACACAGCATTAGGATCATTTGTTTGCATCTCTTGAAGTGAGTCAGCCCTTGTTCACCAGCCAGCAGCGTGGGTTGGACCTGCTTCTGCTCCACTAAATTTCTGCAGTCAAAGAAGTGAATATTTCATTTTCAGAGATATCAAAATTCAGCCACTTCAACCTCTCCAGCAGGTCTTACTTGCTCTCTTTGGTTGTGTTGGTGATAAACCTGACCATCACAGAAGCATCATGTAACCAGCAAGTTGACTTGGTTTGTTGTTGTCTTTTTGGGTAATCAATCCAGAGGTGCTTATAAATTAGAAAACCCTCAACATCCTCCAAAATAAAACTCCCAGAATAATGACATTCTCAACAATTGTCTATGGTATCAACACAGAATTCGAAGGTATTCCTATATGCAAACAATGAAACAGAATATAGAGAGAAAAATCTCATTTTCAATTACAACTCAAAAAATCAGGTAGCTGATAAACAGTTTTACAAAAGATAAAATATATATATAAAATGAAATCAGTATTTGGATGAGCTATATGTCATCCAAATCAGGCAATCCTACTTTTCTACTGAAGTTCAGAAAACTACCTGTAATTGACAATCACTAAATCACAACTTAACCCAGTTATTGTCATCCAGTTATTTCTTCATTGCTTTTGTGTGTTTTATTAATTTTCTGAGTCTTACATGTATCATTTAAAAAATCTTAGCTTAACATACCTTGATTTTATTTTCTGTAATTTCATGCCTTTACTGTTTTGCAATTCTTGTGTTTGTTTATATGACTGATTAGACACCAAAATCAAGGACTAAAGTTTTTTTAATGATTTTTAAATCATTACCAAAAAGCTCCACCAAATGTTTTCTGTATTATAGCTGGGAACAGTTTCAAGAAACCAGCTCAAGGCAATAAACTCTTGTATTACAAGGCAATACAATATGATTTCACTGTTTTTCTTGGCAAATGAGTATGAAAATCCGAGTTCATCAAAAAAAGAGCAAATTGTGTCACAGACTTCAAATTCCCTTGTGAAATGAAAACAGAATGTTTGTAAACAGACTAAGTAATGGAGAGAGAAAAAATCTAGGGACATAATTTATTAAATATGAGATTCTTCCTGGAGAGAAATCTTCCTAATAAATAAAAATAGACTAACAAATTTAAAGGGAAATTGACTTAAAACTTATATTGTTATTAAGGTATTATTTCAATTTTATTATATTTCATTCTGATATATTGATGCAAAATTCTGATAAGGCCATTACTAATTATAACTATTGAAAGCTATGGCTCCTGTGAGAGACCAGAAGTTCCCGGAAAACTAGAAAGAAAGCTTTTGAAAAGTATCCAATAATGTTGCTAAATGTATATTTAAATGTTATTTAAAAACTTTTCTCTTAGCTTCAGTAATCAGGTAAATTTGTTGTAGATATGCATTTATTGATAATTTTTATTATTTTTATATTTTATATTTTTGTGTAATTGAACAGGCAAAAATGAAACTTTTAGAATATTTTCAGGTGAGAAATATTCAGAATGATCTGAAAACATCAGTTCACATTAGTAGGATAGATAGAACAGACACATCTGTTTGTTTTTCAAATTTCAGAGTATCTTTAATGAGGAATCAAAAGCTACTCACATCAAACTTAAAGTTGCAAAATAAAAACAAGCCAAACTGAATGGTGTTTAGTAGTAATATCTATTTTCTTACCAAAGCAGCATTTTCACTTCAACAAACAAAAATGATCTATAATTCAAGCTAGCAAGAAGTAACAATATAGAAAACGAAATGTCTAAAACTGTACAAAACAAATATTTCTCTGGAATGTATCTACTTAGAATAGTACAAAGGGACAAATACATTTTCCCCATTTTGCCACATAAAACTTTGAATCTTGAGAAGATTTCAGTACCAAGGATTAGTGAATCACTGGGCACAATACAATCTCATTAAAAATAAAAGGCATTACAGAGAAACATAAAGTTACTGGTGGATGCTACTGAAATATATACTGGAGTTTGTACAAATATAAGTACATGCACAAAATAGTTGTGCATTTATATGTATTAGTGGATAACTTGGCTAAAAATCAAATTCTAAGTATATATAATTTTATCATCTAATAATTGTTAAATATTCATATTTAATGCACATGTTGTTAATTTTATATGAATATAGTTTGAAATGTTAAAATATTATTACACTCTCACATCTGAAGAAACTAAGAAGTCAAAACTCACTAAACTACATTTAAATTGATATTAAAAATATGTTCATAAAATACACTGTGTAATTTTATATATCATCAAAAAAGGTCATAGGGTCTTCCAAAATTGGGAGTGGCATGAGAGAATACACATCCTAGCAAAAGACTAATCATCAGAAACTCTTCAGTGTCCCAATATAGACTTCTAAGTATAAAAGTCCTCTAGCTTAAGATTGCAACCTACGTCATGAAACTAAATGATGGTTAACAAGCATTTCTTATAAAATACTCTGTAATAAATATATTAGACTTGTGTGAACCAGATAGCTTTGAAAAAATTGTAATGAGACACCTTGGTTTACAAATTGCTTATGATAGAGCTTTGTGCATACAACGTTCCATATCCATACTAGAGTATCTACTTGCCTCCAGAATGTTCTAAGGTCCTCTCTTATCCATCTACCCTCCTCTTGCCAAACTCAGTTCTGCAGATAGTCTCCCAGATTCTGTTTTTTTTAACTAATTGTTATTTCATTACTATGTATCTTTATATCCTCCATATGAGAGGCGTCATTTTGTATATTTGGATCTCTTCTGCTGAGTGGCTTGATTCAATATGATACTCTCAAGTTTCTATCACATACCATCAAATTGAATGATTTCATCTTTTCTTTTACCTGAGTGATATCCCATCGTGTCTTTATGCCACAGTTTCTTTATTACCTCATCTATCTTGGACTCTTGGATTGCTCAGATATAAGCTTTTGTGAATAAAGTTGAAATGAACATAGAAGCACACATGAGTTTTCAAAATAGTGTTTTGAGCTCTTTGGGTAGATTCCAAAATGTGGTCTTATGAAAGCATGATTCTTAGTTTTCTGAGAAGAAATATTAAGGGTATCTACATTGGAAAATAATTTAAATATCAATATTTGTAGATGACATAATACTGTACTTAAATACTTTAAGAACACTATATAAACCTGTCTAGAAATTAGATAATTATACAGTTAAGTGGCAGATTACACAATTAAACACACAGTAAGCCATGGTATTTCTAAATATAAACATCAAAGTAGAAAAGACAGAAAATTAAAAAAAAAATCTAATACACAATCGTGCCTCAGAAACTCAGGAACCGAGGAATTAGCTTAACAAAATAGTGAAAGATTTATACAAATCAAAGTATTTGACTATTAAAAGAAATACAAGAATACATAAGGAAATGTAAACAAATTTCCATGCTTGTGTAATCAATAGAAGGATTAGTATTGTCAAAATGAAAATACTATCCAAAGCACTACACAGATTCATTACAGTCTCTGTGAAAGTCCCCATGATATTTTCACAGGCAATGATAAAGTGTCATTGAAATTTATATAAAGTAATATATATATACTTCTTTTCTCAAATAGTCAAAACAAATGAAAAAAATGGTGGAACCTTTATTTTATCAACTATAAATTATATTATTAAGTAACTATAATTGAGTAAATCACATACAATGGAAAAAATTGAGAACACAGATACAAACCCACAAGTATATAGACAATTAAATTTTTATGAAGTAGGTATGTGTATGAATTGGAGCAAAGAAAACCTCTTCAGCAAATGCTGCTGGAAATACTGGTCAGTCTCTCATAATAAAATGAAAGTAGACCCCTATCTTACATAAAAATCAATTTGACATGGACTAAAGGCCATAATTTTAAGCCTGAATCCACAAAATACATTGCTGAAAATATAGGGAGAACACTTCATGATGTTGAATCTAGAGACATCGTCAATGATTCAGTGCTTTTGACCAAGCAAACTGAAGCAAATATAAACAAATGGGAGTACATCAAATAAAGAATTTCTTGCACCACAAAAGACACAATGGATTTGTAGAAGACACTTGTTCTCAACTTCATGACAAAGATTAATATGCAAGATATATATGTATCTGAGCATACTCACTTTGGACATTCAGTGTTTTCGTGATATAACTTATGATGAAAGGCACGGTTTCTGAAATCAGAAAAAAATCCTGATTTTAATAATTTTCTTTGACTGTGATAAAAGGTAGTTAATATCTTTGCTATCTTCTTCCTCCTCCTTTTTTTCTTCCTCTTCCTTTCCTCTACCTCCTTTTCTTCCTCTTCCTCTTCCTTTTCTTCCTCTTCCTCTTCCTCTTCTTCTTCCTCTTCCTCCTCCTCTTCCTACTCCTCTTCCTCTTCTTCCTCTTCTTCCTCTTCCTCCTCCCCCTCCTCCACTTCCTCTTCCTCTTCCTCCTCCTCTTCATCTCCTTCTCCTTCTCCTTCTCCTTCTCCTTCTCCTTCTTCTCCTTCTCCTTTTCCTTTCCTCCCACTTCTCCTTCTCCTTTTCCTTCTTCTTCCTTCGTGTCATTCTTCTAACTCTTCTTCTTTGGGTATTTGTTTTTCATTTATAGGCCACACCTGACCATGCTCAGTGCTTACTCCTGGCTCTCCACTCAGGGATGACTCATGGCAGACTCAGGGAACATATAGGATTCAAGGGATTGACCCTGAGCCAACCATATGCAAGACATCTGCTGCAGTATATTTCTATCCTCAGTTTCAGTCTTTAAATATATAAATAATTAAATCCAAATCTTATAGGTGCTGTGGTAAATAAAACATCAGATACTTAAAACATAATAAAACAATATCTGTCCTATCGCAAAAATAAACCGTATCGATTAGCACCTAGCGGTAAGGCATTTGCCTTACAAGTGGTCAACATGACCGACCGGAGTTCGATTCCTCCGCCCCTCTTGGAGAGCCCAGCAAGCTACCGAGAGTATCTCGCCCGCACGGCAGAGCCTGGCAAGCTACCTGTGACGTATTCCATATGCCAAACACAGTAACAAGTCTCATAATGGAGACATTACTGGGCCCACTCGGGCAAATCAATGAACAACTGGAGGACCGTGACCGTGACCGTGAGACAAACTAAAAAGCAAATCTAAAACACCAGCCTCAATTCAACAACACTATTAAATTATTAGCAGATAGTTTGACAAAAGGTTGAATAAAATAGAAGAAACATGATTGTGTAAACTGTGATTACCTTGAAATTATTATCTCATTCTTTACTTTATTTTTTCTTTAATTTTCAAACATTTATTTGCATTGAGGGGCTGGAGCAATAGCACAGCAGGTAGGGCATTTCCCTTGCAAGTGGCTAACATGGCCGATCCGAGTTCACTTGCTCCGCTCCTCTCAGAGAGCCCAGCAAGCTACCCAGAGTATCTCGCCCACACAGCAAAGCCTGGCAAGCTACCCCTGACATATTCAATATGCCAAACACAGTAACAAGTGTCGCAATGGAGACGTTACTGGGCCTGCTCTAGCAAATCGATGAACAATGGTAGGACAGTGACAGTGACAGTGATTTTTATTGAGCTGTCAGTTTGTCATATGATTGAAGTTGTTCAGAGCTTTGATAACAATCTCCCCACCAGTGTTTCAAGATGCCTTGATCATTATCCCAACCTAAGTTTGAACCTTTTGGCATTTTGAAAATTCCAGAATGAATTCTTCATAACAGAATGTACTTACTATTATTTAGGCAATAACATACTATTATTGGACTGCCCCAATGCAAACTCCGGAAGCAATATTTAAATGACCACAGAGTAAATGAGTCATCAATGCATAAGCTATACAACTAAACAAATAATCTGCTGATAGAGTCATACAGCTTATTATCCTTTAATACATGGAATTATCCCTCCACGTAATGTTACTATATACCAAGTTCCTTCTTTATTTTGCTTAGCATGATCTACATCATCATGTTAAGTAAGTTAAATACCTATCATTTTATTCAAAAACTGTCTGTCAGATCACTAGTGTTATAACTTTGTATTACCCCATATTAAAATTACATATTAATATTTAATATAACACATGTTTTTTAAATAAAAAATTTATTTTGAATATATTTCTACTCCCCAAATGTTTAAATTATTTGTTGTTTATTTCTCAAAATATTTTCTTAGTGTAACTTTAAGAACATAAATATATAAGAGGACACTGACATATTAACTCATGAAATTAAAAATAGTAATGAATCAGTGTAAGAAAAATGCCAGCTGCCAATATTCACAGGAAAACTACAAGAAGTGTGAAGCTATTGTTTTTCAACTTTGTTTTTAATTGCTTTGTAAATTATAGGTAACTGTATCTAAAATCCCTTTAAAACATCTATAGGAAAAACATATTCCAATGTATAATACTGAGCTAGAAATTTATCTCTTGAGTGTATAAATTTCATACAGTTGAGCAACCAACCTGTCACAGTTGCACCGATTTTGCTTTCTTAGCCAGGCTTGTTTCTGTCTGAATGTGCTAGAAAAGTTATGTCAGCACAACAGAAAAAAAAGAATTTCTAATCCTTATTATATGTTGCCTTCTCGGAAGAACTGTTTCCAATAATTGAAAGTTTTGTTGTTCTCTGGTAGTGCAGTGGGTGAACTGATACAAGATTTGAGGCTAGGGGTGAGTCACAGATAATTTGTATGTATTACAGATTTTCACACACATACAAATTTTAGCTTATAAAACCAGATTCAGTAAAATCTAGAGATGCAAGGCTAGGCAGAGCAAAAATATCTAACTAGGATTTAAAAGTATTTTGCTGTGTGATTTGAAACATTAACTATCTTCCTCATCTTGCCACCAAAATGTCTATGGAAAACGCACTCAAGCTTTAGGAATTGGTTTCACAACAACGCGCATGTCCTTCCTGAAGATCAGTGTAGAAGCAAAAGTTCGAAACACAAAAAACGGAAGAATCAGAAAAACCTGTACATTATATGGAGGTTACACTGTAAAAGATAAAGTTAGTCGGAAATCGAGGAACTTCTAGGATGTAGGGAAAGAAACAATGTTCCTCCCTGTATCACATCAGAAAACTCCCAATATTTTCTGGAATGGTCCTTTTTTGCACAAGATGAGATTTCATTTTTCTTTAAATTGGGTATTAGCAGTTGCCTAAGCAGAGTACACAATTTACATGGGGCAGAATACATTATGTTGTAATTCAATAGCTGTTGGGAAATGCCACTGAGCATACAGGAAATCGAAAGTGTGTGAACTCAGTGAAGACACAGCTGGTGCATTTGAGTGACTGGCTCTTTTCCTGTGATCTCTGCTGGCAGCTAAAGGCGGGTATGCAAAGACTCTCAGAAAAGTGCTAAGACGGCAATTTCTCTTTTAGTCAGAAAACAAAATTGTTTGGCCTAGTTTCACAGAGTACAAATAAAGGTCAACTAGTTAACAATTTACACAAATGCTTAAAAGATTCCCAATATTCTAGCTCTGGGCTCCTGAGAATCTTTGCAATTGCTATTTTAAATACTAGTTTGGAAGGTCAAAAAGAGCCCCTGCAGATGGACACACGATGGAGGGATAACCTACACCCCGCAGTCTGTCGGGTTACAAATCCCAGGATGGTGGCAATGCTGGGGTCGGCTGCAATCTGCTGGCAGCCTGGCCCTGTGTGGCTCACAGGGGAATGTACTATGGAGAAGGACGAGTAGAACATGGCTGCCTACCAGATGGCCCTGAAACCTCCCTCTTCTGGTAGGTGGAAAATCTGCCAAAACCAGGTGTTTCACATTTTCTTTCACTCTCTCCTTTTTTTTTCTTTCCTGGCTTTTCTCCACACAGTTTCATTGCAAAGGCTCCAGCATGAGCACAGCTGTCTAGAAACTATCTAAGGAAATTTGTGTGTTTTTAAGTGCTGGAGATTTTGGAATAAGCCTTTCGAAATCACGCTTATTGTACTGCCCACTGAGAGTCCTTTTATCAGGTCATTTCCAGGCACAGCAAGAGTCAGAGAGTTGTTTCCCAATTCCTTTATCCATTTTTAATAGAAAAAGAAAAGAGTTTGAAATGATCAGATCTTTCATTGGTGATGGCTGTATTGGCAGTTTTAGAGTAGTAAGATGCTAGCAATAATCTAGCATATGCATTCTATTATTTTTCAAAATTCAGATCGGAGTGTCGTCTAGTAGGTAGAAGAATTTAGACATGTTTCTTCTATTTATGATGCACCAGAGAAAAATGACACAATGAAAGAGGGTTAATAAGGACTGCTTCATACATTAATAGGTGAAATGTCCAGGGTAATTAGATACTTAAATGCCTAGCCAGCAGGGAAAAAAATGTTCTGCTCCTATGATACAAAATCCAGGACATAATTAGAGTCACCTTTTACTAAGAGGCATCCTCTAACTATTTCATACTACCCCATTTTAGAGAGAGCAATCCTGAACATATCTACTAATTTCCAGACTTCTCTCTGAATGGTTTCACTCCTAGACTTTTTATGCTCACTCTTCTCTCCCCTTGAGTGCACATGAGCATGGAAGTTCTAAAATGCAGAACGGTAACTGGGTGAGGTAAAGAGCATTCCTCAGGGACTTGAACTGTTTTAGTAGGTACCTTATATTTGGAGGCTTGTGAGATGCTGGCAATATAGAACAGCAATATCTATTTTTTTATTCATCAAATGCTGCTTCTTCATGATTATCCTAGTGTTAAAACTACTCCAATTAGCCTATTTCGTCTTGTCTACTTAGATTTCTCAGAAACATTGTAGATAGATAAATATGATATCAGGGTTTCAGAAAAATAGAAAAAATATGTTTTATTGAGAAGTGCATAATTTGAACTGTGTACAGCATCTGCCAAAAATAGGCAAATGGTTACTGTTAGCTAAATTTTACCTCCATTTTGAGAAGCAAATAGTTACTATGCAGTGAGCATTAACCAACTCCAAACATAGCAAACTGAGTTCTGTGGATCCTCTCAAGTCTGATTAAGAGTAGGAAAAAAAAAAGATGAACTAGTGTAGCTTTATGACATAGGCTTCCATGCTCAGTTAATCCAGAGTTGTTTGTAATTGTCTATATAAGGGTTTTAAAGCTTTCATACCTGCAAACTGGCAGCAGTTGAAGATAAGCCTCAGTTAAGAGGCAATCAGTTTTTTGTGAACCATTCATGTCTTTCTGCCCGGCCAACACCAGTCTGGCTTTTGAAAACCATTTGTTAATATTATAATGTGGTATGAGATTATATCTGTGGAAAAGAAAAAACATAGAAGAAGATAGGATGTGCAGGAGATCGTTTAAGGCTTTCATAAAGTAGAACTGAGAAAAATCTAAAATTTAATCTTGAGTTTACTGACTAGTAACTGTAAGATTTGCATAATACTTTATTTCTTGGTATGAATTGAATCAGTTATAATTATGGAATCATTCTGCTTTCATCTCTGAGAGACCTTAGAGCACTGCTGGGTGTGACTACTCACCCAATCACACACACACACACACACACACACACACACACACACACACACACACGAAGAATCTTAATTCAGGCCTACTGGTTAATAGAAGGAAAGATTTCATGAAACATCTATATAAAAAGCTTTGGTAATTATCATGCTAAAAAAGGATAAATGAGAAGACCTGATTGTAGCACTATTGCTAGGAATAGTTCTTGGAACATAGTAAGCAGTTCACTGGTGTTTGCTATTAACAAACTTTAAAATTATAGCTAAAAATAATGACGACAAAGCCCTCTGCAATGTGGACAATATTGCTTATCCCTGGAAAAAAGTTGGCATGATCCAAGAGGCAATAAAAGTCTAAGTACAATTAGGGTTAAAATTTATAATTTTGTAAATATATTTTAGAATTCTTTTCCAGATACATTTTTGTGTGTCACAAAATGAAACTAAGCCCCTACCGCTGTGCTATCGCTCCCGCCCTGATTTATATAGGTGAATAAAGTCATTTATATGTACATCAGTTTTCCTGTAACACACAAGTATAAAGTAATTTAGATTGACATGTACTTTGCATAATTGTTCGTTAATATTATTACCTTCTTATAGCTGGATTTTTCAGTTATGTTAATTATATGAGCCAATATATTTCTTCTGTATTTGAGTCAGTCTGATAATGGAAGAAACAATTTAGTGGCAATTAATAAAAGCAGATCTTCGATGCCTATTTCAGACAAATTCACCATCAACACAGCCAGTAACTGTTGTCCAACTGAATAATTGATAATTGGGAGTGTATCAGAAAATTCTCAGATTTCTGAATATTAAAAAAATTTTATAATGCAAATTTTGATTACAATTGTTCACTTAATAAATATTTTCTACTCAAAAAAAAAGATTTACAAAATAAGATCTTTGAGAAAATAAATCTGTTATCCTGCAACAAGTTTAGGGGTAAACAAGCAAAAAATTAGAAACCTATGATAGGAGTTGAATTTAGTTGCTAAATGCTCAGCAGAATTCAGGTCAGCCATATTTGATATATTAGACATTAGTCTTAGATAGAGTTCATACAATATATTCAGAAAAAATGATAAAAGTTTAAAATAGTATGCATTATCTTACTCTTAATAAGTCAGTATGTTGATAAATTAAATGATATAAATACATTCTTTGCAAAAGAGTGCTTGTAAAGGCTGTTTAATATTGAAATATCAAACTTAGAAAAGAGACTAGCTCACACTGATGATCAAGGGGTTCCAATACCACTAATATTAAGATAGGATAATACTGTGCTTTTGATCTTCTCAGGAGGCTAATATTAATTTAGGAGTTGAGCTATAAAAATAAATGTGATCAATTCTAATAAGAAAAAATAAGTCATAGTTACATTAAAATATAAATTTGTATAGGATAAACTGGAAAAACAAAGTCCTATCTATTATACAACAAAAATTACATTTATATGCACACAAAACACATACATATATGTGTGCATATATATATATATACATATTTATTGTAGAGGGTAAAAAGATAGCTCATAGACTCTTTCCATTGTTGATCCTTCATATTTAGGCAATTATAGTCAAATTGGTTCCTCTATGCATTCCAGACCCAGCTTCCCAATCTACAAAATTGAAAAAGATAAGTTTAAAATAAGCAAAAATATTTTCTAAATAAATGTCATAGGATTTCCACACCAAATTCTTTGTTTTGTTTTGTTTTATAGCCATACATAGCAGTGCTCAGGGCTTACTCCTGGCTCTGCACTCAGGGATCACTCCTGGCAGGATTTGGGGGACCCTATAGAGTGCCAGGGATCCAATTCAATATCCCACCCAGTACAAGGCAAATGCCATACCCCCTGACTTCTCTTTCTTGACTCTCTACTCTGAAGTTTTGCTATGGTTTTGTTCTCACGAAAAACATAGATTTAAGTCTGCAATCAACATAAAAAGAGGCTGACAAATGTATGAGATACAAAGAAACTTATTATTCACATTAAGAAAGAGAGACTGGAATTTTAATAGCTAACTGGCATTATACCGTATACTGGAAGTGCATATTACCTCTGTAATTTCAAATTGCATTGTTATAGAAAGTTAAACAAGTAAATTTTCTATTTTTAATCATAGTAAGCATGAGCTAATATAATTAATGCAATACTACTTTCATTTAGGATTTCTTCAAATTTTTTTAGCCCTCGTGACTTACAATTTATAATAATGTCAAAGGTAGTATTTTATGCATAAAGCATTCTAACACTACTCATTCCACAGTAGTGCCCATTTCCACCCACTGTTGGCTTAGATTAGGCCTTCCAATGCAGTGCCCTCCAACCCCAGACTTACACCACAGTGTTTCACTATCCCCATTTACTCCTTTATCTAATTACCTGTTATGCTCCTTTCTGTAGACCAGTTTTTAGAGTGCTTCTTTTAGTAGGTTTTTGGTTTTTGTTTGTTTGTTTGTTTTGCTTACAAAGCATTTTTTATAATCTACATATCAGAGAAATCATTCTGTGTCTGTCTTCTCTAGCTAAATTCATTCAGCATGATATCTACCTTAAATAATTCAAAATACTTGGAAACAGACTGATAAGGCCTATATTAGCTTCTAAAGGACAAGACAGTGTTATCCTACAAATTATTATTATATATTGTTAACATAACTGTAATTCCCATTTTGATACGCAAAATGGACATGCATCTTTTGTCAGATCTTATTTTCATAAACCTCTCACACTATATGTTCTAAAATTTTTATAATGAATTATTGTAAAATCTTAACTCGCTGAAGGTTGTGTGTTTGTGGGCTCACTGGATGACACTGTCTCACCACCTGTGTTCAGTGCTCTTGAGCCACTGTGTGTGGCCTGGATTGGGACGGATGTTAGCCAAGGGTAGACGGAAGAAGAAACAAGGGCCAGGCTGGTCGATATCAATAGTAGTTTATTTCAATCCTATTCACTCCTGTCTCTCCTCTGACTCCTTCTCTCCTGGGCTCCAATCTGGAACCTTTCTCCTGGCTCTGACTCTGGATCTCTGGAACCTGAGCCCTCTCGCTTTTGACTCCCCACTTTGAGTTTACAGTCTTAGTTTATATAGCAATCACATAAGGCAGTGACATAAAGGTGGGTTGAATATTGACAAATCAACAAAATGAGTTAAGACCACTCTTCCAGGAGATTAACTCAAGGATAAAATCTCATCTAAAGAGATTACTCCAGATTACTAGGAGATCTACTCAAGGGTGGAATCCCAACAAGGGTTTGTTCTTCCCTCAGTTAGTAATCTACTTAAATAGTTGTAATAAATCTACTTCTAATATTTCTAGCAATGTCATTCTGTATGAGCAGAGTAAGAGATCTAAACTTAGTTTGGTTATTCCTGCAGAACATCTCACTGTACATTCTGCAGTCCTCAGGCCAGGTTAAACTTCTTAGCTCCAACGGGGTCCTAGTCTCATCATTACTTTTGGATCATGACACCATTTGTCCATGATCATGTCCTCAATTTATAGTTGAGTATTTTGGCGCTTTGACTTGGCCCATTTTGATGCCAGGGTAGCTCACAGCTTGCCCTGGGTCCATTCAGTTCCTCATCAGGACCCTGCTTTTGGGGTGCTAGGAACTAAGGGCAACTGAGTCAAGAAAGCAGATGCCCAGGAGTAAATATTATTAGGATTCAATCAACTCCCAAGTTACAAAGCACAATACTAACTGTCTTCCTGTGTCCATACAGAAAGGACATTGTTTACAATACACATTCAGTGTCCTTAGATGGGTGTGACCCGATAAACCTAAGCTACCTGAGGAAGGACAAGACAGTGTATCCTACAAATTATGATTATAAATATATTGTTAAGATAACTGCAATTCCCTAAATTGTCACTAATGATATAAATGGGCCATATACATCTGTAGTAAAATAATTTAGTGGTTAATTTAAGGGAATTGGATACCATATATCTCTAATTTTTAAAAAAAAATTTATTAGTGAAACACCATGAGGTACAGTTGTAGACTTACAAATTTTTGTACTTGGGATTCAGTTATACAATGATCAAGTACACATCCTCCATCAGTGCCCATTTTCAACCACCACGGATTCCAGTATCCTCCCATCCTCCATCACCCCCATCCTACCCTGCCTCTGTGGCAGGCCATTCCCTTTTGTTCTCTCTCCTTTTGGGCATTGTGGTTTGCAAAAGAGTTGTTGAGTGACAATCAAGTTTGGTCTATTGTCTACTTTCATCATGCTTCTCCCATCCTGGGAGGATACTTTCAACACCCTTTATTTGGTGCTCCCTTCACTATCTGAGTTGCCTTTTCCCCTAGCGTGTGTGGCTGGCCTCCAAGCCATGGAACAAAATTCCTGGTATTAATCTAGGCCATTCTTCGGTGTTTGTCTCCTATTTTGTTACTTTATGTTCCCCAGATGAATGCAATCTTTCTATGTCTATCCCTCTCTTTCTGACTCATTTCGCTTAGCATGATACTTTCCATGTAGTACCACTTGTATGTAAATTTCATGAATTAATATTTTCTGATAGCTACATAGTACTCCATTGTGTAGATGTATCAAAGTTTCTTTAACCAGTCATCTGTTCTAGGGCATTCAGATTTTTTCCAGATTCTAGCTGTTCTAAACAGTGCTGCAATGAACAAACAAGTGCAGATGTCACTTCGACTATACTTTCTTGCCTCTCTTGGATAAATTCCCAGGAGTGGTACTGCTGGGTCAAATGGGAGTTCAATTTCTAATTTTTTGAGAATTGTTTGTACTATTTTCCAAAAGGGCTGAACAATCAGCATTCACACCAGCAGTGAAGGAGGGTCTCTTTCTTGCCACATCTGCACCAGCACCAGTTGCTTCTGTTCTTTTGGATATGGGCCAGTCGCTGTGGTGTGAAATGATACCTCATTGCTGTTTTCATCTGCATCTTCCTGATGATTTATGATGTAGAGTATTTTCTCATGTGCCTTTTAGCCATTCAGATTGCTTCTTTGAGGAAGTTTCTGTTCATTTCGTCGACCCATTTTTTGATGGGATTGGATGTTTTCTTCTTGTGGAGTTCAACCAGTGCTTTGTATATCCTTTAAATCAAATCTCTTATTGGATGCTTATTGGGTGAACATCCTTTCCCTTTTTGTAGATTGTTTTTGTATTCTTGTCACTGTATATTTAAGGTGCAGAAGCTTCTTAGTTTAAGATAGTCCCAATTGTCTACCTCTGTTTTCACTTGCTTGGCTAGTGGTGTGACATCTTTGAAGATACCACTAGCTTCAATATCATGAAGGTCTTTGCCAACTCTGTCTTCAATGAACCTTATGGATTCCAGCCTGATGTTGAGATCTTTAATCCATTTTGATCTTACTTTTTTAGATAGCGTTAGGCTTGAGCCCACTTGAGCCCACTTTTTTGCATGTTACCGTCCAGTTTTGCCAGGACAATTTGTTAAAGAGGCTTTCCCTACTCCAGTTCACTTTACTTCCCCCCTTATCAAAGATTAGATGAGCATATGCTTGGGGGAAGATATCAGTATATTCAATCCTGTTCCATTGGTCTATAGCTCTGCCTTTGTTCCTGTACCATGCTGTTTTAATTATTACTTCTTTGCAGTAGAGTTTGAAGTTAGGGAGGTTGATTCCTCCCATTTTCTTTTTCCCAAGAATTACTTATCTGTTAATGCGGGCTTATTGTTCCATATAAATTTCAGGAGTGTTTGCTCCATTACTTTGAGAATGTCATGTGTATCATATCGCTGGAGCGATAGCACAGTGGTAGGGCGTTCGCCTTACAAGCGGCCAACATGGCCCACCCGAGTTCGATTACTCCACCCCTCTTGGAGAGCCCGGCAAGCTACCGAGAGTATTCGATATGCCAAACACAGTAACAACAAAGTCTCCAATGGAGACGTTACTGGGCCCGCTCGAGCAAATTGACAATCAACGGGAGGGCCTTTACCTTTACCTTTACCTATCATAATAGGGATTGCATTGAATTTATACCGTGCTTTGCGAAGAATTGCCATTTTGACAATATTAATTCTCCCGATCCATGAACAGGGCATATTTTTCCATTTGCTCATGTCCTCTTTTATTCTCTGAAGAGCGTTGTGTAGTTTTCTTTGTGGAGGTCCTTTACTTCCTTAGTTAAGCTGATTCCTAGATACTTGATTTTCTGGGGCATAATTGTTAACAGGATTGTTTTCTTCATGTCACTTTCATCTCTTTCACTATTTGCATATAGAAAAGCCATGGACTTTAGGGTATTGATTTTATAGCCTTCAACTTTACCATACAAGTGTATTGTTTCTAGGAGTTTCTTGGTAGAGGTTTTAGAGTTCCCTAAGTATAGTAGCATATCATCTGCAAATAGTGAGAGCTTGATTTCTTCCTTTCCTACTTGGATGCCCTTAATATCTTTTTCTTGCCTAATCACTATTGCAAGTACTTCCAGTACTATATTGAACAGTAGTAGAGAGAGTGGGCTTCCTTGTCTCATTCCTGATCTTAGGGAGAAGGCTCTCAGTTTTCCCCAAAGAGGATCTTTTCTTTTGTTGATATGATAGATTATGTTGATTTATTTCAGAATGTTAAACCATCCTTCCATCCCTGGGATGAATCCCACTTGGTCTAGGTGTATAATCTTTTTGATGAGTTGTTGAATTCTATTTGCTAGTATTTTGTTGAGAATCTTCGCATCCGTGTTCATCAGAGATATTATTCTGTAGTTTTCTTTTCTTGTGTCTGTTTCCTTTTGATATTAGAGAGATATGGGCTTAATAGAAACTATTTGGGAGAGTTTCTGTTTCTTCAATTTCCTGGAAACGCTTGAGAAGAACTGGCAATGGGTCCTCTTTAAATGTTTGGAAAAATTCGCTAGTGAATCCATCTGGACCTGGGCTTTTGTTTTTGGGAAGTCTTTTGATTACCGTTTCAATTTCCTTGATGTTAATAGGTCTATTCAGTTACTCTATATCTTCTTGATTCAGCTTTGGGAGATGATAGGAATCCAGGAATTTATCCATTTCTTCCAGGTTCTCTTGTTTTGTTGCATACAGACTTTCAAAGTAGTCTCTCATGATCTTTTGAATTTCTTTGGCTTCTGTTGTGATATCTCCATTCTTATTTCTGATTCAATTTATTAGGGTTCTCTCTCTCTTATTCTTTCTGAGTGTTGCTAGTAGTTTATCTATCTTACTGATTTTCTTGAAGAACCAGCTCTTGATTTCATTGTTCTTTCGGATTGTGCATAGGCAGAGGTCACACCCACCAACTGACTCCCGCCCCCCCCCCCCCCGCGCGCTCTGTGTAATCCCATCAACCACCAAGACCCAGAGACTATAAAACCCAGCTCCCGGAAGACAACAGTGCAGAGTCTCCTGCCCCCGTGCCTGGCTGTCCTCTCCGGGGCCCCTTTGAGGGGAGCGGGTTGAGTTTCACTCTGCGCCCTGACCAGGGCTCCTGCAGCCTAAAACCTCCAGAACCAGCCACCACCATGCTGAGACCACTCTCCACACACATGAAGGTACCGGCAGACGAACAAAGGCATGTGAATCCCGGGACTGAGATCTCCAAGCCTGCTTGGATTGGGGCTGAGCATCTTCCACCCAGATCCTCCACCTTCCAGTAAGCAGGGGTCACACCCACCAACTGGCCCCCTGGTGCCGTGGTGTAATCCCATCAACGGCCAAGACCCAGAGACTATAAAACCCAGGCCTGGAAAACATCTTATTATCTCATTCTTACTTTGGAAAAAATGGCAGGCTACCGAATGTAACCTGCCCACATGGCAGAATCTGGCAAACTCCCTGTGCTCTACCCAATATACCAAATACCAGTAAAGATGATGGGTCTCATTCTCCTAACCCTGAAAGTGCTTTTAATATGGCATTTTTTAAAAATCTCAGGGCTAGGACGAAGGAGATGTTACTGGGGTCTGCTCAAGGCAATCAATGAACAACAGGATGGTCATGATTGTGATTTTCTCGAAGAACCAACTCTTGGTTTCATTGATCTTTCAAATTGTTTCTTTGGTTCCCAAGACCGTTGATTTCTGCTCTAAGTTTTAGGTCTCTTCCTTCTGCCTGGTTTGGATTACTTCTGTTGATCCTTTTCTAAGATCCTGAGCTGTGAAGTCAAGTTGTTTATGTGCATCCTTTCTTCCATCCTGAGATATGCTTGCAGAGCTATAAATTTCCCCTTAATACAGCTTTAGCTGCATCCCATAAGTTCTGGTAGCTTGTATCTTCATTCTTATTTGTTTCCAAGTATCTTTTGATTTCGTCCTTAACTTCCTTCCTGATCCACTCGTTGTTCAACATTGAGTTGTTTAATTTCCAGGGGTTTGATTTGTTTCCCCGTATCCGTGTGTGATTCACTTCTATTCTCAGTGCATCAAGGTCTGAAAAGATTGTTGATAGTATTTCTATCTTCCTGATTCTATTGAGGTATGTTTTGTGGCCTAGTACATGGTCTATTTTGGAAAATGTTTTATGCGCTCTGGAGAAGAATCTGTATTCTTTCTTTTTTGGCGTGTAAATCCCTGTATAGGTCTATAAGCCCTTTCTCTTCTATTTCTTCTTCCAAAGCCAATGTTTCCTTGCGGAGTTTTGTTCTTGTTGATCTATTCAGAGGTGATAAGGCGATGTTGAAGTCTTCAGGTACTACTGTGTTGCTAGCAATGTTCTCCTTAAGATCTGTTAGCAGTTGTTTTAAATATTTAGCTGTATCCTCATTACTTGCGTATACATTTAAGAGTGTGGTTTCTTCCTGTTGTACATATCCCTTGATGAAGAGAAAATAGCCTTCGCTGTCCCTTCTAATCTTTTTTAACCGAAGGTTAATGTTGTCGGATACTAGTATGGCCACCCCAGCTTTTTTGTAGGAGTTGTTTGCTTGCAGGATTGTTTTCCATCCTTTAACTTTGAGTCTGTGTTTGCTCTGACTATTGAGATGAATTTCTTGTAGGCAGCAGAATATTGGATTCTGTCTCTGAATCCATTTTGCCACTCTGTGAATTTAAACTGTTGACATTGAGAGAGATTATTGTTATGGGGTTTTGTGTCATCTTTCTGTAAGGGTCTGTTGTGCTTGTAGGGTTTGTCTTGTCTTATAGTAGCCCCTTTAAATCCTTCTTTTAGGTTTGGTTTTGAGTCTATGAATTTCCTGAGCTGCTGTTTGTCTAGAAAATGCTGTACTCTTCCTTCAATTTTGAGTGAAAGTTTAGCTGGATAGAGTATTCTTAGTGAAGCATTCATTTCAGTGAGTTTTTTCACTATATCCCAACATTGCTTTCGGGCTTGGAGGGTTTCCTCTGATAGGTCTTCTGTGAATCTATGGGGTGCTCGTTTGTATGTGATTTTCTTCTTTGACCTTGCTACTTGCAGTTTTGTATCTCTATTGGCAGCATCGATTATTCTAACTATGATGTGTCTTATAGTGTTTTTGTTAGGGTCTCTTTTAGCTGGCACCCTTCAAGCTCCTTGAACCTGAATGGCTGCATTGTCAAGCTCTTGAAATTTTTCAGCAATGATTTGTTTAACCGTGGCTTTTTTATTGGGATAGTTTCACTGAGCTTCTGGTACTCCAATGATCTAATGTTGTTCCTATTGGAATCATCTCCTAGGACTCTGATTCTCTCTAGAGCTATTTTGAGATCCCTTGCCACTGTTTGTTGTTGCCTGTTGGCTTGGTGCAGCTGATCTTCCAGCTCACTGATTCTCTTTTCAGCTGCGGTCATTCTACTGTTGAAGGCAGAGACTGAGTTTTTTATTTCACCTATGAAATCTTTTATTTGTGACATTTCTGCTCTAATTTCTTCCTGTTATTTCTCGATTTTTTCTGTCATGTTACTGGATATCCATCTGACTGTTTCATTGAGTTGATTGAACATCTTCATGACTTCATATCTGAATTCTTTGGCAGAGAGGTCCCTTAGGTGAGCAGTATCTACAGAGGCTTCTGGATTCTTTTCGTCATCCTCCCCATGTGGTGGGGATTTGCGTTGTTTCTTTATGTTGGTGTGTAGGTATGGGGACTAGGTTCCTTGGTATGGCTAAACTATCTGCGGCTGTGTGAGCATTGGCCTGCCTAAAGCCAGGCCACGCCCACTTCTACAGAAGCCATGCCCTCTTTTGAAAAAGCCACGCCCCCATGAGTACCTGGTGTGTGTGTGCCGGGAGTAAAGACTGAGTAGAGAAGAACAACACAGCTTGGGGGGTGTAGAGGAAGAGGCAGAGGCACAGGGCTGCTTTTCTCCCAATGTTCGAGAGGACATCTGGGTGGCTCGCAGGGAGAAATCCAAGTCCTGGGTTCGAGTATCGGCGGATGAATTGACCTGGGTTTGGGAGAAGACCAGCACAGCTTGGGGGATAAAGAGGAAGAGGCAGAGGCTCAGGGCTTCTTTTCTCCCAGCGTCCGAGAGAACACCTGGGGGACTTGCAGGGAGAAATCCAAGTCCCAGGTTCGAGTACTGGCGGATGAACTGACCTGGGTTTGGGAGACCAGCACAGCTTGGGGGACGAAGAGGATATCTCTAATTGTTTTAAATGTTAATTATCACCAGAGAATTAACAATTGGGGAGTTTTGATTTTTAAAAAACTAAATTATAGCAGGTGAATGAGACCAGTTGTAGTTACCTACCAGATGGTCAGACTTCTTTGTCAAGATCATGAACGATCGGTTTGAGGCCCTCCATGTTCCCGGAGCGAAGAGATGCCATTGGGCTACACTAGCACGCGACAGGGACAAATGGAGACGTTACTGGCGCCCGCTCGAGCAAATCGACGACTAACGGGAAGTTAAGTGATTAAGTGAAATTATAGCACATATGCTGCCTGAGCCCCTTTGCTGCTTGCGTCCGCGTGGCTGAGCACTTGTGGCGCCAGAGCACATGTGTCGCCTTTGTCTCCCCTCTTGAGATATGTACTTTTGTGCTTTCCTGTCTAATTCTGGGGTGTGTGTAGGGGCTTCCTCGGCCCTTGGAGAAGCCCACGTTCTCTCTTGAGCGCGTTACTGTCTCTCTTACTCTCCACTCTCTCCCACTTTTCTCTTCCTCCTTCCTTTCAAAAACCCTCTAAATAAAATCTGTTTACTTCAAAACAACAACAACTAAATTATTAAAAAACAACATGGGAACATTAACTGTAGTAGAAATTTCTTTAACGTTTTACTACACTTAGTGCCATAAGCTCTCACAATTATCTAACATATAACATATATGTAATATCTAACATATAACATAGATATATGTTATCTAAACATAACAGATATCCCCACCACGTCATTGCAAACACACATATTTTTCAGCATTTCATCTGTATCTGGGTAATGCTTAATCACCCTATAAAGTCAGTACAATAGATAAAAAATCAGAGTCTAACTTAAATAGCAGCATTAGTTAGGTCTAAAATAATGTTTTCGGTGCTTGTAATTTATACAAAACTATTTCGTTTACTTTTTACTTACATTTTGACCTTTAATTTTTTTCTATCTCTTTGTAAGTCAAATATAAGGTAAAACTGTCTCCTAAGACAAAACCATAAGTTGAATTAACGCCTCAGATAAGTGAGAAATTACTTAAATTACCCTAAGTTTGAATCATCAGAAATAAACCAATACATGTGTTATTAATAAAGAATATGAGTTTACAAAACATATCTATCTGAAATATCAAAAGATACATACCCCTTTTTTACTTAGAGTGAATTCTATGTTTTTAAAAGAACAAACTAAAGGAATATACTATTAAAAATTATTACTGTTGTTACTGTGTCTGGCATATCGAATATGTCACGGGGAGCTTGCCAGGCTCTGCTGTGCGGGCGAGATACTCTTGGTAGCTTGCCGGGCTCTCTGAGAGGGGCGGAGGAATCGAACTTGGGTTGGCCATGTTGGCTGCATGCAAGGCAAACGCCCTACCGCTGTGCTATCGCTCCAAAGATAAAAATAAAGAGGATATTTTCATGTTCAACTTCTTTAAGCACTGGCCTATCATGGTGAAAACTAATTTCAGCCTTTGTTTTCAATTCCAAGAGTACAACAGTAACTGAACTATAACCTTTCTTCTTGAAAATCTATTTCCCTATGCCAAGTTATAAAGTGAGTATGTTATATACATCCTGTCATTTATAATTTCAAAGGTATTATCTGTTCTCTAAGTTCTAAACACATTGTATGAATTACAGTAGAGTTACAGACAATTTTGTCCAACATTCAAATTTTATAGAAAATCATGAAAAAAAATATTGGCAAAGGCAACAGAACAAAAACATATTTTTATGTGCTACTAGACAATATAGAATTTTTGCAATACAAATATAAGTGGTAAAACAGAAAAAGCAAACTCAATGGGGGAGAGAAGCAAAAATATAAATAATTTATCTAGCTAAAATGACTTAAAAAATAAAAGAATTTTGAAATTCTTTCAAAGAAGCCCTTTAAAATCTTAACCATGTGCTTTCTGTCATAACTAGATTTGTTATGTCACACCTCCATAACTCAGATCTGCAATGCTTGAAAAATAACTTGTTCAGACTTACTCCATAATGATTTCCTTAGCACTATTTTCAAATGTGTATTTCCTAACTTGGGAGAAAAAAATGATAGGCTGTCATGAAGATATTTTTTTCTGGGTCAGTGAGTATTGTAGTGAAACAGGAAATATCTTCAAAGTTTGAAAAAGATTTCACCATAGCTAAAAGAATAAAAGTTCTTGTATTTATTATAATCACATTAAATGGATTCAGGCAACTTGCTTAAATTAACATATATTTTGATAACTATTTTATTTTGATGATTGTAGGATAGGAATTACAGATGATACCACTTCATAAAGGAATATTATATCACGGAAAGAAATATGATATAAAGAGCACTACTTCTTTGATAGATAAATACCTGAAATTTTTTGTTCACTTTTAAATTTTCATAAATTATGACCACTAAAAGATTCATCAGTAAAACGTATTATGTTTTGAAAATTATACTTGAAGTTTTTTTTATAATTTATTTATTTATTGAATCACTATGGGAAAAGTTACAAAGCTTTCAGGTTTAGGTCTCAGTCATGCAAATATCAAACACATTTCCCTTTACCAATACTTATTTTTTACCACGAACCCCAATAAAACCCCACCTCCCACCCCTCCCAATGCCTGTGAGGCAGATGAGTTCTAGTTAACACTCTATCTACTTTGACTAGATTCATTGTTTCAATAAAAGATGCACCATTATTATTTAGAGTTTACCCCCCCCCCCAAATCAGACATGCTGAAAAAGCGTTGTGAAATGATTTGCTTTCTACAGCTGGGTTCAAGAATTAAATGTTGTCGCGCGGCCACAATAGCGGCCGTGCGGTTTTGGATTTCTGCTATTTTACTTACTAACCCTGGAAGTATTTCTACTAAAAGTCAGATAATTAAGAGATTGGTTTCTGTGCTCTGGAGTCGTGGCCCTGCCAGAGAGCTGCTCGTGGGGGGCAACTGGTGACCTCGGAAGGGTGTGAAGGACGGGCCAGAACACCCCCCTTCCCATGAGGTTTTTGTCACCCCTGACCCCCGGCTCATACCTGCTGTCCACAAGGCTCCCATGCGGCCGCCATCTTTCCTTCCAGAGAGCTATACTTGAAGTTTTTAATTATATATTTCTAGAATTCAAAATGGGCTGGAGCAATAGCACAGCTGGTAGGGCATTTGCCTTGCAAGCGGCCAATCTGGGTTTGATTCCTCTGCACCTCTCGGAGAGCCCAGCAAGCTACCGAGAGTATCTCACCCGTACAGTAAAGCCTGGCAAGCTACCCATGATGTATTCGATATGCCAAAAACAGTAACAACAAGTCTCATAATTTGTTGTGAGATGTTACCGGTGCCCACCCAAGCAAATTGATGAACAACTGGAGGACAGTGCTACAGTGCTACAGACGGATTCAAACTAACTTTCACTTATCTGTCTGCCTCAATGTTCAGATGCTTTTGAAATTGCTTACCAAAAACCTGGATTATTTCTTAGAGTCATACTCATGATAAATTTTCACAGAAGAGCAGCAACAAAGAAAATAATTTTTATTGTCATTGTCACTGTTGAAAATATGGATGTCTTTTAACAATTATCTAGGCAAAGCTCTGAAAGAACTGTTAGCAACTATGGTAAAATTCACAGCCAAGGTTAACACAGATCTCAAAAAATAACCAAAATATAAATACTGTTGAATTCAGAGTCATGTATTTCTGGTTCCTTTTGATAAAATCTAATCCCTGGATGTAATCATTATATCAATAGGAAAGACACCCAATCTGAGATAATGTGATAGATGCCAAATTTTATTCTGATAAGACAAAATAGCATCCACACTCAATGTGGTCATATTGTAACACAAGAATTCAAGTTTTATTATGGAAATGTCGACAGCATAAATGTTCAAAATGTTCTGTATATTTTGTGTTTATTTGTAAATTCTACACATTGAGTTGTAAAAAAAGCTCTCTGCTATGATTTTATAAACAAAATTATTTGTAATAGCTGACCTTTGAACTTCTATAGCATTTAGCTGTGTTTTATTTTTGATGCATTATATTAAGTTTTCTAATTTTCCATATCCATGGTGTTATCACAATTGCCATGTTTTTAATAGAACTCTTTTTTTTAAATTTATTTATTGAATCACCATGAGAAAAGTTACAAAGATTTCAGGTTTAACTCTTGGTCATACAATGATCAAACACCCATCCCTTCACCAGTGAATATTTTCCACCACCAAGAACCCCACTATACCCCCTCATCCCACCCCTTCCGATGCCTGTGAGGCAGATGATTTCTATTTAACTCTCTCTATTTTGATTACAATCATTATTCTGACAAAAGATGCACCATTATTATTTTTTTTGAAATTTTCCCCCAACTATCAGACCTGCTGAAAAGACATTGTGAAGTAATTTCTTTTCTATTGCTGGTTATGAAAACCATATGATGTCTTCAGCCGCATGATTTTGGATTTTTGATGTTTTACTAATTAAGTCTGGAGAGATTTCTGCCAAAAGCCTCATAGTTATGAGATTGGTTTGTTTGCCTTTGGGTCCATGGTTGTGCCAGAGAGTTGCTTGTGGGGGGCAACTCATGGCCTAGGCAGAGTGGGAAGGACATGCCGGTTCTGCCCCCCCCCCCCCATCCCATGAGGCCACAGTTGTCCAGTCCCTGCGGCTTATACCTGGCTGTCCAATAAGCTCTGAGGCGGTGGGTTCTGAGATTTCTGCTGAAATCTGCTCGGTTCCGAATTAGGTCCATGTGCCTCTGGGGCTTTAATAGAACTCTTTACTGAGAAGATAGTATTATTTTTAAGTACCTAAAGTTCTATAATTTGAAGCTAAATTAATTTATTTTTTTCTCATATGTGTATGGGTTTGGTGAGATGGAAACTCTAAGATTGACCCACTACTTCTTCATGTGTCTCTCAACTTCATGGAACAGAGTAGAATCTAGTCATATTCTTTTTTATGCCAATAGAATATATAAAAAATGAATGGAAGTATTATATTCTCTCTTGATCCCACATTCTATTGCATAAGAAAACCAACATGGTATGAGAGACTCTAAAATAAAATTGGAGGAAAACACACTCCAACACTAATTGATATCGGAATGCCAACAAATACACAGGCTTCTTGATATTTGACAGACAATTTACGTTTTTTCCCATGCTATTTTTCCTTAAATTTTGAGTAAATAAAATAGATTTTATTTAAATAAATCAATAAAATTTTGTAGTTAATTTATTGATATAAAGTATATATTTTATAATTATAATGTTATATAATTATGAATATTTATATGGTTAAATTATATTTTATTATATTATGCATTATTATATAAATTATAATTTATTGAGATAAATAAAATAGATTTTATATAGACAGAAAGCCAGCATATTGTTTATTAAAGGACTTACATGTCTAAACAACTGAATAATAGATTCAGAAAGTGCCTCATTAATGACTTTAAAATGTTAGATAAAATAATGACATTGTAGGGCCAGAAAATTAGGGGCTAGTTTGTACCTGACATGACCCAGTTTGGATCCTTACCACCAAACATGGTCCTCCAAGCACCACCAGGAATGATAACTGAATGATAAGAAGTAAAATCAGAGCATTACTTGGGGTAGCCCAGCCTTCCACCCCCAATTTGTAATTATAAAACCTATAAAGTGATGCAATTTAGGAATCCAAATTTAAAACATTAAAAATATTTTTATACCATGCTAAATACATGATAGAAGAAATATTATACAAATCTCAAGATTCTGAGTATGTTCTCATCATTTTCCCCAGAAGCAGAACTATCCGGCATTCAAAATCTAAAAATGCTTACATTGTAGTTGGAGAAGAGCCAATCTGAACATGCCCTCAACCTAGGTAATCCAGTTTTCTAGGTGAGAATCCTTTTCTCCTATGTTCTCAGAGCTGAAGAGCAAAATAAATCATATCCAGCAGTATAGGAATTCACTGGACCTTTTCTATATACAGAGATAACACTCAAAAAAAAATGAGACCAGTGTCAACATTAACCAGAAACAAAACACACTGAATATCACTTCTTCAAGAGTCTCCTGCCTGCGCACCAGACTGTCTTCACCCGGGCTCCTCAGAGGTGGGCAGATTGAGTTTCCCTCCCAGCCCAGAGCAAAAACCCGGTAGCCGAAGACCTCTGGGACCCAGCCACAGTCATGCTCAGCGACGCTGGCTGCTAAAATCTCAGGACTAGGATGGATGCAGACATTACTGGCACCCACTAAAGGAAGTTGACGAGGTAACAGTGATAGTGACAGCAATTACTGCTTCAGTTTTATTCAGAGTAGATGTTTTGGGTTGGAAAGATAGTACAATGTGTAAAGCTCTCACCTGATATGAAGCTCACCCAGCACTGTATATACTTCCCAATCACTTCCAGGAGAGATCCCTGAAGACAGAGTCAGGAGTCAGCCTGAGAACAGGCTTGATGTGCACCCCCCAAAAAAAAACAAAACAAATGGAAGCGCCAGACAATTTAAGTTTATGATTCTTATGAAAGGAAGCTATATTCCATTGCTCATGATAAACATTGAGAACCAGACTAATTCTACTGTTACCCTACAAACTTTCTCTGGCATTCAATCTTTGCTAGGAAAACGCCATGTTTTAAGTATTAGAAATAATACTAAAAAATCATATAATGTGTTTCAAAGTGATCTCTAGTGATTCTCTTCCTTTTTTGCTTAAAACAAGAATAAAGTATTTGTTGTGGAAAATAAAAGCATTACTAATGTTAACAGCTCAGTTTTTTAAGTATTGGTAACAGCCAGGTTGCATTTACATCTAAAATAGTACTTAAGCTAAAATTAGTTACAAAACAATATAAATTATAAGGATATAAATATATAAACTAGAAAAAAAAATAATTCAGAGACAAAACGTTGTGACTTTCATATTTTAAGAGATATCAAGTAAAATATAAAACATGAAATTTTATTATTTTGTTATTTACAATGGAGACTTTACTGGTGCCCACTTCAGCAAATTGATGTACAATGGGAAAACAGTGCCACAGTTATATTTGTTGATATTTAACCACGATTAGCTTATTTGTATATTATGCTTTCATCATTTAAGTAGATAATAATAAGCATATCATACTTCACTTCGCAGTAACTTCAGTACAGGCCAACGAAGTATATGACCATCATTCTTTGGACACTTAGGATTGACAGGAGAGATGAAAGTGAAAAATCTGGAAGGTAGAGTCTCCTACCCTGTGCCTGACTGTCTCCACCAGGGCCCAACAGCTGAAGACCACCGGGGCCCAGCCAAGGCCATGCTGGGACCACTCTCCACACACTTGGATGAGCCTCACGCATAAAAGAACTGGCAGAGGAACCCAAGTGTGTGGGACCCGGGGCTGAGATCTCCAAGCCTGCACGGTTTGGGACTGGACCTGCCAGTAACTAGACAGTTACACCCACCAACTTCCGTGTAACTCCAACAACGGCCAGGATCCAGAGATTATCACACTCAGCTCCCGGGAGAGAACAAGGCAGAGTCTCCTACCCTGTGCCTGACTGTCTGCACCAGGGACCAAGAGCTGAAGACCTCCGGGCCCCAGCCAAGGCCATGCTGGGACCACTCTCCACACACTTGGATGAGCCTCACGCATAAAAGAACTGGCAGAGGAACCCAGGTGTGTGGGACCCGGGGCTGAGATCTCCAAGCCTGCACGGTTTGGGACTGGACCTGCCAGTAACTAGACAGTTACACCCACCAACTGCCATGTAACTCCAACAACGGTCAGGATCCAGAGATTATCACACTCAGCTTCCAGAACCTTATCATCTTAACATCTTATCATCTCATTCCTACTTTGGACAAACTGGCAGGCTACCAAATGTAACCTGCCCACATGGCAGAGTCTGGTAAACTCCCCGTGGTATACCCAATATGCCAAATACCAATAACAATGATGGGTCTCATTCTCCTAACCCTGAAAAAGCCTTGAATATGGCACTTTAAAAAAAAAATCTCAGGGCTAGGACGAAGAAGACGTTACTGGCACCTGCTCGAGGCAATCGACGAACAACAGGGTGGTCGTGATCGTGAGATATGCTTTGTTAAATTTGAAATTCCATGTGTTGCATTGACATCTTTGAACCTCACAGATTCTCAAAGGTCCTACACATAAATTTCTCTTACTCTTTTCAGTTTTCCCTCCTGATGTAGGAAATGTTATGCCTTCTGTTTACCCTTCTGTGTACTAGACCACATATACCCACCTGATCCTCAATCTAATGATTTTCATCTTGCTACAAGCTACAATATTTTTCAATAATCCAATAATACAGTCCTAAGGAAATTAAAAGTTACCTTAACTTTTGGCCAAAACATAGTCTGCTATCTACTATGCCTATAACTCATTTACTCTTCTGAATTGAATTCAGGTATAACTCTCAATGGTCTGTAATCTTCTCTTCCCTGAACTATTACTATAAGTGAATAGTAAACTGCTGACAGTCTTATATGTCTGCCATTTATCATATCTTATGTTATTTCATAAATCTTTAGAGTAAATATTTCTATTATAGTGGAATAAATAGAAGATAATCATTAACAGGATTAAATAGAAATGATATCTACATCAGTGCAAACATGTGCATTGTTTCCTAGAAGGATAATGAATGGTCATTTTGCTTACTATAGATTGTTGGTCTATATATACAACAATAATAATTTAAGAAAAAGAAAGCCCATATTAATTCTTACCTAATAAAAATTTGGATAGAAACTAGTAAGATTACCATATTGGGTCACAATCTTATTTTATCTGATAAATATTCAAGTCTCCAATCTAGTCGCCCTTTCCAAGATGTAAAACTAAATAAAAGGAACATAGCTTCCTAGTGGCATAGGTATGTGTTCTTAAGGCTATTAATTCAACCTCATTAGGTCAATTCAACTAAGATTAAATAAACAGTGTGTCATAATGAATACTAAAATCACATTCTTTACATTTTTCTGTTTTATATAAAGTAAATGAATAAAAGATTTGTACTTTTGTGGGTATAAAGAAGTATGACATCAAAAAAAAGGTATCACATCAGCCACACTAAGAACCTGAATGTCTGTAGATAATGTCATAATAATCCTACAATAAAATTACTTACACTTATTTGTTGTTCTCTGAAATTAATCTTAATCATTAATGTTCATAATTTTCTTTTTTATAAACATGAATAAATTGCCCATAGAATATATATTGAAATTAAAAAAGCCTCTACTACTTTAGTAGCCATAGTTCTCTTAAATATTCAATTTTGAAAATATTTAATGACTTAGTTAAAAATCATAACTTATTTTAAAGATTTGAAAATACTAAAGCAAACAGTTATATTAAGAAATTTTAAAATTTAAATATAGTGAATGTTAGTGGTAAATACTCCTCTTTTTCAATGTTTCTAAAAATTTTCCTCTGTACCAAGCTTCCCTTTTGGTGACAGATACTGTGCCAAGGATAAATGTTGCCTATTTGGGAAAGTTAGAGCAATAAAAGATTTAAGTCACCAAAAGGTTGACTGCTGGCTTTAATTTAGTCCCATTTATTTAAATAGCTGCATTATAGCTGACAACATTTTGTGACATATACTGAGTATAACGATTCATTTATTTTTTCTGCTCTAGTAACTGCACCATAAATTATCATTAAAGTCCACCAAAAACTCAGTAAGAAATCATCCTTGGCATATTAATCTACATTTTAGTAATAGACAAATTTCAATGTCTAGGTATAAATTTTCTGCTTCATTTTCATAATGCCCATGAAGCCTCAGTACGTACATGAGATTCCAATTTTTTTCTCGATACAAGATATTCAACAGAGTTAATATGTGAAAATGTAAGAGATCTTTGTGAGCCTTCTGATGTGACTCAGTAGTGAAGTACCTACTTTGAACGTGTGGGGACCTGGGTTCAATCACATGAAAAAATGGAATAATATAAAATGTATCCTTTATACTTTTTATATCGTGGTATCCCTTTATAGATGAGAGCAATGATTGCTAATTAGCTCTGAAAAAATATAGGGGACAGAGTGATAGTACAGTGGTTGAGTAACTTGCTTTGCATGTGGACAACACCAGTTCAATCTTTAATGCTGGATATGATACCCCAGGCACAACCAGGAGTGAGAGAGCCAAGAGTACTCAACCAGGAGTAAGCCCTGAGTAACACTGGGTATGGCCCAAGCCCCATTCCCAAATCAAAATAACAATATAGTTTTTAAAATATGTGCAAGAACAGAAAAAGTGATCAAAAGAGTCGAGGAGAGAAAAAGAGAGGCAGAGAGTGAAAGAGAGAGCGACAAAGAACATAAAGATAGATAAATAGATGATGGTAGTTTGAAAATTAAGAATATAAGCAATAATGGCTTTTAAAATCATAGGTAAAATGTTATCAAAATTAAAAAATATCGAAAGGAAATATATATGAACATATAATCCTTTCACTCGTAAATTGACATCAAATCTAACTTGTTATAAAGTTTTACCTAAAACTTGTGAATTCTAGTTGAGAAAATCAATAATAGCTTAATATTGGAAGAGTTTCATTGAAATAAATACAGAATAACTGGCCAAACCATTCACAAAAGAGGAAATGTGAATAAATATTACATGTGAAGATGGAAGTTAGTTCTCTTGTTACAAAGTGAAATTAAAAACAATAATATGTCACTTTTATCACTAAATTATGAAAAGAAAAATTACAGAAATAATAAAAAAATTAAACAGAGGAAGTGGAAAGAAGGGGAAAAAACAAAGGTTTGAGAGAAAGAGAAAAGGAAAATGCATGATGGAAGGACACAGGCTAGAGAATATCATTTGCATGCCAGAATCCTTAGTTTGATCTGTGCATCAAATAACTCTTTAAGTAAGCTCACAGTATCACTAGTTTTGACTCCAAACAAACAAACAAAAAAAGAATATTTGGTAATTTCTTACTAAATTCTAAGCCATAATGTTAAAAGCCATAAATAGCAACAAATGATGCCTAGCACAAAATTTTGCAGGGTACATTTTATTCTTCACACACATTTATTTAGCTAAATTTTCCAAAACTCATATTTCAGAAACAAAGATTTTATAAATATTTTGTGCAGAAGGTTATAGCATCATATATAAAAAAGGAAAAGTTATAGTTATAAGAACTCAAAATCAGTATTTGTCAACTGGGGATAATGAGGCTCCATTGTGGTATTCCAAGGACTCACAGGTGAAAGTTCTATACATGGGGATTGTGGCATGGAACTGGAAACATTAAGAGATCATGAGAAAGCTGCCACATTCATACAAACCCACATTTTCTCTCAAATTCAGGTCGCTTATGAAGCTTTCTTCCCTGAAACTGGTCCAAATTGTCTCCCACAAAGCTCAGGTATCAAAGCTGTATGCTCACAAGATGAAAATTTCCATAATCCAAGATGCTGGACTGCTGATATTCTATACTGATAATCTATTGAGACAGAAAAGATCACACTTTAATTTTCTTAAACATTAGAAAAAAACCATTTGTGTTTTGGATTCCTCTTATATCAGTTTGAAAACAATATTTTATGGTGGTGAAATAAATAAAGGTATGGTATAAACTAGACCAAATAAAATATATAAAAACTATAGGTGACCTCACAGGTTGATATTAAACTATTTATATTTAGCTGTTATTAGATATTCTTTTTTATCATCTTTTTTGTAATCGAAATAATGTTGGTTTGTAAACTGCATATGAAGTACAGAAGTATGGGCTCACACCTCTTCAAAATTTATGTTTTTTTTTTTAATTTTTATTAGTGAAACACCATGACTTACAAATTGTTGTGCTTGGGTTTCAGTTATATAATGATTGAGTACCCATTCCTCAACCAGTGCCCTTTCTCCACCACCAATGATCCTAGTATCCCTCCCACCCCTCCATCCCCCCATCCCACCCCGCCTCTGTGGCAGGGCATTTCCTTTTGGGTGCTGTGGTTTGCAAAAGAGGCACTGAGTGGTAATCATATTTGGTCCAGAGACTACTTTCAGCATGCATCTCCCATCCTGGGAGGATCCTCCCAACACCCTTTACTTGGTGCTCCCTTCTCTATCTGAGCTGCCTTATCCCCTAGCTTGTGCGGCTGGCCTCCAAATCATGGAGTAAACCTCCTGGTATATTCTTTTAAATGACCATTATTGTGCTACTGTAAAATAAGTACAAAAATACATTTTTCAAAAATCTTAGTTGCTTTTCATTTTCTACTGGTCTATTCAGGAAGTTAGGTTACTTAAGATAGAACTGTATTTAAATAAGTATAAATAGAATATTACTCACCACAAATAATTTTAGAAAACTTTTAATTGCCCCAAATTTCATTTCTATAATTATTTAATCTTATAAGCTTACTTTTAATATCTTTTACCTCAGTGAATTCTAAGTAAAGAAGGACATTGCATTCCAGACTCTGTGCTCTTTCATGCCATAGATCATCTCCAATTAGTCTCTTTTTTCAGAGTATTTAGCACAGTGTGTGACCTCTAGAAATATCTGGGGAAGCACAATATCACATGCAAATCTGGAAAAAAAATTGATGTCAGCTACAAAAAATAAGGTACCCTTTTCTGTGTCTCTAACAAAATAGAGCAGAGTTTATGAAAAAACAGTTGTATATTTATTTGTATATTTTGAAATTTAATTTTAAGATAAAAATACATTGATACCATTTTAATAGTCCCATAACCAAAATTTAAAATTTTTAAATAAATATAATTAATCTTGCATTTTGCTGCAACTTAAATGGAACTAGTGTCATGTTAAGAGAAATAAATATGCCTGAGAAAGCCAAATATGTTATGATCTCATTCATATAGGGAATATAAAGAGACAGATTGGGAAATAGACAAGAGTCAATGACAATAAACCCTGAGATGTTGTCAATAGAACTGAGTTTACCAATCTTGGACGAGTGAGGCTTCAGGAGGGAGGGGTGAAGGAGAATAGACCTATTGGTAGTGGTGGGGCGATATTGATCTTTGATTGTGGATGTGACACAGTGACAGTGCATGTCTAAAGCATAAATACTGTTGTAAACCATGTTACATCAATTTTTAAAATACATAAATTTTCAGTATTTTCTGTCATATTCAATAAGAAAAACACATATAAATCCCAGGTCCAGGTGTGAAAAATATAAACTTTATTTAATTTTATAAGCTTACTTTTAATATCTTTTACCTCAGTGAATTCTAAGAAATACATTGCATATCAGACTCTGTGCTCTTATTTATATCTTATATATATCAATTTATATTTTTTAGAATATAAAGTTCTAAAGTGTGAAATGACGTTCTAAACTACCAGCTGCCTGGCACTAATTATATGCAATTACTCTCTAAAGAACAATCTATATCCCCATGTTAGTAATTGAAGTTGCAATGGGCTGTATTGAAATAGAACCCTGACTTCAGAAAAAGTATCTCTGAACTTCAAGCGAGTCTACTGCTAGATTATGTAGATATTCCCACAATATAGACTCTGAATTGAAGGAAAGATTTTCCCAGATAGGACAGATACAGATACAAAGATACAGATTCAAACTAATAATGTTTACAGTTAGCCTAAGAAAATGTTTCAGTGAAAATAATAATTAAACAAATGACACTTAAATATTTCTGGCTTTGATTTATTTTTCCTAGACTTAATTATCAGGTAGCAAAGCATCAGCTGTGTTTGCTTTCCAGTCTATATTTAGCTACATGTTTTTAATATCATATTTTTAACTTCATAGAGAGGAAAACTAATCTCAGAAACATCTGTTACCATTTATACATATCTCTAGCACTTTTATTCATATCACTAATAATGTTGAAACTAGGGCATGAATATAACATCTGTCAATATAATAATTGACCTAAACAATTTCAGAACATTACATGGTGATATATTTAATCACTTATGAAAAAATAGCTAGTTTTATTCCAAATATCGTGCTGGGTTCCATGCCAAACAATGAGGAAAAGAATACACTGATGATAGGATAATTATCATATAAATGAAACTAGAATGGTTTGAGAAAACAAATTCTTGAGGAAAAAGAAAGCTGGAGAATGAAAATATAAGCATAGAACTGGTAGAAAGAGCATTTTGGGTCGAAGAAATGGGAGAACTTCTCTTTTATAGGAAGAATACATCATTGTAGCTGGAGTCTGGAAAATGTGTGAAAAGGCCATAAGAATATAGATGCTTTCCAGGTTCTACTTTTCTTTGTTGCGTTCACAGATTATAATTTTTCGTGGTCCTTGAGGCTTCTCTTAGTGAAGTAGATAAAATTTGGAGCATGATGGTAGTAGCAGTTACTGCATCACTGTGTTGGGAGGAGACAGAGATCTTACATAATAGAATCCTTTAACTCCTAAAGGGAAATCATATTTTGTGCCTCTAGCAGAAGCTAGGACTGACATCTAAAACTGAATCTTGGTGATTTATGCTCTTGAAATATGTACCTTTTATCCCAGTTCTTCATGGGGACTTGGAGGGTCTCATACCTGACTGTTGGCCAGATGAAGAGACCAGAAACACAGCCTTTTGGGAATAATACGGAAGGGGTGTGCCCATGGGGGAAGAGAGGGGAAGCTTGGAAGTCTCTCTTGCACCACTCCCTATTCTGCTCGGGAACAATTACAAATTACTCCAACCTTTTAGATGGCGTATTAAACTCCTCCTCCCCACAAAGTTCATATATTCAAAAATTAAGTCTATAACTAAACCGTAGTGCCACCTACAGGAAAAAGAAGAAGCTAATTTAGATTCACAAATTCAACATATATATATACTATATATACATATATACACTGTTATAGTATATATCTATATTATATACCCCTATATAATATATTATATATTATATATTACCCCTATATAATATATACCATATTATATAATACATGAACTATAGTATATGTATATTATATATTATATATATATAGTTTGGGGGATCTCCCACTCTGCTCCCCAAACACTCCTGGTAAGGCTCAGGGTGTGATATAGGATGATGGGGATCAAACCCAGATCAGAGGTCTGAAAGGCAAGCACCTTGCCCATGTACTATCACTCTGGCCCATCTGCCAGAATTCTTTAAGGAAAAGTTCACTTGATCACTTGATGCCCCGTTACTCATTTATTTACTCGAGCAGGTGCCAGTAATGTCTCCATTCATCCCTGTTGCGTGCTTGCGTAGTCCACTGGCATCTGCTCATTCTAGGAATATACAGAGCCTCAAACCGATCATTCGGGGTCTTGACGAAGAAGTCTGACCATCTTGTAGGTGGGAAAAGATAAATCTCTAAAAATAATCACATAAAGAAAAAATAGCCTAGATATGGAAGATGTTTTGAATGAAATGAAATCTTTCACGTAAACATCAAAAAACAGTCTCAATTTCACAAAGGAAATTATTCACAAAATCAAAGATAAAAATCACAGAGAGGGGCTGGAATGATAGCACAGTGAGTAGGGCATTTGCCTTGCACACAGCTGACCCTGGTTTGATTCCCAGCATCCCATATGCTCTCCCGAGCACTTCCAGGAGTAATCCCTGAATGCAGAGTCAGGAGTAATCCCTGTGCATTGCTGGGTGTAACCCAAAAAGAAAAAAAAATAACAGTGATAACACAAATTGAAGAGGAAACAGAAAAGATGTAGGGGAAACAAACTCTGTGAGAGGTATGATATTATTTTTTAATTTTATTTTATTTTTATAAAGTAGTTCACAATCTTTGATTACATTTAATATTCAAATGCCAACCCCAACCCCACTACACCTTCTCACCACCATCTTTCTGATGTTTCTATTAAGACACCAACCCCTGCCCCAAAGCAGAACTGAAATAGTTTATTTTGTATTTTTTGCTATGAATAAACCACTGAAAATGCTCCAAAAAAGTTTCCTTAGGGAGAAGAAAGTGTGAAGATTGTTGTTTGTCACCCAGGGGCCGTTAAGCCCTTCTATAAGCATGTTATTAAAGATTGAGCCTAGTGTACTTATACATATATTTATATATACATATATACATATATTTGTAAAAATATATTTCCCTTTAAGAATGGTTGCCTTCTACTTTTTTTTTTATGTAGGAGTACTACTATTTATTCAGTCACTGATTAGGCTGATTGAATTGTGCATGAACTTCACCTTACTTTTTTTCCATTTTTTATAATTTTATTTGTTGAATCACTGTGAGAGCAGTAAGAAAGCTTTCGGGTCTAAGTCTCGGTCATACAATGAAACACCCATACCTTCACCAGTGCCCATTCTCCACCACCAAAAACCCCAGTATACCCCCATCCCAGACCCTCCTCCTATCTGTGGGGCAAATGATTTCCAAATTACTCTCTCTATACTTTGATTACATTCAATATTTCGACACCATACTCACCATTATTATTTGGGATTTTACCCCAACACTCAGATCTGCCAAAAAGGCAACAGTAGACAATTTGTTTTCTATTGCTGGTTATGAATAATATATGATGACGCGTGGCTGCAGTAGTGGCCACGTGATTTTGAAATTCTGAAATTTTAACACTTAAATCTGGAGAGATTTCTTGCCAAACCCTACTGAGTTCCGTGATTTGTTCCTGAGTGTCTGGGATCATGGCCATTATGCAGCTTGATCAGGAGAGCCAGAGAGGCCATTTGTGGGCAGCGATTTGGGGTCTCATTCGGGTGAGGAGGAAAGGACCGCTCCAACCCCATCTCATGAGGCCCCGTATGTCTCATCAATGTGGGCCCAAACCTGACTGTCCAATGGCTTCTGGAAGATGGCAGTCACAGAGCCACCAGAGAGAACAGGCCAAGGCATGAAACTATTCATACCTGGGGTGGCCCAGTGCTAGTAGCCTACTGCAGGGGCCGAATGCATTTCTGCCAAAAGCGGTTGGGTTTTGAAATTTGTTTCTGAATCTCTGGGATCATGGCCGTTTAGCAGTTCAATCAGGAACCAGATAGGCCATGCCTCCAATTATATAGCTGAGCCGGAGGTGGTTTGTGGGTGTGTCCCCCACATACCTAAATTTTGGCCGTTTACTTTCTTGGTAAACGTGGTCCCAAGTTTTTGGGATCTGGCTAAAAGCACAGCAGAAATTTAGGGGTATCTGGAAGTCTGAAGGTGCGATGAGGCTGCTGATGCACTCACCTCACAAGTACAGATTGACCTGCAGGCGGCACCATACCCCCGGTTGCCTTCTACTTTAAACCCCCTCTTATGTGGTGTGTTGCTCTTGGAATATGAGTGGTGTGAGATGTGACATGTCATGGCCACGTGGTACAGGAATAGGTTCACTTTGTGGGAGGAATATTACCTGATTATTGCCAGGTGTGGCCCCAAACCCCAAAATAAAACCAAAAAAGGAAAAATTTTAATAATGGGCATCCAAGATGTTACCAAAAGAGAGAGTGAGATAGACAAAGAGAGAATCGAGAGAGAGAGAGAGAAAGAGAGAGAGAGAGAGAGAGAGAGAGAGAGAGAGAGAAGGGAACAGATATGAAAGTCAAAGAAATAACACTAAGAAATTTTTCAAGCCTAATTTTAACAAAGCATAAATATAGCAGCTACTGAGGAAATTCACAATGTATCAAAATCACTAAGTGTAATGTGACATATTTCAAGTTACATCATCGTAAATTATAGAAATTCAATGGTAAATTAGAATATGAAATTCTGCAAGGCAAAAATATATAGCATACACAGGCATATTATCAACCTTTCCTCAGAATTCTCAGAAAATTCACAGAATAGAGTAGAATGTGCTAATAGATAAAACACGCCAGTCAACAATATCTTAAACTGCAAAACTATCATTCAAATATAGTGGAGGGACATTATTAGACAAAAGCAAATATAATTTGCCACCATTTTATGTCCTAAAGAAAACTTTGAAAGAGTTCTAAATGAAAGGAGAGAATCAACACAAAACCTTGAATAAGATGAAAATAATACAGAACCAGACTCATAAAAATAACGAGGAAAAAACAAAAAAGAGGATAAGTAATATTACAAAGATGAGGCAGTGAAACCTGTACAAAAGAAAGGAGTAGTTTAGATATAGAAAGTCTGACACATCATCATGGTAGCTACAAATAAAAATCTGGAGGGGAGGTATTTAGAATAAAAAAAAGTTATAGAATTTTTTAAAAAGTCTGAATTAAAAAGAAACAGCAGATATATAAAATAAAAAAGAGAATTCTCTTAATTAAGAGAATTAATTAAGCCCATATGTCAATAAAGGTAAAGGTAAAAATAAAGGCCCTCCCATTGTTCGTCGATTTGCTCGAGCAGGCCCAGTAACGTCTCCATTGGAGACTTTGTTGTTACTGTGTTTGGCATATTGAATACGTCACGGGGAGCTTGCCAGGCTCTGCCGTGCGGGTGAGATACTCTCGGTAGCTTGCCGGGCTCTCCAAGAGGGGCTGAGGAATCGAACTCGGGTCGGTCATGTTGGCTGCATGCAAGGCAAACGCCCGACCGCTGTGCTATGAGTACAGTTTGGATTTACCAAAGGATACCGAAGAGTTAGGTGGAGCAAATGCCAGGACTCATATGTCTATTATGCATACAAGAACTGTACATTAGATAAAAGAAACATGTAACAAAAAACTTATTCCAAGTCAACAAATCAATAATGGAGACAATTAGAAGGAATAGCTATTCTTGTTCCAAAATTAGAAAATTTTCAGTTAACAAACCACTGATAAGATAATAACTAACATTATTGTTTCAACAAGTGATGAAACAATCAGATCTATAATGATCATTAATGTACATGCCAAAAACAAAAATATATTTATTTTCTTAGTTTTGAATCCATTGACAGAAAAGCAATAACATAATATTAAGGTATCTCAACCACCATTTAGTGCATTGAGCAGATTATTCAGAAAAAAAATAAGGAATAGCATGAGAGTTGATGACAGTGCTTACTAGGCATACAGAAATTTTGGTAATGGGATAATTAATGCATATTTTCAAGCCACATGGAACATTCTCAAAGGTAGATTTCTTGTAATAAAAAACAGGTATCAATAAATTGTGAACATTGAAATAATATCAAACATCTTTTCTAGTTGGAATGGTATGTGAAATTTTAGATACATTATTTCAAATACTGAAATATCACCTATAATCAGTAAAATTCAAATACAAGCAACTACTAAATGTTACCTCAAACCTTTGTAGATACCGTTAATAAGGTCAGAAACATACAGTGTTAGTAGAGGTGTGTGTGGAGATAAAGGAACCAATATGCATTCTTTTTGATGGAGTAAACTGTTTCCATACCAATAGAAAACTGCAGGAAATTCTAAACTGGTTAAAAATGAAAATATGTGATTCATCCATAATTAAATTTTGTAAATATTAAATAACATAAACTAATTCTAAAACATATATGCATACCTATATTTAGTTACTGTGATATTTACAACGTTTTCTTTAGATACAAAAAATATCTAAACATTTAGTGACAGATGAATACAAAAATAGGAGATAGATGATGGATGGATAGATAGATATATAGGTAGTGTAATACTACTTAGTCATAAGAAAACATACCTTGGGTCTGAAGTGATTGTAAAGGGGTTAAAGTGCTTCCATTGCACATGGTCAATCTTGATATTCAAATCAAGGAACTATATATCTCTGGCACCATACAAAGTTCCCCAAGAGCATTGCAAGCAGTGATTCCTGAGCAGAAAAAGGAGTAAGCCAGGAGCACTGCTGGCTATGAGCCAAAAACAAACAAACAACAACAACAAAAATAAAAATCCCTGTGTTTTGAAACAACCTGGATGGAACTGGGGTAATGATAAATGAAGTAAGTAAGAAGAAAAATGGCACATACCAGTCACATATGATATCGCCAAGGAATTGGAGTTTCATATACACAAAGCAACTATTCTAGTACTGAGCTAAATTCCAGGCACTAGAGTACCTAGTCTTTGTATTTGACAGTGTGTCTAGTAATATATAATCACAGAGCTCTTTAATACTATTTAAACCTTAAATATAATCAGTATTAGGCAAAAAGTGCTTCCCATACAGGTTCTAGATATAATGTAACCAAGTTTTTCTTTCTTTTTTTCTTATTTCCCAGGGGGATTTTTTTTTAATTATTGAATCGCGGTAGAGTACAGTTACAAATTTACAAACTTTTGTGTTTGCATTACAGTCATACAATGATTGTTTACCCATCCCTCCAGCAGTGCCCAGTCTCCCCCACCAATGTTCCAGACATCCTTCCCACAACCCCACCCCATCCCCCACCACCTAACCCTGTCTCAGTGGCAGGGTATTACCTTTTATTCTTTATCCTTTTGGGTGCTGTGGTTTGCAATAGAGTTATTAAGTGGCCATTGTGTTCGGTCTATAGTCTACTTTCGGCATACACCTATCAATCCAAATGGGTCCTCCCAAAATCTTTTACTTGGTGTTCCTTCTCTATCTGAGCTGCCTTTTCTCCCCGCATGTGAGGTCAGTTTCCAAGCTGTGGAGCAGACCTCCTGGTCCTTATCTCTACAACTCTTGGGCATTAGTCACCTATTCTGTTCTTTTATATTCCACAAATAAGGGAAATCTTTCTATGCCTGTCCCTCTATTTCTGACTCATTTCACTTAACATGAAACTTTCCATGTTTCATTTCATTTCATTTCATCATCCTGTTAATCGTCGATTGCCTCGAGCAGGCCCCAGTAACGTCTCTTTCATCCTAGCCCTGAGATTATATTCACGGCTCTTTAGGAGAATGAGACCCATCATTGTTACTGGTATTTGGCATATTTGGTAGGCCACGGGGAGTTTGCCAGACTCTGCCCTGTGGGCAGGCTACATTCGATAGCCTGCAAGTTTGTCCAAAGTAGGAATGAGATAATAAGATGTCGCACGGCCGCGAATGCGGCCGCGCGGTTCCGGGATCTGGATTTTATAGTCTCTGAGTCTTGGCCGCTGATGGGATTACACGGCGCCAGGGGGTCAGGTGGTGGGTGTGACCCCCGCCTACTGGAATTTGGAGGATCTGGGTGGAAGATGCTCGACTCCAATTCGAGTAGGCTTGGAGGTCTCAGCCCCTGAACCCGCGTGGCTTTGTCCCTCTGCCAGTACCTTCATGTGTGCGGAGAGTGGTCTCAGCATGGTGGTGGCTGGTCCTGGAGGTCTTCGGCTGCCGTAGTCCTGGTCGGGGCGGGGAGGAAAGCTCAACCCGCTCCCCTCCAAGGGATAAACTTTCCATGTTTATCCACTTATATTCAAATTCCATGACTTCATCTTTTCTAACAGCTGCATAGTATTCCATTGTGTATATGTACCAAAGTTTCTTTAACTAGTCATCTGTTCTTGGGCAATCAGGTTTATTTCAGATTTTGGCCATTGTGAACAGTGCAGCAATGAACATACAAGTGCAGATATCATTTCGACTATACTTTTTTGCCTTTTTGGGATATATTACCAGGAGTGGTATTGCTGGGTCAAATGGGAGCTCAATTTTTAATTTTGTGAGAATCGTCCATACTGTTTTCCAACAAGGGCTGAACCAGTCGGCATTCCCACCAGCAGTGAAGGAGAGTCCCTTTCTCCCCACATCCATGCCAACACCAGTTGCTTTTGTTCTTTTGGATGTGTGCCAGTCTCTGTGGTGTGAGATGATATCTCATTGTTGTTTTGATCTGCATTACCCTGATGATTAGTGATGTAGAGAATTTTCTCATGTGCCTTTTAGTGATTCGGATTTTTTGATAAGTGAGCAAGAAATGTGAAGTGGAACAAAGAAAGCCTCTTTAACAAATTGTGCTGGCAAAACTGGACAACGACATGAAAAAATATGGGCTCAGATCTCTACCTAAAACCATGTACAAAGTAAGATCAAAATGGATTAAAGATTGAACATTAGGCCAGACTCTGTAAGGTACATTGAAGACAAGGTTGGCAAAACCCTCCACGACATTGATGCTAACAGTATCTTCAAAGATGACATGACATGACACTGGCCAAGCAAATGAAAACAGAGATAAACAAATGGGACCATATTAAACTAAGAAGCTTCTGCACTTCAAAAGAAACAGTGACCAAAATACAAACACAGTCTGCAGAATGGGAAAGGATATTCACCCAACAACCATCTGATAAGGGGTTGATACTCAGGATATATAAGGCACTGGTTGAACTCCACAAGAAGAAAACATCCAACCCCATAAAAAATGGGGTGAGGAAATGAAAAGTTTTTCTTTTAAGGACACACATAGTTCATCACCTGATAAAGAAAAACATGCCGAAGGCTCCCTAAATATGAAGACAGAGTAAACTCTTTAACTCTGCTACCCTTTCCTAATTTTTAGCATAATGAGTATTTCATGATGATCCATATTACAGCCTGTGAAATTCATGAAATTTCCAAGAAGTCAGGTGAGAAAATCAGTGGGAGCTGTGGGGAATTTATACATTAAGAAAAATAATATGTGTGAAGAGAAGACTGAACAGACCTGCTGGATCACATGAAAACTAATCTGAACATTCTTGCTAAAGAGGGTTTTTTGCCATTTAATTTATAGCAACTATTATGTTTTTGCTGTTGCCAGATAACACTTTTTTCCTACTATAGCCTATGGCAGCATCAGATATAAATATTCTGTGATTAAAAAAATAATTATAGAGTTTGTGTTAGTGTCATAAAATGTGGTACTGGCATTTTCATCCACCAGGGGTGTTGTGATGACATCAGTAATCACAAGGAAATCAGAAAATGCATATTTGCTCAGTGATCATCAGCAGTCTTTCAAAAGTTATTTAAAGACTGTACCTAAAGACAGTGGTTTAAAGTATACATCAAGAGAAGGTGTACTGACAGGAAACTCTGAAGCACAGCATTTTATTTAGATTAAGAGATTGTTTGTATAAATTAATTCTGCACATTTTTAATTTCAATTTTTCATGGGAACTTTAGAAAGATAAAGTGAGTTTTTACTTACAAATGTATGCCGTTAAAAATAAAATATAATCGTGATGTGACTTGGAAAGGGCCTACGATTGATCCATGAGATTTTATAGTGTCCTGAGAACTGGAAGCAAGCCTTTAAGCACAGAGCTCAGTACAGCTAACAAGCACTGTTCGAACACCCCAAAAAAAAGAAAAAGAGGAGAAGTATATAAAATCTCGAACACTTAAGTGAATTTTATAAAATGTCACTAGGTAATTTAAATAAATGGGTTTCTCTAATTTAATAAAATATTGCCATTATTATATACAAAAAAAGAAACTTCAGAATAGCATCCATCAGCAATAAATCTGTCAGAGAGTATAGTATTATTTGAATTCACTTTAAATGTTCCATAGGAAAGGGCCAAAGATAAAGTACAGTTGTAAGGTGTAGGTGGCTGACCTGAGTTTGGAACCCAGAACATCATGTCATCCCTGGACACCTCCAAGCATGATCCTTGTGTGCAGAGTCCCCACATCAAAAATAACATAAAAGTTTTATATTAAAGAAAAATTAGCAATAGAAATTTTTGCTTTAATTTAGATTTTCTATCTAGTGGTGCTAAGGGCCTAGTTAGGCTCTGTGCTTGGAACTCAATTTGCTTGAGCAAACATAAAATGTTAGGGATCAAACCTGTGCCTCCCACATGCAAGCAAGTGCTACCAAAGAATATACGTTTTGCTTTGTTCTTGTTTGGGGTCACATTCAGCTGTTCTCAGGGATTACTCCTAATTCTTTGCTCCAGGGGTCATTGCTGGAGGTGCTCAGAGACCATACGGAGAGTTAGGGATAGAACCAGCACTCACTCCATGCAGAATAATTATGCTAACCCCTAAACTGTATTTGTAGCCTCCCCAAAATCTAGTTTGTGCACTAATTAGAATTCGAAGATTGTTTACAGTATAATCAAAGAGTGGTCTCATTTGTTCAACTGTGTTCAGGGATTATTTATAGTGGTGCTTGTTGGATCATTGGTGTTGAGAATCTAACTTAATGTGGCAATCTGCAAGGCAAACACCTGGTCCACTGAACTCTCTCTCTGACCTCTCCAGATAAATTTTCATAGTTCTTTTTTGGGGACGGTCACACCCAGCAATGCTCAGGGGTTACTCCTGGCTCTGCACTCAAGAATTACTCCTGGAAGTGCTCGGGGGAACCTATGGGATGCTGGGAATCAAACCCGGGTCAGCCGCATGCAAGGCACACACCCTACACGCTGTGCTATATCACTCCAGCCCCAAGTTCTTACAAAAAATATTTAGGGGATGGACTGATAGCACAGAGTGTAAGGCATTTGCCTTGCACGTGGGCAACCTGGGTTCAATTCCCAGCATCCCATAGGGTCCCCCAAGCACCACCAAGAGAAATTCCTAAGTGCAGAGCCAGGAGTAACACCTGTGCCTCGCCGGCCTTGACACCAAAAGAAAAAAAAAATTTAGCTTTTATACATGAAATATAGGACGCTTGTCTTGCATGCGGCCAACTCGGGTTCGATTCCTCAGCCCCTCTCAGAGAGCTCAGCAATCTACTAAGAGTATACCGCCTACATGACAAAGCCTGGCAAGCTCCCAGTGGCATATTTGATATGCCAAAAACAGTAACAGCAAGTCTCACAGTGAAGACGTTACTGGTGCCCACTCAAGCAAATCAATGAACAAGGGGATGACAGTGGTACAGTGCTATATATTAAAATATTTCTTAACTTTTTCTATAATTTCTGTTTGCATTCTACATATTTACAATGAGCCTGAATGAGAAACTATCAATCTATGCAATTCTGTGATTGTTAACTGCCCTTCTATGCAATTCAATCACAGTAGCACTGTAGCACTGTCCTCCCGTTGTTCATTGATTTTCTCGAGCGGGCCCAGTAACGTCTCCGTTGTGAGAATTGTTGTTACTGTGTTTGGCATATCCAATACGTCAGGGGTAGCTTGCCAGGCTTTGCTGTGGAGGGGAGATACTCTTGGTAGCTTGCAGTGCTTTCCAAGAGGGGCAGAGAAATTGAACTCAGCTCGACTGGACTGGCAGCTTGCAAGGCAAACACCCCACCATAGTGCTATTGAACTAAAATACAGCTAGAACTATTAGCTTATTAAAACACAGTCTTATATTTTATTCAAAAAATATCTCAGCTTTATCATCTGAGATTGAATCTGAGATCTGATATCCTACTGTAGTTTGCAATCTAATTCATTTAAAAATCTAACTGTGCTATCTTCAAATGCATTCATATTCTGACTATTCTTAACAATTGTACACTTCCTTTTCTAGTCCAACCCATATGAGTTCTTAATTGTAATATTTCATTACTATCTTAAGTGGTTATCATTTTTTCTAGCTTGATACTCAACACTCAATTATCTACCCAACATCTAACATTTTTCCCCAGTTTGTCATATTAGATTTTTACGCAAAGCTCTTTGATGATTCCACTTAGAAAAATAAAATTCCATGTTATGAACTTCTCATTAGGTATCATGAGTCCTTTGCATTGAAGTTCTCCAAACAAAAAAATGTCCATTATATTTAACATTATTGAAAGAAAGTTAATTATTGTAAGCAATTGATTCGTATTATGAAGGTTGAGAAGTCCAATATCTAGACTTGGCAACTTAGAATTCTAGGATCTGGTATAGTTCTAGTCTGGGCCAAAGGCTCAAAAGCTGAAATGCTGATTATGTAAATTTCAGTTCAAGTGTAAATCTGGAGACAAGTGAAGGCTACTTAAAGACAGGCAAGCTAGGCCAGATAGTACAGGGTAGGGTAATTGCCTTGAATATGGTTACCCTTCATTCAGTTTCTAATATGTCATATTATATGGTCCCGTTAGCACCACCGGGCAGGGTTCTTAAGCCCAGAGCCAGAAGTAAGCACTGAGCAGCCAGTTGTGATCCAAAGAACAACAAATAAACAAAGAAAATATACATTAAATCTGAGAATATCATTTCTCAGTCTTTTATGTCTAACCAAATGTTCAATCTCACAATGAACAAGAATGATATCTTTCTACAACTGAGGACAATCTTCTTTATTTGTTAATGTCAATATTAGCCAAAAACATCTTCACAGAGAAATCCGCAATTCTGATTAGTCATTATTTAGACTCTCCCTCACTGGGTAATGTTAAAACATAGAAATAACTGACACAGTTCTATATGCCATTTAATTGCTCATATTTGATCTCCTAATTTTCACTTTTTTCCTGTATTCCTTCTTGCTGTTCACAGTCAAGGTAAGATACATTAATGTTGCCATACCAGGAACTTTGGATTTCCTTTTTCCTGTGCCTAGTACATTTTGCCTCCAAATATGTGTGTGGCCTGCTCCTTTACTTTATTTCTATCTCTGCTAAAATTTCAATTATTCCAAATGATCTTATTCTAAAATATAGTGGGGGTATGGTGCCACCAGCAGGTCAATATGTAACTGTGAGGTGAGTGCATCAGCAGCCTGATGGTGCCTTTAGACTTCTAGAAACCCCAAAATTGCTGCTATGCCTTTGGCCAGACCTCAACAGCTTGGGGCCAAGTTTGCCAAGAAAGTAAACAGCCAAAAGTTAGTTATGTGGGAGATACACCCACAAACCACCTCCGGCTCAACTATATAATTGGAGGCATGGCCTCTTTTGTTCTTGATCAAACTGCTTGACGACCATGATCCCAGAGACACAGAGGCAGATCTCAGAACCCAGCAGCTTTTGAAAGAGATGTGTCTAGTCCCCGAACGGGTTGCTGTTGCTGACCACACCAAGGGGGAAAGGGTGCTGTCCCTCCGCCAGCTCCAGGTTGGCAGCTCAGTGGCTGCCATCCTCCAGAGGCCATTGGACAGTCAGGTTTGGGCCCGCAGTGATGAGACACATGGGGCCTCAAGGGATGGGGGTGGAGCCGGCCCTTTCCTCCCCACCCCAATGACTCGCCACCCATAAAGGGCTTCTCTGGCTTCTGATCAAGCTGCTTGACAGCCATGATCCAAGAGACTCAGAAACAAATCTTGGAACCCAGTGGCTTTTGGCAGAAATGCGTCTGGTCCCTATAGTAAATTACCAGCTCTGGGCCACCCCAGGTGGGAATACATTTCGTGCCTTGGCCTGTTTCCTCTGGCGGCTCTGTGGCTGGCATCCTCCAGAGGCCATAGAACAGTCAGGCTTAGGCCCATAGTGATGAGACATGCGGGACCTTATGGGATGGGTGTGGAGCCGGCCCTTTCCTACCTGCCCCAATGAGACCTTGGGTCCCTGTCCACAAATGATCTCTCTGGCTCCTGATCAATCTGCTTAGCAACCTTGATCCCAGAGACTCAGGAAAAAATCTTGGAACCCAGAAGGTTTGGGCAGAAATCCCTCCAGATTTAATTGTCAAAATTTTGGGATTCCAAAATTGCACGGTCACTACTGAAGCCACATGACATCATGTTATTCATAACCAGCTATAGAAAACAAATTGTTATGTTACCTTTTCAGCAGATCTGAGTGTTAGGGTAAAATTCCAAATAATGGTGGGTCTGCTGTCAAAATATTGAATGTAATCAAAGTAGAGAGAGAGAGTAATATGGAAATCATCTGCCCACAGGTAAGGGGAAGGTGTGTGATGGGGGATACACTGGGTTTTTGCTGGTGGAAAATGGGTGCTGTTGAAGGATTGGGTGTTTCATCATTGTATGACTGAGACTTAAACCCGAAAGCTTTGTAAGTGCTCTCACTGATATTCAATAAATAAATTTATAAAAAAAGAAAAAGATAATGTGGAGTTCATCCCCAATTCAATCAGCCTAATCTATGGCTGAATAATTAGCAATTCTCCTACATTAAGAAAAATAAAATATAGAAACTGATCTCCTGTATGATTTTAATACTTAGACTTACTGCTACCTGACATTCTGAATTGGTTTGTTTTTGTTTGCCTTCTCCCAACAGAAGTAACTCCAATACATCAGGTAGCAATGCAGCACGGTAGCATTGTCCTCCCATTGTTCATGGATTTGCTCAAGCGGGCACGAGTAAGATTTCCATTGTGGGTGCTGTTACTGTTTTTGGCATATTGAATCCACGGGGAGCTTGCTAGGCTCTGCTGTTCGGGCGGAATACTCTCGGTAGCTTGCCGGACTCTTCAAGAGGGATGGAGGAATCAAACTTGGGTCGGCCACATTCAGGGCAAATGCCCTAACTGCTGTGCTATTGCTCCAACTGTAAGATATTTTAGGCATTCAAAAAAAATTTATTTTCTTTGTCTGACAGAAAATCTCTTACCAGTGGCCTCTAGGGTGGCATGCTCAGGAAACAGACCCCGGGACCTGCAAGAACAACAGCCAAGGTGCCTCCCAGCATCCGGGCCATATAACACACTCTCTACCCATTCTCCATAATTATCACACCACATTTGATGGGTTTCAGATAGTAGGCAACAAATCATAGAGGGAAATATATATATATATATAAACATATGACATATTTTCAGATATATATTTACCAAAGCTCATATTACTCAAACCTTAACAACATATTAATGATATCCTGGAGATGACTCTGTTGCTAAGGTTCCTGCCTTGCTAGCATCAGGTGAAGAGTTCAAACTCAGGCTGGGGCTTCAAGCCCAAGTTCTCCCAGGGCTGGAGCGATAGCAAAGCAGTAGGACATTTGCCTTGTGCGCAGCCAGCCCAGTTGATCCAGGTTCGATTCCTCCACCCCTCTCGGAGAGCCTGGCAAGCTACTGAGAGTATATTCAATATGCCAAACACAGTAACAACAAGTCTCAGTATGGAGATAAGTCTCAAAATGGAGACGTTAGTGGGCCCACTCGAGCAAATCGATGAACAACGAGAGGACGGTGTTTGTTTTTGTTTAGTGATATCCTACAGAATGTCTTAATGGCTCCTGCCAAAAAAGAACAATCTTCACGCTGTTTCCTATATGAACACTTTTTTGTAAGCATGTTCAGCAGTTCTTCATAACAGACAATACAAAAAATATTCTGTTTGTTTTGGGATAGGATTCGGTGCTTGGGATGGAAACATCCCAAGTTGGGTGGTGGGAAGGTGTAATGGTGGTGGGATTGGTGTTGAATATTCAATGTAATCAAATATTGTGAACTGACTTATAAATTAAAAAGTTAAAAAAGAAATAAATAAAATGTATAAACAAGTTGAAAAAAAAGACAGATCAATAGATCAATCTCCATATATGTACACAAACAACAGAATATTATGTAGTCGTAGAAAAACTGAAATCTTGAAGACCATTGCAAACTGGAAGGAACTATAAGGCATCATATTAATAAAGTAAGTCAGAGGGAGAAGGGAAAACACTGGATGATTTCATTCACTCACCTGTGGTATAAAGCAAAAAAAAATGCAAGAGGATAAACTGTATCAAATGATAAGAAGAACACTGGCCCTGTATTACAGAAATGAGAATACCAAATAAGATGATGACTCGGTAGTGGTGAATTCATGTGGTATATTAGAGGGACTTCAGATGTCAAAGCAGGTCCAAATTTATAGTCTCAATACGATAGCAAGATTTTTTAAGCAACTTCTATTCTTTTTAAAAGCTTATAGACTATCCATCCCTCGGCTTTTTCACTGAAGTTCTTTCTACAACTTCAACAAAATACCCTCATGTATGGGTGACTTATAGAGGTAAGCAATATAAATCAATTCTTCTGGTTTGCTTTTTTTTATTTAATCTTGCATCCGTTAATCTGGATGATTAATAGTTATGAAAAAAACAAAATCAGAGTAGTTTGCTATAACAAGTTATTGTCACCAATACATATTTTGCATATGAGGCATTATTGAAACAACAATCACCCTTGTGACAATATTTAGAAATAGAGGAGAACAGCAGAAGCAATTATCAAAATGTTACCTATTAGGTTATGTTAGTAAATAAGAGTTAATGATTATTATTATTTTGTAATATAAACAAAAGTGTCTAATCTACATACACTTCATTTAATTCTGAAAAAGCAAAAAGGTATGCAAGTAGCTGAGTATCATAAGCATGTAATCAGTCATTCAACTTTATATATACAGCCAACAAGTGTCATTTATTCTCAAACATTTGTTTGATTCTTTTTTTTTCTTTATTTTATTTTTCCACTTTTATATTTTTTTATTAGTGAAACACCATGAGGTACAGTTGTAGATTTACAAATTGTTGTGCTTGGGTTTCGATTATACAATGATCAAGTACCCATCCCTCCAGCAGTGCCCATTTTCCACCACCATGGATCCCAGTATCGCTCCCACACCCATCCCCCCCATCCCACCCTGCCTCCATGGCAGGGCATTTCCTTTTGTTCTCTCTCTCCTTTTGGGTGTTGTGGTCTGCATTTGTTTGATTCTTAACCTTTAATTTCCCAACGTTTTGAATCATTTTTCAACAATTACATTGAATGTCTAGATGAATCATAATTTATGAAACATGACTTTCTATATGACCTTTAGTCAAAGTTGTTGCAAATCAGTAATACGTCTCACTTTGACAATACTTTTAATGACTTTTTCAGAAAAATAAATATTATGTCTTCTTGATATGCTTAGATCTTTCTGACTTTATGTTTACCAGTCCTCAATTTTTATCATTCCTGAAGCTTTTCATAGCTTTCTTGAAAAAATTTATACCAGTATTTTTTATAAATATTACTCTTAAACATTTTATGTAGCACCATTAATTTCTACTAAAATATTCATATAGATTAAATGATCACTTTGTACTATAATATTATTTGTGTTAGGGTACCTGTTTCCAGTAGTGCCCTAGTAAAATGTGCTACTACTGATGATACACAACTGTGAAATTTTAAATTTTCAATTTACATCCTTGAGGGCGGTCTAGGAAATATTTTAATAAACCATACCTAAATAATGCCAATTCTCTCCCACACTAGTTATTCGGGCTGCAGCGATAACACAGCAGGTAGGGCGTTTGCCTTGCACACAGCCCACATGGCTAACCCGAGTTCAATTCCTCCATTCCCTCTCGGAGAGCCCCGGCAAGCTACTGAGAGTATCTCACCTGCATGAAAAGCTTACCAAGCTACCCGTGATGTATTCAATATGCTAAACACAGTAACAACCAGTCTCATGATGGAGATGTTACTTGGCCTGCTTGAGAAAATTGATGAACAATGGGAGGACAGTGATACAGTGCTACTAATTATTCATCTGTGATTATGCAGTATAGTATGCTTTCTTATGCCTGATAAATCTGAAACTTCCATAAGCCCACTATGTTTAAATTACTCAACTTTTTACTCTATTACCTACATCATTGCCACCACCACAATCATCATCCTATGATACCAATATGCACTGAATAGGCTCTTCACACTTATTGATGTTACTCCCTTTATATCTCATCAGGATGGCTAGTACTTCTAAACCTAATCTTAAAGCCTCCTATGATCACACAGTACCCAAATACCAATACATTCACTTGATGTAAAAATCATATAAAAATCATCTTAAAATAAATGTGTGGAATGCACTTCACTGAAAAATTTAAATTATATGCAGATATCGGACCCAAAGAACTCAGTAAACATTTTCTTAACATGTCTGTATAGTCAACTATCATTCTGTCACTTAGCAATAAACATTCGCATAGAATCCAAAGCAACAATGCATATCGTAGCACTGTAGCACTGCCCTCCCATTGTTCATCGATTTGCTCAAACGGGCACCAGCAACGTCTCCGTGTGAGACTTGTTGTTACTGTTTTTGGCATATCAAATAAGCCACAGGGAGCTTGCCAGGCTCTGCCGTGTGGGCAGATACTCTCGGTAGCTTGCTGGGCTCTCCGAGAGGGTTGGAGAAATCAACACAGGTCAGCTGCATGCAAGGCAAATGCCCTACCTGTTGTATTATCACTCCAGCCCAATGCATATAGTATCACTGCATCACTGTCATCCCATTAATCGGCAAATTACTCAAGTGAGCGCCAGTAACGTCTCTATTCCTCCCAGCCCTGATATTTTACTAGCCTCTTCTTAACTTGTCTTTTCCCAACAATTGGAGGGTCTTTTAGGGTCAGGGGAATGATACCTATTGTCGTTACTGTATTTGGCATACGAATATGCCACAGGGAGCTTGCCAGGCTCTGCCTGTGTGGGCGGGATACTCTCAGTAGCTTGCCGGGCTCTCCGAGGGACATAAACAGGTAGTAAGTGTCTTATAATGTGTCTGGAAAGTGGCCTGGAGCATGGCTGTGGTTGGGCAGTGGAGGTCGGGTGCGGGGCTGGGTCCCTTGGGGTGGGGGAGGCCTCTCATCAGCCCTATAGCCTGGGGCGGAGTCCAGTGGCATGGTTGTGTGACCTCCTTTTATACTCCCGTCCTGGAGTATATATGGATATAGTAGAATGTTAAAATTCTCTTAGAGTATCTTTCTGGAACAATAAGTATTTAAGAATGAGTTGTCCTAAAATATGTTATAAGATTGATTGGGGAGATTTGAGGGTCATATTCAACAATTAGAAGTAAGGGGTCAGTTCTTGACTCTGTGTTAAGTATCACTCCTGCCTTTGTTCAAAGGACCTTGGGACCAGGGACCATATGTGAACTCCTGCATGGAAACTTTGTGCTTCAGCCCACTTAGCTATCTATCCAGGGTGTAATAAGGTTTTTAATTATTTATACTTCATGCTTGTTCTTTTTTAGTTTACACTGATCAGTAAAATTACATTAAAGATTTCATGATATAAATAAAATTTCTAATTTAAAAAAGTTTCAAATTAAGGTTTTGTAGATTTTTTAAAGGATAGAAACAGGAAAAATTAAGTGGTGCAGAAACTTCTATATATAGCTTTGTGAAAACAGTTATTTCTAATTTGACCTTGCCCAGACCTTTACAACGTGTTTCAACTTTTCACATCTAAGCTGGAAATTGTTGTCATCAGTCACTGTGGCTTTGTTTGACTTGCTTTGGGGGCAATAAGATGCTGAATTTGTTGGTTGAATAGGCTTTATTCTTTGAATCTAAGACTCATAAATGAGTCAAAATGTTTAAATGATCTGTGTATTTTATTTTTTAAGTTTTTTTTTTAAATTAAGGTGCTGTAACTCACAGCACTGTAAGTGCAATTCACAGCTGAGTTGCAGACATACAATATTCCCGCACCAATCCCTCCACTGGTGTCAATTCCCTCCACCGGCATAACCAGGTTCCCTCCCACCTCCCAGCCTGCTTAATTGATAGGCATATTTGAAAGTTCTGTTGGCTCTCATGCTTTCATCGGACCCCTTATTCACTACTTCTTTTTTTATCCTCAATTTCTTTCCTTCACTTTACTTCTCCTTCCTATGCCCAAGGCTCAAGATATCCTCCCCTTTGATACCTTAAATTTTCTTGTCCTTCTATTATCTTTTAAAATGTTTTATATTTTACCAATTCATTTGGGGTATTGTGCTTTTAAATGGAGGAATTGGAGGGAATTTTAAAATAAAATTAAAAATAATAAAATTCTAGGCTGACATGTATTTACTGAACATAAAAACATCAATGTCACAGGAAGAGTGGAAAGTTATCTATATCTCTATTTTTATAAACTTTGATATTTTTTCCAGTGTATAAGAATATATTGAAACTGAATAGCTCTTGACTTTAAATTGTAACTAATCACAGAAGTGGCTGGCTTTTAAGGTTTGCTTATTTGGATGCATTTTGTTCTCCTTAGTTTGTTTCTCTGAATTATACTATTAAAAACACCACCTACAATATTTATGAGCACAACAGCTCCTCCTTTTCTACAGAAAAAGTGTCTGTATGCCTAATATATTTTATCTCTCTTTCAGGTGCACAGATCTTAAAGTAGCATTTCTTTAAATAGGTAAGCAAACCAAGTGACTAAGAAATGACATCATAGTACTATTAATAATTCCATTCCCCAGTTATTTTTAGTAAATTAGAAAGAAGGTGATTTGTTTTTTTTTGTTCATCAAATACTTTTTAAAATAGATGAAATGCTCTTTCAAAAAGGAAAAAATAATTTATTTTATTCTTCAGAAAGAAAAGTACAATTAAAAAGTCTTAATAACACACATTTAATTATGGGTTCCAGAGATTTTCTTCAGCACACTTTCATGAAAGCTAAATCTTGACTTTAAAAATTAATGGTCTATAAATGACATTTGTCCTCTGGTGATAATATATTAGAAATACATACCCATTTTCTATATTGCAAACACAGAAGCTGGAAGTGGTCACAGGAAGATGGATGTTGAATAATTGTGTAAAGTACTAAAAAACAAATTTTCCTTAAAAAAATGCTATTTCTGGGATGGAGCGATAGCACAGCGGGTAGGGCATTTGCCTTGCGTGCGGCCGACCCAGGTTCAATTCCCAGCATCACATATGGTCCCCTGAGCACCGCCAAGAGTAATTCCTGAGTGCAGAGCCAGGAGTAACCCCTGTGTATAGCCGGGTGTGACCCAAAAAGCAAAAAAAAAAAGAGAGAGAAAAATGCTATTGCAGATAGTCCAAAAGAACAGGATTTAAAGAATGGACAGAAAATCAACTTGTTTATACTGTCACTTGATTATTATTTAATCAAGTAGTTATTAAATGTCTAGTATATTCCAAGTATCTTACTAAATTCTTTAACTATTAAAATAAAAAGTGTCCATAATTATGTAAATGAAAGTTTATGCAAAACAACAAATTCAATATCTAATCTTTATGGGATGAGACAATTTTCTCAAGGAAAATACATCTAAATTTTAATTTAAAAGATGCACTAGTAAATAAAATATCTTGGATTTATAGAGATTCTTACAAACATTGAGAAAATTATCTAGTACCAGTGATTTTTGAAGTTTTATAAAACTAAGGTAAGCCCTGTATAAAATTAATTTTATAAAATTTTGGAAATTTTTAATTTTTATGCTAACAATTTTAGATATCTAGTTTTTTAAAACTGGCGATATTTGAAAATCCTTGCATACAATGTATTATTTAAGGTGGAAACATTAAATTTGACCAGACTTGGAGAATAGGCCAAGTTACCCCACCAAGCCTTCCACAGCATATCAAACTTCACCAGTACTCTCTGTCCATCATTTCCAGAACTAAGATTGTCAAATTATGTGCATAGACCCCAATCACTACATCAAACCACAGGAAGGAGGATGTGAGAGAAATAGTCTAGCGCCAAAGGTGTAATTTTATTGATTTAATAAGATTCAGCAAACTCCCAGGTTTGTTTTTGTTTGTTTTGTTTGGTTTGGAGAGATGTGGTGATAAAGGAACAGGCCCTACAAACAATTTTAAAAGTTTTTATAATCCTAAAATTCCCAGAATTGCCAAGGCTTTAAATTATATTATACACATATAATAATTAAATCTGCATGATATTGTAGTGAATATAATTTCTCAGTTCACTGTTCCTGTCACTGCCATCATGTTGTTTGTCAATTTACTTGAGTGGGTGCCAGTAATGTCTCTGTTCATCCGAGCCCTGAGATTTTAGCAGCCTCTTCTTATTTGTCTTTCCCAGCGATTTGAGGCTCTTTCAGGGTTAGCGGAATGAGACCTGTTATAGTTACTGGTTTGGGCATATCGAATAAGCCACAGGGAGCTTGCCTGGCTCTGACCATGCAGTCTGGATGCTCTCGGTAGCTTGCTGGGCTCTCCAAGATATATACATATATATATATGTATATATATATACAGATATATACATATATATATTTCTCAATGATTTTTTGCCTAGTGTCTGAACTCCATCAAACTTGGTGTGGTGGTAATTATAGAAAATGGGTAGGAAATGTCTTATGATGTGTCTGGAAAGCGGCCTGGAGCATGGCAGCAGTTGGGTAGTGAACGTCGGTTGCCAGGGCTGGGTCCCTTGGGATGGGGAAGACTCTCGCCCACCTCCCTCTGGGGCACCATGAGTGAAAACAACCTGGTGTGGAACCCAGGCTCCTGTTTTCACTTGGAATTTCTCAGTTGAGTAAAATAAATTTGTGAAAGCCTAAAAGCTCAACCTGAAAAAAAGTTCACCTTCTATATATGGGGAGTAAAATTATGACAAAGGGGTAAATATTTAAGGTGAAGTAAGGAATGTATCTTCAACAAATGATACTGCTAAAGTTGGCTAGTTTACCGAGATGGCAAAACCTGGCAAGCTACCTGTGATGTACTCGATATGCCAAACACAGGAACAAGTGTCACAATGGAGACATTGCTGGGCCCGCTCGAGCAAACTGATGAACAATCGGAGGACAGTGACAGTGACAGTGATGCAAAAAAAATGGAAAGATAGCACTATTTCACAACATATACAAAAATCAATTCAAAATGAATTAAAATATCAAAATCCAATCCAGTAAAACTATTGAGGATAAAATAGGCGAAATGCTCTGTGATATTGACCTTAGAAGAGTCTTCAAAAAGACTACTCCACTGGCAAAGAAAATAAAAGCAGGCATATACAAATGGTTCATGTTAAATTTAAAAGCTTCTGTACAGTAAACAGTGCCTAAGATACTCTAATGAATGAGAGAAAATGGTTGCTCATCATATATAGGGCAAAGGGCTAATTTCAAAAGTACATAAAGTGGTCATAAAACACTATAACAGATAAAAGAAGCAGTCCCATTTAAAAAGGTGCATTGAGGTGCTTAATAAACATTTCCTTAAAGAACACATAATGATAGCTAACAATCATATTAAAAAGTACTCATCAGCACTTATTAGACAAAAAACGATAATGCAATATCCATATCACACAGGTGAGAATGCCAACCATCATGAATAATGGAAAGAACCATTGTAGATGAGGATACAGGGAGAAAGGAAACCTCATTCATTATTTTCTGAGTAATTGCCACACGTAAGACTTTATCTGTTCCAGACTTTATGTAAAATAGTGTGGAGATTCTATAGAAAATTACAAATAGAAATTGCATGTGACCCAGAAATACTCCTATTGGGAATCTACTCCCAAATCACCAATACATTAATTTTCAAGGGTATTACCACAATATTTATGACAGAACCATTCACAACTATCAAAGTCTGAAAACAACCAAAATACCCAACAATGGAATATTATGAAATATGTAGTGGAGTGTGAAGACACAACACAAGGGGATTTGTAATCCAATGGAAACAAACACTGGTATATCCTAACAGAATAGCCATTTGAGGTTGCAAAGTGGTGGAAAGGGGATCTAGAAACAGTGATGGAGGGTTTTTGGCACTAAGGTGGCTTGAATGGTGAAGTAACACTGAATGTTTAAAACAATAATATGAAGGGTCAGAGTGAAAGTACCCAGGTAAGTCATTTTCCTTGCATAAGGCTAATGCACCAAATATGGTCCACCCAGATCCAGGAGAAAGCCCTGTGCACAACTTGACAACATCCCACGATAAACAAAAATCTATGTAAAACTGTGGTAAAATTTGTTACTTCAATAAAAAAGTGCTATAAACAGAATAGTAAAAACAATGAAAATACAAATTAAAGTACCTTTTAAAATTATTTGGAACAACTTTCCCTTTCTATAGCATGTACAAGCATGTTTGGGCATGAACAAACAAACATACATGCATACACAGCTTTATGGCCTCAGACTTCATAAAGCACAAAGTCATATTCGCTTTCCTCCTCCCCACCCAGTTGCAATAGTTTTAAAGAAAGCATACTGATGACAACAAAGATATACCCGCAAATACAGTAACTATGAATTATTTAAAAACTATAGTAAATAAGTTTAAACAAGTGAACTTGTTTTGTTTTTTCAGACTTGGAATTTTTAGTCCTACCTGATTTTGATTGTTGCTTCCATGCTCACATTTTAGACTATGGGACTTGATGGTGGGAAAATTGCAGCTTCACAGGAAAAGAACCTAAGGGAAAAGTTCTACATATCAGATATCACACAGTCACACTTTATGTAACAGTTACACCAGCAGAACTCTTTTAGGGAAGAATTTACAAAATATTAAAAAAATATATCCATTATATTGAAATATAAATTTCCTGATAAAAGTGAGTTTTAAGATGTTATTTACAAACATATATGATAAGAGCATTTACTTGGAAAATTCTCCTTGAAGTCATCCTGTTCTTTTAAAATGTATTTATAATTGAAGGGCCAGAGAGAGAGAGTAGAGGCATAAGGTGCTTGCTTTGTAATTGGTTGAATCAGGTTCAATCCCCAGCATTGTATATGGTTCTCTAATCCTGCCAGGTGTTATCCCTGAGCACAGAACTAGGAGTAAATCCTGATTATAAATGGACATGGCCAAAATATATACATATGTACACATATATACATATATTGTATAAGCACAGCGGATAGGGCATTTGCCTTGCACGCAGCCAACATGGCCGACCTGAGTTCGATTCCTCCACCCCTCTCGGAGAGCCCTGCAAGCTACCGAGAGTATTAGATATGCCAGACACAGTAACAACAAAGTCTCCAATGGAGACGTTACTGGGCCCGCTCGAGCAAATCGATGATCAACGGGAGGGCCTTTACTTACTTTTACTTTTATAAACACATATATGTGTATGTATGTATGTATTTGTAGTATACTGTGCACCAGAGTCCTGGATGCTTGCCACGTGTGGTTCTGTAAACTTTATAAGAATATAAAAGTAGATGTTGGAAATAAATATTGACATTTCCATTCAATGGATGAGAAAAAATGGGCACTTGAAATTTAGCTATTTGTGTAAATTCATAAGTGAATTGACCAGGATTTAATCTTCAATCCTAGGATATTCTAATTCAAAACCTCAATCCCTTAGGCACTTCATTCCATTTCCTAGAAGACCCCTATTTATTTTGATTTTTGATTTTAGAAATCAAGTGCACTGGAATTGTAAACTAGTCACTGTACTCAAAAGTTACTTAATCTCCCTCTAAATGATGTTATCAATATAAAATAAATGCAAGTTACATCATTGATTCCCTTAAGAGACATTTCTTTTGTCATTGGGTGAAGCGGGAATCTCTTGTTTCTGTCAGATTTATTTGATTTTGCTCTTTTTGCCTCCTAAATGAATATAAATATTACTACACTTTCACTAACTCTGACCTTGCTCTTTTATTATTATATCTGAATATTTCCCTTTTTATGTGATGATAATAAAAGTCAAAACTATACCTCAATCTACTACCATGTAATTTTATCTACTAATTTTAGTTACTCGAACACCAATTAGGCTTACTAGGCATAAAACTTTATGCCATTCTTTTTCCTCTAGAGAATACTTTAATGGATAATAGTGCAAAAATATTGTTACTTTTCTACAAAATTACTTACTCTTTTCTTAGTTTAAAAACAATCACATATTCAAAGAAAATCACTATATTATAACTTAAACATGAGTCAGGTTAGTCATAAATTATCATCATTTTTTCACAAAACAAATGCACACTTGTTAAACTTAATACACACATCACTTCCTACAATCACTTTGCTTGGATAATGCTAATGTTTTAGATCATTTGAACCTCCCCTCCAAACTGTTCTTTGTGCCTATTGTAAATAAACTTATTTGATATCAGCTGACTTTCAAAATTTCTATTGAGCAGCACTGTTTTGAAGACTTTGCAAAGTTTTAGGAAAATTATATCTAAAGATTCCCTATTCTGAAAAGTGAAGTGACATCCTTGTGATGGTCAAGAATTTATTTCTGGGACTAGTAACTCTACATGCTGTTGACCCAATTAGATCCCCGGCACTAGAGGGTCTCTGAGTATTGTAAGTTGCAATCTAAGGGCCCCCATCACCTAAAGGTCATCAGGGCAATTCCCAAAATAGCACAGAGGAGCAGTATTGATCTGCCAGCCTATTTACAAAGAATCACCAGGAATGACTTTGTGAGCACTGCTTGGGAGAGAACTATATCTTTCAAAAAAATAGTTATTTTTATTCTGTCTTACCAACTTCCATGATTCCCTGGAGTTTCACATATAACTTATGAGAAAGTCAGTCAATTCTCTGAGCTAAACTGACTCCTATCCAATAACTAAATTTGTTTAATTTAAAATTTAAGCAGACACATCACTTGAGGTCATTCTCATCATTCATTGCCTACATTGCTATTCAATTTCAATTAGTTCCTTTGAATTTAGTCAGGAGGGCCAGAGAGATAGTACAGTGGGTGGGATTAAGAGGTGACCTTGGGTTTTATTTCCTACACTATAGGTCCCATGAGCACCACCATAAGTGATCTCTGAGCACAAAGCCAGAAACAAGCTCTGAGAACTTTTGAAAAGTGCCAGCCATGCTCCCCATAAAACACTCAGAAGTTGTAATGGTCAGTGGTAATTCTAAGTAAAAATGCAGAATAATATTTAAAAACAGAATATATTAATTTAAAAATCGAGTAACACAAACCTGTGGGCTCACAAAGAAATAAACTTTTTAATCATTATCAGAGATAAACCAGAGATATACTAAAAATAGCGTTAATAATGGCATTTACCATCAGCACTAGTAAGTACAAATCGTGCCCATATTTTCCACTACAATAGAATTGTTCATTAAAAGGCCTGAATAATGATTCTGTTTGATAAATCAGAAACTTTCAAACTAATTCTGCAGCTCTAGGTTTTTGTTATGTGCTAAAATTTTATTCCAGAGTGAAAGTACACTGCTACAATTAAAATAAATATATTAAAACTCTGTTAGAGGGCTTACTCTTGGTTACATTAAGCAATTTAAGAATACTTTTAAAATTATGTACCTATAAAAATATTTATACTTGTTACGGCATTATAAATTTATAATGTTGCTAAAAAGTCAACAAATGTATTTAAATTAATTCTTATAATAATGGTTATTATAACCATAAATACTTATTCTGAGATTACTTTTAATAAAGGGAAATTATTCATTGGCATATAAATATTTAGAATCAACTTAAAAGAACTTGTGTGTAAAGTAATATATTTACTAATAAATGCATATATTTCATGTGACTATAAATATAATTTTTCAGAAATATTTATAAATTGGAAAAGCTAGTCAAAAAGTGTTCAAAGAAAGCAATACATTTTTGGTCCTGAACCAAAAATAATAAATGGTTGATATTGATAATTTAGAGCAATTTAGTGACATTGCATTAGTTTGGTTTTAGAACTGGTAAGATTCTAAAATCAAAAGTTCTAAACTCAAGGGGTTTACAAGGATTCCCTGGGAAATCTCTTTTAAAAAGGTTGTTTCATGACTTTCTTCTGAATTCTTGCAGATTTCTGATCATCATTGGCAATTTTTGGCTTTTAGAAGCTTCACATATACTTCGACTTTATTTCTAGGTACTATTTTTCCTGTTTTCACGTATGTTGCATTCAATTTTTTCTTTTCCGTATGAGAATTTCAATTGTGTAGGATTATTGCGCAACCTAGTTACTTCATCTCAAATAATTTTATCAGCAACAATCTTATTTTTCCAAAAAATGTTACATTCTCTGGTGCTGAGGATTAAAATACCAATGAAGAGGTCAGAGAGATAGTAGAGCAGGAAGGTGCTTGCCTTGCACATGGCCACTTGGATTCACTCCCGGCACCCCTTATTGTAGCCTATGCTTCACCGGGAATGATACGTGACTGAGAACATAGTTAAGAATATGCCCTTAGGAAGGCCATGTTTAACCCAAAACACAAAAATAAATAAATAAATAAATAAATACAACATATGAAGTAATCTGGGAGGAGAAAACAGTTCCAACACATAACAAACACTCTGCATCTCAATACATCTAAAAGCTTTAATATTTCAGGGGGTATGGTGCCGCCTGCAGGTCAATCTGTACCTGTGAAGTGAGTGCATCAGCAGCCTGATGGCACCGTCAGACTTTCAGATACCCCAAAATTGCTGCTGTGCCTTTGGCCAGACCCCAAAAACCTGGGGCAAAGTTTACCAAGAAAGTAAACGGCCAAAAGTTAGGTATGTGAGAGACACACCCACAAACCACCTCCATCTCAGCTACATAATTGGAGGCATGGCCTCTCCGGTTCCTGATCGAACTGCTTAACGGCCATGATCCCAGAGACTCAGAAAGGAATCTCGGAACCCAAAGGTTTTTGGCAGAAATGTGTCTTATTCCTGCAGTAGGTTACTGGTACTGGGCCACTCCAGGTGGGAATAGGTTCCATGCCTTGGCCTGTTCCCCTTGGCAACCTGCTGACCACCATCCTTCAGAGGACACTGAACAGTCAGGTTTGGGACTGCAGTGATGAGATACGGAGGACCTCACCATATGGGGGTGGAACCGGCCCTTTCCCCCCCATCCCAGCGAGACCCCGAGTCGCTGCCTACAAATGGCCTCTCTGGCTCCTGATCAAGCTAATTAATGACCATGATCTCAGAGACTGAGAAACAAATCTCAAAACCCAGCAGCTTTTGGCAGAAATGCGTCTGGACAGCGTACAAGCTGGCCGCTGCCTCAGAGCTTATTGGAAAGCCAGGTATGAGCCGGCTGTGACGGGGCAACTGCAGTCTCATGGGAAGAGGGGAGGTACCAGCTCGTCCTTCATGCCATACCAAGGTCACAAGTTGCCCCTCACAAGCAGCTCTCCAGCACGGCCATGGTTCCAGAGGCAAAAGGACTTAGTCCAGAGCTCGGCAGCTTGCGGCAGAAAAGTGAATGGATCATGCATTTAACTATGGTGTCATGCCTCCCCGAGAGGGAAAGGGTGTTGCTCCCTTCTGCCATTTTCTCCATTGGCAGCAAGGTGGCCGCCGCCTGAGAGCTTATTGGAAAGCCAGGTTTGAGCCAGCAGTGACGGGGCAACTGCAGTCTCATGGGAAGGGGGAGCGGTTCTGGCTTGTCCTTCACACCCTACTGAGGTCACAATTTGCCCCCCACAAATGGCTCTCCGGCACGATCATGGCTCTAGAGGCAAAGGGGCTTAATCCAAAGCCTGGCAGCTTGAGGCAGAAAACTGAATGGACCATGCATTAAACTACGGCACCATGCCTACCTGGGAGGGAAAGGGTGTTGCTCCCTTCTGCCTTCTGCCTCACAGGCATTGGGAGGGGTGGGGGGGTATATTGGGGTTCTTGTGGTAAAAATGAGTACTGGTGAAGAGAGAGGTGTTTGATCATTGTATGACAGAGATCTAAACCTGAAAGCTTATTAACTTCTCTCACAGTGATTCAATAAATAAATATAAGAAGAAAAATAAATAAATAAATAAAATTATGAAAGAAAAAGTAAGGTGGAGTTTATCCCCAATTCAATCAGCTAATCAGTGGCTGAATAAATAGCAGTACTCCTACATAAAAAAGAAAAGTTTTAATATTTCAAAACCTGAATGTTAAACTCAGCCAAATTTTGATTGAGTTAATTAAATATCCCAAATAAATTGAAATTAGAGGTGATATATTCACTGTCACTGTCACTGTCCTTCCGTTGTTCATTGATTTGCTCTAGTGCGCCCAGTAACGTCTGCATTTTGAGACTTGTTATTGTGTTTGGTACATCGAATACGTCACGAGTAGCTTGCCAGACTTTGCCGTGTGGGAGAGATACTCTCAGTAGCTTGCCAGACTCTCCAAGAGGGGCAGAGGAATTTAACCTGAATCCATTGGGTCTGCTGCATGCAAGGCAAACGTCCTACCGCTGTGCTATAAAATCAAAACAAACAAAAACAAACACTGTCCTCCGATGTTCATCGATTTGCTCGAGCAGGCCCAATAAGGTCTCCATTTTGAGACTTGTACTGTGTTTGGCATGTTGAATATGTCTAATCAAATTATTTAAAAATAGCCATTTAGGGACTGCTATTAAAGCTGCCTACATGTGATAAATGGCTTAAAAATGTGAAAAAAAATCATACTAAGCCATCAAAACAAGGAATTGGCAGTTAATTGTTAAAATTTCCAGTGTACTCTCTAACAGTTATGTAAAGCTAGAAAACTGAATGATTGCAGTAAACTATCGAACATGTTCCCAGTCTCCAGGGAGAGATCCTTATTTAGAGAAAGAAAACTCACAAAAACAGAACTGATGATACTTAAATCAAAAGCAGCCACAGAGGAGCAAGGGGAATAGACTTGGAACAGCAGGAACACAAATTCAGTACATTCAGTATTTGAGGAGAATGTGTTATTCTCTTGAAAACCATCTACACACATAAAAACACACACAATACGAGTTGCAGTAGCCAGTGTGCACAGGGGAGCAACTCTACATGCCACAGAGCAGTCCGGTGAACATTTTTGCTTTGAAGGGATGTGGAAAGCAAAGGTTGTTTTTGCTAACTTAAGGATAATACACAGTGGTTTCAAAGGGGTTTATATAACTCCTGCTATTCTAACACCTAACCACAAGGGAGTGTGAACTCATGGTTAACAATAGAAGCTGAAGTGTAGTTTAGGTAAAGAAACCTCATGAATAAATAAATACTTCTCAAGGTTTCTACATATAAAGTGGATGTGTCTATTTTTAAATATTGCACATATAATCTTGTGCCTTGGGCTGGAGCGATAGCACAGCTGTAGGGCGTTTGCCTTGCAAGTGGCCAACATGGCCAACCCAAGTTTGATTCCTCCGCCCCTCTTGGAGAGCCCAGCAAGCTACCGAGAGTGTCTAGCCCGCACGGCAAAGCCTGGCAAGCTACCCTTGACGTATTCAATATGCCAAACACAGTAACAATTGTCACAATGGAGACGTTACTGGGCTCGCTCATGCAAATCGATAAACAATGGGAGGACAGTGACAGTGACAGTCTTGTGCCTTAAATACATAAATTCTTCAATTCTAGGAATACTCCGTTAACCAACATAGCAAACCAAGACCTTCATCCTTGTTAAAACAGTTCTAATATTCTTTAGTAGGTTTTGTTTTTTAATATGCACAGATAAATTTTGATCTTTTCTTTCAGATAAAAACAGTGTTGACATGTGCACATAACTTTAATACATTATGCAGACAGTTATATTTTTATAAAATTATTTAGGAAGATTTCAATATGCCCTTCACTCAGTTTCCCTTAACACCAATCAATGTATTATATAACTAGGGTATATTATCAAATTAAGAGATTAACATCTATATATTCACATTAACTAAACTCATATTTTACTTAGATTTCGCTAATTTTTACAAGAATGTCTTTTCTGATTTATAACCTAACCCTAAATCCATAAACATACGGTACATATTATTTTTAAAAATTGGTGTTACTGGGCCAGAGTAATAGTATTGGTTGATTTGATGCTTGTCTTGCATGCGGCCATGGGTTCTCTCCACAGTACCCGTATGAGCCCCACCAGAAGTAATCCCTGAGCACACAGGAAATGGACCCACTCTGCTCTCTCCCAAAGAGAAATTCATGACTTCAGTTTGGAACTTATCATTCCCACTTTTTCCATATAAAATCATGTGTGTTTCCATGTCCCTAGTAGCCCATAAGTGTAAAATATTTTTAATGTTGTAGGGAAAAAAAGACAATCAAATTGAGAGAAGGTGTTTTAACATATGAATATTAAAAAAACACTTCTAGAAATAGAAGTACTTTTTAAAAATATTCATATGTTAAAACACCTACTCTTCTAGAAATGGACTTGAGCAATAGCACAGCGAGTAGGGTGTTTGCCCTGCATGCGGCCAACCTGGTCGTCCCGGGTTCAATTCCTCTGCCCCTCTCGGAGAGCCCTGCAAGCTACTGAGAGTATCTCAGTTGCATGGCAAAGCCTGGCAAGCTATCTGTGATGTATTTGATATGCCAAACACAGTAACAGTAAGTCTAACAATGGAGACGTTACTGGACCTGCTTTAGCAAATTGATGAACAATGGGACGACAGGATTTCTAGAAATAGCTTGTGTTGTTTTAATGCCAGATGGGACAGATACTTTAGGGTTTCAGACATAGGATGGCCCTGGTTTCCTCCCTTATACCACATGGTTCCCTGAATATTACCGGTACAGCCTTGGAGAACCTACACACTGCCAGTGTTTTCTGAGTAACCTCTGGCACTGCAGGACTTAATGAACACCACATCCTCATGCCTTTCATTGAACCAATGCAACGTAGTCAGGTAATCAGTTTGGAAGGTGCCTTTAGAACTCTTTCACCCAACTTGGGAAACCCTATTATCTGTGCTTCACAAAAATATAAAGCTATTGTATTGCCATTTTCTTTGGACCAAAGATATATATTGGTCAACATATTATGCAGAATTTTTGGGATTTAGTCTTCTGTGATCTTTGTTACAAAGGCCTACAATTATTAAATGGTTAGTTAAATAGTAGAAAACATCATGATTGCTCTAATAATTTAAACAGAAGAAAAATGTATTTGCAAAGATTCTAAAATAATACTAAAGCACTAATATAATAAGCACTTATTTAAAATCAACCATATCATAATACAAAAGAAAATGTAGAAAATTGGTCATTATGTCAAGATGGAGTCTTTAGAAGGGTAGTTTTGAATTATATAGTACATTAAATTTACCTAAACTTTCTACTATTAAGGTGTATTCTCTTTTCTGATAATAGTTTATAAATTCAGTAAATCTAGGACAGCAACTAAGAACCAGGACTCAAACACCTAGCCTAGGTGAATTTGATGCTGATACACTAAAAGTCATACTTTAAAAATCAATAATCTAAAAAAAGAGAAATAATATACACATAAAGAATAAAAATACAAGGTAAGCGTAAATGTAAAACTATTAAAGAAAAGTAATTTGATTAACAAACAAGAGGTAGATGGTTGAGTCAGGAGATCTATATTTAAATCCTGACTGCCCTTTATTATCTCTAAGACCTTGAGGCTGATGATTTTACTTTTTCAAATTTTATTAACTTATCTGGATAGTGGAGAAAGTTGTGATTTCATTTTAGATTATGAGTTTTATAGGAAAAAAGTATATGAGCAACTTAACACATGTAGAGGTCTGATTCTTTCTTTAAAAAATCTTTCCCTAAGCATGTTTGGATTGTTAAAGAAACCACACAATTCAAGGGGGGGCAATCACATATATGTGTGACCAATAAAATACAAAGCCCTATTTATTTATTTGCTTTTTGGGTCACACCCAGAGATGCACAGGTGTTGCTCCTGGCTCATGCACTGAGGAATTACTACTGGCGGTGCTTGGGGAACCATATGGGTGCTGGGAATCGAATCCGGATTGGCAGCATCCTAGGCAAACGCCCTACCTGCTGTGCTATTAATCCAGCCTCCAGAGCCTTATTTAAATAAAGTTGTGAAACTATAAAAATAATAAAAGTAAGTAAAGGCCCTCCCGTTGATCGTCGATTTGCTCGAGCGGGCCCAGTAACGTCTCCATTGGAGACTTTGTTGTTACTGTGTCTGGCATATCGAATACTCTCGGTAGCTTGCCGGGCTCTCCGAGAGGGGCGGAGGAATCGAACTCGGGTCGGCCATGTTGGCCGCGTGTAAGGCGAACGCCCTACCCGCTGTGCTATCGCTCCAGCCATAGCACAGCGGGTAGGGCGTCTGCCTTGCATGCAGCCAACATGGCCGACCCGAGTTCGATTCCTCCGCCCCTCTCGGAGAGCCCGGCAAGCTACCGAGAGTATCTCACCAGCACGGCAGAGCCTGGCAAGCTCCCCATGACGTATTCGATATGCCAGATACAGTAACAACAAAGTCTCCAATGGAGACGTTACTGGGCCCGCTCGAGCAATAAAAATAATACCCATGCAAAAATTATGAGGATAATATCCATGTATATCAGCAAACTATAGGACACAACATGCCTTACATCTCCCCTAGTTTATCCTGTTTCCACCTTCAGATTAAATAAACAGGATTTCATATAGGTCTCTCAGGTCATATTGGTCGGGATGGGCGGTACCTTGATTACCACTGGGTCTGGAGATAATACAGTGGGTGGGCACTTGCCTTGTATGCAGCTAACCTAAGTTTGACCCCTAGCATCCCATATGTTTCCCTAAACCCACCAAGAATAATTCTTGAGCACAGAATCAGTCCTGAGAACTGTTGGGTGTGGTACAAAACAAACAAACAAACAAAGATTCTGAAGATGCAGCTATCTGATAATATATATTTAAAGATGAAAACTGATCAAATAATAGGTCACAAAGATAGTATAGTGGTAAGGAGCCTTGCACAGGTCTGAGCAGTTCGATCCTCAGAAACTCATATGGTCCCAAGTCCTGTTAAGAGTAATCCCAGTGCAGAGGCAGGAGAGTCAGGAGTAAGCCCTGAGTACTGCGGAGTGTCATTAAAGAAGAAAACAAAACATAAAAACAAAAGTAAATGAAATTAGGTAGACAAATTTAAATTAATTTAACTAGAAAAACAAATTTAAAAAATTTAAGTTTATTAAAATTTTTAAATTCATTTTCATGTTTATGAAAACATCTTAAGAAATCTGAAACAGAGATTGAAACATATAGAATACAAGAAAAAAACCTTACAACTGTATTGAAATATAAAAACATATATTTTACACTAGTCTGGCAAGTCACAATTATTTAAGAATTGTATTAGGCACCTCACTGATAAGCAACGTACAATGCACTAAATTAGTGACAATATAGGGCTTCAGGAAACAAAATGGCACCTCTGGAAACCAGATATACTCATGTAAAACTAGATCGTAACTCAAATCCAAATATTCTAAATATTTTACCTCTTTGAGAGAAAAAGAGGCAGAGAGGAGCGGAGCTGAATTCCAGAGACCTTTTCTGAGGTAAATTTTCACATGTTAGACTGGTAAAGGCAAGTGAGAGCAGCTTGTCTAGCAGGAATATTGATTCAATTATGTACATTAAAACCTCTCAAAGAACTCATAAAATTCTTTCAACAAATTTAGTACCAGGCACAAATTTCATAAAAGCCAGAATCAAAATCAACTTAACAGTATGAAAGCAAAAGATTCGGTTCAGCCTTAAATTGACTGAACAGATACACCATGAAAGGCTTTACACAGCGGATCCTGTGATTTAACAAATATGGGAAAAATTATAAGTATAATAATTTGAGTTGCAAAAAAAGAAGCTGCTTAGGTATTACTTGATCATTAGAAACATGATGACTTGTTGCAACTGAGATTTTAGTCATCATTAATAGACACCAACAAAAGTAAGAAACACATATATATTGTCTTTTTGTAAATAACATAATGGAATTCAGAAACACAAAGAGGTGAATATATACTGCCAGTTACTGCTATCTGTGTTCTGAATTTGAAGTTGATATATTAGGAAATTAGCATATTATGAGTAAATTGGCTATGGGCTTCAACTGTCCTTCAAGCAACTGATAGTGCTAATAAAATTCAGCTGAATATCTATGAGTCATAAAATAATTATCAGGAAATAAATGCCCATTATAAACTATGATATCAATAACATTTTTGAATAGTTCTAATATGGTAGTTGTAATTTCCCTTTACATGCTCCTGCTCAAAAAATAGAAAATTGCCCTTGAATCTGAAAGTTCTAGAAGTTGTGCTACTTGCAACTTTGGGATCTGACTCACTTCAATGGCAAAGCTCTCTATAAAAGTCCTTTCCACAGCTTGAGTTATCTGGTAGATAGGTTGTGTTTCTGTAACTTACATAGAGATTTATGATATAAAGTACACATAATAAAATATTTGGAGCTGCCAATAAAAAACTAAATCTTGATGAAATCTAGCTAAGTGTTTTAAATAAGTTGCCCATCACACCCCCAACAACTCTAAAATACTTAAATATAGGAGAGTGAATAGCAAGAATATTCTCATTAGACAGGACAGGACTGTGCTACAATTATTTCTACCATTGGCAATATGACTGTTTATATGAGATAATCTAGTAAACACAACTATTACTTGATTGGTTAGCTATTACTACAGCTATTATCTAGCAATTACTAGCACATATTTTTATCTTGCTCTATATAGGACAAATCATAGATAATTTTTATGAATAGTTTATATGACCGTACTGTTGAGATGAGGACTGCAATTCTGACACAGTGATGGAAAACGAAGTGGTTTGCTTTAGGCCAGTTTTTATTAATTGAAAGATATACAATGTTTGTCAAGATAACATAATAAATAACAAACTTGGGCTGTGGATAATCTCAACTCTGTACCAAAACTCTCAAAATAAATGGCATGGCTATAAGCATCTCTAAATTTAAATACTGGGAAATAATGGCTTTTAGAAAAATTTTTTTATCAATTTTTCCTTTATCTTTAATAGATTATAGATAGACTCATGACTAAAACACATGACAACAATTTTGGAAATGAAGATGCTTTCTGTACTCTTTATAGCAATTGGTTTTTGTTTATTTATTTATTTTCTTTTGGGGCCACAGTCAGTGGTGCTCTTGGATTACTCTTGGTTCGCATTCAGGAATTATTCCTGGTGGTGTGCTGGGGACCATCTAGGATGCCAGGGATCCAACCCTGTTAGGACATATGAAAGGCAAGCTCCCTACCTGCTGTACTATCCCTCTGGCCCTCTTTATAGCAATTTTTTAGATATCAACGTTTAAAATAAAAGAACTTGATAGAATTTTGAAGAATTTATATAACATTATGACAAAATATAATGAAAAACAGAAGTAAAAAAATTATCAACACCTCTTTTTTGTTAGGTGGAAATAATTAAATCTTTAAACCATCATCTCAGTAAGAGAGCTTTCTTATTTAGGATAGGTTTTGCATTTAATGTTAAATGTTGATTTAAAAATGTTGAGCACAAAACTGCATTGAGGGAGCTGGAGCGATAGCACAGCAGGTAGGATGTTTGTCTTGCAGGGGCCCACCCAAGTTCGATTCCCAGCATCCCATATGGTCCCTAGAGCACCACCAGAAATAATTCCTGAGTGCATGAGCCAGGAGTAACCCCTGTTATCACCAAGTGTGACCCAAAAAGCAAAAACTAAAAAAAGAAAAGAAAAGAAAAAAACTGCATTGAAGACAAAGTGATTAATTAATTTTAATAAATTAGGATTAATAAATAATTTTGTAAGTCATGATGGCTTAAAATAAATATTAAAAATCAACAACAACATTGAATGGTAATTATACTCAAAAGTATTTAAAAATTAAGAATTAATATAGATAAATCTGGGGAAAAGTAATTTTGTTTACAGTTTTTATGAAGTATATAATTTATGAAGGTTTTATGAAGAATGTTTCAAGTTCTTACATACTCTCACTTAAACCATGATCATGACATTGAGAAAGACAGATATGCATCATATTGCCTAAATTTTTAATGTGAATCAAAATGTAGATTTTCTGCCCCATTTATAATATCCTTTCAGTTGATATATGAATTACACTTGCATCATTTCTGTTTGTCTTAGAAAATCAAGTCTCAATATTTGACGTTGAATATCTTGTATATTTATAGATTTTTTTATTTGCCTGACATCTCTGCATTTAGAAAACACTTCAAGAGACTTTGTGAATCAATACTATAAAAATAATCACTATTGGGGCTGGAGTGATAGCACAGCGGGTAGGGCTTTTGCCTTGCATGAAGCCGACCCAGGTTCGATTCCCAGCATCCCATATGGTCCCCTGAGCACCACCAGAAATAATTCCTGAGTGCAGAGCCAGGAGTAACCCCTGTGCATCGCCGAGTGTGACCCTCCCTAAAAAATAATCACTATTGTAACCCTATTATATAAGCTACAATAAAAAATAAATAAAAAAGTTTAATTTTTAAAAGATGAATAAAATATAGGAGTGAATGTCACATTACAGATGTTCTCTTTAATTTCAGTTTCTTCTCTGTACTTTTTCAAAATTTTTCAAAATGTACATGTATTCCTTTTACAATCCAATGAAGAAGATTTTTTGTAAATGTATTCATATTTTATGTTATCCTTATTCATATTTCTAAGTTTTTATTAATCAATAATCATTAGCTTTTCTTGTGGTAAGACATTATCGGCTAACACAGTCAAGTCTTTTAATAAAAGATATTTATATACTAATTTTGATATACTTTTTAGTATATTTTCTAAAATTTTGTTAGCGAATAACCATAAATTACAAAGTTACTCATGACTGGGTTTCAGAGGTACAATGTTCCAACACTAATGCCTTCACCAGTGTTCACCTCCTTCCACAATGTCCTGAGTTTCCCTCCAGTCCTCCTAGTCTTATTCTATGGCAGGGACTTTTTTCTTTTTTCTACTTTTTCTTTTAGGCACTGTGGTATACTGACAGAGTACCATACATATAACTTCCTTTCAGCATCTCTTCTGTGTGTAGAGTGATTACTTCCTTTCATCACTGTTAACAGTAGTCATTTCCCGACATATCCCAACTTCCACTGGAATGGCAAGATTCCTACTAATTCTGTGCCCTCTCCCTTTGATTCATTTCACCTATCACAATACTCCCTTGATTCCATCAATGTATCAGCACGTTGCATAATTTCATCAGTTCTTATGGCAGAGTAGTATTCCAATGTGTATATTTACATTTTTATTCCAAAATTTTTAAAGATTTTTAAGATTTGCTCGAAAATTTCTAATTCAATTTGTCTCTGGAAGCCTGAAACTTTTAATCATTATCTCAAAGCATATATATTGTTCAATCTTTCACTTGATCACTTGCAATGGATATCCCGATTTGCCCCAGTGGACACCAGTAATGAATGTCTCCATTTATCCCTGACGCATGCTAGTGTAGCCCAATAACATCTGCTCACTACAGGAACAGGAAGAGCCACAAATCATTAGTTCAGGGTCTTGAAGAAGTCTGATCATCTTGTAGGTGGGCAGCCACACGTCCTTTTGATGTCCTGTGGAATTCAGTCAGTAATGACTCTAGTCCAGCAATCGTCTCTAAATCGCATTATGTGTGCAGTCCATCTGATTTTCGATATCTTGGAAAATAAGACAGCATCCCTGATTCTCAATCCTTGATGGAGGATGGAACTCCGGATTTCTTTTCTCACTTGAGTGAAGCATGATACTCCAGGAATAGCTTTTTTGATTCCTCTTTGGTGACCAGAATAGCATTCTCATCTTATTTTTATAGGGCTCAGGTCTCTGAGGTGAATGTTAGTGCAGGGAGAATGGTGGAGTCAAAGAGATGTGCCTGGAGCCATAGGTTCTTCGTCCTCTTAGTTTTTTCTTAGACACTCTTTATATATATATATATATATATATATATATATATATATTATTGAAACACAATGAGGTACAATTGTAGACTTACAAACTTTCATGCTTGGTTTTACTTATACAATGATCCAGTACCCATCCCTTCACCAGTGCCCATTCTCCACCACCAATGATCCTAGTAGACCTCCCACCCCCACACCTCATCAGCACCACCACACCCCGCCTCTGTGGCAAGGCATTCCCTTTTGCTCACTCTTTCCTTCAGGGTCTTGTAGTTTGGAATAGAGGTATTGGGTGGCCATCGTGTTTGGTCTATAGTCTACTTTCAGCATGCTCTCACATCCTGGGAAGGTCCTCCAAAAATCCTTTACTTGGTGTTTCCTTCTCTATCTGAGCTGCCTTTCCCCCCAAGCATGCACTACAGTCTTCCAAGCGCTGGAGCAGACCTCCTGGTATTTATCTCAACTATTCTTGGGTGTGGGTGTTCAACTCCCATTCTGTTACTTTATATTCCCCACATGAGTGCAATTTTCCTATGTCTGTCCCTCTCTTTCTGGCTCATTTCACTTAGCATGGTACTTTCCACGTAGAACCACTGTATGTAAATTTCATAACTTCACCTTTTCTAATAGCTGCATAGTATTCCATTGTGTAGAGGTACCAAAGTTTCTTTAACCGTCATCTGTTCTCAGGCAGTCAGGTTTTTTTCCAAATTTTGGCTATTGTGAACAGTGCAGCAATGAACATAGAAGTGCAGATTTCATTTTGACTGTACTTTTTTTTTGCCTCTCTGGGATATATTCCCAGGAGTGGTATTGCTGGATCAAATGGGAGCTCAATTTCTAATTGTTTGAGAATTGTCCATACTGGTTTCTAAAACGGCTGAACCAGCCGGCATTCCCACCAGCAGTGAAGGAGGGTCCCTTTCTCACCACACTTGCGCCAACAATGGTTGCTTTTGCTCTTTTGGATGTGGGCCGGTCTCTGTGGTGTGACATGATATCTCATTGTTGTTTTGATCTGCATCTCCCTAATGATTAATGATGTAGAGCATTTTCTCATGTGCCTTTTTGCCATTCAGATTTCTTCTTTGAGAAAGTTTCTGTTCACTTCATCGCCCCATTTTTTGATGGGGTTGGAAGTTTTCTTCTTGTTGAGTTCAACCAGTGCTTTGTATATCCTTGATATCAACCCCTTGTCAGATGTGTATTGGGTGAATATCCTTTGCCATTCTGTAGACTGTCTTTGTATTTTGGTCACTGTTTCTTTTAAGGTGCAGAAGCTTCTTAAGTTTGTCTATCTCTGTTTTCACTTGTTTGGCCAGTGGAGTTTCATCTTTGAAGACGCAGTTATCTTCAATGTCGTGGAGGATTTTGTCAACCTTGTCTTTAATGTACCTATGGATTACATTTCGGTCTGATATTGAGGTCTTTAATCCATTTTTACCTCACTTTTGTACATGGTGTTAGGTAGAGATATGAGCCCATATTTTTGCATGTAGCTCTCCAGATTTTTCAGCACCATTTGTTAAAGATATTTTCCTTGCTTCCCTTCACATTTCTTGGTCCCTTATCAAAGATTAGATCATATGTTTGGGGCAAGATGTCAGTATATTCAACCATTTTCTATTGGTATGCAGCTCTGCCGTTGTTCCAGTACCATGCTGTTTTAATTATTACTGCTTTGTAGTAGAGTTTGAGGTTGGGGAGGTTGATTCCTCCCAGTTTCTTTTTCCCAAGAATTGCATTAGCTCTTCGTAAGTGCTTATTGTTCCATATGAATTTCAGGAGTTTTTGCTCCATTTCATTGAAGAATGTCATGGATATCATTATACGTACAGCAATGAATCTGTACAATGCTTTGTGGAGTATTGCCATTTTGACAATGTTAATTCTCCAAATCTATGAGCAGGGGATATCTTTCCATTTTCTCATGTCCTCTTTTATTTCCTGAAGTAGCTTTATTTAAGTTTTCTTTGTACAGGTCTTTTACGTCCTTAGCTCAGCTGTTTCCCAGGTACTTGATTTTCTAGGGCACAATTGTGAATGGAATTTTTTTTATTAAAAAAAATTTTAATAGTGAGACATCATGTGGTACAGTTGCAGACTTACACATTTCTGTGCTTGGGTTTCAATTACACAATGATCAAATACCATCCCTCCACCAGTGCCCACTTCCCACCACCATGCATCCCAGTATCCCTCCCACCCCCCATCCCCCCCATCCCACCCTGGCTCTGTGGCAGGGCATTCCCCTCTGTCCTCTCTCTCCTTTTGGGTGTTGTGGTTTGCAGAAGAAACATTGAGTAGCAATCATGTTTGGTCTATAGTCTACTTTCAGCGTGCTTCTCCCATTCTGGGAGGGTCCTCCCAACACCTTTATTTGGTGTTCCCCTCTTTATCTGAGCTCCCTTTTCCCTAGTATGTATGGTTGGCCTCCAAGTCATGGAGTAGAATTCCTGGTACTAATCTCAGCCGTGAATGGGATTTTTTTATGTCACTTTCTTCTCTCTCATTATTTGCATATAGGAAAGCCATGGACTTTTGGGTATTGATTTCATTGCCTGCAACGTTACTATACAAGTCTGTTGTTTCTAGAATTTTCTTAGTAGAGGTTTTAGGATTCTCTAATTATAGTAACATATCATCTGCGAATAGTGAGAGCTTGATTTCTTCCTTTCCTATCTGAATGCCCTTAATATCTTTTTCTTGCCTAATCGCTATTGAAAGTACTTCCAGTACTATATTGAACAGCAGTGGAGAGAATGGGCATTCTTGTCTCCTCCTTGATCTGAGAGGGAATGCTCTCACTTATTTCCCATTTTTGGTCCTATCTTGGAATTACAATCACTGGCAATGATCTTGTAGAAGGTGTGGTCTTCTTTATAGAACTTCTCCAGGTCCATGTAGAATTTCTCAATTTTTTCTCTATCGTAGTTGGATGTTGTTGCGTAGACAACAAAGATAGAAACTGCCGACATCCGATCCCGGATGTTAGGCATTCGAATAAATCAATGCTCATTGCCAAGTTTGTGTTGACAAGGATAGCAACGCCACTAATGCCTCTTTTGTCGCATATTCTGTGGAACAGTTCTTCTCCAATGCCAAAAGTGGAGTGATGTGGTTGATGCCTTCTCTTCTCAGTCAGATCAATGATGCCATACTTGATCTTCTGTGTTTGCACCATAAGGTCCTCGATGGATGCTTCAATGCCAGCATACTTGCATTGAAAATACAGTCGTTTTAGTCCTTCTTTGTTTTGGCAGCCTAGACAGGCCCTGAGATTCTATCAACCTCTCCTTTCTTATCCTTCTTAGTGCTGCTGTATTGGGGGCTCTTTCAGCGTCAGGGGAATGAGACCCATTGTTTTTACTGTTTTTGTCATATTGAATACAACACAGGTAGCTTGCCAGGCTCTGCCATGAAGGTGGGATATTATAAGTATCTTTCATCCTCTGAAAGGATGGAAGCTTTTAGGGCGACCTCTAATTGCCCTTATAGTTGTTCCCATGTTCAATCTTTCACACATAATAAACCACTTGTAACACACTGGCATTCGGAGACAAATAATTTGTAAAACTAACTCTAGAGATTGCTTACATGACTGAAAATAACCGTTTTATGTTCCATGAAAAGAACTGAAAAAAAATTCCTTTGATTTTCTCTATGTCATTACTATACAAATTAACTTAAAGTGTACAATATCTATTTCATCAAAAGTTAAATATTTTAGCTGCATTGGATAGTAATTCAAACTTAATGGGGCACTAGTAACTGGTTATATATACCACTTAGGGATATTCTCAGTCATAATTGTCAAAATAGTGGTCCCATGTAGATTTCTCTTTATAGAATAAAACCAGTCATCCTGTGGTTTGCAAGTAGTTGATAACTTGGCAAACACAAATCTAAAAGTTCCTTGTGCTTCTAAACTATTATAAGGCTTTCACCATTGTGCACAATTATAATTAAAATGCAGAAATACCTGATGCAAAAAATGCTATATTGACCAGAAAATTTTATATTTGATTGCTATTACAAAGATTTTACAATAATTACTACTAATATTTGTGTAAGAGATTAAAGTGGTGTTTGAAATAAACATTTTAATTTTGTTGTAATAAATGTCCCTGTATTAGTACTTCTATTTGACAGATTTAGCAAAGGATTCTCCTTGATCAATAATACTAGAGCAAGGAAAAGATTGGTCCAGTGATTAATTTCATGTTGTACTCAGGGGAGCAAAACAGCTGAGTATATTTGTCTGTATAATGCCTTTACCTAGCATAATTACAAATGGAATTGATCAACTCGTGTGTTTTTACTGAAGCAGAAGTGGGCATATTAGAACTGCTAGGGTGTGTAATAACTTAGTACAGATCATCAGTCCTTGAGGCTACAGGGAATTGGATATTAGAATCTTATTTTAAAAGAAAACACTTTTTTTTTCAAGGTTTTGCCTTGTCAAGGTTAAATAAATTTCTCATCTCTGTTCTTTATACAGACATATGAAGGAAAGTTGACTTAGATGTTTATCAGCGGCACTATATAGCTGAAAGAATAATAGCTTCTGGAAACAGACAGACTTCCTTGAAGATATTTAAGTCACTATCAGCTCACCTTCTTGGAGCATCAACTGTCTTATTTTTATAAAGCGAACAAAGACCTATTGCTTTGGATTTATACAAGATTATTTTTAAAAGCTATTAGACATTTCTAGAGAAGTGGTAAGCAATTAATAAAGATACACTTAATTTTTAGATATTTCAACTTTGTAAATACTACAGAATATGGCAAAATTTATATCTAATAAATATGTATGATTGAATTGTACTTTAATTTCACACTTACAAAATAACTGTCCTAGATGTTAGTTCTCTAAAGTAGTCTGGCACATCAAGAAAGAAGAGAAAAATGTCAGCAAGCCAAATTAAAATTTATTTTTGCTAAAATCTTCAGTCTCCTTAGAAGTCTATCCATAACAGCATAATTACAGATATGGAAATCAAACACATTATTCTTCATCCAAAAGTATGAAAAATTACCAAATAACTTAAATGCACCATTCTACACAAATCATCAGCCAATGAGCTATTCATCATACAATTATAATGTGAGTACGTATTGCAATATGTGTTTTTGCACCACAAAAGTCTTTCTTTCAATAATTTATTTTATTCCACCCAACATATTTGATTTCCAGTAGCTGATAGAAGTTTTACAGATGAGACTTTACAATTTCCACAAATAATCACCATTCTTGTTTGAATATTAAATGTAATCAAATATTGTGAACTACCTTACAAAATAAAAAAATAATATAAAAGAATCACCTTTCTGGGTTTTAAAATTCAGGTTGTATAAAAATTTATAATTTTTGTAGGAGAATGATTGATGAAACTGAGTGAAAAATAAGTAGCCAATTAAATAGCAGGTAGAAACACTTTGAGATTGTAAAGGGCATCAGAAGCCTCACCGAATTCTGATATAGAATGAACAAACAAGTACAGATGAAAGATGTGCCTGTGGCCTATCGTGATTTCAAGGGAGCATTTAAAAATGTCAGGGAGACTTTCAATGTGGGACGATTCTAGTCTCCGTGCAGAAATTGTCATAAAGACTGATCAAACTCGGTTCATTTAAAACATCAATACTCATGTCAAATGTCCCTCTTCTTCATCTACTATTGCTTCTTACACAAGCAATATTCTATTAGCTTTCCAGTAAAATTAATGTAATTATGGAATTGTATGCATTCATGTTAAATTTCTTTCCTTTGTGAGGTCAGACAGATATCAAATGGGCAGAGTGCTTAGCTTCCATGCTTCTGACCAATGTTCACTCCTCGTACCCAACCTGGTGCCCTAAGTCCTGCTTGGAGTAATCACTGAGCACAGAGCCATGACTAAGACCTAAGCATAACCAGGTGTAGCCCTCAAATCAAAAATAACAACTTAAACAAATAAACAAAAGACCCCCCCTCTCTTTAACGAATCACCATGGGGTACAGTTACAGACTTACAAACTTTCATGCTTACATTTCAGACATACAATGATTGGGTACCCATTCCTTCACCAGTGCCCATTCTCCACCACCACCAATCCCTAAATCCCTCTCACCACCCCCCATTCCACCCCACCTCTGTGGCAGGGCATTCCCTTTTTCTCTCTCTTTCTCTCCTTATGGGTGTTGTGGTCTGCAATAGAAGTATTGAATATCCATCATTCGGTTCATAGTCTACTTTCAGCACGCATCTCCCATCCTGAGAGAATTCTCCAAGCAACCCATACTTGGTAGAAAAGACCACTTCTCTTTTCTATTATTCACTCTTCTATTTTCACATTTCTATTAGCTTTCCAAGAATATATCACTGTCACTGTCACTGTCCTCCCATTGTTCATCGATTTGCTCGAGCGGGCCCAGTAACACTGTGAGACTTGTTACTATGTTTGGCATATCAAATATGACACAAGTAGCTTGCCAGGCTTTGCCTACGGGCGAGATACTCTCAGTAGCTTGCTGGGCTTTCCAAGAGGGGCAGAGGAATCGAACTCAGGTTGGCCTTGTCAGCAGCATGCAAGGCAAATGCCCTACCCGCTGTGCTATTGCTCTAGCCCCAAGAATATATATAATTATAAAACTATGCTCCCACCCTTTGACTTTCCACATCAAGCAAAATTATCTGAGAAGTAAATGCTATTTTATTTGCAAGTTTGTACAATCAAGATTATACAAATCCATACTTACATTCTAAATTACTCTGATAATTAATTTATCAATTCTATTGATTGTGCTGTACATGGTCACATTAATTTACTTCCATCTCTGATCTTTTTGTTTGTTTTTTGTTCTGGGGTCACACCCAGGAATATCTAGAGATTACTCCTGGTTCTGCTCAAGGATCACTCCTGGTAGTGCACAAGGGATAATATGGGATACCTGATGACTGGGATCGAACCAAAGGCAGGTGTTTACAAGGCAAGCATCCTACCATCTGTACTATTGTGTACTTCATTGTGTTGAATGGTAAGATTTGGGATTGTTTCTCACCATAGACAACTAACACAAGATTTCAACCAGGAAAATAAAATTTAAAAAAAAGACTTAAATGAGGGGGGATTTTGCTATCCAGAAGACATTTGGTACTGATCCATTTGGAGACACTGTCAAATGTCACCACTGGAGTTAAAGATGGCAACGTCATGTAGAAGTAGCCCCAGGATGCTAAGGAACATGCTGTACCGAAGAACCCAAGAACTGTGAACAACTAAGATATACTATAACCATTGTCAAAACTTTAACCATGCCAAGGCTGAGAAAAGATAGCACAGCGGTAGGGTGTTCGCCTTACAAGCGGCCAACATGGCCTACCCGAGTTCGATTCCTCCGCCCCTCTCAGAGAGCCCGGCAAGCTACCGAGAGTATTCGATATGCCAAACACAGTAACAGCAAAGTCTCCAATGGAGACGTTACTGGGCCCGCTCGAGCAAATCGATGATCAGCGGGAGGGCCTTTACCTTTTACCTTAATCTTTAATAACACCTTTTTAGTTTTAGTTTAGTTTAAAATTAACCTTTCCTCTGGGTGGTAGGAGGGGATCTTGCTTTGAGGCACCAGTTGGTATATAGTAACACTGCTGATTGATTTGGAGTTAGAAGATTGTAAATCAAGATAACCTGGATTGTGATAAAAGAAAGAAAGAAAGAAAGAAAGAAAGAAAGAAAGAAAGAAAGAAAGAAAGAAAGAAAGAGAGAAAGAGAGAAAGAGAGAGAGAGAGAGAGAGAGAGAGAGAGAGAGAAAGAGAGAGAGAGAGGAAGGAAGGAAGGAAGGAAGGAAGGAAGGAAGGAAGGAAGGAAGGAAGGAAGGAAGGAAGGGATCAAGGAAGGGATCAAGGAAGGAAGGAAGGAAGGGATCAAGGAAGGGATCAAGGAAGGAAGGAAGGAAGGAAGGAAGGAAGGAAGGAAGGAAGGAAGGAAGGGAGGGAGGGAGCAAGGAAGGAAGGAAGGAAGGAAGGAAGGAAGGAAAGAAGGAAGGGAGCAAGGGAGCAAGGAAGGAAGGAAGGAAGGAAGGCAGGAAGGAAGGAAGGAAGGAAGGAAGGAAGGAAGGAAGGAAGGAAGGAAGGAAGGAGAGAGATAAAGAGAGGGAGAGGGGGAAGGAGGGAGGGAGGCAGGGGGAAAGAAAGGAAGGAAGGAAGGAAGGGAGGAAGGAAGGAAGGAAGGAAGGAAGGAAAGAAGGGGAGAAAGAAAGAAAGAAAGAAAGAAAGAAAGAAAGAAAGAAAGAAAGAAAGAAAGAAAGAAAGAAAGAAAGAAAGAGGAAGGAAGGAAGGAAGGAAGGAAGGAAGGAAGGAAGGAAGGAAGGAGAGAAAGAAAGAAAGAAAGAAAGAAAGAAAGAAAGAAAGAAAGAAAGAAAGAAAGAAAGAAAGAAAGATGCATCTGAAGTTTATAAAAGCACAAACAATATGTTTAGAAAGCTTGGACTAAAAGAAATTTTAGAGCCCCACAACAAAACCAAGTATAGATGCTGTGCTGAAGACTGTTACCCTTTGGAGAAATGTGCTGGGAACATAATTTACCAAGCACTGGTCTTGTGCAATTTATAGCCTTATAAAAATCAGAACTAAACTAAATTAAAGTAAATGAATTTAGAAGTGTTATATTGTGGGCTCTTTCCTTTTATTTCTGTGAAATATTTTTTTGCTATAGTATAGTTCTGTCTAGAAGAAAACTAGATTAGTTTAGCCCTCTAGAGTTGGAGATATTTTTTCCTTGAAATATCCAGGGTTTTTTTTCTGAGATTAATGAAAGGGCAGTCATTATTTTCTACAATCATTTTTCTGCTATTACTTTTGAATTTTGAGTACAGAAAATTAGACGAGCTGAAGAAATTTTAATAAGTCTTTCAAAAATAAGGAAAATTTTCTCTAAGTTTTTGGCATTTGAGCAATTGTGATCACAGACTGACAAAAATTACTGCCCCGTGCAGCAGATAGACTGGTAAATGTAGCACTGTAGTAGCACTGTCCTCCCGTTGTTAATCAATTTGCTCAAGCGGGCACCAGTAACATCTCCATTGTGAGACTTTCCTGTTTTTGGCATATCGCAAACACCATGGGAGCTGGCCAGGCTCTACCATGCAGGTGGGATACTCTCGATAGCTTGCCGGGCTTGCCAGAGGGAGGGAGGAATTGAACCCAGGTTGGCCTGTGTTGGTTACATGCAAGGCAAACACCCTACCTGCTGTGCTAGTGGCAAAAATGATACTGACTTATTATTGAACCACCCCATATTTTTATTTAATTTTTAAATTGTAGTGTAATATCATGATTTACCAAGTTGTTCATTATACAATTATCTTAGGCCTTAAGTGTTCCAACCACAATTCCACCATCAATCCCATTACTGATGTAACCTTCCCTCCACCACTGTCCTTGTTTCCCACCCATCAAGGCCAGCCTTTCCCCCTGAAGGCATAGATAAATTTACTTCATATTGTCTGTTATAACATGAAGGCAAATCAAATGTATTACTAGTATTTTCAACTTGTTATGATTGTTATACTTCACAGAGATGTTACTGAGGATCCTTTTTGCCAGAGGATCTACTGTGCTGTTTGGCATTATTGTTTAGACTCCTTAAGCTTTGTGGTCTATTCAGCTTTCCTACCAGATTTGTTGTGATCCTACTGGGTTGATTATGAAATGTTGATGTACAAGATCAACAGATCAGGAGCAATTTGGCAAGTTGGCAGTTTGATGTCCAGTTGTGGAAGTTGTGCCATTTCCATATTAGAGGCTGTCAGTTGTGTCTGCAGGTTGCTTCTTATAGGAAAGAGAATCTGCCCATACCTATTCTGAGATGGTCCCAATGTTCTCAGCCTGGACCAATCTACCTGGGGAGATTCAGTTGTATCATGTTCTCTTGGAGAAATGGAGAGCAGACATTTATTTCTCTGCCAGCAAGATGACAAATGTGGGACTGAACCACCCTTTTTAGTGTATGCTTTGAATTAGCTTATAAACAGAGAAAAATTAGTTTGCATATATGCCATATGGGAAATTACAATAAATGGATATCAAGGAAGTACAATTTGACTCAAAGCTAAAAGCTCTCATTAAAAAATTTATACTACTTAGTCAAAGTGACATCTGCACTTGTTTGTTCATTGCAGCACTCTTTACAGTAGCCAGAAACTGGAAGAAACCTGAATGCCCAAGAACAGATGACTGGTTCAAGAAACTTTGGTACATCTACACAATGGAGTACTATGTAGCTGTTAGAAAAGATGAAGTCATGAAATTTACATACAAGTGGTACAATATGGAAAGTATCATGCTAAGCGAAATGAGTCAGAAAGAGAGGGATAGACATAGAAAGATTGCATTCACCTGGGGGATATAAAGTAACAAAGTATGAGATTAATACCCAAGAATAGCTGAGATCAGCACCAGGAGGATTACTCCATAACTTAGAGAGCAGCCGGGTATCCTAGAGGAAAGGGCAGTTCAGATAGAGAAGGGAGCACCAAATAAAGGATGTTTGGAGGATCCTCCCAGGAGGGGAGATGCATGTCGAAAGTAGACTATGGACTGAACATGTTTGCCACTGAATGCCTCTTTTGCAGACCACAACACCCAAAAGGAGAGAGAGAACACAGGGGATTGCCCTGCCACAGAGACAGGGGGGATGGGGGGATGGGGGTGGGAGGGATATTATCCATGGTGGTGGAAAATGGGCACTGGTGGAGGGATGGGTATCTGATCATTGTATAATTGAAACCAAAGCACAAAAAATTGTAAATCTACAACTTTAAAAAAAATAAAATAAAATAAAGGGTAAAAAATTATACTACTATGGGACTGGAGCAATAGTAGAGCAGGTAGGACGTTTGCCTTTCATGCGGCCTATCTGGGTTTGATTCCCAGCATCCCATATGGTCCCTTGAGCACTGCCAGGAGTAATTCCTGAGTGTAAAGCCAGGAGTAACCCTTGTGCATCACCAGGTGTGACCAAAAATGAATAAATGAATAAATAAAAATGTATACTAATTTCTTCTTTACTTTTTCTCATAAACTTTGTCCAGTCACATAAATTTCATAATTATTCTGGTTATTTATATAAGTCATCTAATAGAAAGCCACATATATGAGACATATGTACAATTAAATTTCCTAATAGTCACATTAAAAGTTTAAAATTATATAAATGACATTGATTAAATATATGTATCTAATAAACTATATCTAAAATAATTTAGCTTGTAAATTGTGTGTAAAATGTGAGAATTTTACATCCTAATATTTATACTGCCTAAATTTCAGTTAGCATGCTATACCATTGTGCAAACCTTAAGGAATTAGCTGTGTGTTCACATGAAGTATCTCAATAACCACAGTTAGTGACTACCATATTGCATAAGATAAATCTAGAGAAAATATTAAATAAATTTGTTTACTTTGGATGAAAATAGGAAATAATAAAAAAGAAAGTTGATTTCAAAAATAAAAAGCAACAGGGGCTTGAGAGATAGCACAGCGGATAGGGCATTTGCTTACACGCGGCCAACCCAGGTTCGATTCCCAACATCCCATATGGTCCCCTGAGCACTGCCAGGAGTAACTCCTGAGTGCAGAGCCAGGAGTAACCTCTGTACATCGACAGTTGTGACCCAAAAAGCAAAAAAGTAAATAAATAAAATAAAGTAAAATAAAATAAAAAGCAACAGAGACAAAATAAATGCATTTTATGTGATTTAAAGCAAATATACATATATATACAGATAAATACATATATATATATATATATACTGTTGAGAGATGTCATCTGAGTATAAAAATATATATACTTTGCTTATTTTTTTGGTATTTTGGACCACATCTGGCAATGCTCAGGATTTACACCTGGCTCTGTAATCAGGGATAACTCCTGGCAGTATTTGGTTGACCACATGTGATACTGGAAATCAAATCCAGGTCAGCCCATACAATGCAAGTGCCTTACATGCTGTACAATCTCTTGCGCTTCTCAAAAACATTTTTAGACATAGTGTCATACCAATCATAAACTAGCTTCTTTTAAAATGTGAGGAGATTTTATACAACCATTAAGCACTTATTTTCCATAGGAAGAATAATTTCAAAGTCAGATAACTAAACAAAAAATTGTTTCTGTCGTTTGTGGCTGTCATAGTGAACAATTCACTGCAACATTTCTTAAGCTTCTCCTAGACAGCAACAATGCTAAGTGTATTATATCCAGTCTTTCATCATTTTCCCATCAACTTTAGTAAGTAACTATGTTTAATGCCTTCATTTTGACATTAAGGAAACAATCTTTAAGTGGTTAAGGGAAATAATTCAAAAACATCTAGCTGATAAGTGGCAGGGTCACCATCTGAGAACAACTACACTGAAACTATGTTTTAGCCACTCAGTTATTAGAGCAATAATCTTCAAAAATCTACTTTTTTAAAATTATGACCTTGTCTCCCACCCCCAGCACACAATTGAGGTAATTTCAAGAATTATACTTACTTTTAATCTCACATCTTTATATACCATTCCTAGGTGATTTTTAAACCAATGCACTCAGTTGTGTGAAACACTTTATTTTCCCCAGTTTTTCCCTGTTTCTTTGTTTGATTTGTCCTTCGGTGGGGAGGGGACGAGGGAGATGTGATAATCTCCCAAGCAGTGCCCAGGAGACCCGTGCTTCCTTCTACTGATTCTCTGCCAATGGGCCAGTGATTCAATGTAAGGACCTTGGATCATCACTGTGTTGCCCGGTATCAAGCCAGGTTGACCAAATGCCATGTACATACCTTATACTATGATCTGCAACACTGGTTTCTTTCCCCTTTTTGAACCTCTAATTTTCTTTAATTCTATCCATAGGGTAAATGTAAGAAATAAACTATTGAAAAGAAAGGAAATTATCATCAGAGTTAGTAACTACAAAGAATTTGTATTCATGTTGAATTATATTCAGGATACTTAAAAAAAACTTATTTTCCACTTTGAATCAATGTTATCTAGTTTGAAGAAGAAGAAGAAATACTTTTATAGTAAAAACAATTGACTTATTTGCCCTGAATTTCATTATCATAATGTTCTTAAGTTTAACATCTGTTGTTTTCAATCCCCTATTAAGACATTACATATCAGGTGATCCCACATTCATGAGAATATTAGCAACCTTGTTCTTGCCTTCATTATCATCCCTGTGGAGTGTTATAATTGTCTTTCTTTAATCTATCAATTCAATCTGCCAGGTGCTGACATCACCTCCAGCAGTTTGAGAACACATCATTCCTCTTAAAAATCATCCTATAAACATCCTTTCCTTCTTTTTTCCTTTGAGAAGATTAACTTGTGAATTGTTTATAAGGCCAGACAATATTCATGGGTTTTTCATGTGCCAGACCTCTGCTATATCCATACTAGGGAAGTGTAGAACAAATAAAAGCATGAATTCTAAATAGTATTCTCGATGAGCTCATTTATAACAAAAAGTGGTAATATTGAAAAGTAGCAATCTCTCTGAAAGGATGGGATGAACTAGTTTAAGATTCATATCAAACAATTTGAATATGAATAAATAATTCTATGAATACTAAGCTATAGAAGGGAAACTACTTTATAATATAGGATAGCAAAAATAGTGTGGTATTAGTACTTTGTTTCTATTAAGCCCTTTTTTTACTTAAAGTGCTAAAGATAAGTACAAAAATTATTACTTTTAGTTTTTACTTTCATTTTATTTCATTGACGTAACAATGCTTTACATGACTAAATATCACAGTATAGGTTCATACAACTACAAATGAACTTTACCACACCATGCCTCTTAACAAAAGTACCAGTATCTTTTCACCATTACTCACTGGACTTGCTCTTTCGCTAGAATTCTCTCCTCACTCTGCCATTAGTTACTTTAGTTTTGATGTCAGTATCCAAGAGTTTAGAGTCATTTGACTTTCCCCATTCCCTTGCTCTATTCATTATATACCTAAAATTAATCCGTAGTATTAATTTTTCTATAGAGTCTTGTCTTAATCTCTGACCTGGTTGGTGACCTTGAAGGTATGTTTGTTTCCTCGTTGTATCTGGTTCTCCCTAAGGGTCTAAGACACAGTTGGAAGTTCTTGTTCACAAGTAACTGGTGGTAACTAAAATTCTATAGTTACAAGAGTATGGATGGAGCAGCTATATGGCAATGTGATTGAGTGCATGACCACGGTATGAGTGACTGCAGAGTAAAAGTAGAGTAGTTCTGGTTAGTTTCCGGGAAACCATATTTTTAGTTCCTGAATGGCACCTGTGGTGACAAGCTCCAGCAGTTGTGGGTGTTTCACTTGCTATTACTAGCAATTGTTACTACCTGAGCACTATGGTGACTTGGTTGTGTAATCATTGGTAGTAGCTTCAGGGATGTGGTTTTGCATAACTGGCAGATAGTCAAGCTACCTTGAGGCTTTGTGTTTTGACAGCAGCCATGGGTCATAATTCTTTAGTACCTAGGAGTAGCAAAGATACCACCATCGAGCAATCCTGGACTATACTAGGGTTCATAATTACAAGGAACTGCCAGAGGTAAAGGTGCCCCAGTCTGGGTATGAACTAGGATCTCAGTGTTGGCTTAGGACTAGAAGGTATCTAAACTTATTTCATGTTTACTTTGTGATGGTATATGAAGGCCTAGCTTGGAGCAATCTTTCTTACTATAATGGCAGGGAAGCACAGCAGATATGAAGCACCCCTTGCTAGCAGGCTATCATTTGGAAGATCTGTGGTATGCGTCAAATTCAGTTTGTGACTTGTTTGCTAGAATAAAGGTGGGGATGAGATTGGGCCAGAACTGATTGTCTGCAAGTAGTTAACACTCTTGATAGTTGTGTTCAGTAAAAATATTTTTGTGAGTTATATTTGTGTTTGTTGACTTCAAATGTCTTCTAAAAAATGGATCTCTGAATATATTCATAGATTCATGTTATACTTATCATTTGTTTATAACCTTGAAGAGGCATCAGAAGGCTCTGAAACATCTATCCAATTACATACCTATATCTGATGATAACCCTTCAGCATGTGCTTATTATGTAGAAAGGGGTTTTTAATGATGGCCATATTTTATTTCTCTTCAGTCCTACAATATAATGCACAGAGAAATGGTAATGTAGACCTAGAGAAAAATCAACGCTTCAGTCTTGCACTTCTGATAACCTTATCAGCCTCATACACAACAAGACATTAGAGTGCAATAGATGAAGACATTTTCTGCAACTAAAATAAATTCCTCTATACTTTTCTTAAGCTCTTGTCATCAGTAATTTGTGTTGGTTGAATATTTCCTGTAACTCAGAATCACACTCTGCTTTGACAAATTTCTTTCAGGTGACTTTTTCATTCCACGCATAATTATTTCATCTCAAATTTTATTGTTAGTTAAGCAGGGAAGAGATTGCCTTTAGTTTTCTTTTGTTGTTTCAAAGGAATAAATGACTCTAATCCCAGCTAATTTGATCTTCATTAGTAAAATATAAACTCTCATTCTCTTTGTCAGGTGAACATTAATCTATTTTCAATATGGGGCTGGGTATGAGTGCATTGAAATTTTTTTTAAAGCTTTAGTTCTTTAATAGGAAGAGGATTAGTTTATGAAGATAAATTAAAAATGTAATGAGAATATATTTGCATCTGTTACCTAAAATTGTATTTCTATTATATTTTTGTCTCAAACTGATAAGGTAAAGGTAAGGTAAAGGCCCTCCCGTTGATCGTCGATTTGCTCGAGCGGGCCCAGTAACGTCTCCATTGGAGACTTCGTTGTTACTGTGTCTGGCATATCGACTACTCTCGGTAACTTGCCGGGCTCTCCGAGAGGGGCGGAGGAATCGAACTCGGGTCGGCCATGTTGGCTGCGTGCAAGGCAGACGCCTTACCCGCTGTGCTATCGCTCCAGTCTCAAACTGATAGTTTCAAAAAATCCTACTTATACCATAATGTAACAGTAAAAAAACAGAGAGAGAAATTAAATTTTTGAATCAAGTGAAACCTTAATATCTATTGCATAGCAGAATAAACACTTTCCTCTTATGTACCTTGAAAGACATCTCTGCTCTGAATCTAGATGTCAGTAGATAAGCCTTAATGCTTGTGTCTGCTAGGAATCCACTCTTCAAAGAAATCCTCAAGCCTTAAAAAAAAAATGACAGTTATCTAACTCAAAAAGCATCTAGAAATAAGAAAACTTTGTAGATATGTCGGGTTGATGATATTGTAAAAAAAAAGTGGGTTTTTATCTTGGTATATTTTATTCTTGTTTTTAGAACTATGCTGCTTTGTTTTGTCTTTTTTTTTCAGTGTTAGGGACTGAACCCAGATCTTCCTCAAGTTAGGCATCAACCTTCCAGTCAATCATTGAGCCACATACCCCTCTTGCTCCTCTTATTATTTTTCCACTTACATTTTTTTTATATAGAGACCTCTATTCATGCTTCTGTTGCTTCAGTCTTTATCTGAATGCTGTACCTATTGGTATTATATAGCACATGAAATTTCTGCTCATATGTGAAAAAAATTAAAAAACAATATCTAGTGTAAAAAAATCTAAGAATAAAACCATTTCTCTTGAGAATAAAATACCAATGGAAATCATTAACATCTATAAAATGTTAAAAACTATATATATATGTATATATATGGAAATAGTATGAGAAAAATGAAAAGGTAAATTATTAACTCAAGATTTAGTGTTCAGTTTAAATAAAGAGTAAGTCACTAATAAAAGTTAAAAATTAAAATGTGACTTTTCATAAATAAATATAAATTCAGCCTACTGACTTTGAAGTAATAGTTATAGAGAATATAGAGAGAATTGGAACATTAGGGTTCCGTTTGGAGTAATAATCCTGTAGTTTTTTAGTGATAAAGATAGGAACTTGAGAAGCACAAAAATATGCAATAATAGTGAAAAAAGAGTTTAATAAAAGTACTGACAGAAAAATGTCAAAAAAAATTAAAGACTAAACTTGAGTTGCCCATTCAATGAAAGATATTAGAATTTATAAGGAAGTAAGTTCTGAGGTAAAAGATAAAGAAGTTTCATAGAAGTCAATTCTATGGAGTTTAAAGATCGAAGACTAAAATTAATACTACAACAGAAGTCTGGGAAAAATGATTGCTGAGAAAAATTCCTTAAATATGTCCATTAAAAGTAACTGGAGAACACTGTAGGATTTTTGAAAAATTATTAAAATGAAAATACTAGAGCATAAGAAGTTAAGAAAATGGTGAAATTTTGTCCTTGAGGAATACTTACATTTTTTTATATCCCACGCAGTTCATGGATATAGTACGCATTCACCTACCTGTGGATAACAGTGAAAAATAAATGAATGAAAGTTTTAAGTATATAATTAGATTACTTTTGTAACCTTCAAAATATTTTAAAAATTATGAAGTAGCTCATAACATAACAATAAAGAAAAATGTTATGATATTTAACTTCAGAAAGAAAAACACAGTGTAGTCTAATAAGCTATTTTAGTAATTTTTTTAAAAAAGGCCAGAGAGGAAGTTGTTTGTCTTTCATCCATCTAATCCAGGTTCAATCCCTGTTAATTCACATGCTTCTGACACCACCAGAGTCACTCTTAAACTCAGAGCCATGAATAACCTCTAAACACTTCATGCTGTGGCCCAAGTTCTCTCCACCAGCATAATTATTTAATAGATTAATTCTTGGCAGAATCTCCTGCCCCCACACCAGGCTGTCTTCACCAGGACCTCTCGGAGGGGTCGGGTTGAGTTTCTCTCCCCACCCCAAGCAAAACCCTGTCAGCCAACCTCCAGAACCCAGCCACAGCCATGCTCAAGGCCATTCTCCACACGTTCAGACAAGTCTCATGCATGAAGAGACAGGCAGAGGAATCAGGTATGCGGGACCTGTGGCTGAGATCTCCAAGTCTGGTTGGATTGAGACTGGGCCTCCTCCACCCAGATCCCCCATTTTTCAGTAGCTTGGCAGTCACACCCACAAACTGTCCCCAGAGCCATGTAATCTCATCAACAGCCAAGATCCAGAAACTATAAAACAAAGAACCCAGAAGAGAGGGATACAGTTTTTCCTGGGGCTCTCTGTTCCTCTCAGAGAGCCTGGCAAGCTACGAAGTGTATCCCACCCACACTGCAGGGCCTGGCAATCTACACATGGCATATCTGATTTGCTGGAAACAGTAACAATAACAGGCTTCATTTCTCTGACCCTGAAAGAGCCCCCAATACACCACTGGGCTACGCTAGCACACGACAGGGACAAATGGAGATAATACTGGTGCCTGCTTGAGCAAATCTATGAACAACAGTCTGACAAGTGACAAGTGACAGATTAATTTTTAATTAAAAAAATAGGTTGGAGAGTTAAGGAACTTGCTTGCCTTACATGAACATACTCCAGTTTAATCTTGGCACTAAGTATAGTCCCTGAGTACTACCAGGAGTGATTCTTGAACATAAAAGCAAAAGCAAACCCTGAGCACTGCTGAGTGTGACTCAAAATCAAACAAATAACAAAATAGAGAAAACCATCCAAGTGGTATGATTGGTCTTTGACTGTTACTCTATTTTTGAAAGACGTCTTCATTTTTGTATGTATATTCACCTTGTATGCTCTATATATCAATTGGGTTTTTCTGTGTAACAAATAACCACAAATAACAGTTGGATGACATAGTAAACATACATTTTATACTTTTGCAGCCTTAGATGGATTGAGATTTCTCTGATTTAGTCTGAATTTCTCTACATGAGTCTAAGTGATGAATTCAGTATGAATTTGATCCTTATGTTTGTTTTCCTTCTTACTGCCGTATTTTCCCACTGGTGATGGAAGTACCTTAAAACAACAAACGCTAAAGCAAAAACCCAGTGCAAGAAATTCCTTATATTCTATTATTCTTTTCTGTAATACATGTCACATAACCAAACCACACTTACATATGGTAGGAAAATGTTATATTCTCTAGAGAAGAACAAATGGATATGCATGCTAAGGAAAAAAGAAACTGTTGTTCCAGAGCCAGCTAGTCTTGTCTCTCTTCAGATCTGTAGTCAATGATATGGCACTGGTGGACTGAAATGAACCACAATTGAAGTATTATCACATTCAAGTGACAAATTTGTTCTGAGAGTCAGTTGTTAAACATTTAGTAGCATAGTCCTGGGAATATATTTTGAAAGTGTAGAAATTTGGGTACATTAATGCTGCTTTGCCACACAATATTTTTCAATTTGTTCACTTGCTCACTCCTTATGCTTCACTGAGGACTTATTACAGTCCTAGTACTGTGTTATGATGCCATGAAAATATAGTGATGAAAAATATATTCGCTCTCTTCTGGTATTTTTTAACCAAAAGAAGGAAGAGAAGTATTTATGTAAGGCTACGTTATACTGAGGAAAAAAGGACAGGAGGTTAATATCTAAACTATATGAAGAACTTGTAAAACTTAATAACAATAACAAAACAACCTCATCAAAAATCGGGATAGAGAGGCCACAGTGATAGTACAGCAGGTTGGGCATTTGCCTTGCTCGTGGCCAATCTGGGTTCTAACCCTGGCATCACACATTGTCCCCTGAGCACTGCCAGGAGTAATTCCTGAGTGCAGAGCCAGAAGTAATCCTTGAGCATTGCTGAGTGTGACCCACAAAGAAAAAAAAATGGGGATAGAAAGGGTTGGAGAAATAGTACAGAGGGTAGGGTTCTTGTCTTGTGCATGACCAAAGAAGATTAGATTCCCAGAATTCCACATGATTCCTTGAGCAGTACAGGAGTGATTCCTGTGTGCAGAACCAGGAATAATCCCTGAGTACATCCAGATGTGACCCATCCAAACAAACAAACAAACAAAATGTTCTCCATCAAGATATCACGTTATATTAATGAGACTGATATGCATCAAAAAATAAAAAAAAAACATGGATATGAGGAAAGGGGAAACCTTACCCCTACTGCTGGTCATATTAAAAAGGTCTAGCTCTTTGGGAAAAAATATATACACTTCTCAGAAACCCACAATTAAATTCCATATAGTTAACTGAATCTGCTCCTCAGCAACTGCTTCAAAGGATCAAAACTCTAAAAAAAATCACTTATTATGCACATTGTAGCATTGTTCACAATAACTTAGATTTGGAAGCAACCAGAATGTCCAAGAACAGATGACCAGGGGTCAGAGAGATAGTACAGTGGTAAAGGTAAGGTTTGATTCCAAGAATACCACATGATCCTTGAGCACTGCTAGGAATAATCCCTGAGAACAGATCCAGGAGTAATATTTGAACACTGCTAGATATGGCTGAAACAAACAAAAAGACAAAAAGAAAATATGACTGGACAAAGAAACTGAGATACACCCACACACACACACACACATACACACAATAGAATGAAATCATTCAGAAGAACAGAGACAAATACAGAATGAAGTCTCTCATATTTGTGATATAAAGGAACGTATTATGGGAATGACAAAAGGTCAAACACAATGGAACCTGAGAACTGGTTTATAGATTTGGACTCAATGAAGGATTAGATGGAGGGGTATTTAGAGGGGACCCGAGATGAGACAGTGGCCCTTATTTTTGTGTGTGGGGGTGTCACACCCAGCGATGCATAGGGTTTACTCCTGGCTCTGCACTCAGAAATTACTCCTGGTGGTGCTCAGAGGACTATATGGGATTCTGGGAATCAAACTAGGGTTGGCCTCGTGCAAGGCAAATGCTCTACCTACTGTGCTATCACTCCAGTCCCAGTGGAACCCTCTTACAGAGGGTTTGATGTTAGAATGTTGTAAGCATAAAACCTATCATTAAGAGTACTGTAAATTATTGTACTTCAACTATAAAACAATTTTTAAGTTCTGTGTAAAGCACTTTGTCCAAGATTCTACATTATTCCAGGCAAAAATAATTGCTAAATACTCAAAATTTTATGACTAGAATATCATATAAGTCACACAAAATTTTGAAACTTTGAAAGCTTAAAATGTACTGGAGTGGAGTTCACACCCAATTCAATCAGCTTAATCAATGGCTGAACAAATAGCAGTACTCCTACATTATTTAAAAAAATGTACTAGAGAAGATACTTTACATTTCTATATGCAGACTTCCATGTTGCTATACTCAGCAATATTATTCATCCATGACTCTTCAATAAAACCCATGGAACCAACAGCATAGATAACAGGAAATAGCAAGGGATGATAGCTTAATTAAACTTTATTAAAATAAATGATTGAATTATTTCTATTGAGTTGGTTTTATTGCACTGCCAATTATGTTCTACTCCCCTTTGTTTAAACAACTTTAAAAATAAGTCTGCTTTACACACATACCACAACATGGCTTCATATGTAATAGATTACTTAGACACTACATAAAGGATTCACCAGGTATACACAAAAATCAAAAAGAGTAGAAGTACATTATCCTCCTAGCTTTAAGAGATCCAGTTATGATCCAGATATTTAGGAACTTCAATTTGTCAGGTTTGACAACATTGTAATTGATTGCAATAATAAAAACCTTACCAAAAGCTGAATTACTTTGGGGGAATTTGCCTTGTTTTCTTAAGTGTTTTGCAAGTATGATAAGTAGGTTGTGGTGCTTTTCCTGACATAAGTGCAAAAAGAGATATATGTTCTCTTTTAGAGCACATAGTGACAAAGGATCAAGCTCTTGGGCTGCAGGCTACAACAAATTGAACATATTGAATTTCAACTGTGGTCTAATGCAGTCTTAGGTTTGTTCCAATCCATTCCAGTGATACCTTTCCATGCTAGTGCCATAACTGTTTTCATAAATTTGTCAATGAAGTACAGTATATTTCATTATTTTAAGCAGTATTTTCTGTTTAAATGTGATAGTCTTTATAAGCATGCAAATACTGGGTAAGACTTAAATCTTTTGTTTGAGCCATTTTATACAATATCTATGCTAAACCTACATATTATGCAGTTTTCTACACTGAACAAAGCAGTGTGTGATTTCAATTACACTTGTTAACTCTAGTCAAGCCACACAAATAAAATACAAATATATTATTACTTCGGCAGTCATTTGTATTTGGACTATCTAAAATTAAGAAATACTCATGCATTTTCCTCTTTCCAAATTTAGTTGCATGTTTAAGCCAGGGGAAAGAATGCTTTTTAATTGACCTTAAAGGATTCCTTTAAATGTGATGCAATGGTGCTGGGAAGTAGTACAGCAGAGAAGATATATGTCTAGCATGCGTCCCTCCTTCTAGGGTTCAATTGTGTGATTCAGGTGGTTCCCAAGCATAGCTGGGTGAATCCTTGAAGGCCCCTAGCACACACTGATGTGTCTCCAGATATCCCCAGCACCATCTAAAGGGCCTTACAATCCCCAGCACTGTAGGTCGGACCTGAGCAGCATCAGATCATCACATCCTGAGACCCTTGCATTGAACCACCAGCCAGATTGGCAGAGTTTGGTCCCTAGGCCTCTTGAGAACACACCACCCTGAAATCTGATGCAAATTACCAGCAATTCTTACTTGCAAAATTATTTCTCTTTAACATACTAAAACTAGTATTAAAATTTCTATTTTGACATACAATGTTACTTACTGTATCAACCACCAAAGTGCCAAAAACTCTCCACCATTTTCTTTATGAAATATTTTCATTTGTGAACAGCATAGAAAGTTTTTTGGGCAAATCACTGATCCTAGATAAAAAAAGAACAATCAACAAAAATTGAAATAATTTAAGGATCTCAATATTCAAGGAAATATAGTATTTTTAAGGTTTTAGGGAATATTTCTGATATATATTTTACAAAAATTATTGTAATTTGCCCTCAATAGGCTAGTAAGAAGCGCCTATTGGTTACAGTATGAATATAAAGAGGCTTCCTCTTAAGAGCATTTTATTATTTAAATTTCAACATCTATTAGTTAGGCATAAGTGATTTTCTATTTACTCTTGTATGCATTTTCAATCTATGTGACATACCATAGTAAGGCTAACACCACATAATAAAGTAATTACATTCATGGTTTACTATAGTAAACTTATTTATAAGGAACTCAAGACTTTTTACTAGAAAAGTAGGGGGGTAGGAAATGGTCTTATTCTTGTGTTTAAAATTAGTATTTAAAATTTCTACCACAGCGAAGGACAAGATGATATATCATTTTCTGTTCTGACATTTCAATGATTACACAAATTATTTTAAATTAGGAACTACTAGGGCACAAACAAAGTGTTTAATGCAATCCTTCAAACATTAAAATGCCTAAATAATATGTATTATATATAAATTAGTATACTTCGGTAATTAATCAGTACATGAAATAATATCAATCTCAGTGTTGGAGAGAGTATATAGCAGGCAGGGCAATTGCTTTGCAAACAGAAGATCCTGGTTTAATTCTTGTCACCCCTTTTAGCTCCCCGAGCGCTGCCAGGGGAAATCCCTGAGCACAGAACCAGGAATAATCCCTGTGAGTTCCACAAACAAAGAAAAAACAAATGAAATAATTTTAATCATCTTCTAAAAAATATTATCATGGAGTTTTATATGACCTCCATTATATATTATATCTACATTTTCACTGTCACTGTCACCCCATTTTCCATCGGTTTGTTTGAGCGGACCCAGTAACATTGTGAGACGTGTTACTGTGTTTGGCACATTGAATACGTCATGGGTAGCTTGCCAGGCTTTGCCGTGAGGGCAAGATACTCTCGGTAGCTTGCCAGGCTCTCCGAGAGGGGCGGAAGAATCAAACTCGGGTTGGCCATGTTGACTGAGTACAAGGAAAATGCACTACCTGCTGTGCTATCGCTCCAGCCCATATCTATATTATATATTATATATATCATATATTATATATTATATGCCATCTCCATTTTAACCAATGCCATTGAAGATATGAATTTTCACTTCATTTTATTTTAGTGGCTTAGGGTCACTTTTGCAGTTCTCAGGAGCTATTTTCAGTTCAGTTGTTGAGGATGTCTCTAGGAAGTACTCTTGGGATCATATGTGGTACCAGACTTAACCCCAGGTCTCTGCATGCAAATCATGTGCTCCATTCCATTGAGCTACCTATCCGGCCTCACATTTCTTCTCTTAAGAAGTTTCCTATGTACATGGTCAACCATGGCTCTCTCTATAGGAATCACTCCCAGGGGAACTAGGGGCAACCATGAGTCATGCCAGGAATCAAACCATGGTTGACCATGTACATAGGAAAATTCTTAAGAGAAGAAATGTGAGGCCGGATAGGTAGCTCAATGGAATGGAGCACATGATTTGCATGCAGAGACCTGGGGTTAAGTCTGGTACCACATATGATCCCAAGAGTACTTCCTAGAGACATCCTCAACAACTGAACTGAAAATAGCTCCTGAGAACTGCAAAAGTGACCCTAAGCCACTAAAATAAAATGAAGTGAAAATTCATATCTTCAATGGCATTGGTTAAAATGGAGATGGCATATAATATATAATATATGATATATATAATATATAATATAGATATGGGCTGGAGCGATAGCACAGTGGGTAGTGCATTTGCCTTGTACTCAGCCAACATGGCCAACCCGAGTTTGATTCTTCCGCCCCTCTCGGAGAGCCTGGCAAGCTACCGAGAGTATCTTGCCCTCACGGCAAAGCCCGGCAAGCTACCCATGACGTATTCAATGTGCCAAACACAGTAACATCCTATATATCTACCTCTCTTTTTGACTTCATTTCACTCAGAATATGCTACAGATCCATCCATGTAGAGCAGATTGCATAATTCATATTTTCTTATGATCAAGTATATATATAAATTATATATATGTATACATTATATATATATGTATATACATGGGCTGAAGCTATAGCACAGTGGGTAGGGTGTTTGACTTGCACGCAGTCGATTCAGGTTCGATTCCTCTGACCCTCTCTGAGAGCCCAGCAAGCTATCAAGAGTATCTCGCCTGCACGGCAAAGCCTGGCAAGCTACCCATGATGTATTCGATATGCCAAAAACAGTAACAACAAGTCTCACAATTTGTTGTGAGACATTGCTCTTGCCCGCTCAAGCAAATCGATGAACAACAGGAGGACAGTGCTACAGTGCGCTATATATATATATATGTATATATATATATATATATTTCCTTGCTTCTATAACATTTTTTCAAAAGAGATAAGAGATCTCAATGATCTCAGTATGTTGTTTATTTAACATTTGGCAACTGGAAACATATGCCAGTTACTCTTACTATTCTTTTCCTTGTATGCACACATATGTACACACGCACATGCATGCACACACACAGAGAAAGAGAGAGAGAGAGAGAGAGAGAGAGATCAATTCAACAAGAGTTCACTCATCTCAAATGCACTGTGATGTACACATTCCTACATACAGATCATCACTTATTGTGTTACTCATTCATTGTGTTACTCATTTATTCCAAAAATATTATTTTGGAAATCTAATTGTGCTAATTACTGTACTAAGATTTGGGCTCTAAAGTTGATTTTAGCAGAGACCCCACTGTAAGCACTTCACAGCCTAAATTGAAAAAAAAAAAAGAAAAGCACAGACTACAATAATTAGAAAACAATGTAATCAGTACAAGGAGACGTCTATAGAAGTTAATACGAACATAAATACAAAACTTCATGTAACCCATGCCACAAGGAAGGAATGGAATTAATGTTTTGTTATTGTGAGTTTATGAATAGGGGCGCTATAGATAACCAATGAGAACAACATAAAGGAGGGCTAGTGAGAGTCATAAAGCACAGGTTATATCTGGAGTAGGTACACTCCTCGTAAGAAGAGTATTTGAGTTCATGGTAGATTGCTTATATTAGGTAACTATTGACCTAATTAGGTAAATATTGTCCTTATAGTTAAAACTACTGGTTACATGAATTTCAGCATTCAACCAAAACACTCACCTGTGAAAAATACCCATTCTGCATACTACAGCTTGTTAGTTGAAAACAAACACACAGAAAAGGTACTTTCCAAATTATCTTATTTGTTCTAATAAGCAATTCTGACATCTGTAATTTTACACAAAAAGTTCTGACAATCTATACCATTAATACACAAAGAAAATTTCATCATCTTTTTAGTATTCTGAAAGTAGATTAGAAATTCTCAATACAAGATTCTTGGGTCTAAATTTCAGAAGAATGTGAATATGAGAAAACTGACATCTCACAAAGTGAAAATTAGCATTTCTCTTATATAAGTTCTGGCAACAAGCTATATGGTATTATCAGTATCCAGTACTTGTCATTGGTATAAATAACAAGTTTTGGGGCCAGAATGAGCCGGCAGGGCATTTGCCTTGCACATGACTGAAGCACTTTTAATCATTAGTACCCCGTGTGTTTCCCTGAGCCCTAACAGGAGTGATCCCTGAGCACACAGTCAGGAGTAAGCGCTAAACATTACCAGGTATCGCCACCAAACACAATATATCTTTAAAAAAGATTTAAAAAAAATAACATATGTTTTTGCATTGTACTGCAGTTATGGGCTGGAGCGATAGCACAGTGGTAGGGCATTTGCCTTGCACGCAGCCAACATGGCAGACCCGAGTTCGATTCCTCAGCCCCTCTCGGAGAGCCCGGCAAGCTACCGAGAGGATCTCGCCCGCTCGGCAGAGCCTGGCAAGCTACCCGTGATGTATTCGATATGCCAAACACAGTAACAACAAAGTCTTCAACGGAGACATTACTGGGCCTGCTCGAGCAAATCAATGAACAACGGGAGGACAGTGACAGTGACAGTGACTGCAGTTATTAGAGGTACTAATATTATCTACATTTATCATGAATTTTAAATTTCAGTAGAGATGAGAATCTTTGCCAGAATACTGTCATTTATTGCAATAACAATAAATCAAGGTCTCACTACAACATAAATTCCTTTAAATGTTTTAAAATCTATAAAGCATATAATGTATAGCCTTTAAAATAGTTTAACATCATTTGTATATTTATTAAACTACCTAAGAAGTGAGACAAAGATCCATGTGTTCACAGGTATAATTAAGCTAAAATTTAATTTTGTAAACTAATAAAAGATTTCAAAAGACCTTTGATTCTTATTGAGTCTGCTTATTTATGATTTTGCTTTTGTTTCCTTTTTTTTTTGATACCCCATTTCCCAGTCCAAACGAGGCACAGATAAAATGTGATTTACTATACTTCTCTTCTCTCAGATTTACTCTTACCCATCTCTTTAGCATAGCTGAAGAGTCTCAAGCTATCCACAGCCCTTATGTAGCAGGATTAGTTATAGAACTTTATTACAAAATGATTTGTGGGCATTTTCTTCATTATTAACTGAGAGTTAGACATGAGAAGATTTGAATGCTACTTTGTGAGGTTTCCTTTAGGCTGACTTTGACTTTGTGGTTTACCCAGTGCTGAGGTGGTGGTTCATTGGATACTGATAACTATAACATTCCTTCCATTCCCTAATGATGGTACAATTCTAGGCTTTTTGCAGCACTCTCTGATTCCATTTAACTTGGTCTCTGAGCCAGATTGCCTTAAGCTAAGCTACGAGATGAGCCTTTCTCATTGCTGACTCTAAAGGACTTTCATCCTCCATGGATACAGAAGTGTAGATAATATTAATAGTGCCTTTGGTGCCTCTGTAGGGACATCCATCCACATTTAAATACACATTTTTATGTTTAGCCATTTATTTCTAGCTATAACATATTGCAATGGCTTATACATTAGCATACTAAGCCCAGCCTTAAGGTCTGGAGGAGATTTATGTTGAACATTTTTGATGACATTATTCACACTATGTGTGAAGCTGAGTAAGACTTTCTTCTGAATCAGAGTAATGCCAGATTCATGCCCCACTGGTTGTTCTACTAAAATTCTATGTTTAACTTGAGTTATATTGCAACAGTAAAAAAATTAAGCCAGTGATGTCAGATACAGATATGAATAGCTGCAGAGTTGAAGAAACCCTGGTTAAAATTTCAGTTCTGTCATGTACTAGTTGTGTGACCTTGAGCAAGCATTTAACTTCACTAAACATCAGTTTCCTTGACTATAATATGATTAATATAAGGTTTAAATGAATGAATGCGGGAGCAGATATTGAATAAAGAGATGAACATGAAGCGTGCCACATAAGGGAACCCAATGAAAGAAGACTATTAAGATAATGATTGTCACTAATGAATATTGATGTACTAATAAGTTTTAACATTCCCTGGCCCATATTGAACGAGGGAAATATAGAGATTCTGTCAGCCAAGGAAAGAACACTTGAGCTCATCTCTTCCACTTCTTTCATTTTGCAAAGTAGAAAAGTGAAACACAGAAAGGTTAAAGAATTTATTCAAGGTCACTTAGTTATTCATCTAATGGAAAGCTAGGGCAAGATCTATTTCTTGTGACCTAAATTCCATTCTTCAAATGTGAAGACCTGAGAATAAGGCACAATGCCAAGAAGCTAGAGGCAAAGCATTTAATCATAAAGTAACAAATCTCCATCTCCTGTGTACAGAAGAAAAGTTCACTGAATTTTAAGAGCAATGAGTACATTAAGAAGAATAAAGCAGCTGCCTCATGCACATACTTGAGCTCTTCCGTTAAGTGTTGTGTTCCTGTGGAGTACAGCATCTCTCTAATATCATAGTGATGGTTGTAATTTGCATAATACAAGGAAAACTGATTGGTTTAAAATTTTACGCACTCCTCATCCTAGACTTTCAAAATGGTTCGCACTCTGAGGTTTGTCCACTCTTAGTAGTACCGCGATCCCTCTGTCATTTATCACTATCTCCTTTATCAGCTTTCATCCAGTCTTCTTCTATTCTACAACCTTCATTTTTTTTTTTTGAGAGGATTATATCTGGGGTTTTATTATAAGCAGTTAAGAAAAATAGTTAAATTTTTTCAAGAAATTAATTATTCTGGGACAAAAACCACGATTTTTTTCATTTCATACTACTTCTTATACTTTTTGCACAAAAACATGATTTTTAAGCCAAAAATATCTTTTTTCCCTATTCTACATCCCGTAACATGTGTTTTATTTTCTCATTTTTTAATTTTTATTAGTGAGACACCATGTGGTAGAGTTGTAGATTTACAAATTTTGTGCTTGGGTTTCAATAATACAATGATCAAATACCCATCCCTCAACCAGTGCCCATTTCCCATCACCACGGATCCCAGTATCCCTCCAACCCCCCATCCCCCCCATCCCACCCTGCCTCTGTGACAGGGCATTTGCCTCTGTTCTCTCTCTCCTTTTCCATGTTGTGGTTTGCAAAAGAGGCATTGAGTGGCAATCATGTTCGGTCTATGGTCTACTTTCAGCATGCTTCTTCCATCCTGGGAGGATCCTCCCAACACCCTTCATTTGGTGCTCCCTTCTCTCTCTGAGCTGCCTTTTCCCCCTACCATGTGTGGCTGGCCTCCAAGCCATGGAGTAAAATTCCTGGTACTAATCTTGGCCATTCTTGGGTGTTAGTCTCCTATTTGGTTATTTTATGTTCCCCAGATGAATGCAGTCTTTCTATGTCTGTCCCTCTCTTTCTGACTCATTTGGCTTAGCTTGATACTTTCTATGTAGTACCACTTGTATGTAAATTTCATGACTTCATCCTTTCTAACAGCTACATAATACTCCATTGTGTAGATTTTCCAAAATTTCTTTAACCAGTCATCTCTTCTCGGACACTCAGTTCTTTTCCAGATTCTCGCTATTGTAAAGAGTGCTGCAAAGAACAAACAGGTGCAGATGTCACTTCGATTATACTTTTTTGCTTCTCTGGGATATATTCCCAGGAGTGGTATTGCTGGGTCACATGGGAGCTCAATTTCTAATTTTTTGAGAATTGTCCATACTGTTTTCCAAAAGGGCTGAACTAGTCGACATTCCCACCAGCAGTGAAGGAGGGTCCCTTTCTCTCCACATTCGCACCAGCACTGGTTGCTTTTGTTTTTGTGGTATATCCTTCATTCTAAGCACAC